>NC_139145.1:174129424-174729424 GCF_964270905.1 Leucopleurus acutus | reverse complement strand
ACGGCCTTTCAAGGAGGTGGTGGGAGGGCTTTCGCGGGACAAGGATCTGTAGGAGCTTCTGCCCTAGCATTGGCCTTGAATCACCTGGCGAGGGCCGGGACCCCGAGAGTAGCCACTCGACGTCTCTAGACCAGCTTTCCTGCGTATTATTCTTTCCTATTCTTGTACTGGAAGAGGAGAAATTATCATGGGTTGTATTTTGATTTACTCCTTGGTCAGTTTTTCCAAAGAGCAAGACTGCTTGGCCCAACTTTCCAAGTGCAGCCTCAGAAAACTGCCATTAGGACATAACTGAGGTCCAGTGGGCCCAGAAAGCTGCCACCAGGGGCTGAGGTGTCCACCCCTGGCCTCGGCGCCTGCCCCGGACACAGCACCATGCTCCGTCTTATGAACTTTCAGAGAGCCTGGCCCACATGTTCACTGGTCCTTGAACATTCACAGGGACAGCAGAGAGAAACTTCGGAACCTGTAAGAACTTGTACCTGGGTCCTAATGACCTTTGTGGCGTGGAGACAAGTACATATGCCCCGTAGCCATTGCTTAGAGAAGAAAGAAAGCTCTCGGGTCAGCCCTGAAAGTTAAGGTGGAAAGATACAAAGAGGTATCTTTGTAGGCAGGTGATCGGCTAGAACAGGTGGGGTGATTTTAAATGCCCTCTCTTGACGGGGATACTCTGGAAATCTGGACGGGCAGAGTGCAAGGATAGAGTGATCCTCTTGTCGGGGGCTCTCAGGTGTGTTTGGGTCCTGGATCCCCAAAGGTCCCTCCCTCACAATTTGGGCCTCTTCTGTCAGCTGCCTGGGTGCTGCTGACACACACTGACCTTTGAGAACCCCGATTCGGTTCCAAAGCTCATTTTCAGATGATGAAACGGGTCCTGGGAGAGTCGACAGGACTTAAGGGGCCCAGGGCTTTCCATCCAGGCAGGAGGGAGTTGTCTGTGTCCCCACAGTCAAGCTACACCAAGCCCAGCACCCCGCATGGACATAATTGATCCCCCAATGGGCTGAAATGGAAACCCCTCACATCTCCATGCTTTGGGTCCATTTAAAACTTCTTCCTTTTCTTGTTTTGTGTTCCTTTCTTTCATCCTTTTTGCAGACATAGCAAGCATCCCTGGGTACTCTGCCAGGAGGCTCCCTGGCTGGATGGGAGATGGGGTGATGGGCACCTGGGACCACCAAAGACTGTCTCTCCCCAGAGCCCAGCTGTGCTCAGGCATGCGACCAGCCCCTTCCTCGCTCTGCAGGGGCTTCTGCCTCCATCTGACAGAAGAGGGAGCTCTGTGTGGACATCTGATTTCACAGTGGAAGTCTGGAGGGATTTTCCTCTCCTTTCCTGGCTCACAGCAGCCAGAGTGGGTCCTGGCAGCACCTGTGCTCAGCAGAAAAGACCCCACCATCCATCAGGGTCAGGAGGGGGCAGACGGTGCTGCTTGTCCACTCTCTTCCAGCAGGGACCATTAGTGACCTCATGGGCAGTGCACAGTTGTCCTGGGCCCTGGGAAACATCCCAGGCTGCCTCCTAGAAGCTGACCAGGGCCGCAGGCAAAAGTCATAGTGCTTCTGCAGGGTGTGACCGTCCCACTGAGATGTCCGAGTCCTGCAGTGGCCGTGCCAGTGGCTGGGAGTGAGTGGTCTTCATCTCAGGCAGGTCTCAGGCCCCTACACAGCCTGTACCCAGACACACTTTAGAGTGTGGTGAGCTGCAGCCCCCAGACCAGGGGCACTGGCCCTTGGCCAGTCAACTAGATGCCCTCCATGTGCATTCAGATCTGTCTGCCCTGCAGCCCCCCTGCCCCGCAGAACTGCCCCCATCCTGGAGCAAGTGAATCTGCCTCTGGCAGGGGGGCCTCCCAGACCCTGGGGACCACTGTCTGTGAAGTTTACTGCTAAAAGCAGGTGGCCACGAGTCAACGAAGCTTGACATTCTTTTCTATACGTGTGTCTTCCTGAACTGGGCCTGAGCAGTTTGTGATGGAAATGTAAGCCTCTTGGGTTACTTGACCTTATTTTGGAGGGTTTGAATTGGCCTGGGAGGAAACCCAGAAATGAACCATTGGGCATGTCATTGTCACTTTTTTCCTATCACGTCTTTACGCACCCTCCACACAATGCTTTCCCAGAGGTCCATTTCCATCTGAATGTGTAGGTAGGACCAAACGCCATCGCACACAAATATGTAAGTTTTGAGGTTTGTAAAGATATTTTCAGCACATTCCTGTTTCTGTGTCCCCATGCAGCAGGGTTTTCCTTGCCTGTACTGATGGTTTTACACGTTTAGAATCATGTGGTGCATTTCTTATTTCTTAAACCCCCCCCCCCGCTATCCTTCTGCCTCTTGAAACAGCCTTACCTTGCTTCTTCTCTTGGCTACATAGTACTTCCCTGTGTTGACAAATGGGACGCACAGAGTGGCACTCACTCTGCGGCTTGCTTGTTGCCAACAGTGCTGCCACATGAATATTGGTGTATTCTGTGCTCTTGAGGCTGTGAGACAGTCCCTGCATGTGGGAAACCCCTCTGCCTACCTGGGAGCCTCTTCATTTTCCTCTGTCATTCCTTCCAGGGTAACCCTCTCTCCCCTTCACTCCACCTCTGCTCCTGCCCTGCCATCATCCCCTCGTTCCCTTAACAGGTCCTAAAATGGATTGAAGAGTTTGCTATTAAGTAAACCTGTATGGTGACTAGTCCTCATTTGTAAAGCTGCTGAATTATTTTCATCCTTATTGAAAAATAAGTCAACCAATAGATTAAACATGTAACCTCGTTGTTCCTGCATGAGGACTGTGCGGGGCTGCCTGTGTCTGTGGTAGATCACGGCTCCTCAGCACCTTTGTCTACACGAAAGCCCTAATGTCAAAATGGGGCACAGCGGTACTAGACTTGCTTCTTCATTTTGCCTCCAGGGGCCTAAAGCAAGTGACATTGAAGTCGTGCCCGATGGCATATTTGATGCCTTCTTTCAGAAGGCTCCACAGCAGATCTGAACCACAGCACAGTAAATCTAAGCTCGAATTAATGACTCCTTATACTTCCCCCAAATCTGCTCATGACCCATACAGCTTCTGGGGTCCAGGTCCAGACCCGCCTGAGAGGCAGTGAAAACCTTCACTGAAGCCGCTCTGGGCTCAGCAACAAAAGAGATCTGGTCACTTTGTTGCTCATTTTAATTTTAGGAAGTGTAGGTAAAGTCCCACATCCTCACATTCAAATTCCCTTCTAAAAATGGACCGCCATAATTATATGTTAAATATGATTCAAATCTGCAGGGAACTGGGACTCAATAAGCATGAAAAAAATTAATGAAAAGCTTAATTATTATAATAATACCATTAAAATCTAATAAAGGAAGAAAAAACTTGATTTCATTCCATTTTAGCTTGGGCATCTAATATCTTTTCCCCTCTTTAGCAGAACTGTAATTAATTTAGATTGGATTTTAAGAAAAGCTAAATTATACGCTATAGTACCTAAAATTTTTCAGAGAAAAGGAAATGGGAGTATAAAATAAAGCACATGAAATGATAGAGGATAACTGCAGCTCTATCCTATAGAATTCATTTTAAGGGTTGTCCTTTTCAGGAGGTTCAATCTTTTTTAACCACTTTTTATTATTTATGAACCTTCCAGCTGCTCTGATTCCTGCTGTAGCCCCAGAGCAGCACAGCATATAGGTATTTAAGATTCAAGATATTAATTCGATTAACAGTAGTGAAGAAGTACTTGGATGCTCTGGGTGGTAAAACGTCTGTTCACTCTGGGTCCCCCCTTACCCCACCCTCCACATACACACAAGAAACTCACAGCCCAAAGCTCCAAGGCTGATGTTCCCAACTTACTTTTCCAGTGGAAGGAGTATATTTATTTATTTTTAATTTAATTTTTATTTTATATTGAGGTATAGCTGATTTACAGTGTTGCGTTAGTTTCTGCTGTACAGCAAAGTGGTTCATATATATATATATATATATATATATATATATATATATATATACACATATATTCATTCCTTTTCAGATTCTTTTCCCATGTAGGTTATTACAGGATACTGAGTAGAGTTCCCTGTGCTGTACAGTAGGTCCTTGTTGGTTACCTATCTTATATATGGTAGTGTGTGTGTGTTAATCCCAACCAACCTCCTAGGAGTATATTTCTTTGTCCATCAAATGTCCTTGGTTCTGCAAGCCTCCCCCAGAGCTCGGATGTGCACAGTCCACCAGAGGTGCAGGGCACAGTAGCAGGAAGGCAGGAATCCCAATATTGACCCCATAGGAGTGACTTAATAGGAAACTGTATTTTTTCCCATAATCCTCTTTTCCTCCTATTTCATTCTGAAGAATGGACCCATACCTGCTGTGTCCATCTCTCTGTAACCATTTAATGCGGCCTTGTGGTTTATTCCACAAACATCTATTGGACATACACTACATGGAAGATTCCTCCTTGGCCACTGGGCAGTCAGATCTACACAAGCACTGGGAAAGTTAAAGGGAATCAACTGAGCAGTTTAGATGCCATTCAATGCCAATCAAAATGCTTGATCTTTGCTCCTACTGACGGTTAGGGGCCTATCGCACTTATTTTACTTTTGCTTTTAGTTAGAACAATAAGCAATCATTACGTCCTGTCAGTTCTGGGTCTGAATTCTTTCTGGTGAGACTCTCTCCACAACCAGCTTTCAGTTCAATCTCTAGGTCGTTTGCCTGACTCACGAGGCAAGGCAAGGCCATCCTTCACACCCACCCAGCACTGCCAGGTGTCAAACGCAGGGCCAGAAGCAAAGATACACGTGGCCATGGCCGCTTGCCTGGGGCCAACCAGCCCGATGTGGTTTGCCAGGGTGTGTGGAGGTTCCTACCTCCTGGGAAGTACGAGGCCTCCAGGACGCTCAGCATCCCAGAGGAGAGGCCGGAGCACGGCTTTGCTGGTCCAGGGGCTGCCGCCTTGTGCCCTCCACCGGGAGAGGCCATTCATGCCTCGTGAGATGGCTGGAGTCAAGCCTGGTGCCTCTCGGTCAAGACAGTCACGGGATCGTTAGTGAGTCAGATCTAGAACGCAACCCAGAGACGCTCACACCTAAAGGCCTTCTTTACCAGGTGAAAAAACAAGAGCGGCTGCCAGGCCGCCTGCTCCAGGACCAAGGGTGTAGGAGCTGGTGTAAGATGGTGTGAACGCGGCTCCCCTGACCCCAGTCCCGCAGACCACTCACCACAACATCCGACAGACAATTTCACCCAAGTCGCCCCTTCCAAGAAACCCCTGGGCCCTTCTCACATGCACAGCTGTGGTTTCTCAAATTTCCATGCTTTTAGCTCAAAGAATTAAGAGGCAACTATCTATTGCTCACCCATCCTTGAGTTCCTCGTGAACTTCACCCTTAATAGTCCAGCCTAATTTGATGATCTTTACATGATCCAAAGCAAAGATGGTCAAGGTTTTCTGTTCACTATAACTTCAAAATCAATTCTAAATCTCAGCTGCTCATTGACGTAAAAATGTGGAATAACCAAGTGAGGATTTATAAACTGATGCCTGGGCCATAGCCCCCGTCCTGGCCAGGAAGCTGCTCGTTGGGGAATTTGTTCAGAGGTTGTGGGCATTCACGGTTGAGCACCCTTTTCCTAACAAAAGTCACCATGGTTTCAAATGGACTTCTTATAAAAAGAAAAGGAATACTGTTTCCCATCATGGCTGCACCAATTTACATTCCCACCAACAGTGCACGAGTGTTTCCTTTTCTCCACACCCTCACCAACACTTGTTATCTCTTTTCTTTGTGATGAAGCCATTCTAACAGGTGTGAGGTGATATTTTGTTATGGTTTTGATTTGCATTTCTTCAATGACTAGCAACGTTGAGCATCTTTTCATGTACCTGTTAGCCATCTGTATGTCTTCTTTGGAGAAATGTCTGTTCAGGTCCTCTGCCCATGTTCTAACTGGGTTGTTTGTTTTTTCCCTATTGAGCTGTATGAGCTCATTATATATTTTGGATAGTAACTCCTTATCAGATAGATGGTTTGCAAATATTTCTTCCCATTCCGTAGGTTGTCCTTGCTGGCATTTCTTCTTACTGGGACATTAACCCTTAGGACCTCATTTATTTTAGTTCCTGTCACCAAATACAGCCACATTTGGGGTTAGGGTTTCAACATATAAAATCTGGGGGGACACCAATATACTATCCTAGTAATAGGTCTTAGTTATTTGTTATTGGGGGGGGCTAAAAGATACTTGTTACTTTGGAAATAAAGTAGAAGTTAGGGAAATTCTCAGAAGTTGCTATACTTTCTATTAGTAGTTTTTTGTCAGGAATGTTCTGGAAATGTCCTTTGCCCTGGGATCATGACTTTATGTGGCTTTATATGGCTAGTTTTCTATGGTTATCTACCTCCCTCAAAGAAAGGAATACACCCTGGGGTGCAGAAACAACTATGCTCTGTGCAGACAATCTGGGAAACACATGTGGGTGCCAGGGGATCAACCCCAGACCCACCCTTCTTGTTGACAAGAACAAGAAGGTGACACAAGGCCAGTCTTTGAGGCTGTCTCTGAACTCACAGGAAGCAAGGCTATTTCTATTCAAACTCTACCTAATGTAGCAGGAGGCATGGGCAAGCAATCGGTACCAGTCTGCGGTTACAGAAATGCACTGGGTCCCAGTGGTGGACTCTCAGAACCCAGCTGAAGACTCTACGTGGGGTCCCACGCTGCACTGAACCATCACTTTCCTACGATGGGGAGGAGTCAGGGGAGGGAGCAAATGGCCTGGACTCATGACAGCACAAGGACTAAACAGCTTACAGGGAGGGATGGTCCTCCCCCTTAGGCAGCTGAGGCCAGAGTACTGAATCAGGGGATTCACTAAAACTACCCCTGGGTGGCTGATAGAACCATTGACACCAGGTAAAAGCAAGAGTGCCAACAAAAGACTGCCTTGCAAGGCCCAAAGGGGCCACTCTGCAAAAGTGCATTGGGAAGCAATTTCTAAGTCAGCTGGTCAGGCAGCCACCACTTTCGCAACATCCACAAAGAAGCACTCTACCCGAGGAGAAGCAGTTTGGGGGAAAAATTGTCTAAGTATCCCAAATGAGCCTTCTGCGGTGGCAGCCCCGTCAGAGCCAGCAGCCACCATTGGCAGAGCCCCATCATTGACCCAAGAAGCAGGTCCTGTTAAAGCAGCTGTAAAACACTGCAGGACCCCTTCAAAGCCTGAGTAAGAACCCCAGAGCCCCCTCCCCTGTCATGGGTGTCGACATCCGTGGAGCGAGGGGCTCAGGCCCGGGGAGGCTGGGACACAGGCTGTGTCATGCTTTCCAGGCAAACTTGAGCTCTGTCTTCACGCAGATGGGAAGACACATCATGCAGATGATGTGCACAGATCACACACATCATGCAGATGGGCTCTGCTCATCCTGTTGCCGGGCACACTCTCCATTAGCACCATCGAAATCCTAAATTCTCAGAGTGAACTGCATTTTGTCAGGAGCCTATGAGGTTTTAAAACTCCATTTGTCTTTTCATTAACTACATGGCTTCTGACTGGTTCTTGAAGTCAACAGAATAGCATGTACCAGTTTTAACAACTACGAGGGCCAATAATTTTGGGAAAAGAATAGATATGTTACGTTGAGCAAACATCACAAGAAGACGTAAAGTTTGTTTTACGATGTGCTGAAGCCATCAGGAAATGAGACACTGGTGCATTTTGGCTGGTGGAGACCATCTAATCACTCCCATTTCCAAACAAGCTGTTGATGGAGTGTAAGAGGGGAGAAACCATCTATGGAAATCAAAGGATACATGCCTTCTTTCACACTATTAAACCAGGCTCGAAAGACAGATGAACCTAAAAAATGTTTCTGGTCTCACGGAGTATGTTGTCCATTACCAGCATGAGGAAGACTTACTTGTGCAGGTAACCCCATGGTTCCCAATAGGAGGTATCTAGGTGACCTTCCTCACTTCCATTTTAGTTTGTGGTTCAGAGGTCACCAGCATCAAAACCGGGGACTGCATCAGTATGCAGATCCTTGGGCCCATTCCAGGCCTCCTGAATCAGAACTTTTGGGGGTGCTGGTGAGCTTAGAACATTCATTTTTAATGAACTATGAAGATGAGATGGACAGTCTTTAAATTTTGAGAATTACTAGAGCACACCAAAGAGGCTGTTGGTTTAAGATTTTTCATCTCATTGGAATGCACGAGATTGCATTTGTTCCAAGAAGTGAGGAGACACCAAAAAAGACACCCAAACTGAATCTCTAGTACCATGACTTGGAGTTTGATATTTTTTTATGCAGGATATTTTTAATTAATGGGCCTCTGTAACACTGGCCTGTGTCCACTCTAAAATAGTGCCCTGGCTTTGTCAACATTCTTCCTTCTGAGGTTCCTGGGAACTGAAGTATCACTTGGCAATCACAGTGATGTTGACAGTCCTTTTTAGCCAAGGATTAAAATTTCCCTGTGCTATATCGTTTATACGTGGAATCTAAAAAAAATGGTACAAATTAACTTATTTACAAAACAGAATTAGATTCACAGATGTAGAAAACAAACTTATATTTACCAGGGGGAAGAGGGAGTGGGGAAGGATAAATTGGGAGATTGGGATTGACATATACTCACTACTATGTATAAAACGGATAACTAATAAGGACCTACTATATAGCACAGGGGACTCTACTCAATACTCTGTAATGGTCTATATGGGAAAAGAACGTAAAAAAGTGTGGATATATGTATATGTATAACTGATTCACTTTGTTGTACAGCAGCAGAAATTAACACAACTTTGTAAATCAACTATACTTCAATAAAATTTTTTTTTTAAATGTGCCCTTGCTGAATATCGAGTTGGGAAACACATCTCAGTGGGATTAGATTCAGAGGCGTGTCACTGGGGGTGTGGCTACACCTTCATTTAAGTCATTGATGAGGATGTTTGCGGGAAGAGGATGACATCACTGTGGCACCACAGGGGCTACAGTCCTGCAAATTCTCTGTATTCTGTTCTCTCACAGGGCTGAATCTCTCCAACTGTGTTTTCAGCAGACCGATATTTCTGCATTTGTATCATATGGGTCGCACAGGAGACCTGGAGAAAACTGTTGCTGAAGTCTACATGTGCTATTTCCATAGAAACCCCCTGCATGCTCCAGGAGCTGCGAGGTGTCCAACCACCCGGCTCCTGGAAAAAGCACATTCTCTTAGGAAACATCCCTGATGGCGGAGGATGGGCACCTAGTGCTGACCACTTCCCTGGACCCTGCAACGGCCCCAGAGGTGCTGCCAAGACTCACTGTGTCTTTTTGAAATTGGTGATGACATCGTGCTCATCTCCAGCAGCTGTGTGTGTGTGTGTGTGTGTGTGTGTGAGTCAGTCTGTCCTGAAGCTTCACCCGGCATATCCCAGGGACCTCAGCTATTCACTGAAGACAGGTTGGTGGAACCCTGAGCTCTCCACTCTGTGCTAGGGATAAAGATACAAACACAGCCTTACACAAGTGAACCAACCAAAACTGTAGCCCTTGCCCTCAAGCACCTCATGTTCTAGATGAGGTGGGAGAGGCACAGTGATTCCAAGCACCCTTCAGAACCAGGTACCATGGGGAGCGCGCAGAGGGCGGGTCCTGGGCTTCCTTCTCCAGCACATCCTGTCACAGTGAGGAGGGATCCAGAGGGCAACATGCCCACAGCTCCCAGCACTTACAACGTGTCCCAGGCATGACCAAAAGCAAGCAAGCGCATTTCCACCCCATTTGAGGTGGTGCTTGTGCGGAACTGTTGGGTGTTTGCAGGTTGCTGGGGACCCAGACCGGGAAAGGGGGTGGGAGAGGAACTTGTGATGCTCCCCCACATGGGAGCAGTATTCCTGGGCAGGAGAATAACCGCTTTATTACAGCCACCAGATGAGCAGTGGGAGGGGCCACAGGGGGTCGGGACTCTCCCTCCCTCCCTCCACCCAGGCACTGCCCCTACCTGCCTCCTCTTTCCTTGGACTGTAAATATGAACAAAGAGCAAGCCTCACCTTTTCTATCACAGGTTTGCATGTTTTAAGTCATCTGCTGTTTCGGCTTCCTCACAATAAGCTTGCACGTCTTACATAGTCATTCCTGGGTGCGTCCTCATTCGCTCTCAACCTTTTTGCCTTACTTTGGGCTCTTTCCAGGTGAATGAGACACTTACTTAAGAATATAAAGCTGAGACCAGCATGGGAAATGCCTGACTTTATGTTGCTCACAGCTGTTTTGACTTTAAAAGATAAAAAAAAAGCTTCGATTGAGGGACAGCGGCCAAGATGGTGGAGCAGGAAAACACTGAGCTCTCCTCCTCCCACAGGTACATCAAAACCACAACTATTTATAGAGTAACTATTGATGAAAAAGACTGGAACGTACCAGAAACCATCTTCTACAACTGAAGGTATAAAGAAGGAACGGTAAGGGGCAGAGTCGTGGTATAGTCAAGACCCACAAACAGGAGAATAGTTACATTGCAGAGGTTCTCCCCAGGGAGTGAGGGGTCTGAGCCCCACCTCGGGCTCCCCAGCCCTGGGGTCCTGTGCCTGGAGGACAAAACCCCATGACGCTAGTTCTGAGGGTCAGTGGGGCTACTTTTGGGAGACCCAGAGGGCTGTGGGAAACAAACTCCTCTCCTAAAGGGTGCACACAAAATCTCACCCACTCTGCAACCCAGGGCAGAAGCAGTAATTTAATAGAAGCTTGGGTCAGACCCCCTGCTTCTCTTGTAGAGCCTCCTGGAGAGACAGGAGGCACTGCAGGTCACCCTGGGGACACAGACACTGGCAGCAGCCATTGGGGAACTTCTTCTACTACCTCGATGCTGTGCTGGTAGGAGTCAATTTGGAATCCTCCCTTGCACCCGCCCCTGCCCACCAGTCTTTAGGAAACAGTACTGGGCACCTCAGGCCAAGCAACTAACTGCATGTGGACAGAGCCCCACCCACCAGCAGACAGGCTGCCTTGAGACCCCCTGAGACCACAGCCACCCCTGGACACAGCCCTGCCCACCAGAGGGCCCAGGACCTGCCCACACCCCAGTGAACAGACACTAGACTTGGGACCCCCAGAGCCCTGCAGCCAGAGGCCTCGAGACCTAGCTCCATGTACCAGTGGGCAGACCCCAGCCCCAAGACAGCTGCAGCCCCACAGCCTGCCATTGCAGGACACAGCCCACCCACCAGCAGGCCAGCATCAGCCCTGGAACCCCTGGGTGTGAGTGTGCTTTATATAATCTGTGTGGTTTTCACATCTTTTTTCCCAGTCTGTAGGTTGCAATTTCATACTCTTAATAGTTTTTTCACAGAGTTCAGGTTTTTAATTGTGATAAAATCCTGTTCTCCCTTTTATGGATCATGGGTCTCTTTGCCCAGTCATAGAGTCCAAAGATTTTCTGCTGTTTTTCTTCTGAAGTTGTATCATTTCACATTTTCTATTCAAGTCTCTGATATATTTTTAGTTAATTTTTATATAAAGTGTGAATCTTTTAGGTCATTTTTTGACTTATGGATGTCCAATTGCACCTAGTGTCATTTGTTGGAAGACTTTCCTTTTTACATTGAATCACTTTTGGACTTCGGTCAAAAATAAGTTTGGCATATCTGTGTGGGTCTATTTCTGGGTTCTCTATTCTATTCCATTGATCCATGTGAATATCTATCCACCCATACCACAGTCTGGAATACTAGAGCTATACAATAAGTCTGGAAATCAGTTAGATTGGTTGCCCAAATTTCTTCTTCTTTAATTAAAATAACTCTTCTAATTCTTTTTCATTTCCATATAATTTTTGAATGATTTTGTCTATATCTACAAAAACCATTGATAGGATTATGATAGGTATGACATTAAACCGTCCTTTTACTTTCAACCTGCCTATACTGTTATGTGTTTTTTTTTTTTTTTGCGGTCCACGGGCCTCTCACTGCTGTGGCCTCTCCCGTTGCGGAGCACAGGCTCCAGATGCGCAGTCTCAGCGGCCATGGCTCACGGGCCCAGCCACTCCGCGGCATGTGGGATCTTCCCGGACTGGGGCACGAACCCATATCCCCTGCATCGACAGGCAGACTCTCAACCACTGCACCACCAGAGAAGCCCCTATACTGTTATGTTTGAAGTGAGTTTCTTGTAGACAACATGTTGTTGAGGCATAGTTTTTTTTTTTTTCAATTGAAGTATAGTTGATTTACAATGTGTTAGTTTCTGGTGTACAGCACAGTGATTTAATTACATATATATATATATATATATATATATTCTTTTTCAGATTCTTTGCCATTATAGGTTATTATGAGATATTGAATATAGCTCCCTGTGCTATACAGTAGGTCCTTGTTGTTTATCTGTTTTATATATAGTAGTGTGTATATGTTAATCCCAAACTCCTAATTTACCCCTTCCCTCCCCTCTTTTTCCCCTTTGGCAGCCATAAGTTTATTTTCTATGTCTGTGAGTCTACATCTATTTTATAAATAAGTTCATTTGTATCATTTTTTAAGATTCCACATATGCATGATATCATATAATATTTGTCTTTGTCTGACTTACTTCATTTGGTATGGTAATCTAGGCATAGATTTTTAAAAAATCCACTCTTTCAATCTCTGCCTCTTAACTGACATTTTTAGACACTTTCATTTAATGTATTTGTTGTTGTGTTAGGAATTAATTCTGCTATTTCAGTTTTTGTTTTCTATTTGTTCTCTCTTTTTCATTTCTCTCTCTATTTTTCTTGATTTCCTATGGGTTACTTAAACATTATTTTTAGAATTCAGTTGTGCTGTATCTAGTGTGTGTGTGTGTGTGTGTGTGTGTGTGTGTGTGTACATGTGTGTGTCTTTGTTTAACTTTTATTGTGGGTGCTCTAGGTGTTATACATACTTGATTTAGCACAGTCTGCTTGTGTCATTTTGCCACTTCAAGTTAAGTATAGAAACTTACCTTTCTTTATGTCATTATATCATCCTTGTTTGTAATATAATTGCCTTAAGTATTCCCTCTACATCTATCTAGAATAAGATGAAGCAGTGTTAACAGTTTTGTTTCAATCATCAAATATAATTTAGAAAACTCAAGAGGAGAAAGAAAATGCATTGTATTTGTCCACAATTTTACTCTTTCTGCTCTTCTTTCAATATTGTTGATATTCTAAGATTCTTTTACCATTTTCTTTCTGTTTCTAGAGATCTTTAGACATTCTTTTAGGGTAAATCATCTGGCAGCACATTTTCTTAGGTTTCCTCCATCTGAGAATGCCTTGATATACCTACCCTTCATTCCACAAGGATATTCTCATTTGGTTAGGATTCTGGGCTGGTAGCCCTTTTCATTCAATAATTGGAAGATGTTATGTCACTTGCTCTTGTCTTCTTACTTTTCATTCAGAAATCTGCTGTAATTTGAATCATTTTTACTCTATATGTAAGGTGTTGTTTCTTTTTCACCTGTTTCATTGCCTTTAAATTTCAGAAGTTTGACTATGATGTGTTTTGGTATAAATTGGGGGGATTTTATTCTGTCAGAAGTTTTATCCTGAGGAAGTGTTATTCAGCTTCTTGAATCTGTAGGTTTATGTCTTTTGTCATATATAGGAGAATTTCAGCCATTATTTCTTAGAGTATTTTTCTCTCCCTCTCTTTCTCTCTCTGTGACTCCAATGACATGCAAGTCAGGCATTTTGCCTTTGTCCCACAGGTCACTGAAACTCTGATAACTATTTTTCTATTTTCTGTTAGTTATTCAAATTGGGTAATTTCTACTCTCCTGTCTTCAAGTTTCCTTCTGTTTTCTCAGTGTTGGTGTCAAGTAAAGCCGTTGATTTTTTTTTTTTAACATCAAAGACGTTGTAATTCTAGTTCTAAGATTTCCATTTGGTTCTTCTTTATGCCTCCTCCTCCTCCTCTTCTTCTGCTGTTGTGCTTGGACTTTGCATTTTCTTCTTTTATTTAAATGTGTTCCTATTGCTCATAGAAGCACTCTAACCATGGCTGTTTTAACATCTTGTCAGATAATTCTAACATCTCTGTCATCTTGGCCTTGGCACCTACACATTGCCTTTGGTTTTCATTCAGTTTGAGATGTCCCTGGTATGTGGTGTTTTTATCATCATAGTATGTATGAGACTCTGAATCTTATCTACACCTTCTGACTCAGCTGTCTTCTCCAGCACCAGCCCATCAGCAGCAGGTGGTGGAGCTAGACATCCAGGCTCCTCACTGACTTCCCTGACCCCTAAGGGGGGGATCCTGCTGGGTGGGATGGAATCCTGACTTCCCACGTGGCCTCCACTGACACCATGGATGAGTGGCTTCATGACCACTGGGCAGTGATGAAAGTCCTGACCCTCCACGAGCCCTCTTCTGACACCACTCCCACAGAGAGAGGAGGTGTGCCCTGTATCTGTTGTTTGGGGTGGAAGTTCAGGCTTCCCATGTGGTCTCTAATGACCCAGGGTTGGGGTCTTAGTTATCTTTGAACGGCCATGAGAGTCTGGTCTCCATGCTCTGCCAGTCTCTGAGCATGGAGACTGGCCTCTGTCAGGGGTGTTGGGTGTCTCGTTACAGCCCATAAGGCTGGAGTCCAGGCTCTCCACTCAGGCCTCAGTGCTGTGATTTGGGTGGAGCCACAGTTTTTGTATGACATTTGGCTGGAGTAGAGTGGCTATTGCCTGAAATAGACTGTCTTTCTAGGCTGCTCCTTTCTTTGTCCTTTGGCTGGAGAGAGCAGACTTCTGTTAAACTCTTTCTGTCCTTTTGGCATGTCTAGGCTGATGGCTTCTTCAGCTCCACATCTGGGACACAAAAGGTAAGAAGAAACCCAGCTGATTTCCCACTGCATCCTCCCGTGGGTCCTGCCCTGAGGTTCCTAGTCAGTCTCTCCTCTTCTCACGTTTCAGAGACTTTGTGTATTTGTGCCATACATAATGCCCAGAGATTTTAGGATAGGAATAGGGAAAATACATGTACTCCATCTTTCCAGAGGCAGAGGTTCTGTAATCATTCATTTTTCTCCAAAATAATTTTTTTATGATTCTTGGAAATATCAACATGTCAAGAATCAGTTTTGCACGACCTATTTGAAAAGGTATTGATTGACTTTGCCACTTTCATGACACAGCTTCCCTGTCCAGTGTAAACATGTTCCTTATTTTTGAGATCCCAAATCTCTTAAAGGCACACAATAGTGGATGGTGATTTTTCATCATTCATCAAAAATTCCTGTAGTATCAAAAATGACATTTAATATCAAATGTAATATCCAAATGAAATCATACTGCTTTTCTTTCTTTTGTATTTGAAATAATACAAATATTATTTGTAATAATAATTACAATTATAATTCATTCTAATTAATTATTCCTTAATTAATTAATTAATATTAATTAATAACTGATAATAATTAATTAGTAATTCCTTCTCCTCCTCCTTCTCTTCCTCGCACTCTTTCTTTTTTACATCCCATCCAGCTAGTGGATACTAACTCATATTACTTGACAAGGAGTTGGACAATCTTCATGAATCACATTCCAGAATCTGCCACATTCTGGCACTGGACTTGGTGTCTCCTCATTGCAATAGTGTCGTGCAGGGAGAAGGTAATGTGTGAGTGGGTCACCTCTCATTTAGAGGATAGTGTATCTAACTAAGCCAGCAGCCCTGGACACAGTTCAGATCATAACCTTCCCAAACCTCCTTTCAATTCCAGAATCCAGGGTGGTTATCTCACTTGGCATGAAGTGATTTTGGGGCTATGATCATTAGGAAATGACAGATCTGCATATGCTGCAGTTGTCAGGAGACCTACCTCTAAGTGCCTTAATCAAGACCCGAAGTGATACTTTGTGTCTCTTTGTTTATCACCTGTCTCCATTTGTGTAACTTCTGTGAAAGCTGGAGGCTCCTTTGCCATATTTATGGCTTTACCTATATCACCTGAAACCAGGTAAAAGCTCCATGAACGTTCACTGGAAAAATGAAGTCATAGATTTTTCACCCTCAAGGCCAAGACGTTCTGGAACAATGTGTTTCCTTGTGTAAATATATTCTTGAATTTGAACAGCTCTTACAGCTTGAGGATCTTCTTACCTTTATGGAAACACCATAGCCTAAGTGACACGTTTAATCACTCGTGACCTCAGAACAGAGTCTAGCAAACTTGGATGACCAACTCTGAGGTACAAAGTGAAAAGTATAAGGCATCAGCCCAAACTTGAAGCACCAATTTCAACATTTTCTATGATGATAAATCCAACTACACCCAAAACTATACCCTCAAAAGGCAATAGCAGTCTAGAGCCATGAGAAAACTGAGAATTTATTTCAACAGCTGAGACCCGCGTATTTCTTCGGATCCTTTACATGCTGAATGTTGACGATGTGGCCGCGTTGAGATTCCTCCGTGTCCAGCACAAAGACATTGTTCAGAACCAAGTCCCAGCAGCTCAGGAATGCAAGACTAGCCCCAAGAGAGCTGAACCGCTGGAGTAATGGCCGTAAGTGAACCAGACTTGAAGATCCAGATATTTTAAAAATGATTAAATATAAAAGGACCTTTGCCAATCCTAAAATTATTTAATTTAGGACAAACGTTGACAACAGAAAATGTAAAACTTTGGAGCTTTAAAAATTAAACTAATAAACAAATGAATTTAAAAATTAAACAAATTCCAGGAATTGTTCTATGGATGGGTGATCAGCTGGATACTTTTGAAGAGGGACTCCCAGCTCACAAATCATAAGGGAGTCCGTGATTCCTGGGAACACTGACTGCAGAGCCTCTGCAGGGACCAGAGAGTTTGCTGGGTCCCACCCTTCCCTGTCCTCCTGGTCTGGGGTGAATGTTCTGTAATTTGCAAAATAAATAGCACAACCTTTCTGAGCACTCAGCTCTGTGCCGACAAATATACAAACGTGGAGAGCATTAGGGAGGCCTCCAGCATTTCAATAATGTGTGCGCCCCAACACTTCATTATTTTGAAAACATCTGTTGAAGAAAAAGATGCTTTTGAGGGAAATTAGGAGTCCAAGGATCAGTGACTGTGTGGCCACATTTCTGTCTCAAATCGGGGGCAGGAGCCTGAGAGGTGCAGAGCCCAGGCACTCAGGAAGTGAGGACGGGACTGTCTCCACGCTGCAGAGGAGAAACTGGCCTTGGCGCTGACCGTTGCCTGCACAACTGATGGACCCTCGTTGGAAAGTATACATGTTCACACCCGTGGCTGCCTTTCCTGGCAGTTCACACTCTCTCACAAGAGAAGGACACCTCCTAGAAGTTCAGGCACTTCCCGTGATGCTGCACAGGACTTGTGGGTGTAGGTTACCAACCCAGGAAACCTGCAGGTGTGAGAGGGAGAGGGCTTAGGGAAGAGTCCCCACTGTCCAGCTGGTGTTCATGACCGGCAGTTAACCACCCCGGAATGAGGGCGTGGGGCTAATTTCCCCAGGGAACAATCAAGACCATGGTACACTGCACCAAAAGCCTGTCTGTGCCAAAGTTTATGGTTCAGTGATTAAGCCCCAAGGCCAGGCATCCTCAGAAAATCTCCATAAATGAGGAGAGGCGGCCTAGACACAAATGCATATTGTTCCCGTGCATAACCTATTCATCAGTTATCCAGAGAGTTCTCCTAATTTCTCCTGTGTTCAATTTTTAAATTCATCCTTAGGCATAGGAGCAAAAAAAGAAAACCTTCAGCTCACGCCTATCCGAGCCCCCGCTAGTGGCTAGAACGGGCTCAGAGTCAGGGTGGGTGGAGTGACCTGAGGGCCGGAGGGCTGGGTGGGGGGCCCACTCCTGAGGGTCTGGCTCCGGCTCCCGCGGGACCCCTGCCCGGTGAGCTGACAGCCCTGCCCGTCCACCCTCGCCGCTATGAGTCCCAGTGAGAGGGTTCTTTGCAGGTCCATTTCAGCGTAACCTTTCAGGAGTGATAAATCCACAAACAAACAAGGGAGAAAGAGACGAGGGAGGGAGAGAAAGAACAAATCAAATTCCAAGTTGTGCAGAAAGAACCGTGAGGAATATGGATGATATCGTCCTGACAGTTGCACACTTAAAGCGCAGGATTTATTCTTTGCCATTTCACCTGTGGTGAATAGCACTGCATCCCTTCCACGCCCACCTGCCCCCCACACACGGTAGGGCTGCACCGGGTCATCCTCCCCATGGAATTTATACCTAAGTGATACCAAGCAAAATTGGTGTCATTTTCTTTTCCCTAAAGCTTCAGGAATTTCACACCTTCCCTTGGTAACTTATTCAAATATGAAATATCTCCTGGTACTGGTAACTTTTTTTATATTTAATTTAAATCTTATGCTTTGGCTTGTTTTTGTTTTATTAAGATTCAGTGAAAGTTAAAAGGCCCATAATTACATGTAATAGCCCCCTATTTTGAAAACTACTATTTAATTTTGATCTTCATAGTATTTGCTACAATAACCAATTTAACCACATTAGAAAATTGGTGTCCCAGAAAATATTCCTTGCTACCTTACAGACCTCATTCACATCAATGAGCACTTAAAACTTGGGCCAATAAATAGGCCACAATTAAATAAAAAATAAAACAATAAAAATAGTTGAAAGGCAGTTTTACAAAGAACATATTGATAGTTTTCTGTTTTCTGTGTCTCTAAAATTTCAGGCTGGGAAAAAATAACTGGCAAAGATCTCAGCTGCATTTCAGCACATTCACTGCACTGAGTCTTAAACTGGATCCTGGGGTGAAAAGTCAAGTGCCTGGTGGTTCCCTGGTCATTCACCAGCTGCCCCCATCCTTCCAGGCTCACAAAGTGGACGGGTCACAGGAAAGACTGTACTGCTCCCTGGACAGCTCCCAATGCCCTCACTTCCATCAGCATAACTGATGAATTATTTGGAGAAAAAAAGAGTGAGGAAGACATCACTTAAGGTAATTTGAAATTAACTAGAAATTTGAAAATTAGATTGGGAGTTTGGGATTGACATGTACACATTACTATATTTAAAGTACATAACCAACAAGGACCTACTGTACAGTAAAAATAAATAAATGAATAAAAATAAAGTCTTAAAAAAAAAGGTTACAGAACTCTCAAACATCAGCATTGATTTCCTCACATTTTACTCAAAATTGAGAAAGATGTGTGTGTGTGTGTGTGTGTGTGTGTGTGTGTGTGTGTTATATTTATATGTAAATAAACAGAAGGAAATTAAAATGCTTACAAAGTGCATTTGGATACCACAGGCACCACATACCACTAATGAATTAATATTTAATATGATGAACATGATATTCGACATATGTATACAAATGTCCAATAAACATACATGTAAGGATTTGGGGATTTTTCATAGATTAGAAAATTAACTTGTTATTTTACTAAATTAAATTCAGTAAGAATTTCAAATATCTTTCTAGTCTTAATAACATCAAAGGAAGAACATGTGGTTCATTTAAAAATCCACACGTGAATTGTCGGGGGTGGGGGTGGGTCTGAGTCCTGTGAAGCAGGGAATGAGGGACTAAGTGCCACGAAGTCACCTGGTGTGGCTGCTTCTCGGAGGTCCTGCTGGGGACCGGCGACTCCTCAGAGTCACTGCTCGGAGCAGGACTGTCTACTGGGGGAGCCAGAGACTACGGAAGGAATCATGCAAAACCCCACGATTGCAGTCTCCAGGCTTCAGGGGCGGGGAGAGCGGGGTGCTGTGAACCAGCTGCACGCACACAAGGGACCCTGGGATGGAGACCCCAGCAGGACCTGGGTGAGCAAATGTGGAGAAAAGGAGAGTGAAAGGGACAAGGACATGAGAAAAATCAGGGAAAGAAAGTGAAAAGCTTCAGGTAAGAAATTAAGATACAAAGACCTTCACTGAAGTGACTGAAAGACAGACCAACACTTGGTGAACATTAGGAGGAAGTTAGTGCCCTCGGGCCTTGCCCCTTGGACATTTCCAAGGCCAGGGCTGGGTCAGAGGCTCCATCAGGGATGTGGGTACATGTGTGTGTGCATGCGTGTGCACATGCGTGTGTGCATATGTGTGGTTGCTGACAGCCCCACATGGAATCAGGGAGGGAGGTGGAGGAGAGGATGCACCCATGGGGGCAGGACCGCTTCCTACCTCTGCCTGGACTCTCTCTGCAGAGACATAATTTATCTTGTCAGAACATGGTGGAAGAGTGACACAGTGTATTTTAAGCACACATTTCTTTGTTTCCTAATATAAATCAGTGTTTCAGTGCATCAGATTTCCTTCTGCAGCTCTCATCAAATTGAAGAATAAAATAGGCATTAACTTCTGAGACAGAGGGAACCAAAAGGAGGACAAAGCCTCACCGGGTGGGTCAAGATGACTGTGGAAGTTGGAGAAAGATGGACAAGTGGGCTGCCGGAGCGGAAGGAGAGAGGGAAGGACGCTGGGGCCTCTGCGGAAGGGGTAACCGACTAGCACTGGACCCCAGCAGAACTCGGAGCCCCCAGGAAGGTTTGGATTTGGGGACGGTGGGTAAGGGTGAAGAGTGGGAGCAGCCTCTGCACCTTATACAGAGCAGAGGATGCACAGACCCCCTCCCTGCCCCCAACTCACAAGCCCACAGGAGTGGGAGGCCCACCAGTGGGAGGGGTCGCAGAGAGGGGCTGTGTCCCTGGGGCACCTGCACAGCTGGGAATGTGGTGATGTCTTTCCAAACATGTGAGCCACGTGGGACGTTCCAGATTCATCCCCTCCAGGTTCCTTCTGAGCCTGCTGATAAAAGGTGGGGCATTCTTCTCTGGGGAAGAACAGCCCAAGCCAGGAATCCTGGTTTTCAGACTGGAAAAGTAACTTACGCACACTGGAACAATAACTTACACAAGTACATTATTCGCTTATTTCAATGTACTCTCCAAGTTTCAAATGTGAAAATGAACTTCAAAATTGTTTTCAAACATTCAGAGTCTCTACAGAAGATCTCTTATACAGTCTTTACCCCCAAAAACTTTCCAGAGGTTGAGATGGGGACCGAGACCACAGCATCCAACATGGAGACAGCAGGCAGGTGCCCAGGATTGCAGGTGAT
The DNA here is from genome assembly GCF_964270905.1 of Leucopleurus acutus. Taxonomy (NCBI): domain Eukaryota; kingdom Metazoa; phylum Chordata; class Mammalia; order Artiodactyla; family Delphinidae; genus Leucopleurus; species Leucopleurus acutus. The sequence goes on along the minus strand of NC_139145.1, from coordinate 174,708,362 downwards.
GGGTATGGACTCCTCCAGGAGGGCTGAGGAGCTGGCCTTGGGGACAACTCCTCCAGACAGGGCCCTGGGACAGAGGCCCCTCTTTATTAACAGGACTGTCCACGGCATGATGTGACAAGAGGAATTTTCTAGCTCCGACAGAATCTCTGTGTGCAGACAGGTGACAGGGAAAAGAAAATACGAAAGCCAGGAAAAACAAAACAGAAAACAGAGTCTGTACAAGAAAGGAAACCACAGTCCACATTGTGTGGTGTTGTGAACACGTGTGCATGTGACGGGTTGGACATTAGGACACAGTCCTCACTTTCTGTAGTAGAAAGTCAATGCACATTTTCTAAACCTAGAGAGTTAGAAAGCAGCTGTATAACTGTGTTTCTTTGGAAAAATGAAGTTTAATGCTAGCAGAAATATCTAAAAGAATCAAGGGTTTCTTTTACCCAGTGGGGCAGGAGTTGGGGGTCAGTGGAGGTGGATTGGTCGGGGGGTGTTGTAACTTTCGCCTTGCAGCATGATCTGACATTGGAAGTTGTTCTCAGCCATGAATCTGACTTTGCATCGGCAGCAGATGGGCCCTGGTGGGGCGGCTGGTGGCCGGGTGCTGGCCCTCCAGGTTTCCTCTCCCACCCACACGCCCGGCAGCAGCCTGGTCCTCAGCATGGCAGGCAGCCTGGCATATTCTTCCTAATTGTATTGCCGTAGCAGCTACCAGGGTGAATTAATGACTGATGTCTTCAACCGTCCAGACTCCTGGGCGGACGGGAAGCATTGTCCATCATTTATCCAGTGATCCCCTGGTGCTTTGTCAGGGAGATACAGCAGAGGAATAAATTACATCTGTTGCCAGTAGGATCAGAGAGAGGGAAAGAACTCGATGGATGGAGTCAAGGGCTTTGGATGAATGCGAAGAGGAGCTGTCTCTGTCTCTGCTGTGTCACAACACATCTGCCGAGATGTCCAGTGCCCTCCACTTGCTCTGTGAGATGAACAGCTGGAGCTGCTCGTGCTCTGCTCCCCACACACTTCTGCTCCTGTGGGCTGGGCTGTAGGTTTACTGAGAGTCATAGCTGACGATACTTGAGTGTGTTTTCATAATCATCTCACTTACCAAATGTTACTTGAAAGACAAAACACGAATTTGAACAAAAAGTCAGTTGTTTCTATGAAGCCCAAGTTCAATGCAATTAATAAAGGAAATTAAAAGAAATTAAAAGAAGTTTAAAGTTCTTGTTTGTCTTTAAAGAAAGAGAAACAGAAGACCATGGGTGAATTTGGGTTTGGTACGTGGGAAAAATGTGAGGAATTGCAGTTGGTAACCATGGAGTAGCCTCCACAGGCCTATTGCTGAAAAATTGCCCTGATGACGCAGCTTGAAGCATGGCAGGTGAACCAGAGGGCGAATGTGCCATGTGGGCAACGAGGTTCCTAAGGCTTTCTCTGCTCTTCTTCGGAGAGAAGCGATGGAATTGCTCGTCCTTGCTTTGTCCATTGATGCATTGATGAGACACTCATTTTCACAAAAACTCTTCCTGAAAGAAAACTGCTTTGTTGTGGTGAAAAAAATAAGTGTTCCTAAGCTGAAAAATCTTCTCAGTGAGCTATACACTGTTTAAAAAGTGGAGCACGACCAAAAATGCATGTGTCTTCCCAAGACAAGGTCCTTATCTACTTCTAAAGGGCCATTCCTCAAGTCATTGTTTGAAATACAAGGGTGGGAAAGTAAGACTAAAAAAGACTGCATAGTTAGAGGTGTGAAACCCAGTATAATGGAGTCAATGTAAAGGCTTGAGTCCTTATTTGATAGTTTAACAAAAATCAATCCATATGAATTTTAATTGAGTTAAGACTGAGGTCTATAAAGAATAATCTGAAAGGAATATTCCAAAGGTCTTCCTCTGAAAAATATTTTTATCTGGATTGTAATTCTGTACCATTACATACTGTCCAATTAACCCTGACGTTTTAAATTGTTCATTTGACTACATGCTGGGCAGTGCTTTTCATGGTTTTCATTCATCTTGCTGAATACGATTAGTACCCGATGTCACAGATGAGAACCTGGGCATGGATTGCTTGGGTAACAAGATCAGGTGACAAACATTGCAGTGGTGGAGTTAGGAGTCAAGTAAGAGACCATCCTTCTCCCTGCACAGTTTGACTTTATTTTGGAATGTGAGATAAGTTTCAAATGCCTAGTCAAGATCCCTTCCTAAGAAGCCTTAAATTAAAAAGCTGCAAATTTTAAATACACAATGCTTGCTTGAAGCTTACGTGTTCTCCTTCTCCCTAGAGACGTTCCCCATAAGCTGGGGAGGTGGGTTCAATCTATGAAATCTGTATGTAGGGGAAATATAGGAATATGTTTTTGTAGTGTATTCATTTATTTTCTTTATATCTATCAATTTATCTGATTCATCTATCTATCTTCACCATCATCATCCTCTGGTATCTATCTCTCTATCCAGCTATCTCTTCCTTTCTCTATCTTATATCTACTACCTGTCTATATATCTACTGTCTATCTCTACTTGGGTTGGCCTCAATGTTGGAGATTGAGTGATGGACACAAGGAACGTGTCTTTACCCTCAGGGATCTTAAATTTTAATAGAAAACAAAGATATTAAACATAACTGAACAAAAAAATTCTGTGTATAGTTGCAACTCATGGTAATATCCACTAGAAAAGATTGCAGGCTCATATGTAAGGGAGAGTGTAGCAAGTAGATACAATTCTGTTTGGGAGGAGAGTGTGTCAGAAAAAGGCTTTCTGTTCTGCATCTATTATGATTTACTAATTATGTCAGCCCATCTTTCCATCTGTGAGTAACTAGAAAAACAGAATAATAATACAAACAACAACAACAAAATTGATGACTGGTTTGGGTAGTCGCTAAGGCAGCTAGGTCTAGGGGGGCAGAGGTCCTTGACAAAAGGAGCAGAGAATGAAGTGAGCCTGGCATTCAGCACCACTCTCCTCTCAAGATGTTTGCAGATTCCAGCATGGTGTGGGGCTCAGAATCAGGAAGGTTGGGTAGAACTCGCAACAATCTCCTTGCCTGGAGACAAAAACTGAAGTTCAGGGTCAGATTTTGCTTCATACATTGCTCCTCCATACATCTGTTATCAGGCGCATATGTATTTATAACAGTTAAATACTCCTGGTGCAATGATTCTTTTATCATGCGAGAGTGAGCTTCTGTGTCTCTAGTCAGGGTCTGGACACAAGTCCCTTTTGTCTGATATTATCAGAGACAATATGGCCTTGTTTTATGCTTAAAGTTAGCCTGGTATTTTTTCTAGTCTTTTGCTTTCAGTCACTTTATGTTCAAGTAGTTAAAGTTCATCTCTGATAGAATATAGTTGGTTCTTGCTTTATTGTTCAGTCTGACAATCTCTGCCTTCATTGATGTAATTATCAATATGGTGGCATTTAGGTCTGCTGTTTTGCTCATTGTGGTTTATTTGTCTCATCTGTTTTTGTCCCTGTCCCTCTTTTCCAATCTTCTTTAGTGTTAATCAAATACTTTTTAGTCTTGGTGGTGGCCATGAAAATATACCTTTCAGGTCTTTAAGTGCAGAGAGTCACGTGACTGACAGCTCCAGATGCTGCAATATGAATCCGTCATTGTGTTTGCGCGAGGGTCACAGTCCCCACAGCCAGTTCCCAGTCAAAGAGTGTGGCAGCCCCTTCCTGTGAGACATGGGACTTCCCTGGGGGGTGACTTTTGCTTGAGAATCCCATCAGCCTTGTCAAACTGTATTAGACCCACATCACAGTCTAAGACTTCTACTCAACCTTTCTCCCTTCCTTCACTTCCGCAGGAGGGGAGTCTGCATCCTGATTGGATAACTCTCCCAGGCATGAATTCCCTTATGGGCATTTTCTCCTAGAAATCGCTCAGCTATCTAATCCCATCTTGGTGTTCGCTTCTTGGAGAACTCACACTAACGTGACATTTTATTTTATTCTACTTTTTATAAATTTATTTGTTTTATTTTATTTATTTTTGGCTGCGTTGGGTCTTTGTTGCTGCATGTGGGCTTTCCCTAGCTGCTGCGAGCGGGGCCTCTCTTCATTGCAGTGGGCGGACTTCTCATTGCGGTGGCTTCTCTTGTTGCAGAGCATGGGCTCTAGGCACGTGGGCTTCAGTAGTTGCGACATGCGGGCTCCGTAGTTGTGTCTCACGGGTTCTAGAGCACAGGCTCAGTAGTTGTGGCACATGGGCTTAGTTGCTCAGCGGCATGTGGGATCTTCCTGGACCAGGGATCGAACCTGTGTCCCCTGCATTGGCAGGCGGATTCTTAACCACTGCGCCACCAGGGAAGTCTCGGCATTTTATTTTAATGCCTTTATTGACTTCCTAGTTCATTCTCTTTGCATTAGTGCTTAGTCATCGCTTTAGAGATTACAATGTGCATCTTAAACTTAATCCAATCTGCTTAGAGTTAATATTCAATTACGTCAGGTAAAATGTGGAACCCTTATAATAAAATGAGGACATGAAGCTCAAGGTGATACATGAAGGATGGATAAAATTTAGCAAATAGAAAGGAGGGGTAGGAAGGACTTTCCAGGATAACATTATAACGTGGAATTGCCTGAGATGGAGAAGCACTTGGAACAGGGTGGATGAGAAGAAGGGTGGCCTCAGAGGGGGTTGGAGATGAAGCAAAATAACACAACCAGCTGGTGGGAAACGCTTAAAATGTGCCCCAAGCCACGCAATATTCCACTGAATGTCCACAGGAACTGTAAGAGGAAGAGGTTTCTATTGCTTCCATCTTACAGATAAACAAATTGAGGATTGCCCACATTCTCAAGGTCACACGGGGAGGGTGACAGCTGGGGTTGCAGCCAGGTCCAGCTTAGCCATAAGGGGGCTGCTGACCATGGCTTTGGCCTCTAGGAGGCAGCGGCCCGACCAGGAGCAATGAAGTAGAACTTGGTGTTAAGGCCATTTTACTTTGCCACAACTGTCACTGAACAGTTTCCCTAGTCTCGGCTCGGCCTCGTGTACGGCTGACCTCTGGTTCCTGCTTCCTGTTGTGTCGCCTCCACGACCAGGCTCCTTAATCAACCGAGTGCCCTCTGAGCTCTCCCCGACTCTACCCTTCCACCCCCAGCCCTGAGTTCCTTCCTGGGCCTCTGCCCTACACCTGGATCAGTTCATTCACTCTGTGGCCCAAGCCTGTATCTGGGTTTGGTCCAAAGGCAGTGAGAACACTGAACACCTGCCCTTGTCTTCGTCAGGAAAGGAGAAGCCTTAGTCCCGAGACATGTTGTTCCAGGGACAGGAAGCTGAGAGGTCCGACAGGGGCCAGAGGCAGCCCAGGGACTGTCGACTGGATCAGGCTGTCACCACCCCAGGGCTGGAGAGAAGCGGGGGGCACGGTGTCAGGGCCTGGGGTCAGGGGTCAGCCTAGGGAAGCGGGTCAGACTGTCTAACAGGAATCAGGGGCCAGGAGGAGGTGCTTCCATGGAGTTGCAGAGGAGACCTGGCTGCTGCCTGAGAGGCTGCCCAAGTGCCCTCCCTTCTCCTTCCTCCCCTCTCACATCTTCTGCCACAAGCTCCATCGGCTGAAGCTGCCGGGGGCTGGGGAGGGAGGGTCTGGAAATGCAATTTCCTGCAATTCCCAGCAGGGCAGAGAGGGGGCAGGCAAGTGGCATGCTCTTCTCTCAGTCCATCCCCTTGACCTTAGCCTGGAGCAGGCAGATGAGAGATGGGTTCTCATCCCTCTCCTCCAATGTTCTTGGGCAGAACATCTACGTGCCCAGGCCCTACTGCCACCGCATCAGCTGTTTATCCCTCTCTTTCTACATCCCATGCAGGCGGTTGTGACCTGGATTGTGACTGTGCTTTTCCATCTGCATTTGAAGTCCTGCAACTTATCTTAAATACCTGGTGTTTCTACTGCCATGTGATTAGTTTCCGTTCATGAAGGAAAGACTTCCTCTGGTGAAGCTCTCCACCAGCAGTCACCTGGGCACTTTCCATGTTGTATGTAAAATTCCACATGTTGCCTCCATAGAACCTGGGCTTCAGCATCTTCAGATCATGACCCCAGATCATGACTTTGAATAGGCTACTCAGGACACATGGAAACATATAAGCACTACTTTAATTTAATGCCTGTGGTTGTCAAAATGAATCATAGAAACAGTGGAAATGTGCTGAACCATCACCAGCAATCGTCCTCTCTGTTCTGTCTCCCCTGAGAAATCTTCGAGGTTGTACCTTCAAGAGGCACAGAACCCTCCGAGCAGGTGGTGAGGCCTGGGGTGGAGGAGCCGGACGTGACCCTCAGGTTCCAATGAGCAGCTTCCACGAGCAGCACACACGCCTGTTTTGTTTTAAGTCAGTAATTTGAATGTTCTGTTCAAAGTCACGACCTAGGAGTGGGACCTAAAGACGTTCAGGCACAGTAGGATGGCATGGCCGCAGTGGCACAGGGGCGTTTCCCATCCTCCCCTCGAGGGCTCCCTGCTGGCACCCTGTCATGTTGGCTGCTGGGAGCTCTTCCCCGTAGGCCACCCCTAGCCTGGTGTGGGTCTAGAGCTGGCCTCACGAGGGATTGCGGTGAGATTTGGAGGGTGGAAGGGAAGCAGTGCTGGATATAAGGACAGAGGGACGCAGAGGTGTCAGGGGCCATTGTCCAGCTCTTCTCACCACTTCTGCCTGATGACCCACAGTGACCAGGGCCACCAGTGGTGCTTGGAGAGGACCCACAGAGCAGAATTTCCCTGGGCCCCTTCCTGAGCTCCCCTCCAAGGCCCCGTCTCAGAGGCTGGACAGGCCTGGCTTCTCGGGTGGACCGACTGGTCCCTGCTCTGACTTCCGGCTTCCCTCTGCCAGCTCGTTCCACACCTGGTGAGTCCAATTCCTCCAGTAAACCCCTTCCCATAAACCATCATGGCTCCTCCAAGTGAGAAAAAGGTTTGCCTCGAGTCCAGGGTCTCTTTGACTCGGGGGGGTCCCAGGACACAAGTAACCAGAGCGCAGTCTGCGGCCTGGCTTGAGCTTTGAGCCAGGGGTTCAGCTGTCACCTCAGTGTCCTAACTCAGCAGTGACACCGTCCTAAGCTCTCCCTGATCCCTGGCCTTAAGGAACACGGGGTCTGCTACCTGCTGACGCCCCAGGTGCAGAGACACCACGGCGATGGCAGAGATGGTCCCTCCGTCCTCCCACACGTCTGCGCGAGGTGTCATCCAACCTGCCCGTAATGTCCTAGACAGTGGCCGGGACACGTCCTCCTCCCCAGGCCGACTCCTCTGACTCCCTGTCTGCCTGATGAGTGCTCTTACACCCCAGTCCATCCTTGTTCCACAGGTCGGTCCCCAAGCCTCACAGGTGAGTGTGGGTGTGCGTATCTGCTAACGTCCACAGGTGCAGATTCATGGAGAGCAGGGCTGGCTGACTTTTCCTGCAAACAGCCAGACTCTGGGGTCACGTGGTCTCTGTCGCAACTAATCAACGTTGCCCTTGTCCTGCAAAAGCAGCCACGGAGATAAACAACATATGTAAAGAAATGGCATGGCCGTGTCCCAAGAAGGTTCACGTACAAAATCAGGTGGCTGCTCTGCAGCTGTGGCCACAGACCTGCTTCAGAATGAGGGCGGAAGGGAGGCCACTGCGCAGAAGATCCAGGTCCCCAGACCCGCCTGGGCCATACTCGTCTCCACGTGGACAACCTCAGTCAAGCACCACATGCCACGTTGTGATGTTTAAGCCCAAATTTCTCATACAGCTCTGGAAATAAAACATTGACTATTTAGTCAAGGGGGGGTAGCTGTCAAAGATATTCAACAGATTTTACCAAAAAGATTTACAAACATTATTTTTATATAGAATGCTAAAATGGATTCCCTCATATGTCCTATGATCTACTATCTTTAAACCTGGGCAGACAGGCCTTTGTGGGAGGGGGCAGCAGCCCACTCTGGTCCTTGTCCCCTTTGTGGGTGTGTCTCTGATGTGAGAGTCTCACTGGGTGATGCAGGTCTGGGGCTCTGGGAAAGGGACTGTGGTTTGTTCGTCTTATTGAAAAGCATAATATGATGGAGGAGAACTTGTGTGATGGATTGGAGTCTTCCAACCTGATGCTTTACTTCCCAAACCTCCTTGATTGGAAGGGACCACAAGCACCTGGGAAAAGCCTGCACTGACTGCGTCAGGTAAGTCTGCTTTGCTGCACGTGGGAACAGACACGCCTGCCCTCACTTGGGCCGCGGGGGGGGCCAAGTCCTCGGTGCACAGCGGGGGGGGGGGGCGGGACCTTCTCGCCAGTATCACTCCACCGTGTCCTCCGTCGGCTGTGGTAGCCACCTCACTCTCTTCACTAAAAAAACAATTATACATGACTTGGTTAAAATCCAAGAGGGCTGTCCAGAGACGGCGCTTAAATTAGAACCCGATCTCTCATTCCTTAGATGTGATCACCTGGAATCATGGAAGAAAGAAACGCCTGAGATGTTGCCTTATTTCAAAATTCAGGAAGATTGTAATCCCAACTTTCTGCAGAAATAAAACCGTATCTTAACTTACTCATGAGTTCAGCAAGGCTCAACTCTGGGCTTTAAGAAAGTGAACTGTTTGGTCTGCATTCAGGTCCCCAAGTCACCGTCTGCTAGCTGTGTCCCCTGTCATCCTTTAGCTGGCGTCCAGCACAGTCACACTCATTAGAGCAGGGACACACGCCTTTGTACACACACACACACACACACACACACACACACACACACTCCCGTGCATGCACCTGCACCTGTTTTTCTAATGTGCTCATTCTGCCTCCCCTCATGGTATTTCTAAGGAGAACTTGCCCCCTTCCCCATCTGCAGGGGCCTGTGGTGTCCATGGAAGTGTCCCGAGTCTGGCCTTCCCTGCCACATGCAAGCCCCACCCCTCTGCCCTGTGTCTCCTCTGCCAGAAGGTGTTACTTCATCCCGGAAGCTGCTCAAAACAAGTTTAGTGAACGATGGCGCATCAGTCTGCCTCAGACAGACCCTCGTCCTTGGCCTGACGGGACGTGCGCAGCCTCCGCCCTCCCCGAGATGGTCTGGGCAGACGACCAGCAAGCAGTCACATCTCTCGTCCCACTGGAGGGCGTTGGGACATTTTGCAGTTTCAGAACCGACTGGGAGTTCAGGAGGGCATGTGAAGACTTACATCCTCCATTTCTTAATGTTCTAGTTTCTACCTCTGAAAGGAAGCACAAGCAAACAGAACCTCCGGCAGAGCAGTGTCCCTTTGGCAAACGCTGCCCGCACCCGTCTTGCTCTCTCCGGCGCGGCCGTCTTATTTCTGGAAGCCGTGCTGCTCAGTAATTCAGGAGGAGAAAGAATCAGCATATTTGATGCGCCAACAAACAGACTGCAGACTGTGTCACTTCAACGGGCCTCTCTGTCGCCAACAAAAGCCAGACAAACACCGGAGGGAGGCCAGGCCGCAGCGTCACTGGCGGGGCTTCTCTCTCTCCGGCTCCTCGGGCCTCCGCCCTGACCCTCGTCTCCTCCACAGCGACCTCCGGATGCTCTGTCTCCCATTGTATCGCCTTACCTGGGATCACGTGGCTTCGCCAGCCCACAAGTCGGGCTGCCTCCCTCTCCAGGCTCTCTGATCTCTGGGCTAATTGGCTTAGGTGTAAAGCGAGCCAGCAGGGCTGCGGCTTTGAAGTGGTGGCGCTGCGCCAGCCAGGACCGTCCCCGTCTGCGCGTCAAATGCCCGCCAGCCGGGCGTGCCGCTAAGAAAACCGGAAGTCGTCCCGTTGCATTGCGAGGCTCGGGGCCACTCTGGTACCTGACTGCAAGCTCGTCGTTAATTGTGCAGGCTGGGCCTGGATGCGGTCGGACCCGGGTTTCACGAGGGAGGCTGGCACCAGAGCGCATGCAGGGAGTGGGAGATGCCCGCTGTTCCTGCGCACACGAAGCCACCCCATGCTGTGATCAATAATGCTGTCCCACTTTAAAGTGGGCTCTCTTGTCTGGGTGCAGGGCTGGACCCCCACCCTGCACTGTGGTCTGCTCAGCTGCCGCGCACAACTACGGAAAGGTCAGCCTGCGACACAGGGGCCACTGGCCGCCTGGCTTGACGTCACTTCTCCTTGGCCTCTTCAAAGGGCTTGTCCACCTCTGGGATGCAGGGCCTGAGCCCCGGCTGCCTCCTGGTGACCAGTGATTGCTTTAAAAAGGAGCAAAAGCCAACACAGTTGACCCTGATTTTGCTCAGATTCTCATTCTTAACACCCAAACCTACTTCATGGGCACAGCACAGAGAACCTCCTTTCCAAGGTGTCTGACCAGCGGACACTCCCCAGAATCTCGCTCGCCTCCTGGAATTGTGTGGTGACCGGTCTCGTCGGCCACCCTCTCAGGCTCTGTTCTCAGGCTCTGTGCAGGGCGCGCAGAGCTCACTGCACTCAGCTCGGGGCTAAACGTGCAGCTCTTTCCAAAACCTCTTCCTGACCGAATATTTTGAGAAACTAAACACACATTAACAACCGAGCCATACCTGAGCGAGCGGGCTGCACACTTCAGTGTGGCTTGAAGGATAAAACACGGGACTTCTGTGAGCTTCTGAGCAGGAGACTGCACACGGCCAGGCCCTGGACCGTGCATGTGCGCGGGCCCTCCGCAGGCGGCGTTAGGCTGCTCAGGGACCACAGCGAAGCAGCTGAAACAAGAGAGCCATGTACCCCTCACACCCTGGAGGCGGGAATCTGAGATCCAGGTGTCGCAGGCCTGGCTCCTCTTGAGGCCTCTTTCCGGGGTGTGTAGAGGGCCGTCTTCCCTGCGTCCTCGTGTGGTCGTCCCCCTGTGCACGTCTGTGTCCTAATTTCTCGTAAGGACACCAGTCCTATTGGACCAGGGCCCACCCTCACAGCAGCGTTCTACCCTAATCGCCTCTTTAAATGTCATATCTCTGAACACAGTCACATTCTGAAGTGCTGGAGGTTAGGGCTTCAACATGAATTTGGGAAACACCATTCAGCCCAGGACAGTGGGAAAGTGTGAGAAGGCCTGCCCTGGACATAAAACACTCAGCTCTGATGTAGCCGGTGGCCTCAGCCCCTGATGGGGCAAGACTCACCCAAGGAGAAGGCCCCGGGGCCTGGAGGCTGCACACCTGCCCAGACAGGCTCACTGTGCCTCGGGACCCCTGGGCAGTGGGAGTGAAGCTGTGCTCAGCGGGGAAAGGGGTGAATCTGAGTCCTGGGCCGTCTCCTCCTCCTGTCCATGGCTGCGGACTCCTGCTGGAAAGACTATGCACAATAAGAGGTAATGTTTTCCCTGCGGTCTGTGCCCCATCAACGGCTGTGAGGCCAGAAGATCCCCTGCAGCGGGGGCCCTTCTCTGCCAGGACCACAGCATCCTCGGCCCGAGGCTCCCAGCGTCATGGACATCACCACTTCTTCACGGTGCCTGTGTGTGAGCTGCCCATTTGGGAACCAGCAGAAGTGGACACCCAGGGGGTGGAGAGAAAACCAGGCACGTTAGGCATTAGTCCCCAGACTTGTCCCAGGGTACACCTGAGAGAATGGCCTCAGGACCCTCAGAGGCAGTCAGCAGGCGTTTTCAGGGGGCAGGACTGCAGCACTCATAGGTCACCATGGGCTTGTCTGTCCCCCAGTTCTGGCAGGAAGTAGGATGTGGGGTTACAAATCCTTCACCTGTTATTCATGGCAGGTCTAGAACTTATTTAATCTTCCGTCACAGTTGTGGAAGGGGGAATCCCTGGTTCTTAGCCCGTTTTTCCTTCTCAGCCCTGTTCCCAGGAAGAAGCCGGCCCCTGTGCATTTGCAGAAAAGCATACACACCACCTTGCGTGTCTGCCTCCCAACAGGCGGGGAGCAGGGCAGCCAGCAGGGAGGTGGCAGCAAGCAATTACCAAGCAGAAATTAGCAGCTACCTCTGGGGACAGAGGCACAATGACACAAAGCAAGGGGCCCAGGGGAGGGGCTCTGCAGCCAAGGAAGGGAGGCCTTCGCTGAGGATCTCACCATTACCAGGAATAAAGGCTCGTAGAGGAGGAAACGGAAACTGGTGGAAACTGGAACTCCTGTTTCACTTCAGTATTAGTAGAAATAACATGCATCTCAGTCACTGTGGGAAATGCTTATGTCAATACCCTCATTCAGAAATCAGCGGAGCCTGATGGAAAGGTTGGTTCAGGAGTGGCTGTGGGGAGAATAAAACACACACACGCACTTCATGGACAGCTGAGATTCCAGCATGACGCTGGTTGACGTTTTCATTTCCATAAATTTGTTATAGGCAAAGTGAAACCAGCAGACACAGGTTGGAACCTCACTCCACCATCAATGCAATGACGAGAGTGACTTTGCTGAATCCGGTGATAGTTTTGGAATCAGGGCAAAACGTCCCCTTAGTTTTTCATGCCGTTCAGGATGCAGTGGCCACGGAAACACCGCATTTAAGTTTGACATACATCATTAACATTTATCCATCACTTTAAGTCTAGATGATCAATGATACAATAAATCCAGGCCTGATTTGCAGCATTTGCCAATTTTGATGGTGTCAGTACTCCCGTCATGCAGATTTCCAGCTATCACGTGACATTTCTGAGGGCAGAATTAGATGCCCCGTAGATGCCATTGTACGGTATTTCTACATACAGGCAAGGGACACACGGATAACCTCAGAGGAATAGATAGTAGCAAAATGTGATACAATAATCAGAAACGGTGAGTTTTGAGTGTTTATTATCAATATCTAGAATATAATTTACTTAGCCGTACATCGAAATCATTTAATCATTCATAATGGCGCTTTGAACAACCACTTTACCGAATTGCTGAAAATCTGACCTTGGTTCCTGTTAGTGTGTGTCAGCTGAACAGTTTACATGCCCGGATTCAGTGCCTGCTTCCCCCGTGCCCAGCAGCCCCTGGCCTTCCCTTCTGGGCACTTAGCCCCCTGTATCTCCTGATGCTTTGCTCTGTGAGCGCAAGACCAGAGCTTTGGTTCCCAGTCATAAGCACTTAGCAAGGGTCTGGCACAAGTCAGTCTACAGAGTGAGTAGATGGACATTCGCCCAGGGTTACACCTGTCTTAGTCTGGGGAGAAGAGCTGGTCAGTTTGCAGGTAGAGACGTCACCCAAGAGAAGACAAGTGCCCAGGGGAACCTGGGGGCAGGAGAAGGGGTCGGTGTTCTCTGGGGCAGTGACCCCGGGCTTGCGGTGGGGAGGCCACCTGGCCACGCTGCCCTGGGGTCCTCACTGGAAACTGCTGCTCATTGCTTGTTTCCAGAAGAGAAGCATTTCCTAGAATTTGATACAAGTTAAAGAAGTTATTGCATCTACAAGCATGGGATATTTGAGAGTTCCAAGAATTTACCTATATTACAAGATAAATAATAATAATAAAATAATAATAATATAAAAATGTTCGCTTAGGATAAGATGAATAAAGATAAAATGGGGGTCTTTATATTCCTAGTAGGGGATCAATTCATTTTTGACTTGATTTTAATTTCTATTTTATATTGGAGTAGAGTTGATTAACAATGTTGTGTTGGTTTCAGGTGTACAGCAAAGTGATTCAGTTACACATACACATGTACCTATTCTTTTTCAAATTCTTTTCCCATTTAGGTTGTTTGTTACAGAATATTGAGCAGAGTCCTTGTGCTATAGAGTAGGCCCTTGTCAGTTATCTATTTTAAATATAGTAGTGTGTATTTGAGATTGACGTATACACATTTTTAACTTTAAAATGACTGCTTCTTAATTCTGCAAGGATGGAAAAAGTGATGCAATTATGTAATGGAAAACTCTAGAAAAATATATTCCAGCAAAATATCTCACCCTGTTCATGGCCAGAGGATAAGGTCTGATTTTCAGGGTCTGTCGATGTCCTTGATCGCCAGTTTCTTGTTAATCAGGAGAACACGGCAGTGGGCATGGCCCGTTTGCTACAAGGCAGGGTCACAGGCTTCCGCTGTATCAGCACTGCCCGCGAGCTTGTTAAACCCAGAGCGCTGGGCAGCAGCCTCTGTCTTCAGAGTCTAGAAGCCTCAGGTGTGGCCGAGGATTTGCATCTCCCCCAAGTTCACCATGAGTCTGATGCTGCCGGTGCAGGGACCCCACTTAGAGAGGCTTCTGTAGTGGAAGCACGATGCTGCTTGACTCCGAGGCACATTTAAATGTTTCAACACCTGTTCCTTTGCTATTGACTTGCACGTACAAAGTCAAGATATTTACCAGGAAACTATACATGGGATATTATATATTCTTCACACTTAGAGCCAAGTATTATAGTTTAGTTTCCAAACTTTATAGACGCCTCTGATAAGTGTCAGTTTTGAGAACCACATGCAAGATACAATCTATTCTGCAGAAAGTGTACTTCCTGATTGATTATTTCCAAGAGTGAAATGTTAAGATTTGTTCTGGGAAAACATTCTAAAAATCCACACCACAAGATAAAACGGCCGAGGTGGTCATAGATCCAGCTTAATTTTCTAATTTTCATCTGTAGCACCTTATTAAAAGTTCTACAGGTTGTGATCTAGAAAAATTAAATGATTAGCCACTTGAATATCAAGAAAAATAGTTTTTTGTCCTTCCTTAAGTGACACATGTGAAGCATAGTTAAGGTTTTTATGACAACTGTGACCGCTGCGTTTTCCCCCGACTTACATAAATTCCTCTTACTTGGTCATTTGAATACAGAACTCATTTAAATTCTCCAAGCCACATCCTGAGCTTGCAAACTTTCCAGAGGTGCTTTGAAGAATCACACCTTATGCACTCTTGGCATTTCCAGGGAAACTAAGGACCATGATCTCTGCAAAATGATTTAACTCTCTGGCCCTTGGTTTTTAATTATTACTGAGGGGAGGAGGCCTGGGAAGGGAAGAAATACTGTAACGTCCAACCTTCCCCCGAAGCACGGCTAATTAGTGAGTGGCAGCTAAAGGACTGCCTTACATAGTGAGGAAAGGTTTGGAGGATGCTTGCAGGCAAAAAAAAAAAAAGCAGCAGCTCAAGTTCATTATCATCCTGCCTGGATCTATCAGGTGGTACAGGATTTAAACAAAGATGTGGGTTTACACAGGTTTATTTAAATTAAAGACAGTGTGTTGCACATTGAAGATAACATCTAGGAGGTTAAGGCACCTACAGGGTTTCCGGGTAACTGCTGAAGTTCGGCAGCAGTGAGCTATTCTGGGCTTCTTTCTGCATGTTTTATGGCCGTCATTTCCGGAGACCTGAGCCGTGTGTCGGCAGCGCTGGGAAATGGCAGCAGAGTCCCAGGGAGCGACCCGCCGACCTGGCCATGACTTGCATGCTTGTTCCGCAGATCCTTCGGAATGGGTGTGAAGCATGGGTCTCTCTGAGTTCAGTGAAGTTTGAAAGAAAGATGTTGAGCCTGTCACCGAAGGGCAGTGGTCCTCAGGTTCATGGATGGAGGGGCGTCTGAGTCGGGTCAGCCTGGGAGGTGGTCCAGCTTCCCTTGCCCATCCTCCCACCCTCCATCCATGAGAGAAACGGGCAGGGGGTACGAGCACACACCAGGGCCTGTCCGCTTCACAGATGGGGAAACTGAGGCAGGGTTCACAGCCAGGTAGTTGAAGCACATGTTTATTGCAAAGCCTTCAGTCACCTTCCTGCCTCAGAGTGAAAACCGTTTGAGGACATGGCTCTCAGGAAACACCCACTCTTGGGAACTGTGCATCTCATTTCCCGGGACAAACAACAGAAGTCATAGAACTTGCAGGAGTCTCTTCTTGTCATTGGCTTATTTGTGTGTTTGTGTTTAAATAGGAGAGTTCCCTTCAGATGTTATAAATGAACTGAAGGCAAGGGCAATTCTATTCATCACCTTCCACAAAGGAGGAGGCCACCAAGAGTTTGTTAAACACACAAAGGAAGGAAGCTTTAGGGACACCTGCACACAAAGCCCACGACACAGGTGCTGGAACGAAAAGAGCATGACACTCAGTCAGGTGCCAAGGGACCTTCCTGGGCTTCCGTGAGGCAGACAGGATGCTTGTGCTGTGTCCACGGGGGTCTGTCTCTCCACAGACCACCAGGATGTCATTATCACACCACACACCACTCACCTGGCCTGGCTACTCCCGAGGGCACTGTTATAATGGGCCTCCCCGTGTGATTTTGCAAGGATTCTTTTTTGAGAAGCTTAGAGTTCATTACAGACATTATCCTGCAAATTCTCCAGCCACCCAAAGAAGTGCTTAATATATTTATTCCTTTTTTCCCAAGTCCCAGCCCCAGAGAAGAACTTTGCAGAAGAGAGGTCATCTTTGCAGACTGGTGGGTGATTATTTTCCCAGTTAATTTAATCCAAATGACCAACATGGGTGATCTATGCCTGAAATGTGATTTTTCTAGGTATCATTGTTTGGTCTGAATTTTCTATCTTTTATCAGTCAGTCAATGAATCAATCCATCTATCCATCCTATTGGTCTGTTCCTCTGGAGAACTCTGACTAATAAACTCTGAGCAAACATTCAGGAAAAGGATTAAAACATGGACATTGAATGTAGATTCAACCTCCATCAGTGGGCTGGACAACCCTGGGACAAATGACTCATTCCTTCTGGGGTCCATGTCAAGTAAACACACACGTGAGCGTGCACAAACACACACACACACACACACACACACACACTCCCTGTCTACACCCTGTATCATTGGAAATACAGTAATTGGTATTTAGTTTAGCAATCCATTTATAGATTTTGCATCATCTTTCCAGCTCTGAAGTTTGCCGTAATCAGGAGAAGAAGACGGCAAGGGCACCAGACCCGAGCCCCTGCGGTGTGAGCAGCTTTCCTGCGAGCTGCCTCTGTAACCCACCCACACGAGTGGTGGTGCATTCGTGCGAATTCCTCAAATCTCAGCCTGAAGATTTCCATTCGTGCATTCGTGCGAATTCCTCAAATCTCAGCCTGAAGATTTCCATACACAAGACTAGAGGTTAGGCAAGGGCAGGAACGCCACCTCTAACACAGGGCTGCCGCCGCAACAACTTTGAGAAGCTAAGAATATTTATTTACATGCTCAAAATAACTTCGGAGTTAATTTTCGCTTTTAGGGCCACCAGGCAGAAATCGCCGCCAGGAGCGCAGCTCTGCGTGGTTTGCTCCCCCTGCTAAGACAGCTGCTAATTATTTTCTTTCCATTATTTTGAGACAGCAGGGAAGTTGGGCATTGAAATCTGTGCACGCTCGTAAAGCCGAGTGGGGAGAGGGGGGAAGCAGAGCTTTGTTCTCGAGTTCAAGGCCCAACAGTTGTCTTGTCTTGGCCGTCGATCTGTTCGGTGCCCGTGACCCTCAGACAGGACACGTTCCTGTTCCTCCAGCACCTTGGTTCTTAAACAAAACTCTAAAATAAGCCTATAGAGAGGCAAAGACCTACCCTCCCGGTGCTGGCAGGCCTGTGGCCACCGCATACTTTGGGGGGCCCTGCATGGCGGCCAGGGTTGAGCTGGGACTCCTTGAGGCCTAAGGTAACATATCAGAGGCTGACTCGATAGCCTCTTCGTTCACGGGGCTTAGCATAGCCGTGACCCGGCTCCCCGCCTTCCTGTGGCTATGGTGTCCCTGGGCTAACTGTCTGCCCTGGTGTGAGTCAGCTGGCCTTCCACTCCGACCCATGTGAACCCATGGCGTCCTCCCCAGGCCCGCCCCTCTGGACTCTCTGTGGAAGCCCAGGGTAGAACTTCCATAAACTTGGCAAAGTCGACCCATGCCCCCAGCCCCTCTCACGGGGGCCTCCCCATCCATCTTCCTCCAGCTTTACCATCTGACCAGCTGCTGCCCTGGGGGCGCGAGGGGAGAGGCATAGCTTTTCCTTCTGCTACAGGTCCCCAGACCCTGCACCCAGGAGGCTCAGGGGCCTCGCACTGCCCTTGGCCTCTGCGACATCTCCATCCCTGGACCTCCATTAGGCTGTGCTATGTTGGTTCAAACTCCCCCTCATACTTACAATGTCATCTGGGCTGATGGCATTTTACCCTCTGCACTCAGCGTTCTTATTGGCAGGAAGGAGGATAAAAATCCCAAATTCAAAGTCAGTGTGAGAACAGATGCGGTGACACTGGAGATACTCAATGACTTTGCTCCCCCCACCTCCGTCTGGACTCTTCCAGGGTCTGAATCCAACTGGCTTCTGCTACCGCCTCTGACACATTTCCCAGGAGTGGCCTAGGGATCCCCCTAGAGCGAAGCTCTGAGCATGGAGTTTTCCTCCTGCGCGCACTGTGCCTGGCCCCTTTCCCCAGAGGTGGGGGAGTGGACCCCTGCCCCTCGGGAGGCCTCTGTGGAGCAGCCCCTGGAAGCCTCTGCCCCCCCACCCCCAGCCTCCAGCAGCACTGACTCCTTGGAGCTGCCTGGCCCCTGCCCGTGTCTGTGTCTCTTGTGCACATTTCTCTAATCTGGGTCATACAGGGGCTTCCTCCCCACTGATTTGCCAACACGAGGCCTGTCCTTCAAGCCTGGGCTCCGCGGTCTCTGGGGAGAGGTCGCCAAGCTGGGTATTGAACTGGTTGCAGGTTTCCACCTTATGCTGTTCTTAGGACGCTTTATCTTTCCCCCCAGATGAGATCATAAATGCTCAAGGCTCAAGTCTCCAGTTTATTCATCTTTATAATCCCGTGGTGTCGGGCCACGAAGAGACTCTCAATAAATATCTAATAAATGAGACTCAAAGTGGCTGCTCGACAAAGGCCAACATCTTTCTTCTGTGGCAACGGCAACTCAGTGATCATTCAGCCCAATTTATTAGTCACTGATGCAGGTCACTGGCTCGTCAATAGGATGGCAGGTGTATGAGACGAGAGAAGTGACTGGAGTTCACAATGTCCCGGCCCTGTCCAGGTACAGACACAGTCTTATTTGAGATGAGGACTGAGAAAGCGGATCTATAATTTCCAGAGCTCTCTGGAAGGAGAATATTGAAGAAACTCAGTAAAAAGCCTAATCCTCTTGCTGAAGATCTGGGCTGAATTATATTCCACTCATGATTCTCCATCCACACTCCATAATTGTATATTCAAAGCAAATGCATTATTTAAACAATAGTATACTCTCTATTAGTTCCTGGCCTGGGTTAATGGTTGGCTAAAGCAATTATAGGGTCCCAGGGATGGACTTGCAGGAGAGGCACCAAGACACACAGCCAGTAATACGTGCGTTTTCTTTATTGCGGTAATTAAAGAGTTTTATACAGTGTACTAAGGGTCCGTCAGCGGGATGAGGAATGTATAATGACCAACAATCTCCTCTTCCGCTAATGCAGGAAAGAGAACAAGAGGGGCCGTTGAACCCCACGGGACACCTAAGGCAGCTTGCCTTTTGCTTTCACATTCCTTAGAGGTTCTAGCAGACAGGGCTGTGATCAATCAAAAGCTGTGATATTACAAACACACAGGAATTAGCTTCCAGGTAGGAATGCAATCTTAGAAATATTTGAGTGGCATGGAATTCACTCCTGTACTATGTGGGAGATTATGGCAGAATATGCTTGGGGAGTTTTCTGAAAAGTCACCAGTATATACTGTTAGAGCAAGATTTCATGAAGGTGATATGGGCTGGTTTTTCATAAGAAAAGGGCTTCGCTTAGACTGTGAAAGCGGCAGTAGTGGTCACACTGCTGGCGAGGGCCTGGCAGAACCCCTGTCCCGGTCCTTCTGCATCTCGACCTGTGGGACCCCCTCCTCAGCTCTGCTGCGTGTTCTCCTCTCCCCGGCCACCCTCCCAGGAGATCCCTTTGTAAACACACACGTGTGGCTCATTCTTCTCCTTTTTTGTATCCGTCAGTGACCTTTCACCACTCACCCAGGCCACCTCATGTCCTGGAATTTCATCCCAGTGCTTCACAGCCTGACCCCGACCCAGTCACCCCAACACTCACCCAAGATTACACATTATGCATTAACCGTGGCCTGGACCCATGGTCTGAGCACAGAGGCCAGAATATCTATTGGAAATCTGACTGGAGACGAATCAGGAAGCTTAGCGATGCCACACGCACATATGCACATGCATCTTTTCTTTCTGATTGTCTGCTTGTGGCGCATTTCACGTGATTCCACACCGTCCTCGTTTTGAGGCACCACGCAAAATGTGTGTCCAGCTTTCTCTGCAGATCCATTTCCATTTCCACAGACATATTTCTACCTCCAGCTGAGGTGGTTGGCTTCACATTTGTGCCATTTTCACAGTCTCCACGATACACAATCACATCTCACTGTGTAATGTCAATTAACAATGCTTACCACTCATTAGTGCCTTCTACATTCTAATGAATTATTTGCTAAGAATGTTACACCTATTATTTCAGTTCATCTCATCAAAAATTTAATAATGTTCAGTTATTCTCGTTTACACTTAGGAGACATTTATTTATTTATTTATTTATTATTTATCTTTTGCCGTACGCGGGCCTCTCACTGTTGTGGCCTCCCCCGCTGCGGAGCACAGGCTCCAGACGCGCAGGCTCAGCGGCCATGGCTCACGGGCCCAGCCGCTCCGTGGCACGTGGGATCTTCCCGGACCGGGGCATGAACCCATGTCCCCTGCATCGGCAGGCGGACTCTCAACCACTGTGCCACCAGGGAAGCTCAGGGGACTATTATTTATTCAAGGTTGTGTGAAAGTAAGAACTGGCCCAGCTTGAACCTGAGTCTGATTGTCTGGGATGTGCTGGATCACGGGGCTACCTCGTCTGTCTTCCCGAAGCTTCTAGGTCTTTAGGAGCCGTACCGACGGGTGAATATCACCAGGGCTGGCCTTCATCCTCATCTGATCAGGAGAGCTCCGGTTCATACTTGTTGTCCTGGAATTATTGTTAAGCCTGTTCTGTCTTACTCTCAAAAGTATCTGTTTTTATGATAAATTATAAGGTCACCGGAGGCATTGTCAGCGTGCCTGAGCCCAAGTTTTCCCACCTCGGGCTGGTCTCTGTGCTCACTGCTGTGTCAGGGCAGAGCCAGGGAGAAGCCCAGGTCTCCCGCCCGACAACAACCCTTCCACCGGCACCTCCCCTGAGTCTCAAACAGAGAAGTCAACATGAGATGGAGCTGAAATCCACCCTAGTGCCTTGAGGTCTGTGATATTCTACCCTTGACAATGCTTCCCTAATAACATTGTGGCAGACGCACTCTCGGGTGGCCCCCAATGGGTTCTGCCCTTGTGTGGTCCCCTCCCTTGAGTGTGGGTGAAAACCTCAATTGCTTCTGGCCAGTTGAGTGTGACAAGGATGGCAGGTGTCACTCCTGTGATTAGGTCACATTACATAAGGCTCCCTCTTAGCACACTGAGGCAAGAGGGGCTCCCTGTGGCTGTGAGAGTGCCACAGAGCAGAGACACTGGGTCCCCTGGAGCTAGAGTTGTTCCCAGATAAGAGCTAGCACAGAAACTTCAGGGTTATGAGTGCAGGGAGCTGTGTCTTCAGACAACTTGACTGAGCTTGGGAGCACTTCCTTCACCAGTTGAGAGTCTGATGAGCCTGCACGCCTCTCAGCACCTGGATGGAAGCCTGGGGGTCCTGAATTGGAGAATTAGGCTTAACCAAGATGGTACGTACGACCTACAGAAATGATGAGATGATAAGTGGTGTTGTTTTAAGCCACTGTCACCTAGGACAGAGCCTGCTATGCTCATCTCAGTGCCGCCCCAACTCCTTATAACCCCACTCCTCCAGCACCGGCCTCGTCTCCCTAAGGCCTCCAGCGGCAGGATGCAGCCCAGCCTCCCACCTGGACTGCGATGAGGACTTTCTCCTTGCCGTGGTCAGAGCAGCTGCTTTAAATGGCGCATCTGATCAGACCCTTCCCGTATCAAGGCCACCTTCGTCCTCAGGGTCAAATTTAAATGCTGTGACGTGGTTTAGGAGCCAGTGCACCACTGGGCTGACAGCCTCCACCCACTTCAAGCCGCCCTGACGACTTCAGTCAACCTGGCTTTGTCTGGTTGACCCTCACTAACGCCACCCACCTGACATCTTTCTGGCTACTTCCTGATTCTTCTGGTCTCACCTGAAACACCACTTCTCCCAGGAGCTTAGCCTTCTCTAAACTCTCCTCCTGACCTGTGGCCCCCGTGGCCCGAGCTCCCTGCCTCTCCAGTCCTTCTCTATCTGAGCAGTCATTTCACTTCACTGTCATTTCCTGTCTCCCTCCAACCTGAATTAGCCAGGGTTCCTCAGAGGAACAGAACCCATAGGATATTATGTCAGGGAACTACCATCAGATCCACTGCCCGGACTCCTTCTGGGACAATCGTAACAGCCCGGGTGCACTGGAGTCAGCAGATTGACAGACTTGATTCTCAAATTCTGTAGATGCAGAGTGTTCATCAAATGGGTCTCCTCTCCATAGGCATTTGAGTTAATTAACAAAATGCCAGAATATTGTGTTGCTATCTTTAAAGGGCTTAGAGAATAAGGAGGAAAATTCTATCAGCAGTAAAGATTCTTCCCCCTCAGGGACTTGTTCTATTGCAAGTGTCTACAAAGGTTGGGAACTTTATTGGGCCCTGGATTTGAGCCCTGGAGTGAGAGACTGGTTAGAGATGAAATGTGCAGAGACCCTTGGTTTGCAGGAGACCCTGGCCAGGGCAGCTCACTCTCCCCAAGAACATGAGCCGGATGTGAGGACCACAGGCGAGCAAGTGATGCGTAAAACCTAACAGATAAAAGTGCATTCCAGCCGGAGCAACAGATTAAGGATGTAGCATATTAAACAACATCATCAACAACAAGAACAACAATAAATGGAACCAAAAGGGTAAAAGGACACATGACTCTTCCCACTGAGCTCATCTCTCTGCTCTACATTCAGGAGATGCAGAGCTGGGTATCAAAATCCAGACACCTGATTTCTTTGCTTTGGGGGCTACAGTGATCAGGGAAGTGGGATTTGATGTCTGGCCCATCAATTTGGCCATTGATTGTATACTGCTTTGTGAGAGCTCTTGACATTTTTGCATAGTTAATCTTATTTAAATATTTTCTCATTTCTTTAAAAAAATTTTTTAACTTTAAAAAATTTATTGAAGTGTAGTTGGTTTATAATGTTGTATTAATTTGTTTTGTATAACAAAGTGACTCAGTTAAACATATATATATATATATATATATATATTCTTTCTCATATCCTTTTCCATTATGGTTTGTCACAGGATATTGACTATATCAATAGCTCCCTGTGCTATACAATAGAACCTTGTTGCTTATAGTTTCTGATTGAACTTCCTTTGTGTTTACCTTTGTTTTCCCACAACCTTGTATAAATTAGGGTGCAGAGTGCCAATATTATATTCATTTTTATCTTTCTGTAGTAACCACCATAATAAATTGCTTAAAGGGAGTATTTAGCAGAATTGCTTTTATTAATACACATTTCAAGATATGGAGAAACAATTACAAACCATCTATAAATTTTAAAGTAAAAGGTAAAATGTCCAACCATTGAAATTAGCCAAAACTTGTTGAAAATATTTATTCATTCAATTAATATTTGTACCAGCCATGTGCATGTCACATAAATATATATATTGTGTATATATATATGTATGTATGTGTATATATATTCAGCCCACTGTGATCGTAGGTGCCACATCCTTGAATTCAACCAACTGTCAATCAAATATATTTTTAAAAATCCAGAAAGTGATAAAAGGTGAAACTTGAATTTGTTTCACACCAGCAACAATCTATATAGCATTTACATTGTATTAGGTATTATTAGTAATCTAGAGACGATTTACAGTACACAGGAAGATGTGCATATTTTTATTTTTTTTAATTTTATTAAAGTGTAGTTGATTTACAATGTTGTGTTAATTTCTGCTGTACAGAAAAGTGACTCAGTTATACATACATATATATGTATATATATACTTTTCCATATTCTTTTCCATTATGGTTTATCCCAGGTCATTGAATATAGTTCCCTATGCTATACAGTAGGACCTGGTTGCCCATCCATTCTATATGTAATAGTTTGCTTCTACTAACCCCAAACTCCCAATCCAACCCTCCCCCAACCCCCTCCCCCTTGGCAACCACATGTCTGTTCTCTATGTCTGTGAGTCTGTTTCTGTTTTGTGGATAAATTCATCTGTGCCATATTTTAGATTCCACATATAAGTGATATCATATGGTATTTGTCTTTCTCTGTCTGAATTACTTCACTTAGTATGATAATCTCTAGGTCCACCCATGTTGCTGCAGGGCTGTGTGTATTTTATGTGCAAGTCTGATGTCATTGTATGTAAGAGACATGAGCACCCATGGATTTTGTTATCTGGAGGGGGTGTCCTGGAACCACTACCCCACGGATGACGAGGGGTAACTGAGCTGACTTGCCTTGGGCGCTTGCGATAGAACAAATCCCTGAGGGGAAGAATCCTTATTGCTGATAGAATGTTTCTCCTTATTCTCTAAGCCCTTTAAAGATAGCAATACAATATACTGGCTTTTTAAAAAGTATTAAACCAAATGCCTACGGAGAGTAGACAGATTTTTTTTAAGGTTTTTTTTAAATGAATTTATTTATTTTTGGCTGCGTTGGGTCTTTGTTGCTGCACTCAGGCTTTCTCTAGTTGTGGCGAGCAGGGGCTACTCTTGTTGCAGTTTGTGGGCTTCTCACTGTGGTGGTTTCTCTTGTTGCAGATCATGGGCTCTAAGCATGCCGACTTCAGTAGTTGTGACTCACAGGCTCTAGAGCGCAGGTTCAGTAGTTGCAGCCACGGGCTTAGTTGCAGCACAGGGGCTTAGTTGCTCCACGGCATGTGGGATCTTCCCCGACCAGGGATCGAACCCGTGTCCCATGCAACGGCAGGCAGATTCTTAACCACTGTGCCACCAGGGAAGTCCCAAGTAGACAGATTTAATGCACATGCTGCATCTATAGAATCTGAGGATGGAACGTGGCTCCAGTGCACCTAGACCCTTATGATGGTCCCAAGAAGAGCCAGAGAAGTGGACTCATGGATAGTTCTCTGACATCCATGATACACACATACATACATCACACACAAGTGGAGGAAAACATAAGAGCACATTAGAGAATTCTGCTGTAGCCATGGGTCTAAACTCTGGATCCCATTAGGAATTGCAAGAAATACCATTGTGGGACCTCATTCCAGGCTAATTCGGTCAGTCTTTGTGTGAGACAAAGCATTGGTAGTTTTGGAAGTTTCCCGAGTATTCTATCTATGCAGCAAGGGTTGAGAACCAGTGTTTAATATTCATATAAAAGGATCAGGACTTCCCTGGTGGCGCAGTGGTTAAGAATCCACCTGTCAATGCAGGGGACATGGGTTTGAGCTCTGGTCTGGGAGCATCCCACATGCCACGGAGCAACTAAGCTTGTGCACCACAACTACTGAGCCTGCGCTCTAGAGCCCGTGAGCCACAAATACTGAAGCTCACACACCTACGGCCTGTGCTCCACAGCAGGAGAGGACACTGCAATGAGAAGCCCGTGCACCGCCACAAAGAGTGACCCCCACTCACTGCAACTAGAGAAAGTCTGCATGCAGCAACGAAGACCCAACGCAGCCAAAAATAAATAAGTAAAAGGATCTCAGTCAAATTCATTCTTCCCTGCCCTTAAATCTCCAACTTTGTTAAGTATGTATAACTGTAAAACATATATAGAAGATAGCTTAAAAAAGGGAAATGACTTCAAGTTGAAACTGTCATTTTAAAAGAGAAGAACAATCACATCTAGAGAAATCGTAAATCTGATACAGGGATATTTAATAGTCTTCTATATATTTGTGAATAGAGAAATCAAATAACCTATAGTGATGGCTTATTTTAGGCTGTGATTAAGTGATGTATTTTACATGTGAAGTCATTATACATACAGCTTTTGGAAAATTAATTAAGTATAAAGAATGCTTTAAAAACAGTGTGAATAAAATACAACAGTTTATTTCTCTAAAATTTTAATGTCAAATAATACGTTTCAGGTCATTGGAAATTAAGCCTCAATTTACATATGCTATTCAAAACAAAATAGTTATTTAGGTTTATGAAATAAGCAATATTTTTGCCAAGATCAAGGTGTTAATGTCTATCCAGCACCACCCAGCGACTGAGTAAAGGAAACCCAGTTTCCCCACCACAGCTGCTATTTGTTGGGCGTGGCACCAGCTGTGCTGAATGGTTCAACCAGTGAAGCCCTCCTGGAAAACCCACGTTCTGCAGCCCCACAACAGGAGGCTGGAGGAGCTGGTGGCGGGCTTCCAGGCTGGCTCTCCAAACCTTTGCAGCTCAAAATGTGGTCCAGGACCACCAACACCAGGTTCTCCTGGGAGCTTGTTAGAGCTGCCTAACCTCAGGCTGCACCCCGCCCGCACCCACTGAATCAGAATCCACATTTCAACAAGCCCCCAGCCATCTGTCTACGCCTCAATGCCTCTGGGTACCTATTTGCTCTAAGTCACTTCAGCGCTTATTTTCAACTTCATAATAAAAATATGTAATAAATATGCAAAATCCATGTATAACAAAAAAATGTCCTTGCATTTGTTTAGTGCTTTTGAGTTTAAGGAATGCTTTCAGGTGTAGCATCTGCTTTATTGTCATGTATTTCAGAGACATTTCAGGAAACTGAGGCTGATTCTTGTGCCAGAGTAAGTGGTCCACTTAGAGCTCTGGCAGGAATCTCTGAATGTGGTGCAGGATTCATCCACAACAGCAGATCTGATGTGTGAAATATCTTTGCTCCCCAAATGCACACAGACAGAAGTGCCCAAGATAAGCTCCCTGGACCACAAGTCCTGTGACATGGTCTGGGTCGGCAGTCACCTTGCTGATGTCCTCATGAATTTGCCTTCAAAACACACACATTGTCAGTGAAGCTGTTGCACGTGCCAGCCTTGAGGAGGGCAGTTTCTCTCCAAAGGGCTGATTGTTCAGGAACATTCCATAATCTCACATCTCTTACCTAGTGAAGTCCTTCATGTTTGCACATTTGCCCCATGAACCTCAAATGCCAGGCTATCCTCAAACCAGACATTTCTAGATGAGCCCTCTGTTTCTGGTTGTCTCCTGCATCCTAATTCATCTAGGTTGTGCCCAACTGAATCCCCTGGGTTAGCCATTACCTGCGGACTTGGTGCCAGAAATTTCTGTGCAGTTTGCTGACCCACACAGCTTCATCGTGGTTCTCAGTTACTTCTTCTGCTTGAACCAGGTTACTTGGCATTTAGAGGTTATTTTTTCCCCATTTCTATGTCCCTCCATCCAGGCCTCAGGTCATTCTTGATCGTGTCCTCGCAAAGTCCTAAGGACTCCTGTTCAGCACGATGGTCTCTAAGCAGTACTTACAGCTGCCTACTGGATCCGTCCCATCCTGCACACCTCACTCCATTCCTCCTGGGGGAAACTGACCACGTCTCCACGGGAACCTCATGAGGGCACCTCGTTCCCAGCATGATGCAAAGGGGCAGAGACGGGATGGAGAATAACAGGATAAGTAGTGCCAAGCATGGCTCCCAGGCCAGCTCTGAGCACTTGTTCCCGAGAGAAAGAGGAGACAGGTTTACAGTGGTCACCCTCATCTGTCCTCCTGGCATCCCTGCTGGTGACCATGGTCCACCCCGTGTAGGTTACAGAGCATGAGGGGCTCATCAGAGCCACGTGGCTGCCTGTTATGAGGCAGGTGCACACACACATGTGCCTGTACACATGTGCACACACTCACATGCACACACATGTGCACAAGTGCACACGGACCATTCCTCCTCGCCAGGCCCTCTGACCAAGCTTGGTAGCCTGGGTAACAGACCATCTAAATTCCCTGCAACACTGCACACTTTCACAACCTTCCAATTTAACTTTCAGTTTCTTCCCTGCCAAGCGGGGCTGCCAGACGCCGGGGTTGGTAATGAGCTGGCAGCTCGGAATGTCATTAGGGCCCCAAGGACAGCAGCTCGGGTGGCGCAGGTGCTCGGAACGGATCGTCCCCCTGTGCTGCGCGAGGGCTGGGCAGGGCAGCTCCTCTTTCACTGATTTTCCCCAAAAGTGGTATTAAAAGTCGGCGCTTAATGATAATGAATTGAATTGTTCCTCTCCAAAGTGGATGGGCTGGCAGAATTCTGGAAACCAAGAGATCCCCAATGCTGGCTAAGAAAACAAAGGTAATTGGATTACACAAGGAAAATAAGATAAACATTCATTAAAATGACAGTAACAGGAGTGATGAACGAGCTGGCAGAGGAGGTCGGCCTGGCCGTGGACTGGGGCCCCGGGTGGGTGCTCTTCCCCCCTGAGGAATCTCCACGGCCGCTCAGGGCAGGGGAAAGGCATTCGGTTTTCCTCAAAGTTCTTTTTTTTTTTTTTTAATAGCTTTTCAAAGATGTTTTAATGGAGTTGAGACCTTCCGGATGGAAAACACTTTTTATCGTTACCATTGGAATCTGTAATTCTGGACGTTTTGAGGGAGGCTGATGCTTCTCCAGGCAAAGGCTGGTCCCCTCACCATCCTCTCTTCACCCAGCGTTGTCCAGCGTGTTCCCAGGAGGGAAGTGACCTTTATGACAATGTCCACAAGCCAGGGGTATCCGGACCTCATTACGGTGACACACAGAAAAGTCCTAGAACGGGAGAGAGACACTGTGGGCACCGAATGTCTCCGGCTCTGTGACGACCAGCCTGCCCTTCTTCAACTTCACTGAAACAAGCAGACAGGTTGTTAAGTTAAACCGCATGGGGCGTCAAGTGAAGTGGTACCCGGCTTGGCCGGCACTGGGCACCATTAGATAAAGCCCCCGGTGTGTCCATCACTTTTGCTCAGCTCTGAACAGAGACCGTGACCTCTAAAGCCAGCCGTCCTGGGGGGTCAGCAGCTGGGTCCACTCAGAACTGGCAGGGACAATGTTCATGTCTCAAGGCAGTCAGGATGAGGGTCCTCCTCACGAGGCCCGGCGTGCAGACCACTCCGTGGGGGCCAGAGAAGCAAGTATCAGACATGCCGGTCCTCCCTCGTCCAGCCAAGGCCAGGCCCTCGGCGGGTGGGGAGGATGCCGCCTTGGAGGGGGCCATGCAGGGCCGCTGAGGGCCAGATGAGCTCTGCCTGCTTCCCCTGGGGCTGTCCAGTGGCCAGTGCTGCGCCCCTCCTGGAACCCCTGCTATGTGGTTCACACAGAACAGACGGAACAGGGACCTCTAGAGAAGGAAACTGGCACGGGGCTGGAGCAGCCTGAGAGAATCCCTGATGGCCTTCTCACTAGTCCCATGAACCTGAGCGACACCATTAACAGCTCACATTCAGAGCCTCAGTTTTCTCATCTGCGCAAAGGTCCTAATTGCACGGACCTCCTGGCGTCCCTGGGAGCGCGAATGAAGTAACACATACGAAGCGTCTGGTAAAATGTAGAGCCTGTGAAGGAGGGACCAGTGTCCCTGCAGGAGATGCTAAGACACGGTGAGAATGACAATAAGAACAGTGACCGTGGAAAGTAAACGGGTGCAGCCACTAAGGAAAACGGTATGGAGGCTCTTTAAAAAACTAAAAATAGAGCTACCATGTGATCCAGCAATCCCACTCCTGGGCATATATCTGAAGAAAACCACAATTTGAAAAGATACATGCACCCCAATGTTCATTGCAGCTCTATTCACAATAGCTAAGACGTGGAAGCAACCTAAATGTCCATCAACAGAGGAATAGATAAAGAAGATGTGGTACATATATGTACAATGGAATACTACTCAGCCATAAAAAAGAATGAAATAATGCCATTTGCAGAACATGGATGGACCTAGAGATTATCATATTAAGTGGAGTAAGTCAGACAGAGAAAGACAAATACAATATGATATCACTTAAACATGGAATTAAAAAGAAAAAAAAAGACTCACAGACATAGAAAACAAACTTATGGTTACCAAAGGGGAAGGGGGGGATAAATTAGGAGTTTGGGATTGACAGATGCACACTACTGTATATAGATAGATAACCAACAAAGACCTACTGAATAGCACAGGCTGTAAAGTGTAGTTGCCTTTCTGCTGCAGGGGAGGGGCCAGGAGTGTCCTGAGGGCCTGGGACTCCTGAGGGTCAAGGCGACTTGCAGAGACACCCAGGGCTGCTCTGTCCTGGTGACGCCCCTCATCGGCTTCATGCCTCTGAGCAGCGACCCTCCCCATCCTGGCTCTGCTCCTAGAGAGGGAGTCAGGCAAAGGGCCCTTACCCGACCCTGGACCAGCTCAGCTGAGGTTTGCTCCCCTCCTGGTGGGGACTCGGGGGTCTCGCTGCTCTCTGATCACGTCAGCCTGCACGGGTGCACCCCACCCCGCCGATCCCGAGTGCTGGGCTGCAATGGAGGCTGTCATCTGGAGAGCAGCTGTGCACATGCCTCCCAACTGGGTCATCACCCAGCAAGGGGGTCCTTCCATGCCCCCTGCCCCGTCCGTCATGCCCCTCGGGATGCTGCACTGGGCCCCTAGAGATGATGTAATCTCCATCCAGACAGGGTCACCTGTGAGTAGTGCCCGGACAGGGCCTAGCCAGACTGTCCCAGGGAACAGGATGCACGTCCACCCCACAGCAGAGCTTCTTGTACAGATGTCATCCACTTGGATGGCTTTAAACACAGTCCTGAACCGCACCTCCAGCCTGCCTTTGCCCCAGGGACGTCCACCCCTCCCGACCTCTCTCTGGACCCCACGTTTCTCAGCCACCCCCCATCCCTGCCCCCACCCCATCAAATTGGGACCCCAGATTTCACCTGTGAGTCCTTTCTCCCTATGCCCCGTCCATCAGCACTTGCTCATGGGCTATGACCCCGGGTCCTCAACAGCCCCCTCCTCCAGGCTTCCCCCCAGGACTCACCCTCCTCCCGAGGCTGCCTGGGCCATCACCCCCTGCAGAGGGCCTTCCATCCCGATTAGACTCCTGCTGTCTCGTAAAGCTCACAGTTTCACACCTAGCAAGTCCTCAGCTCTGTCCCTGAACCACTGTTGAACTTCACTCCAAGTCTCACACGGAACAGTCTGGGATTTCCAGGCGCCTCCCTTTTCACAGCCTGTGACTCTCCGTGTTCTATCTGTCATGACGTTTATCTTATGTAATCATGTTTGTATTCCATGATTTCCTTGGTTAAAAACAGAGTCCATTTTTCCTTGACCTTTGGGTCTCCCAAGGCCAGCTCAGGCCCGGCATGAACTAAGTGATTGAAGGAGACTCAGCTGAACCTGAGCTGGGTGGGCAGGGCTCCATCTTTCAGAAGTCTGCCTTCCAGGTCCGGCACTAGGTTTTTTGTTTTTTTAATTTCCTCCCTCTTTTGTTTTATTTTTGACATTTATTTTTTAAATTATTTTTAATTGAAGTATAGTTGATTTATAATGTTGTGTTAATTACTGCTGTACAGCAAAGTGACTCAGTTATACATATAGATGCATTCTTTTTTTATATTCTTTTCCACTTTGGTTTATCAGAGGATATTGAATATAGTTCCCTGAGGTACACCGTAGGACCTTGTTGTTTACCCATTTTATATATAATAGCTTACATCTACTAACCCCAACTTCCTACAAGTCTGTTCTGTGTGTCTGTGATTCCGTTTCTGTTTCATAGATAGGTTCATTTGTACCATGTTTTAGATTCCACATGTAAGCAATATCATATAGTATTTGTTTTTGTCTGTCTGACTTACTTCACTTAGCACGATCATCTCTAGTTGCATCCATGTTGCTGCAAATGGCATTATTTCATTCTTTTTTTATGGCCGAGTAATAGTCCATTGCATACATGTACCACATCTTCTTTACCCATTTAATGGTCGATGGACACTTAGGTTGCTTCCATGTCTTGGTTATTGTAAATAGTACTGCTATGAACACTGGGGTGCATGCATCTTTTTGAAGTAGAGCTTTATCCAGATATATGGCACTAGGTTTTAAACATGATGCTGCTGATTGAGTGAGTGAGTGAGGGGAGGAGTGGTAATGAGGGGGAGAACCGAGAAGGAGGTCGAGTCTGCTGGCCGGTGGCCATTGTGGGAGTGCTGGATGCCTGTGGGGTAGAGTGAGGGGCCGGCGGCTCTGGGAGCAGGGGCTCCGTGGCACACCCCCCATCCTGACCTCTGATGCTGCTCAAATGGCTCTTCCAACACAGAAGGGCTCAACCCACCTCCCTTGCCGACAACCCCGAGAGAGCGGACACTTCCTTCCAGGCTAGACCTTCCCACCCTCCCTTCCCGATCTCCTGCCAAGAGATGGGCAGCCTTGCTGTCTCCCCACGGGGAGGCCTCCCTACCTGGACCAGGAGATGGGGGCTGCCACTGTCACTGTTCCGCAGGGACATAGGACTGTGCTCGCACCATACCTGACCCTCAGCCCAGCAACCAACCGTGGAGGCTGGCATGGAGCCCAGTGTCCTGGGGACCCCTCCCCACAGTGCGCCTTCCCCCATGTGGATGGTGGGAGCCCACCACCATGTAAGCACAAGCAGCATCCCTGCGGCAGCTGCCCAGATGGTCCCTGCCGTGAGCATTTGCAGTCAGGAGTTTGTGTGTTTCTTATCCTCAGACACATCATGTGTTTTGCTTTCTCTCAGCATCCATGTCCTGCCTCTGCGGTCTTAGGGGATTTGGAGAAAGGCTGGAGCAGGGGCAATGTGCCCGGTGCCTCTTCTACGGAGAGCCTGATAACATGAAAGAATGTTTCCAAATGCATAGACACATGGAAACACAGTTTAGGCTTTTTCATGATATTCTAAAGAAGACCACACTGCCTACCCAACATGTGTCACTTTTGCAATAAAGGAAAAGCTGGAGCTCAAACTTTAATGATCGTACATCTAAGCCAAGACTTATGTGCGCTTACTTTGCTTCCAGTATGTTCAGTCTTACGGGCGATTCATGAATCAACCGCCGGGCTTCATCCTTCACAGCCTGCCTGCCCTCCCAATGTTGGCTCCAGGCATGGAGGGGAGGGGCGGCCCCGTGACCCTGCAGACCACTGGGTGGCCCTTCCTTCTCAGGGAAAGGCGGCTGTGCCCGTGGTCAGCAGGTGGACATCCTTGGCTCCTGGGAGGGACCGTGACAGATTCCCTGGTGGAAGATGCTGAGATGCACGATTATCCTTCTGCATAAAAACGACAGGCCCTGGAAAGGAAAACCAGACAGATGTCCGTGGGCTGGAAGCCACACCAGGACCTGGGCTGGATCACATCCTTGAAGGGCCGGAGGTGGTGCCCAGAACTGGAGGGAGGCTGTGGGCATGGAAGGTCTCTGAGCTTCAGTGGCTCTTAGTTATCTGTCAGCCTCTGTGTCCTGGGCCCTCTGCAGGGTTCATCACATGCTCAGCGATGAATCTCAGGACCTTCATGTGAGGTTTTATCATCACAGCTGTGCAGACAAGGAAATACCACCTATGGAGACAATGGTTGATGTCACTGTAATTCCAGCATCTCCACCAAGCACATGGGGTAAAGCAGCACTTTTCTAAGAATTTCCCTCTTAAAAAAAAGTCTATACCTCCTCGAATGAACGGCGTGCCTTCGGGTGGATTCACTGAGGGGGACGCATTTGCATTTACACCCACATCCTGGCTCTGTGGCCTCAGGGCCCCCAGCACCATCTGGGGCACTTGCGCACATGCTCGGCTCTAAATGACAGGCTTGTGGTAAACTTGTCCGACCGAAGAGACCCCGTCTTTCCCCCACTGCCTCCTCCCTGCCTACCTCCTGTCTGGAGGTGAGACTCCAGGGCTGTCATTTGGAGAATCTTTCTGTGACCAAAGCCATACCTCCAGGTCACAGAACCTCCAGAAAGTGGAGTGTGAAGTCCTGGAGCGCAGCCTCAACCTCAGCACAGGTGCAGCGGTGGACACCTGGTCTGGCCGTGACCATGGCCCTCAGGAACGCCGTCCAGGACATGCTGGGCTGGAAGGTGGTCTCGAGCACCAGCTTGGATCCAAAGCACACGTGTCCTAAGTGGTGTTCTTTTCCCCTTTTCTGTAGGATTTTGGTCAAGTGTCTGCAGGATTTGAGGACGGAAGACGGGACCCCATTCCTCTCTGCCACATCTCCTGTTGTTTGGACATCACTTGGCTCTGATCCGACCGTGGCCAGAGAGGAGGCTCATGTGATGTGAGGTTTTCTGTTTGTCTGTCTGAAGCAGGGAGGCTACTTCAGGGGCACAGGAGGAGTTGGAGGGACCAGACCCTCTTCAGAGTCGCCGTCCCGCCCACCCTCCACGCCCCCCACCCGAGGGCCAGACCCCTGGGATGGAAGGACAGACACCTCCGTTCACTTTTCATTCCCTGGACGGTGGGACTTTCAGCTGAAACCTACTGACCATAAGTTCACCTCAGAACAAAGCACCAAGATTTCACCAACTAAAAGGCCCAAGGCCCAAACTGCTGTCACTAAAGCCCCTTTCTCGTCTCGGCTGGGGGCGTCTTCCTCTGCATATGTCACGGACCCAGCGATGTCATCCCGACACGTGAGACCTCCCTCCACTCTCCCATCTTTCCCCTGAGCTGTGGGTGCCCCCCTGAGGTCCCGGCATCTTGTGTCTAGAACTGGCAGGGACCTGCTGGCCGTGGGGGGGCACCTTCCCCTCGTGTTTGGCCTGTAGGAATATGAACCGGAAGTCCTACATGGTCCCCAGAGCAGGCATCTCCCGCATCATTTTGTGTGAGTGGGGTGGGCTGCAACCCCATCCTACAGGGTGAGGGACCCCCTGAGCTGGGAATGGGTCCTGGAGTCCAGACCCGGTTCCCTCCAAAGCACCACTGCTGTTAACACACGGCGGGGGGTACTTTTGTATTTAATAAAAACCCCCCAAAACTCGTTATTTTATAGACAAGCCCTTAGATGCGTTAGCCTCCCGCAGGGTCACATCACAGAACAGGCTGTCCCGGAAAGCACTGGGGAAACCCAACCACCCTTAATTCTGGGACCTAAAATTCAGGAACTTCTCTAGGATGGCTTGTTGAGTGATAAACCTCACCGAGAATGAGGAGGTGCACTTTTCTCAGCTGAAAGGGGGAGGCGTTAGTTTCAACAAGATGTAAGCCCATCACCCTGTGACCTTCCAAACCTCAGGCCAAGGTGAATGTCATTGCTCCAAGGTCAGGATCCAGGATGCAGACCCCGGCCCCTCCCCAGACTCCTCGTAGAGGCCACGAGATGGTGAGAGCGGGACAGACCCAGGCGGACGTGTTCTCCCCCGATAAACAGAGGAGAGGAGCCCCTGCCCTGTTTCCATGAGGATTTTCCTAAGACTTGACATACCCACTGCTCTTTGGAATGCACAGCTGATGTTCAGTGACGAGTGGCTATGAATGGAAGCTCCGCAACTGCAGACCCACAGGGCGAGGGGCTGGGAAGGACCTCGGGGCAAGCCGAGCCGAGCCAAGCGTACCACGCGAGGCAGCAGACGTCAGCCAGGAGCGCCCCCAGCGGCAGGTGTGGCCAGCTGCGGCTCCTGCGCAGGCAGGTGTCTGGATGGAGGCGCTCGGGGCGCGGGGTGGATGGATGCCCACCGCCCGCAGCCAGGTGTCTCAGCCCCACTTGAAGGTCACCTGCTCCCCACCCCGCCACTCTTCCAGGTGTTGCCGAGGTTGGAACATCTGGCGCAGGGCACACGGAGGGCCCGGTCATCCATTGTTCTGCGGCTGCCAGCGGGGCCAGGGGTGGGAGGACGTTCGCTGGACCGGGTGGTGGTGTGTGGGAGCCGAGTGGGCTGCCCTGAGCACAGACGGCCCTGAACTGATGGTGTGCTGCGCGCACGGCGGTGCCTGGGCAGTGCCTCCGAAGGACGTGGCCCTGCCTTTCTTCCCACTCCTTTCCTCCCAAGTGCCCCTCTTAGGAGCCCCTGCTGTTCCTTGCACCTCCACATCCCAGACCCAGCGAGACGGACACCAGGGCAGCTGCCGGCTCCCGGCCCCTCCGTCCACCAGGCCCCTCCCTGGCGACTCACCGGGCGCCCTTGTCACCTGCCAGCCGGGATGCTGCTGGGGGCCCTGCGGCTCGACCCACAGCAAGGGGACGGAGTACACGGGGTCCGGCTGGTCCTCCGCCCCCGTCTTCAGGGCCCACTGTCCACCTATCTGTCTGCTGCTCACAGCTGCCTTGCTGCTGGCTGCACTGTCTAGGAGCTGCTGTGACTCTGCTTCTTCCGTTCACCTGTCACCGAGCCCCTTTGGCTGAGAAGTCACTGTTCCTATCTCATTGCAGCCACGCCGACACTTACAAATAGAAATGAACTTCGTAGGTGGGTATTCCCTTCGGGGAGATATTTTTAGAAAACGAGACTCAGTCTGCTCTGCTGGACAGGATAGTCCGTCGGCCCTTAATTGCTTCTTGTGTCCCGGGCTCTTGGCATCTTGCGTGTTCTGGGTCTCTTGGCTCTAAGCCTGGGGTTCAATTCGATTTTAATCAGAATCAGCCCCAGGACCTCACAGTGTGTCCCTGTCCCCGTGGACTGGCCATCGGGAACAGTAGGAGAGAGGGACACAGCTCCTGTCTTCCTCTAACTGCCGGCCCCGAGACGAGGCTCAGCTGCCGCTGAGACTGGTGGGGCTCCTCGTCCGGGGCAAACGTCTGGTAGCACCTTCTCGGGGCGAAGCTCCGCAGACCTGACGCTCTTCTGGAGGAGAACAGCCACTTGACAATGAACAAAACTCGTGTTTCTCGACTCCAGAGACTGAGAAAACTAGTCGCACAGAGAAAACTGAGCCATCTTTTGGAAAGGGAAGACTTCCAAAAATTAAAGTATGAGATAAACCGCCCCACTGATTCTAAGTCTTCCCACAAGATGAGCCCCAGGGATACTGTCGACGGCCACCACGTGGGCCTTGGGGTTCTCAACCTCGGAGACATTTCTTTCAGGCCCCAGGAGCTCTGCACAGAACCTGGCCTCTGGGGACGATGGGCAGGTGGGTTCTGACCACATGGGTCCTTGCTTGGAGGTGGAGGGCTCACAGTGCTACAGTTTGGGGGTGCTGAGACAGGCAGAAAGGGTCCAGCCCGTGCCTCCTCCTCCGCCCCCAGGCTCAGTGACTGAAATGAAAATTTCCCCAGTCTGGAATCATCTGCAATGCATGGGAAGTTGTCAATACCTATGACTATTTGCTTTATCCTGACAACAGACTCAAAGTTTTTGGATCAAAAGATTGATTATGCACTTACAGGATACCTGTGTGCTCCAGGCCCTGGGGAGACACAATGTGGGCAGAAGTTTCCTTTAGGGGAGAAGCCTAAGCGACAACTCTCAGGGCCTCTGTAAGAGCCGCACAGGGGACATCGAGGGCCACAGCACATGGTTTTTCACTGACGTTTGTTGTCTTTAAATGCAAGAGAGGGAAAGAAAGAAAGAAAGAAAGAAAGAAAGGAAAGAAAGAAAGAAAGAAAGAAAGAAAGAAAGAAAGAAAGAAAGAAAGATAGGAAGAAAGAAAGAAAGAAAGAAAGAAAGAAAATGCAGCCCTGTATTGACTCAACTAATGCACAGCAAGATTGAAAGAAATAGCGACCGACCTGTTTTCTTTCACTCTGCCGGCCTGGGCTTTCCAGCGCCTAGACGTGGGGCATCCTGGCATGGCTGCCTGTGCTCAGACTCTCCTGGGGGGTCCTGTGCCCCCTTCTTCCCCACAGGAGCTCTGCCAGGGAGCAGCTCCAACCACACAAACCCACAAGAGCCCGCAGTGCAGGACTGACTCCTCACACAGCCCGGGCAGGTGTAACCCTGGGCGTGGTGCCCTGGTCCAGCAGCTGTGGCCACAGCAGAAACAGACCCAACCCCCAGCTAAGCCCATCAGACACTGTGAGGCCGGCCCAGGCGCCTGGCTGCACAGCTCTGCCACCCCGGACGAGCCACGCTCCTCTTGGCGTTGGATCTTTTCTACCTACAAGGTGCAGAAAAAGCAGAAACCGGGCTTTCCAGACTCTGCCCTAGGCACTAGTTCACTCGTGGCTAAAAAGCCGAGCAGAATTCCAGACCATTGACTCTTTTGACAAGACCCGAGTAGGAAACCCAGACATTTCCCATCCTCACCCGGACCACGTCTCACAACCAACAGCTTGGCTTCTCCAGAGCAGTGATCCGGAATGAGTCTGATCCAAAACTCTGCTCCGCACGCAACACAGTCAATCACTCATGCTTTGGCTCAATCCACAGCTGTGCCAGGAAAACAGCAGAAAGTCTCCTCGGGAGGATGGGCTTGAGTTTTCCCAAGGCCGCCTCTCAGGAAGGCGCCTTGACAGCCCCAGCCCTTCTCCCGCGGGGGCACCGTCACCCTCACCCACCAGGATCACAGTGAAACCCCGCACACTTTGCCGGCCACAGGCCACCTTTTCATATGATCCTGCAGCTACACACACATCACAAGTCCACACTCTGAAGATACACGTGGATTCCCAACCCTTCCTAAGTGGCCTCCTTTCTCTCCACCACCCCCCCACCCCCACCCCCCCACCCCCCCACCACCCCCCACCCCCACCCCCGCTTCCAAAGCCTTGGGGGGTGCTGTGTCATCTCCTTTCGGCTGTTTCTTCCTGCTTTAAGCATCAAGGCTCATTTAAATGCAGTCTCAATTTACCACCCCCCACTGAGATGCCCTGGAGAGCTGGAGCACGCGTCCCAGGTGGGTCCACCCTAGTCAGCATCACTCCACACCCTCCGCTTGGTTCTCTGGACTTCGCTGTCTCAGAGTTGCTCCCCACAGACCCTGCTTCCCACCTGTAAGAGGAGTGTCATGCTTCTCGACGCAGGACATCCAAGTCCTGTTCTGACATCCTTGCCCAGGGGCGGGGTTGGGACCTGCCCTTCCTTCCCCTTCACCCTGTCAACACAGCCCCACTTCCATTCCATTCTCCCCTTTCCTTCATGATTTACGCGTCTGTTTCACACCCACTTACCTCAACTGGGGAGTTTCTACTTATACTCCACTGGAAATGCCTCTCAGCTCTCATATGACTTTCTAAAGCATTTTATTTTCCCTCAGTGAAACTGAATCTCCTGAAGCAAGGCTGGATCACAACTTATGAAGAGGAGTGCATGTGTACTTGTGTGTATGTTACACACATGTTCTGTGTAGGACATCTTATAACACTGATCAGAAACTCATACATGGATGGACCTGGAGATTGTCATACAGAGTGAAGTAAGTCAGAAAGAGAAAAACAAATATTGTATATTAACTCATATACGTGGAATCTAGAAAAATGGTACAGATGGACCGGTTTGCAGGGCAGAAATAGAGACACAGATGCAGAACAAATGTATGGACACCAAGGGGGGAAAGTGGCGGGGTGGTGGTGTGATGAATTGGGAGATTGGGATTGACATGGATACACTGATGTGTGTAAAATAGGTAACTGATAAGAACCTGCTGTATAAAAATAAATTAATTAAATTAAATTAAAAAGGAAAAGAAACTCATACGTGGTACACTTGCTGCATCTAAGCTATCTTGTCTGGAGCACAGGACAGCAGTATTAGAAAAATTAAAATTTCTAAGTCAGCGCTTTAAAATAACCAGCTTTTAGCAGAGCCATGAAGTTGTCCCCAGACCCCATCTCTTAGAGTCCCCCCAGCCAGGGCCCAGGGACCTCAGATATCCCTCCTCTGATGAATGCCTACAGTTAGGCAGTGATTTGACGTCAATGCAATCCTAAGAATCCCCCAAACACTCACCAAATTATCATGGCAAGGCTCCCCTATGCCAGGTGCACGCCCAGCTCTGAGAGACACATGCCTAGGTAATTCCTGCCCTGATGGTGTTGGCCACCTGGCAAACTCAGCTGGTACAGGAGGCACAGTGACCTTGCAGGTGGCTCCAACCCGTGACCGTGGAGGTTTTCTCTGGAGACATGGGTGGGTTTAGACTAAAACAGTCAGGGTCTGCACAAGGCTTGGTCTCCCAACGTTTGTGCTGAGCTTTTCACAGGAGCACTGTGTTGGGAGCTCACGTTTACCCATCAAGATTCTTTTTACTCAGATCTCAATTCAACGTCAGGGGACATGTGGGTAATTAGAAATGTGTATCCAAAATTTAGTTAAGGTGTAAATCTGTTGTTCAGATCAAACCACGTTTATTGGGACAAGTGTTTGTATCAACGGGTGTCGACAGGTCACTGTGGAGGGGCTGGGACCATGCTGTAGTCACCATGCCCTAATTGTTAAGTTATGTATTTGAGAGATGCCTAATTATAAAATCTGCCAGATTTATTTGTTTAAACAGTGGTTAGATTTCTGTCTTGTATTACCTCAGAATGTTAGCTAGGTTGTGCTAACTCTGGGTGGCCTTTGTTACCAGGTAACAGCCCATCCAGTTGCCTTACAGTGATGCTAGAGCATGGTCTGGATATTAATTCAGTGTTTATAGAGTTACCACACTGACATATTATACTAACGGGCATGATTTTCTATCTTACCAAGTTCCTCCAGACCAGGGATCACATCTTACTTTACTTTGCATCCCCAGAAATACTAAGTTCCTGGCACAAAGATCAGGCAAAAAATGTATTGACTGACGGGCAAAATTAAACATATATTAAGACTTGATAGGGGTTATTGAATTATTGACTTTACAAAAGCATTCCTCATGGACACACTGGGAACACAATTATGTATTTTAAATGAATACAAAATAGAGCAGTAATATTCATTCTAATGAACTATTAGTGTCAATAAGGAATTAGATTATGAAGTATGGTATGAACATATTTTGAATGTCAACTCTATGTCTGTAAACAGCAATGGACACATATATGAATATACACACTCCTGTCAATGGGGAGCTGATCCAGAATATCTATCGGCTCAAATTCAACTTGCAGAAGGCTTACTTTTAGGCTGTTTCTACACTTTCTGCATCTTATTTCTGAAAGTAGCCGGAACACGGGGGCAGATTGGATGCCGACGATGAGTACTGGCATCTCGTGTTCACACCGCACGCCTATGCACGAGGTGTCAATTGCAGAGTACTTTTTCAGACAGGGGCCGACGGGCGGGCTGGGGAGCCGCACGGCCCGTTTTTCTGGCTGTTTTTGATTTACAGACTGCTGAATCAGAGCTTCAAACTGGTCTGGGAAACTTAAGAAGCTGTTTGAGGTTTTGCCCAGAGCCCTCCTAAGCTGAATGGCCCTCAAGGGTTCAAGCCGGTTCATGGTGTCCTTTTTCTCAGTCTGGTTCTCTGGGGCTCGTTTGTGTGTTTTGGCTGCGTCCTGAGTTGCTGTGGCCCCGACAGTGTGTCAGGAGAAGCGTGCTCTGAGGCAGGATCTCTGGGCACAGGAGTCGGGGTGGGTTGGAAACTGCGCCAGGCCGTTGGTTCCAACCCAGAGGGGGCTCAGTTTCAGACACAACGTGACGTTCAATGTCAGCAGCGGCCTGCAGACTCAGGGAGGCCAACCGAGACTAGGCTGTACCCTTCCAGGAGTCTCCGGGGACAGCAGGACGTGGCTCGTTTTGGGTGTTTTGCTTCTTGACTTTGTTCCCAGAGATTGCAGATATGTGCAGACTGGTGACCCGGGCGTTGGCAAAGGAAGTAAACCTGAGAACCTCGACTTCTGTCTGTGATTCAGGGTCTTAGGTGCCGTAAGCGGGATGCAGACACGTCTTCTCCTGCTGTCCATCCTGGGTGGCATGTGGTCTTTGTCATTCAAGCCTGGGCTGCTTTCCCAGCAGCTTGTCGCCTAGAAGCTGCGCGGGGCTCCAAGGCTGAAGCACGTGGTCCCGGCCGCGTGGCGCTCTGTGGACTGGGTCACATTAGAAAAACTTCATCACTAGCAGAACGTGTCAAAATGAGTCACTTAAGAATGTAAACAGCCCCAGGGACACAGTGGAGCAGGCGTCTGGCCATCTGTTCCGAGCTTCTGCCTGTGTGGGCGCCGTGGGCACCGACTCGCTCCCCTCAGCAGATGAGGACCACGGCCTGGCATCAGCTGACGGTCCCCGGGCAGCCAGGCCTGACGTCCGCAGCCTACCTCTCCTGCCCAGGGGCCCGGGGCTCCAGCTGGCGTGGCAGGGGACCCGCTCCCTTCTCCACCCTCCCTCTGTAGATGCAGACTGGCCATCATCGGCAGAGGCACACGGAGTGCAGAGACGTGAGTGCGGAGATGTGAGTGTGTGTGCGTGTGTGTCCCCCACCCTTGCCCCCTCGCCTGCTGCGTTCCCACGTAAAGCCTACACTTGACCCTGGGGTCACCTGGCCTCAACCAGGCACAGAAGTGTTGTTTGTTTGTTTTGTTTGTTTGTTTTGTTTTTGCGGTACGCGGGCCTCTCACTGCTGTGGCCTCTCCCGTTGCGGAGCGCAGGCTCAGCAGCCATGGCTCACGAGTCCAGCCGCTCCGCGGCATGTGGGATCCTCCCGGACCAGGGCACGAACCCGTGTCCCCTGCATCGGCAGGCGGACTCCCAACCACTGCGCCACCAGGGAAGCCTCACAGAAGTGTTTTTGAGGGACCGTGAAGTAATCCCGACTTCACCTGTGCTGCTGATGGAGAACATTTTCCTTTCAGTGGATCTGACCCAGGAGCATGTTCTGAGCTCCTCGTTTTACATTCACATGCTGTGCGGAATTACCCCCAAAATCTAGACCGGGAAGCCCGACCCCTCTCACTCACAACCACCCATGGAGTCAGAAGCAGCTCCCCAAAGAGTCAAACCAATCTCAGTGACTAGTTAATGCGATTGTGTCAGTAAATTAAGAAAGTGGGCCAAGGACTCCGTGGAGAGCGTGCCTCTGTGTGTAGTAATTTGGAATTCAGCCCCAGGCAACTTCCATAAACTGGTTTTGAATCTAGA
Source organism: Leucopleurus acutus (assembly GCF_964270905.1). Classification (NCBI taxonomy): domain Eukaryota; kingdom Metazoa; phylum Chordata; class Mammalia; order Artiodactyla; family Delphinidae; genus Leucopleurus; species Leucopleurus acutus. The sequence goes on along the minus strand of NC_139145.1, from coordinate 174,665,599 downwards.
GTTCATCACCCTCTTGGGCTGTGAGTTGGGGGGATTTACACCCAGAAACGCCAGGAGGCTGTCGGGTTTCTCTGGAGCTGAACCCTCAGCATTTCAGTGACCTCAAGGATGGAGCCGTCAGGACTGTGAACATCCCTTCTGGATCCAGGGTCCAGATGCCCCCGGCAGACTGTGGGCCGCCCCAGTAGGGCCTCTTCTGGTCTCACTCTCAGCAACACTGTCCTTCCCTTCTTTCTGGGAAACTTTCAGACCAAACTGGGAGTCGTCCTTCCTCCACTCTGTGCTGCCCTCTTGAAACCATCGCAAATCCTGGAAAATGCACTGAGACCAGATCCTTCTCCTCTGCCTCACCCGCCCTGGCCTGGGTCCCCTCCCCACACCTGTACTTCCCCCACTGTAGCCTCCCACCTGGTCCCCCTGCCTCTGTTTTGCAGTCATTCCCAACCCGGCAGAAAAACTCATGCAGGAGGTGAATAAACCATGATTGTTTGACCTCTGCTGACCCCAATCTCCATCTGCTTGGAATGTCTCATGGCCTCAGCCCCCCAGAAATGCAAGCCTGGGTCTTCACAGGCTCCTTCAAGCCCAGGGAAGCTGCCACAGTCTCTGCCCTGCTCCTGGGATGGGCCAGGGGCTCTCCTGTCACAGGGCCTTTGCATGTGCTGTTTTTTCCACAGGAAAGCTCTGTTCCAGGTGGTCTTCATGGCTCTTTCCTCACTTCCTGCAGAGCTGTCCATAAGTCACCTGGGGTTGAGCTTCCCTTGTTGCCTCTCTCTCTGTCTGTAGCTTCCATATGTCCTAGTCTCCTGTTCTGCTCCATCTCCGAGATACAACCACTCCTTCTGTCCGTTTCTCCCATGAGAGGTGAGTCCTGCAAGGACAGAGGTCTTTGTGGTTCCAGTTAGACCACGTGCCAGGAGGGCTGGATAAGTGAGACCCCTACTCAAATTCTAGAGCTGACACCTGGCTGAGACGCAAGCCTGGCCAGCCAACGTCAGCCCTCCCATGGAGAAGATGTTCCTACCCCAGTGGTCACAGAGCCAGCGCATGGTCACAGAGACCAAGGCTCACAAAGCCCACTTCCTTGCGAGGTGTGCATGTCAGGACCCAGCTCTTCCCTCCTGGGCCTTCAGAAGTTGAAGTTGGCCTCATCCGCTGGAAAGTTCGGCTGCAAACAAGAGGAGGCCAGGTTAGCAAATCATGGGTACCAGCTCTTGAGCACGTGTCTTGTGGAAGCTTTCTTACAATGGTAACGCTTTATTAGATAACGCTCTAGTAGGTGGGCATTTAATTATTGTTCGTGTAATTTAATTGCTTTATGTAGAGTTCTCAATATTCACTATGGGGACATTCTCATGATTTTCCACTTGTAGATTTTCTCTACCTATAGATTATTTATAATTACTCCTGCATTTGCATTGTACACTTCTATTTTTTTAATTTTACAAATATCATTGCCTTTAATCTTCCCAAGCACCTTGTCCAGTTTTAGAACAGGTATAGGACCTCAGGACACAGCTGAAACATTGAAATGCTTGGAGAGGACGCAGGTGTCTGCCCTGGACATCTGTCAGATCAGGGCTGTCCTGGGCCACCCAGGAGCAACACTGAGCAAAGACTCAAGGCCAAGTTGAGATGCTGCATTGGGACCAGGGTCCCTAGAACACACTGTCCCCAGAGACGAGGGTGAGGTGTGACTCTGTGTCCAGACAGAGATGGCTGCGTCCCTTCCAGTCTGTTGTTTTAGCAAAAACTGATGTGAAAGTTTGGACCAGTGGAGATGCAATCAGAGGTGCACTGAAAGGCAGGGCAGTGGGGCTTCCCTGAGGGCCCTCTGGGAGTCATGGGTGCAGTGCTTTCCCTCTAGATTAGCTCCCTAGGGTGTGGCCTCTGCGAAGTAACCGGCTTGAGACCCGCCATCAATTGAGTCCAGTGGGCTCTGTTCCCTGCCTTTGGGGTGAGAGTCCGAGCAAGAAAGACACGAGAGCCCAGGTGCCTCTGTGGGGGCCGAGCGAGTGCTGGCCTCTGGGAGATGGGCCACCCCGTCCCCACTGCAGGGGTGGGGTGCCTGAAGGGAGCGGCACTTCCTGCCAATGCTGAAGACATCAAAGCTCTGCTGGAGGAGGGAGGGTGCTTGTGCCGGGGCAGCACGTGGGCTGGGGAGATCACTGCTGGGCAGGTGACACCACCATCCAGGCGAGTCCAGAAGGACAGAGGGAGGGCCTCACAGATGGAAGGGCCAGCTGGGAAGCAGGTGGGCCCGTGCGCACAGCGTCCACTTACTATAAAGATGACATGTGCGTGTTGAGAGCGGAGCTACTCGCAGTAGGAGGGGAAAGGCGACTCGTGTTCCCCCCGTATCAGTTTGAGGGCACCTCGATTCTGCTCCCTCCCCAGAGTAGGAGGGTCAAGGGACGGCTGCCCACTCAGGCACCAGGAGTCTTAGGGCAGCGTATTATGGTTTGGACTCTTGCAGAAATTATTCCTGAGAAACCTAACATTTGTTTTATCAAAAGAATATGTGTCTACGTGTGAGGCTAAACAGGGGACCACACCTGTCCCCCGTCAGCCCCTGGGTGCAGGCTCCACACCCACTGGCCCAGAGCATCACGCTGGGTGGCGGCTCCCAGGCTGAGGCAGCAGCAGGGCCATGGGGAGTGGGTGACACGCTGACAGCTGGGCCCATGTGGGGCGCTGATGCAGGTCTCACGAGTCCCGGGTGAACCCCACTTTAACAAGCTCTGCTCCGGGTAGACACCCTCTCCTTTTAAAATGAATGATTTCTTGGCCCTTGCTTTTTTTTTTAATGTTATTTCTTTTAGACCTTTTCTAGTGGGTCCCGTGCACTTCTACCCTCCCTGACATCAGATCCCCACCCTTACCTTCCCCGTTTCTGCAATGGAACTATGTCACAGTTTGGAAAATCAACATTCAGGATTCACCAATTTAAATCTCTCTCTGTCAGTCTCTCGTGCACACACACACATACAGACACACACACAGGACAGAGGCACGTATAACTCCTGTAGAAGGGTTGATAATTGCTTTGTTTTCTCACTTGCTTAGTCGTTTGAACTTTTCATCGTTTCAGTACTAACTCTAAAACTCTCAATAGAGTCAACGCATCTCGTAAACTGTGAGTCTCTTTCCTACGTGCCTCCCTCCCTTTCATCTTGAGACCTGACTCCCCACCCACTCCTTCCCATCCCGGCTGCTCCGGCTGGGGAACGCTGCTGCCCAGAATCTCTCTGCTGTTCCGGGGCATCTCTTTGCCTGTCCCTGAGGTTCCAGCTCCTATTTCTTTGAGCTGACGCCTTACTCTTTCTGAGTTTACTCCCACATTTGGTGGAGCATGTCTTCAGCACCTCCCTGGAAGAGGACACCTGGGGGCAAGTGTTTCAGAACTGCTGTGTCCAAGGATGTCTGGCCCCCTGATTCAGTTGCTGGACTGGCGGGTGGAGAGAGTTAGAGCCTGAGAACACGGGTGTCATCCTTTGTGTTTCTCCTCTGGTTTCCAGTGTGGCCTGCTCTTTGGTACAACACCTACTTGTTTTTCTCTGGAAGTTTTAGACTCTTTCCACCTGGGATGGTCTGAAGTTTCAGGGTATTGTGATGTGGATGAGTGCGTGCCTGTGAGCATCTATATCAGTATCTGGGTTTATATTTTCGTGGAGACTCAGGAGGACCTTTCAATGTGGAGCTGTGTCTGCCTCAGCTATTGGCTTTTTGCGTTTTCTTCTCTTTCTTCTCTACCTTTTCTCTCATCAGACTTTATGGACTTCCTTTTTGTAAGAAGCTGGAACACCGCATGGACCACCGTGTTCTCTTCTACCTTCTGTCTTTTTGTATTCCTTTCTTGGAGACTATCTCAACTGTATCTGGAAAGCCTCCTTAACTTCTGTTTAAGCATCATACTTTCAATATGTAGGCATTCTGGCTTAGTCTCTGATTTTTCCTATAGCACTTCCCTTTAATAAGAGCGTTCCTCTGTTCTGCCGACTTGGTTACCGCATCCATCAGGTTCCCATCCACCAAAATGCGTTTGGCATCTTCCACCTGCTATGATCTGCTCTTTATACTCATCTACCTGTTTATTTTATGCCTTCATCATCTTTTACTGACCTCTTGGAGTTTCAGGATGTAACTGAGATAAACACCTGTGTGCATCTGCCCCTGGTTATCCAGAATCTCCTAGCACTTTTTTTCAATTTAAAAAAAATGATTAGGACTTCCCTGGTGGGGCAGTGGTTAAGAATCCGCCTGCCAACGCAGGGGACTCGGGTTCAATCCCTGGTCCAGGAAGATCCCACATGCCATGGAGCAACTAAGCCCGTGTGCCACAAGTACTGAGCCCACATGCCACAACTACTGAAGCTTGCACACCTAGAGCCCGTGCTCCACAACAAGAGAAGCCACCGCAATGAGCAGCCCATGCACGGCAATGAAGAGTAGCCCCCTCTCGCCACAACTAGAGAAAGCCCACGTGCAGCAACGAAGACCCAGTGCCTCCAAAAAATAAATAAATGAATAAAATTTTTTAAAAAATGATTAAAAAGAAGAAAGACAAGGAATGCGTATCTGGACTGATGTGGAGAGTTATCCATATCGCTGTGTTAACTAAATAAAGTAGCTTAGAGTTTATAAGTTACAAGCATTACATGACCTCTGTGAAAGAAGCATAATTTCTCATGGCTTTTGAAAAGAAATCTAAGGGCCAGTATCTGGCGCGGACTAGAGAAAAGTGAAAACAGTGGAGGACAACCAGTGGGTGAGCCTGTCAGGGGTCGAGATGAAGACTGTGTGTGTCCTGATGAGGCAGTGCAATTGATCAGGGACAGCACTGGTCAGAGGGTCCTAAACAGAGCACATGGCGATGGTCCCTGTACACACAACTGACCCTCCACTAAAAGGAGGTCACAGTGCACTGCAGGGGTCTCCACCCCCACATGACAACCTCACCAAGTGTTCTCTGCTTGGGGGTCTAGCTGCAAAAGCAGCTTCCTGGTCTCTGCAACCTTTTCCTGAGGAGCTGGGTGTTGCCCGCACTCTGTGGTGGGCAGGTTACACTGGAGAAATAAACTAGATATAATGGCCTGTCTGAAACAGACTTGTGCCCAGTGGTGGTCCCATATCGGAAAACAAAATGGAGAGTTTCTAGAGTGATGTGAATGTTGACGCTCACGTAATAAGTTAGGATCTCAGTGAAGCATTGATCTGCTTCTCAAGACCCAAATGAGAAGGATTATGACATTTTTCCCTTTTGAAAGTTTTGTTTCTCTTTTGTCTTCTTTTAGCACAAAGCTCTTAGTTCAACTATAAAATTAAATAACAGGACAACCTTTGGGCTCACAAGCCACACTCTTCCTCTGCAGGGTGATCGGGGTGTGTTCTGCCCAGACAGGCCCAGGTAGGAGAGCATCCTCCAGCTGGCCAAGCTGAATCCACTCAGGTGCGTCTGTGCCACTCCCCTCACTGTGTGGCGAGCCACCACCGCACACTGACTTCTTATAAAGCTTATGGAAAAGAAGACAAGTCCATGCTGATGAAGACAGAATGGATCTCTCATCACAGGCAACAAGCCTGGAGGAGACCCCGTGTCCCTGGGTGCGTTTGTCTGTTCCTGAGGCTGCTGAACCAGCAGGACGGGTCCACACCACGGTGAGGCTTCCCTGCACTCTTGGGACGTGTCTGGCTTCCAAGCTCCAGACAAGTGTTTGAACCCAGGTGTCCCTGCTCAGCGCTTAGGCGGCTCAAGCTCTCCATGGGTGAACGTGGACACACCTGAGCCAAGTGACCATGGGCTCCCAAGGACAGTTCCACAAAGGTCTTCGTCCTCTGGTGCCTGTGGTTTCTTAAACCTCTTATTAGGAGCTTCAGTTAACGATCTGTCTTTAGAAAGCATCCTGGAAGAAAAGGTCTTAGAACAAATGTCTGCGTCTGAAGCCAGGCAGCCACGATGAGCACCAGAGGAGCTAGAAAGCTCTTCTCGTGAGAGTTTGTGGTGACGTTACGTGCCTATAAAACACTGTCTGTATCACAAAGCTGCCTTCTCTTCAGAGTGTGGCTCCCCAGTATAACATCCATTAGTCTATCAAATCACCCACTTTAAACTGTTAAAACCCACACATGGTAAAACTGCATTTTAGCAGATCCATACCTCTGTCTCACCCAATCAGATAACCCCTTGACCATGAGCGAGTTACCTCATTCCTCTGTGCCTGAGTTTCTTTATCTGTAAAATAAAGATGGACACTTGCATCCACTTCATAGGATTTTTATGAAAATTAAATGAGATAATACAATTAAGAGCATGTATTCTTTTTACTCTGTACACAGGTATGGAGCTGATATGCACACATGTCAACTATCATTACTCTTTTGTCAAAATGTGTCAAATAAACCTAATTCACACGTTCATTAGTTGTCTCCAGTTTCCAAGTCATGGTGTCCTATCAGGTTCCCCTTCCAGGATTTTCAGTGGAGTGGATGAGTTCTCCATTCTAAAGAGACGACATGATGGAGTAAATATGGAGTCTGGATTATTCTAGAACCTCAGGGCTTCTGTTAAAATCCAGATTCTGGCTTGGTGTCTTGTGGGAGAGAGGGGTCTGCATTTCCAGCCAGCCCTTGGGTGACGTCAGTACTCTACATGCATGGACCACACTCCTAGCAGCCGAGGTCTGATAACACAGGAAGTCCCAGATCCCCATCACTACCTTCTTAGTGCTTTTTTTTTTTTTTTGGCAGCTTATTTAATGAGGGGCATGAAACTCAGTATCGAATTCAGGTGCCCAGTGAAGACACTGTCTCTATTTTGCTGCAGTTCAACTTCATTCTCTTCTTGGCTCCGCAATGCTCTGGCAGGGGAGAAAATTAGTCTCAGTGGTCCTACCGTTTCCTTTCCCGTGGGCTATGTTTAGAATTTGAGGGTGATTCCTAGCACTGAGGGTAGAACATCAGACCACCCAGTGGTCTGCCCAGGGGCCCTTCAAGTCTGCTGGCTTCATGGAGAGATGTCTCTCCTCTGGGCTACACATGACCTGGGATGCTTCTGAATGGTGTTAGGACATGTGGTTCTCATGACACTGCTCAGGTCCCACCTGACTGGTCCCTCAGCAAGTGTGAATGGGGGTGGGGGCGGTAGTTGAAATACGCATAAAATCTTCAAAAGGTCATCCCACCACTTCTCTCCTTTGGGATGTCAAACTGAATGGTAGACACGCTTGCGCAGGAGCTTAGGAAGCGGGTTTCTTGTGGCTCAGCCCTCGTGAGAGCCCGGGGGGCTGTCCTCCACTGGCTGTCCCGTGGGCCGACTGGACGACTGGGGACTGAGAGGGACATGCAACCCACGCACACCAGGTGGCCGCGTGCTCCATTGTGCCATGGCACAGGCGTGCACCCATGGATGCCTTCATCCGCCAGCCACCTGGGAGTCCAGCAGGGTCAATCCTGGATGCATACCTCCTGCCTCGCATCTGACCTGTGAAACGTTGTACTTCTTTTCCTGTTGGTGGCCAGTGAACGTGCTTGTAACGCAAAGAGCTTGCTAACGAAACGATCCTTCTTCAACAGTAATCAACTTGCTTGTGAGGGTGGTGTCTGAGGGAGAGGAGGACAGGCCTGAATGGAGGCGCTGACCCCGTGCACGTGATCCCCGAGGAGATGCAGCTTTCACGAAGTTTTATAGGGCTCATACTGCAGGGATGTGTGTGATGTAGGTAATGTGAGGAGGCCGGGCTTCCTGGTCCCCAAGTTCCTGGATGTGGGTGTGGCCTTGCCCTGGCACTGCCAGCTAGAAGCCCTGCAGAGGAGCAGGGGGGAGGGGGGGAGGGGAGCCGGTGCCTGGGCATCCTGAGGGGCCCACAAGCAGAATGCAGCACCCTGCGCAGTGCCTGCTATAGCCCTGCCAGGCCCTTTTTAGTGATGTTGGATCATCATCGGGATTACCTAAATTTCATTATGTTTTGAATCTGCAACATGGAATTCCTTCTGTTTGCCAGGCTTAGCACACAGGGTTAGGACGACTCGGAATGACTCAAGATGCAAGCACTTTAAAAACGGAAACATTATGCAAATAGAGGGATGATGGGGCCTCTGGATTACAAATTCACTTTTCACAAAATAGTCTGCAATCCAAAGGAATTGTGTGGATAGCAAGGCCCCGAGCCGCGCACGGCCGGCAAAACGTAACACGTGTAAGTGTCCGATTCCCTATTTCATGTGTGGAGAGAAAAAGACAGATGTGGGAGCAGAGGATGAGCTGGTAGAATAATTATGTTAAATAAGACACACATGGGCCCGGCTCCATCTCCAGTTCTCAGAGGGGGTCCTGCTTACAAATAATTGTGCCTCAGAGCTGCACATGGGAAGGCTCCATTCCATCAACGTGCGGAAGGATTTGAAAGGTAACCCTTCTCACTCCAACTGCTTTTCTAAATACAACATCCTTAGGGGAAACCATCTTCCGGAGGCAAAATCTTAAAGGGAAAGAAGAAACAGTAAACACCACCCCTCCCCACCCGGTCCTCACATCTGCTTCCTTCAGTGTTATTGGAAAATCAATCTCTCTCCAGGCTCGTCCTTTTCTCTCTTTGTATATATGTATCTGTAGTTGTCGATAAATCAGCTCTGTTGAGTGCTTGCCAAGAAATCAGGATGCTCTCTGGAGCAAAGCAAGCTTCCTGTGGGGGGATGCCCTGGAGCCAGGGACCCCTCACCTGAAGAGGGGGTTCAGGTTGACCCTGTCTGTCCACCCAGCCCTCGGCTTCCTTCATAAAGGTCTGCCTGGGGCCGTGGCCGTCTTGTTGATCAGCTTCAGCCAATGGCCAACCCAAGAGCGAGCTGGCTCAGGCCAGTGAACTATGCTCAGTGGGGCTAGGCCCTCAGAAGATGGCCTTGGCTGCAGAATGCAGTTATTCTTAAGACGTATTCTTCGGTAAAACTACGTCCCTGAGGCCACGTGCCTCCATCCAAGCCCAGGACTGGACCTTGCACATCTTCCTTGCTCAGATCTCCTCTGGAGAGAGATGGTCCCCCAGGTCTCCTGCTGTAAGAACCACCTGAAATGAAGGCATATATCCGTATGCAAATATTTATAGAAGGGCATTAGTGTTCTATACTTGCTGTGACAAGGGCCCACAAAATTACTGGCTTAACAACACAGATCTACGATCTTGCAGCTCTGGAGATCAGAAGTCCAACATAGGTCTCGCCGCAGGACTGCACTCCTTTCCGGAGGTTCTAGGGAAGAGCGTGCCTTCTCCCTTGTCCTTCCCCTTGAAGCCGCGCATGTGCCTTGGCTTTCTCTCCTTTCTCTGTCTTCAGGGAGGACTGCGCCTTTGACTCTTCACCTTCCTCCTTCCACCCATGAGGATCCCTGCTATTACACTGGGCTGAGCCAAGGTCAGCCCCCATCTCAAGGTCAGCTGATTAGCAACCGTTAAGTCCACCTGCAACCTTAATCCCCTTTGCCATGTAACCTAAATACTCACAGGTTCCAGGCAGTAGGTCATGGGCCTATTTGTGGGATGGGGAGACATCACTCTACCTACCAAAAGGAGCTTTATTGCTAATCCCCCAAAACCAGAAATGACCCAAATCCCCATTAACTGGTATATATGCCATTTTCTAGAACCTTTATTGTTTTGCCTTTTATGTGTAAGTTCTTGGTCCATCTGGAATAGATATTTTTTTAATTGACGTATAGATGATTTACAATGCTGTGCAAATCTCTGCTCTCCAGCAAAGTGACTCAGTTATACACATAGAGACATTCCTTTTTTTTATATTTTTTTCCATTCCGGTCTATCCTAGGGGATTGGATATAGTTTGGAATAGATTTTTGTATATGAGGCTAGGATCAATGTTTATTAATTGATTAGTTTATATTTAACCACATGAATATCTAATTTACACAAAACTGTTTAGGAAAGGCCACTATTTAGCCCTGTCCTCAAGTGGCATATTTTATAACAAATAAGTTCTATTTCTTATATAGTTCTGAAACTTTTTGCTTTGAATATCTTGGTGCTATGTTTCTAAATACATAATAATGTAGAATTTCCATAGCTTTCTTTTAACCTTTTTGCATCATGGCCTTCTTTCGTCTCTAGAAACACTTCTTTCTTTAAAATCTGTCTGACATTAAGATAGCTACAGCAGAGTTTATTTCAGTGTTTTCATGTTTTTTCTTTTTCTTCCTTTTCTCTTCAAATGCACTAAATACAAGAATAAGTTGAGTTTATATGCATTCATCTTGAGAGCTTACCCAGCCCAAGTCAACCAAGTCTCCCCACACACACATCCTCTACCTGGGACTCTTGTTCAGTTGTCAAGGCATTCAGAAACAGTCGGGTTGAGCCCCCAGAACACAGCACGTAAAGGGCTCTCAGAGAGCTAGTACGTGCTTGGGAGAAGAAAAGGACAAACAAGACATAGATCCGGCTCTCAGGGATGGTCAAATGGCTTTTAAAATGATTAAAACCCAAGGACCAATGCATTCAATGACATTTCAGATATCAAAAACTCCACGTCTTGGATAAACAACAAGGTCCTACTGTATAGACAGGGAACTATATTCAATATCCTGGGATAAACCATAATGGAAAGAATATATATAGATAGATAGATATAGATATAGATATATGTATAACTGAGTCATTTTGCTGTACAGCAGAAATTAACACATTATAAATCAAGTATACTCCAGTAAAAAATGTTTTTTTTAAAATTCCACATCTCGTTGTGAGATGCTGAGCTAGAATCATAAAATCCCTTAATAATCTGTTTGAGATAAAGTTTAAAATCTGTGCAAGACCACGAGCAGGGCCAAAGGAGCTGAAGAAGGGATTTCTATGTGGAGGGGACAGTAGCAGTGGCACCATGCTTTGGGGGGGACATTTGAAGGTCCCAGTATAAGGATGAAATTAGTGCTGAGATCTGGTGGGGATCAAGGTAACACAGGTGAGTGGGGGACAGAGGGAAGAGAGACTCGAGGAGCTCAAGAAGCTTGATGTGGTGCAGGTGTGTATGTTAGATGTTAACAGTGGGTTGTATATGTTTTCATTAACTTATCTCTGTCTCCTCTCATTCCAACAATGACTTAAGAAGATGAACATGGACACCCATGAACTTCTGATTTTATCACCAACACATAAAGGACATGGAAGTGGTCACCTCCCTCTTTACAACAAGAAAAAGTATGTACAAAAAACATACAGCTAATATCATCCTTAACAGTGAGAAGCTGGAGGCTTTCTCCCCAATATCAGGAACAACTCAAGGGTGTCCTCATTCACCACTCCTCGGGGATGTAAACTAGGAGTCCCAACAGGAGGAAAAAGAAAAAGGAACAAGACATACACAGATCGGGAAGGAACAAAATTATCTGTATTCACAGATGACATAGATGTCTATGTAGAAAATTGCGAAGAATTACAAGAAAATAAAAATAAAAACAAAAATATAACCCTCCTGGAAGTAATAAGCAAGCATAGCAAGGTTACAGGATACAAAGTTAATATAAGTAATATAGGCATACCTTGGAGATGTTATGGCTTTGGTTGGCTGTATACCACGGCAATGAAGTGAATACGGCAATAGAGTGAGTCACACACATTTTTTGTGTGTTCCCAGCATATAAAAGTTATGTTTACACCAGACTGTAGTCTACTGTGTGTGCAATAACATTAAAAAATAATATACATACCTTAATTAAAAACATTTTATTGCTAAAATATTTATATGAGTCATAATCTTTTTGCTGGAAGGTTTGAAATATTGCAAGAATTACAAAATGTGACACAGAGACATGAAGTAAGCAAATGCTGTTGGAAAAATGATGCCAATAGACTTGCTGGATGCAGGGTTGCCACAAACCTTCAATTATAATAAAACACAATATCTGTGAAGTGTAATAAAGTGAAACACAGTAAAAGAAAGCATGCCTGAATATAAAGATCAATTGATTTCCTATGTACCAGTAATGAACAATTGGTATTTTACACACATACACACATACATGTGTGTATGTGTGTATATATATGTATATATACAAATCTAACAAAATACATTCACCATCTACTCACAGAAAACCACAAAACTCTGATTAAAGAAGTCAAAGAATTCTAAATAAAATGGAGAATTCCATGTTCATGAATGGAAAGACTCAGTACTGTTAACCTGTTGATTCTTTCCAACTTGATTTACAGACTCAGCAGAATCTCAACCCAAATCCCAGAAAGCTATTTTATAGATATTGACAAACTGATTCTAAAGTTTATATTGAAAAGCAAAGACCAGGAATAGCCAACACAATACTGAGGAAGAACAATAAATTTGAAGGACTTCCGCTACCCAGTTCAAGATTCACTATAAAGCTGCAGTAATCCAGTCCTCCTGGTATTGGCTAGAGAACAGACACATGGATCAATGGAACAGAATGGAGAGGCCAGGTATAGATCCACACAGATACATACAACTTACTCCTTGAAAAAGGAGCGAGACAATTAAATGGAAAATGGATAGTCTTTTCTGGAACAACTGGGTATCCATCTGCAAAAAAAAAGTGAGCCAAGACACCTTGAACCCTTCACAAGAATTAACTCAAAGTGCATCGTGGAACTAAATGTAAAATGCAAAACTTGGAAAAGTTGCAGAAAAAAGGATAGCAGGCAATCTAGAGGACCCTGGGTTTTGTGACAACTAATATAACGTGGTATCCGGTATGGGATCCTGGACAAATAGGCATGAAATCAGGGAGTCTGAGTAAAGTATGGACTTTGGTTAATAACAATCTACTGATATTGGTTCATTAATTGTAAGAGATGCACCTCATTGAACTGAGATGTGGATAATCTGGGAAAATGGCTGCAGGGTAGATGGAAGCTCTCTGTACTATCTTTACATTTTTCTGTAATTCTACAACTGTTCTAAAAATAAAGCTTTTTTTAAATAAAGTAAATACTGACCTGGAGATTTTATATAAAATGCACATTTCTGTTACTTCTCAAGAAAAAAATGTTGACAGCATGGGGCCCACATGCTGACATGGGCAAGAAATCTGGTTATACAAAATCAACAGAGAATGTTAGCACAGGTATATGTGCAGATTTTATAGGACATATATATGTTTATCGGTGAAAAGTCTGCATTCAGCCCATTTCTTTGAGTCAGTGCTCACTTCCTGCTGAACCCTTGCCGTGGACACTGCCCTGCGCCGAGATAACACAACTTCTGTAATTTTGTCCCCTCTCGCTCTCTGATCAGATATGTGGGGCCCTGGCAGCAAATGTGAACACGTGTTTCTCCTGTAGATTTTGACAGAGTGTTGTTATTTCCTCTGTAGGAACAGTCCAATTTCCTGCCCACCATTTCAGGTTTTCTGCAGGAATGGAGGATAACATCTCCTGGCCACTCTGAGTATGGTTTGAACCCTGAAGATGTCTGATGAGGGAAGTGATTGGATCCATTCTTTCCACCCCAAACTTAATGTCAAAATGATTACTCATTTCTCTGCTCATAACGCCTATATTGCATGCTGCGGTTGGAAATGCAGAAATCTAATTAAAACCTCCCACTGTATTTAACACTGTATTGCCATGGAAGATTGGTCTTACAAAGCACAAATACTGAGGCTTTGTCCATGAACTAACGCAGCATGTTTGGTGGTGTTTGGTTTTCTGGAAGAAGCCTGGGAGCGCGACCATCAGCTCACAACTGTGAAGAGAAAACCTTTAAGAGTCTGGATCTGGCCTCCAATGCTCCCACTTGCTCTCTGCAGACGGTACCCCCGTGTGTGGTGTGCAGACAGACATTGAGACCAGGGGCTCCTGCAGTGCAGCCAATCAGAGCCTCATAAACTCCCTGAGGAAAGGTTATTTTCTATCAAATGTCAGGTGAAGCCCTGAAACATTCCTTGGACAGCACTCGAAATGTCTTTTCAAGGACTTAAGATGAAGACTGCCCAGTCCTGCCCCTGCCTGCAGATGCCTGGGACACCGAGAAGATAAATGTACCCTGCCTGGGCCTCTCCTGCGGGAAAGAACCAGGACCATAGATTTTCTGTTTTTAACACGTGGATTTCTGCTTGTTTTAGCACAAAGCTAATTCTTTTGTGTGATTCATATTTCTAAAAAAATAACCACGGACCCTTGTTAGCATCTTAGAGTTCACAATGAGCTCTCAAAGTCTGATTTTTTGGTTATTAAATTAATCTGAATTTCACTGTAACCCTGCCCAATAGACATCATCCCCATTTTCAAGGAATGATATAGGGAACCCACAAACTAAAAACATGGTTCAGAAAGAGGGGCATTAACACAGATTTGGTAAAAATTAGTGTCTTAGAATCATGGTGGGAGGTATTGTTTTAGGCATTTACTGTGGTGACAAAACCCCTAAGAACATTTCCAATTTCCAGCATCACCTTACACCCTCATGATGACTGACTCACGAGGGCAGAGCACAGGCATGGGACACTGAGGGATGGAGAAGGTGAGGATTTAGGAGACAGGACTGGTTCACAGAGCAGGGCTCCTGACAGAGTCCAAAGGACAGCCTTCAGCCTCCTCAGTCAATGGAGTGTGTGTCATTTTTGATGACAAACACCCTTGCTTTGTTTTTTAACTTTGAAGGTGAAGTTTTTATTTTAAGATCTCAGCAGAAAATAAAGGCAGTGGAAAGTGGCCTCTAGTTCTTCCTGTGACTTGTACAAGTGAAGTTTGCAGAAGCTGTTGGTTGTGACTATTCAGGCTCCACGTGTTGCCTCTGGAGTGCCCATCAATAGGCCCACCTATTGCTGGTGTCACATCCCGTCTGTATAGCTGTGCGCAGTGGCGCCTTCTGCTTCCAGGCTGGTCCTTGCTCCCATGCTTGGTGGAGCTGAGCTCACTGGGGTCAGCCCAGCAGGAGACACACAGAGGGCAAATAATGTTTCTGGTTAACAAACATTAACATGTTAGCAGTCAGGAGAGTGGTTACGGTGTTGATGGTAATGTCACAATCATCAGTGCAACCCCACTGGTGAATCCAACGGAAGAATCCACTGTCTTCCCCAGTCAGCACCGGGTGGTGAACCCCTCTCCCAGAGACCTCTCTGAACTCTTTCCTCCTCCCTGCTCCCTCAGCCCCAGACCCGTCACTTCTCAAAGGTCCCCTTGGCCTCCTGAATCCAGCCCACAGCCACTCTGCTGACCCACACCGCACATCCAGTGCAAGTTTCCACAGGGAACAGGTGGCTGATGTACATGTTTAAGGAGGACAACTGCTCCTCAGCACAGACCAACTTGTTTCCATGAAGAGATGCAAACTCAAGCCTCCTTCCATGGCTACTAAATCATGCCATTTGTGTAAAAATTCTTGCTTTTTAAAAAATTAGGAAGAAAATCAAATTTAAAAAAATAGCATGAGGGACATGTTGAGGAGGTCGAGAAAATCAGGACCATCACTCCAATGCCCCGTGCCCACCCTCCTCCACTCATGTCCATGACCTTGAGACGGTGGAATATGGCTCAGGGACTGGCAGTGTTCATGCAGGCACAGCCTTCGCCAAATGTATGGCCTCTTCCCCTCCACTCCCTCGCATGCAGGATCTGAAGACTCCACTCTCAGTGACCACCCAGGTTCCAGGAATATTCCAGGAGGTCTTCCTGCTCTTTGGCTCTCCTTGAAGGACCTTTCTCTCCCCTGGTTGATGACAAACACCAACCCATTCCTCAAATTCAGCTACTCTTGAAAGCCTTAGCCTATCTTTATGGCCCACAGATTTTTTTTTTCTTTTAGTCTGGGAGTAGAGTGAATGTATTTCTTCATTTCTAATTTACAAGGGTTTTCTTTCTCTTTCTCGCTCTTTAGAACTTTCCAGGGTCTCCAGTATAATGGTGAATAGGAGTAAAGATTGCAGATGTTCTTGCCTAGTTCCCAGTCTTAAGGAGAAAGCTTTCAGTCTTACACTATTAAGTATGATATTAACTTGTAGACTTCTCGTAGATGCCATTGATAAGATACCTTACAGGGTAAGAAATTTATAAGATTTAGAAATTTTCTCAGAGTTTTTAACATGAATAGATACTGAATTTTGTCAAATGACATTTTTGCATTTATTGAAGTTATTATTTTCTTTTAAAAATCTCCTAATAAGGTGAATTACATGAATTGCTTTTTGGATGTTAATCCAGCTTTGCATTCCTAAAATAAATCTCTTGTGGTCATTTTATTATTCTCTCTACATATTGTTGGATTGGATTTGCTGAAACTTGAAGATTTTTGCATCTATGTTCATGAGCAATATTTGTCTACAGTTTTCTTGTAATGTCTTTGTTTTTTTTGTTTTTTTTTTCTATCATAGTAATACTGGTCACATATAATGACTTGGGAAGTGCTCCCTCTTTTCAATTTTCTTAGAGTTTGTGTACTCAAAGTAATTTTTCTCCCTCAAATGTTTGGTATAATGTGGGAGTGGAGCTTCATATGTGGAAAGTTTCTTAACTAGAAGATCAATTTTTTAACAGTATATGATTATTCAAATTATCTGTTTTTTCTGAGTGAACATTTGTAGTATATGTCTTTCAAGGAATTTATCTATTTTATTTATGTAAATTGTCTAAATTTTTAAGCACATTATTTATCACATTTCCTTATTGTACTTTTAATTTTAGTAGGATCTGAAGTAATTTTACCTCTTTCATTTCTATACTGGTATTTTTTGGTTTTTGGTTTTCTTAAGCAAGTTGGACACAGGTTTATCAATTTCACTGATCTTTTTGTAGAACTATTTCCCTTCTATTAATTTTGTGTGTTCAATTCCACTGATATCTTGTCTCTTTGTTATTTTCTTCCTTCTGATTGCTTTGGTTGTATTTTACTCTCCTTCTAGTTTCTCATGACAGTATCTTAGGTCATGGATTTGAAATCTTTATTCTTTCTAATATAAGCATTTTAATGCTATAAAATTCCTTTTTAAATAGGTGGTTAGTTGCATCACACATGATTTTTTTCATTTCATTCAATTAAACATATTGTTTCAATCTCTCTTTTTATTTTCTTTGACCCATGAGTTATTTAAAAATATTTTGTTTACCAAATATGTAGGGGATTTTCCTAATAACTTTATGTTATTTATTTCTAATTTAATTCCATTATGATATGAGACATACTTTGTATAATTTGAGGGATTTTTTAATATTTGTTAAATCTTGTCGTATGGCTCAGGATATGGTATATGTTGGTGAATATTACATGTACATTCTTGGTAAGAATACATAACCTGTTGTTGGATGAAGTGTTCTACAAATGTCAATTAGGTCAAGTTTGTTGATAATGTTATTCAGCTCATTTGTGTCTCCCCTTAATTTTTTTCTTTTAAATACTAGCTCCGTCTACTTGTTGAGAGAGGAGTGTGGAGGTCTCCAACAGTGATTGTGAATTTGTCTAAGAAGTTTTTACTTTATGTACTTTAAATCTCTGTTGTTAGGTGCAGTCACATTCAGAATTGTTATATCTTCTTGTTGAATTGACCTTTTTATCATTACATAATGTTGTTTTGCCCTTGGTAATATTTCTTGTTCCAAGTCTATGTTGCCTGATATTAATATAGCCACTCCAGATTTATTTAACATTTAAATAGAATTTTTAAAAATGATTTTTACTTTAAAACTATGTGTTTTTATTATTAAAGTAGATTTCTTTAAACAGCATATAATTGTCTTTCATAACTTAAATACAATTTAATAATCTCTGCCTTTTAGACCATTTACATTTAATGTAGCTATCAAAATTTTTGATGTATATCTACAAGTTAAATTATTTTTGTTTGTTTGTTTCTTCTGTGTTTTGTTCTTCTGCTTCCTCTTTCTTGCTTTCTTCTGAATTATTTGAATATAGATAGATAGGTAGATAGATATACAGGTATAGATATATATGTTAATATACCTATATATCTTAGTAATCTTAGCAATATGGTAATTAGCAATACAATATTACTATTCTATTTGAATGAACTAGATTTTTTGCCATATTTTTTATACCATTTTTTTCAGTGGTAGAGTTTTTTAAGTACTACTTTTATAGAATTTATCACACTGTATTATTTAATTACCTTGGCTCACTGGACAAATCGAGAGGTGATATTTTTACTTTGTTTTCTTTTTCTACTTATCATTTAGCACATAAGGAGCTTTCTAAAAATGACCTTGGATAAATTAATGTACTTGAGGTATTCAGTAATACATGTATAATATTAACCCATTGTTTCATTCTATCAATAGTACTTTCCTTTTTCCAATTTCCTAAACAAATAGCCTACAAGTCAATTTTCTTTCTTTCCTTACAAGAAGCATTCTGTTTTCTCTTTACTAAAATTGACTGTTGAGTTGTACTCCCTCTTTGGCATTGCTCTGACCATCTTACCAAGCATGCAACTCCTGAGCTATTGGATGTCTCCCAGCTTTGGCCTCCCCCATCCACCCTTTCCAAACTCAGCACCTCAAACAAGTCTCACAGCTGCCTCACATAGAGTGGGTCCTCAATAAATATTTGCTTAATGAATAAAACTAGAGTTAATTTTCTTTTTCTGTCAGACTGGATTTTTGTTTTGATTTATTTTGTTTCCCTTTTTAAGTCCATGGGGAAAAAAGACTAAAAGACAATATCCACAGGCAAAACATAGTAAAAAAAATTATCAAGTTGCATAGAAATAGAGAAATAATACTGTATCTGTCTAACAATAGAAGTACATGGCAAGAGTAGATGTTACCAAAAAATTACCAGGGACTTTTCAACTGATTTTGAAAAATATAATAAATTAGCTGTTATTTTTCCAAGTGCCTTTTTGGTTTGATGCTGTAAGAAATACAACTTTCTAAGCCAATGAGTGTTTCAGGAAATCACTTTATATTAAAATCAGATTCTAGGTAGGATGATAATGTCTTTTACATGTCCTTGTCTTCCCTTTGGTACCAAGTATTTTGCCCACATTGTTGAATAACAGAAGTGTTCACATTTTCCGCATTCTTTACTGTCACGAGTTCTGTAGCAACAGTATGTGCTCTGACTTCTGACCTAGAAGGGAGAATGGCGATGATGTTGACGCTTACCTCTTCCACTTAAATGATGAAGTCCACATCCCCCGGTAACACTGGGACAACCGAGCACCCTTGTAGAGATATTGTCAGGAAGCCTGAGGGGAGGACAGCAGCATGTCAGACTCCCTGCTGTGTCACCAGATCATTAGCATTTCCATGATAAATAGAGATATTTACGGACATTTTTTATTATTGTATTCATCACTAAGTTGTCCTTTTTTCTTAATCTGTGACCTTTTTAACCCTGAAGGTAGTGTAAATTGTGAGTGGTCCATAAAGCAATGGAAGGACAGTATTTATTTGAATGTATTAACAGACCCAGGGTAGGCTCCGGAGGCCCCAGGTCTTTTGTTTGCCTTCTCACCTGAAACTATGCTTCTTCCAACACACAATGTCTGCTCCAGATAGGCAGGTGCATGAGCCCTGGAGCCTCCAGGTAAATTCCACCTGCAATTCATCTCTTCTTACCTGACTTGAGTCATCTTTCAGAACCCACGTCAAGCTCCGCCTCCACCAAAAACTGTTCCTCAACCATCATAATAATTTACAGTTTGAAATAAAATACTAACAAGGAGACTGACACTCATAAGACATCACAGTTATCAAAATATTTATAGGCACAATATTTTGTTTCATCCTCAAAATAGTAGAACAATGATTATTTTCCCTACTTTAAGGTGATGCAGCTGAGACTCAAAGCAGTTGAAAGTCCAGCCAGAGATCAGCCGAGTGTGAGCGCAGCCCCACCAGAGCTGTAGTTCCTTTGAGATTTCTAACCCCAGGCACAACCCTGCTAACATGTGACATATGACATGTGACATGCCTGAACTCCATTTCTAGGCATGTTTGCTGACATTTATTTTGATATATTTTTTCTGAACTAAAGGCACTTTGATAGCAACAAGTATGACATATTTGTTTTTATTTCCCATTGTTCTGAGTGTTGAGTGCATTCATGGATTTTTAAGCAACTGGTACCTGTTCAAGACTGAAACCCAGCAAGTGCCTCTTCACTTCTTAGCATGTTTTGGGCTCGTGCTTGCACTGATAACCCAGAATCTACTTAGTCAGGGGGACCCTGGAGGGGTGGGAATTTGAACCCCAGGAGGTCTTGACCTGTGCCCCCTGTACCAGGAAACCATCCCTGCTTCTCTATGCTGGAAGGACGTCTTCCGGATGATCAAATGTCACCTGCCTATGTAACAGGGATGGTGGGGGTCGGGGAGACTGAGGCCGGGAGTGAGGTGACTTTTCAAGTTCATGTACTTGGTTAGTCACAGGGCTGGCACGGATTCTGATGCCGAGTCACTTTCTCCTTGGTATCCTGTGCTGTCCCCCCTTGTTCCGCATCCCCTGGGATAAGAATGTCTCTACATTGATTTGCAAACCTAAGCAGAGTAGATGTAGCCATGCACCCAGGCGTCAAGAACGGCAGCAGAGTATTTTGTGATCAGACAATATATCTCATAAATCCATTTCAAATGTTTCTTAGGATTAGCTGACTATTTGTATTTTCAAGAGATGTAGAAATAAGTTTTCTCAGAATGTTTTATTACCATTATGATACTATATTCGCTACTTACACTTTAAAAATTAGTTATTTATGAATGTTGTGTTAGTTTCAGGTGTAAAGCAAAGTGATTCAGTTATACATATACCGTATCTATTCTTTTTCAAATTCCTTTTCCATTTAGTTTGTTACATAATACTGAGCACAGTTCCCTGTGCTATACAGTAGGTCCTTGTTCGTTATCCATTTTAAATACGGCAGTGTGTGTATATTGACATTACATTACAATTAATGCAACATTGTTAATCAATCATACTCCAGTATAAAATAAAGTTTAAAAAAATTGGTGATTTATCCGAATTTGGGAAGCCCATCTGAAGCCCACCTTGGGCCAGAAAATGAGGGCTTTGGCAGAATAACAGGTAATCACACTTGCCCTATGGTACAGACATCACTTAAAAAGTGAGGAAATGAAAACTCAGTGAAATTAACTGTCTGCCCAACATCCACTGTAGATGTGGTCAAATCAGCTACAAACTGGACTCCAGAGCCCACACCCTGGGGGGCTGTGCTGGTCAAGCCTTTGAACTAATCAGTGCTTTGCACACCTGGGCTGGTGATGCTGCGGCTTTTTTGCCTCCTACCCCTTAGGAGCTGACCTTGGATACGTTACACAGTGATGTGTTGAGACGGCACCCAGGGTGCAATGCCCCCAGTGGCACCTTATTTCCTGAGCTTTGTTAAATCTTTTAATTAAAGCATGTTAACAAAGCCAAAGAAAAATAAATGGCCCTGCTTGCAAGGAAATTAAATGGAGGAACTAAGCCCATTTATAATTATTGTATTTCAATTAGGCTGTAACAGGGCTGGGTGAACAGAAAGATAAAAGGAAGCAACAGTGACATGGGCATTTCATAAATATTTGCAAAGTCTTGTTAGAAAGAGAGCAATATAAATAATCTTTAAAATAGTCCATGTCCCCGGCAGCACCCTTTATGCTAATTACTATATGGAATAATTCATCTGCCGTGTTCTCACCAAAATTCGTCCTAGGATGCCAACAAAGCCTTTTCTTCCTATTCAACCAATGCATACAATTCCCTTGAAGAAAGACGTTATATCGATACATGATGACATTTTAATCTATTATTTTAAAATGAAAGTACAATTACACTTTTGAAAGAGCTGAAATTAAATTTAAACCTTTCCTATCTATTTTCATGTTCAAATGTCCAATTTTCACTGGAACAGGAAAAATATAAATCATCAGTTTGCATTTAATGCGCCTTTCCCCTACTGTTTAAAAGAATAGTTCTGTACATATCTAATTTTTCTATTCTGAAAAATAAAAAAAAGAAAGCATTAAAAGAACTTACTTTGTTTTAGTCCTAGGTAAGCCCTGGCCCATTCACCCCAGTGTGGGGTGGGAGAGAGGTGATGCAGATTTGTCTCTGGGTGAGTGCCATTGGTAGGGCCTGCATCACAGGACGGGGTCTCCCCCGTGACCCCTGTCTTCCCGGGGTGAAGGGGGGTGTTGCTGCCAGGACTCGGGACGAGGTCCTGGGTGAGCAGATGTACCTTAGTCAGGCATTCCTCATCCACACCCTGGTTTTGGTGTCTGTAAAATTTCAATTGGTCAAAAAACATCATCTCATAGTTTACGGCGATGAAGTGGGAGCCCATCTTTGGCAGAGATGGCCTCAGGGCACTTGGTGAGCTGGAGACTTTACAATTGCCACCATTTTCCACAGGGATCTTGGAAAATAGACAGGAAGCCAGTCTCGTTTATGTGTGTTCACATCATCAAGGGAGGACCAAACTATTCTGAAAACTGCTATCAGCTCGTGAGGAGGTGAACAGAGACAAGGAGAGTAACACTAGGAGAGTCTCATAACAAATGGATGGAGTGATTTCATGTCTGTTGCATCTAATAACAAAATAGACTTGAGCACCGGATTTCATGACTTTAGGATTCCCTTTTTTTTTTTTTTTTTTTTTTTTTTTTGCGGTACGTGGGCCTCTCACTGTTGTGGCCTCTCCTGTTGCGGTGCACAGGCTCCGGACACGCAGGCTCAGCGGCCATGGCTCACGGGCCCAGCCACTCCGCGGCATGTGGGATCTTCCCGGACCGGGGCACGAACCTGTGTCCCCTGCATCGGCAGGCAGACTCTCAACCACTGCGCCACCAGGGAAGCCCTAGAATTCCCTTTTATTACTGTATTTTGGAAAAGTGTTTGTTCATCAGTAGGAAATCACACACGTGCAGTCTGGGAAGCAGAGGAGGGTGTTTTGCTCT
This sequence comes from Leucopleurus acutus, assembly GCF_964270905.1. Classification (NCBI taxonomy): domain Eukaryota; kingdom Metazoa; phylum Chordata; class Mammalia; order Artiodactyla; family Delphinidae; genus Leucopleurus; species Leucopleurus acutus. Next base: position 174,642,714 of record NC_139145.1, on the reverse strand, counting down.
GATGTGACTAGAATCCAGGCTTCATCCCGCAGTGAGTGGAGGAGGGTGAGAAGTTCATATGCTCATGGTCTCGGGCCTGTCTGAGGGCTGAGAACCCGGGGGCGTCTGCCGGGGCGCCGGAGCTTTGAAGAGGGGCCTCAGCACGGGCTCCACGGTGGACAGCACAGCCTGGACCAGATCTCTAATCACATCCCCGAGCACAGAATTGGCTGCAGCTCCTCGGAGCCCAAGTCTGTCTCAGGGACCCTGTCCAAGTGCCCTGTCCTCGGCAGTGTCCCCTCTCACTGCCTGCATAAGCAGGGAGCCTGAGCTGCTATTTACCGCCTGTCATTTTGACAGCAAGTGACCTGCGATTGCTGGGCTGTAAATTATGAATAAGTAAATAATTGGATCCCTACACCTAAAATTAGATGGTAATAAGATACCTTTGTCACCCAGGGAAATGGACCAAGAAAAAAAGACAAAAGAAATATAAAAGACCAAAGCAAAAAGGACTCCCATGTCCACACTGGGGCCCAGGTGTTCCCCACACACACCTGCTCCTCTTGGGGACCCTGGCTCCCCCCTCCGCCTCAGCTGAGTGCCGTGTTCTGGCACCCCACAAGAGGGCTCTGGAGCCTCCCTGCCAGAAATGTGGGCGATCTGGGCTTCAAGGCCGTGGTGACCACTGAGGGAACGTCAGCTGCTCTGCTCACTGAGGGTGGCAACCTCGTTCTTGTCACCAGGGTCCCAGGATGTGAGCGGCTCTTGGTGCTGCAGAGATGGCTGGTCTCAGGGGCGTGACCCCGGTCAGCTGGACCCTCCCTTTAAGCCCCGGGACTGGGCATCTCCTCATTTCTCCTGTCTCTCCTCACTAGTGGGCTGGCGGAACTGAAAGATTTTCCAGTGTCATTCATTGTATGTTTTACTGGTTTGGGGTATATAAAATATACATCTTCATATGAAACATGAGGGCTTTAATTTAATTCGTGAAACAATTTCCCTTTTAGGCTACAGGCCATACTCAGTTTGCTGTATTAAACCTCTGGAGAAAAAATAAGTATCCAAGTTTGTATGTGTGTGTGTGTGTGTGTGTGTGTGTGTGTGTGCGCACGAGTGTGTGTGTACATGTGCATGGCTGTGTGGGGTGTGTGCATGTTGCATGGTGTGTGTGCATGTTCATGTCTGTGCAAGGTGTGTGCATGTGTATGTGGGCTGTGTGCATGTGTGTGGGTGAGTGTGAATGTGCATGTCTGTGCAGGGGTGTGCATGTGTGCACAGGGTGCATGTGTATGTGGGCTGTGTGCATGTGGTCAGGGTGTCTTTTTATTGAAGGTTCTCCCCCTGTGCAGGCGGGGGTGTGACCTTCAGGGGGGTGCCCTGGCTCGTGGAGCTGTCTTCTGGGGACGGGCTCAGATGGGGACAGTGCGGGCAGCAGGCGGCCGTGCGCAGGCGCGGAAGGGAGGCCAGAGGAGCAGGGGCCACTCGGCCCAGCCTCCCGCTTTGTCGTGGCCTCACGCTCGCTCCCCAATTGCTGTAGCCCGAAGCGGTTGACATTTACCCCAGCCAGATAATCGAGGAATAACATTTGCGTTACAGTTTCACACGACCTCTGCCTCCGCAGCTCTTTTAGATTAGCTTCTAAAAAAAGAGAGAGAGGGAGAGGGATGGGCATCCGGGCAGAGAGCGGGAGGGGCCGAGCCTATTACTGCGGCCCAGGGTCACCAGCAGCTGCTGCGGGCGGGCGACTATTAAGGGGCCGGCGTTAAGAGGAGGCGGGAGGCGGCAGGCAGGCAGGGGAAGCAAAGGTTAATGGATTGCCTATTACCTGTGCAGGAGGCCCGGGCCGGGCACAGCGGGAGGACAGGGGCTGGATTGTGCCCTTCCTGGGAAACTAGGAGGGCATCACTGAGGCCAGCGTTGGAGGGCGAGTCGGCCTGCTGACCGTTCCCATCTCTAAGCCCTTCGTTATGAAGACTTAGAAGGACCATGTCAGGGAAAGAAAATAGGCTCCATTCCCTAAGGGGAATGGCCTGACTGGGCCCTAACAGCTCGTTTACATGGAACAGGCCACCCGGTGGTGGTCAGTGACCCTTTTGGTATAATCAGTAGTAGTGAAGGATCAGGGGGCAAAAATGAAACCATTGATCCATAGATTGAAAAGGATTTTGGATGACAAAGAGGAGGAGATGGGTTTTAAAAACAGGGATTGAATGGAGCTCTAATAGCACAAGAGGCAATAAGCGTTTGCTTCCCGCCCATGAGAACTGTTTCCCTTAAAAATCCTGTTAGTTGAATAGCTAAGAATCATATTCACCCACAGAAGTATCTGAGCATCTATCTTGTCCAGTGTGTGTCTGATCTGACAATCGAACAGCACCTTGCGAGAGTCCAGGACCCGTGCAGACGTGACTGGAAGAAACCTTGACCGTTTATCACCTAGGTGAACAGCTGGTCCCCCAGGTCCCCCCACATCTAAGAAGGACACATGTGTTCAGCCTTTGGTTCTGAGGTGGCCATGCCCAAGCCATGGGGGACAATAATACAATTCTTTAATTGTCTCTATGGGAAAACAGATCGGCAATACAAGCCACACTAAAACAAAATTAATTTTTTGCACAGTTCACAAAAAATGCCTATTTGCATATGGGTGACATTGAGCTGCAGTGCCCACCCTGGAACATCTTTCGTGTTGTGAGCTTAAATTTGCAGACCTGAAAATTCCCAGGATAGTCAACTACCGCACGGATCAGATTAGCTGAGCCTTTTACCCAGAATCAAGCTCTACTCTTCAGGGAAATAAATATCTAGGAAATGAAAATGGCAGTCGAGTTGGGAAGTCTGCATGGCTGTGATGGGGGACGAGGTTATTTTGAAACCCCAAGCGCTCTGAAGGACATGCATGCACTTCTCTAATTATTTTTACTTTTGTTGGTTCATCTGCATCACCTTTGCATGCCGTCCATCTACTAGGGGGGCATGGGTGCTATTAGGGTGAAGTAATGACAACTGGCACCACTCATCAGGGACTTGGATGTAAGCTGGCCGTTGTTCTGAGTGCTCAACACCTGTCAGTTCATTTAAAATGCATATCAATCTTCCTAATCAATGAAAATACAAAGGTTTGAACTAATGCAAAGAGGTAAAATGCTCCGTCCTAACTAGGCTTGTCAGAGAAGGAGAAACACCACAGGCCAGAGGGAGACTTCTGAAGACCTACATCGATTTCCAGGCGTCCCTCCCTTAAGATGTGTCAATTCGTCAGAAAGTCACACTTTGGGGAGGCTTGAAAATTGCATCAAGCTGCAGCGCCACACATCGCAAAGCACATTCCGCTCTTAAGCCTTTCTGATGTTGCTAACTCTTTGGTTATGGTGGCAGTGTGCCCACAAAGGTCGATTGGGCCAACGGTTCCACCAACACGGTTATGTGTGACCAAAGGCAGCGGCTGGGGGGGCCTGCAGGGCTGCCTGATCCCCTGAAGCACAAAGAAAATCACCGAGGATGGGGTCGGCCTTCAGCGGGCTCTGAACCTGCCCAATATCTCTGAAAGGATGACCTTCTGACACCAGGGAGGCTCTGCTCGTTATTTAATTAAGGGAGAAAGGGTTTCGGTGGAGAGCAGGCTTTGGGCTCCTTTGTAATTTTCGCTGACCAATCCAATTATGTGGGTAATTGTAAGCGTGTTTCTCAAAGCAGGGAGAATCAGTCACAAAATAAATCAAGATCCAACCAAGTGGGCTGCTGTTCTGAAAAAAAAATGTGTCAAGGAGGGGAATTAGAAGCAACAGCCATGGAGTCTCGACTTTAAAAATGTAGTAAGAATCGTTGCACGTTATTAATTCCTGCCGTCGGTTCTGTGTGTCTGATTCGCTCTGGCACGTCCTGTTGGTAGAAGGGTGTAGGCGCCTCTCATTAAACTGGTTCGACGTCCATCTGAATCCATACCACACAGGGTTGACGGCCATAACGAGAATTTCCCTCCTGCAAAGGTGAATATGAAAATACTTTGTTTAGTTTTTAGTTCAACAATCCGCAAGGCCTGTATCTTTCTGCAGACATTTATTTCAAGGTACTTAAAAATTGACTTTTATGAGATAATTTAGGCAGTGATTATTTTTGTTGAGAAATGTGTCCTTTTATCCCTCTCATTCATCCTGGGCTAAGATATTTCTGTTTGTCAGAATGCCACCGTTTCTGATAAATGACTGCAGACCGACTGCTACACTTTATTAAAAAGTAATAACAATTTTTGTACGCACCCTTCACATTGTAGGGGGGGACCATGAATCAAAGGACACTGCCTGTCTGGGCCTGATAAATGCGCCGTTTACCAGCTGAGGAGTTATTTAGGACTGGCTATTAATTTAAATCACATTTATCTTCCCTGGATAGGGGAGGTGGCTGTGATAGGGCTTCCAGTGACCAATGGTGCGGCTAAGTGCACGTTATTTATTACCACCACCTCTACAGGGCTGCACAATATGTTAAAAAAAAAAACAAAAAAAAAACCAGTGCCAATTACCGTGGTTAATCTCGTCAGGGCAATAACAAATTTCTTCCCAGCACAAGGCAATTTTTATGCTCGCACTTTTTCTCCTCCAGACAGACATGCTTCTAATTCTCCATCATTAAACCCAATACTCTCACTCCCCTGAGCGCTCATGGGAAATTTTTATGTCTCTCTGCTTCACCTTTGTTTGGGGAACAGTGCATTTTTTTATGCATTATTCGAAGGCGAGTGTGTTCTTTTGAGCCCTTAATGAGTCTTTGTGGATACCACGGTGAGCTGGTATGTATTGCGAGTCGCATTGGCCATATTTTACTATTAAGTGTTTCCTCATTAATAATAATGCCTCTTCCATCATTTCTCAACTTACCGAGCTCTTATTATGCAAAATAACAATTGGGAACAACCGATCATAAGTGTTTTTTGCCAATTAACTTTCATTTGATGGATCTGCCAAGGAAGATTAAACTATTTCTAATAAAATGCATCTTAGGCACAAATTAAATCCAAACACGAACAATTCAGCTTGTTGACAGAGCCTGAGTCCCAGTGGGTGCCACTGTCTGGGCGTCAGTGTCTGGGCGTCAGTGTCTGGGCGTCGGGCTGGCAAGGGCGCACTTGGCTCAGATGTTTCGGTCCTTAGGTTCTGAGTCCAGCCACGCGTCATCACTGTTCCCACTGGCTTCCCAGACCCCCATACTCACCACCCTGGCTGTGTAGAGTGTCTGCCTTATTAGTTTATATATTTTCCCAAAGTGGATAGAATGAATTCGTGTCAAACACAATCAAACTTCAAATTCAAATGATCAGAACATACACAGGTAGACAGTACCTGCACGTGCATGTGCTCATGTGTAAATAGAATGATAACTGTGAAAACACGAATGTGTTGAATTTTCCAACTGTTTCCATCACAGTGACTACACCTGCGTGGTTTCCAAGGGAAAAGACACATACAGGGACGACCAGAACGTGGGATTGAAGGAATGCGACCTCACGACCCAGTGTCACCAGGACAAGCCAGGGCCTTTGCTTCTGATGATTGGTTTGACAGGTGTGGGTGGCTGGTTCCTGGGAGCTCATCAAACAAAGCAGTTTGGAAGAATTCTAATCCAGCCCCATCCCAGGGGCAGGAAATGAGTCCCAGCGCAATCTTCCTCAGAAGGTTCCATGCATCTCACGGCTGGAGCATCCCCTAGTGCACTGGGTGAGGCACAGGCTCACAGGCTTGGAATAGCCTTACCTGGGCCGTGGTGACTGCGGTCCCCAGAGTAATTTCAGCAGTTTGCAAAATCAAGGTCTTATGTAGAACGTGGAGTTGCACGGCAAAAAAAAGTGTGGGCATATGTATTTGCATACACACCTGTATATATGTATACATGCTTTCATATATATATTTATGCATTTATATACGCATTTATATAATCCATTATTTATAAATTTGTATATTTATACGTATATATGTATATATATACATATATGCACACATTTTTATGTGTTTACACACACATACATAAATATATATTTAAATAAATTTAGCTAATTAGATAGGTTAAATAAATAAATATATCATTTAAATAGGGAGGTTTGGACCAGCATTTGGTGAGGCTTTGACTCACCCCATTGGGAAGCACTTCTGGGGGGTGGGGTGTGCCACCCTGCCCTCTGTCCTGCATCCCACACGTTGAGCGGTTTTCTAGGTCCAGACCACTCCTTATGAGCCCAGCGGGAATGTCCCTCACACACGATGTTTTCCCTCCTCTGCTGTCATGCACTCTCCGTCAGACACTTAAGTGCTGCCTTTTCACAGACCCTCACCTTTTTCGGGCTGGTCTTCTCTGCCCCTTGGTGTTTCTGTCCCCGAGTCCAGCCCAGGGCTGGTCCCATGACCGTGGCGGATAGGAGTTTGGGCTCTGTCACCTCTTCTGCTGATGGGACTGGAGGAGCAGAGCCTCGCTGACTATGCACGTGGAAGCTGTGCTGGCTTGGAAAACTTGATTTTGAAAAACACCCTCTATTAAACACAAGCACCCAGGGCTGCAGAAACTATGTTGATCTCTGTAAGGACTGAGTCATGCTCAAACACCACTGCAAGCGAAACATGGGGTGAAAACCCCTCCATGGGGTAGCACAGGGATCCAGAGACAGGAGCCCTGGAGCTGCTGGGTCTGTAGACTCCCCAACATCCCTGAACCTCCTCTTCCTCTATCATAAAAAAGAGCAATGATAATAGAGGCCTCTTCCTGGGGGTTCAATGAGGCACTGCATATAAAGCCACCTGATAGGCCCTCCAGGCCTCTCTGGTGTCATGGCTACGAGTGTTACTGCTATTTCAGAGCCCACACTTACATAATTCCATGGGGAGAGCATGCTTCCTGCGTGGAGGATCTTAGTTGACCACAACCACCTGCATCAGTCAGAGAGCTGAGCTGAGTCATGCTTAGTAACAAAGAAGCTGGGAAGCTCAGCAGCTTTCATAGCAGCCAGGTTTCCTTAGGCGACAGGGGTGGGGGTGGGGGGACAGTTCTCATCACAGTCCCTCAGGATCCAGGATGAAGGAATGGCCTCGTGGGGGATGCTGCCGCTGCTGCCAAGCTTAAGAGGGAAAGGGAACCTGGAAGGTCTCGCCCCGACCTGGACTGGCTCTAACCTGGAGTTCAAGGATTCACTCTCCTCAGGGGAGAGTTAAGTCCAGCCTTTCTCTTTTAGGTGAGGAGACTTGGAGCACACAGACAGAACCCCCCTCCACCACTGCCGTGAAGACAGAAAGGGTCCTCAGGCAGGAAGGGAAGCAAGGGGCTATGGGGTCTCAGTGATCACGCAGGATAACAGGTATACACACACAGAAGAGGGGCCCGTGCTGGGCCTACACCTGCCCCCCGCCCCCCGCCCTCAGGGAGCTGGGCCTTCCCTGGTCCGTCCTGCCAGCACTCACTAAGGGGCATGGCCACAGGTTGCCCAGGGATCTGCAAGCCCCCACTCCCTCAGGAAGCTGCAGGGGCAGGACCCTCACTCTTGTTGGAAGTGGCCCGGTAAGCATGCCCAGCGCTCTATTCACTCCAAAATGTTGACTGCGGCAGGGGACACAGTGCTGATCAAAACAAAACAAAGCAATGGGTAAACAAAGCACATGGTTTGGGCCTGGAATGTCCTGGGGCCCCAAGAGGTTTCCTGCATCCAAAGCCATCTTGGATGGTTTCCTGCATCAAACCATCCAAGACATCAGTGGTATTTAAATCCTGCGTGTCAAAGCCATAGAGAACCTTACATTCGTTTGGCTTTCCTGCTGGAGGGCTGTCCATGCACAGACCATGCACCCCTCCAGCCTTTCAGAGCCCCTGCTCCTTGACCCTATACCCCCTGGAAAGCCAAGCCTCTCCTCCCCAGACTGGGCTTGATTGAACCTTTGTTCTCCCTGCTTTGAGCACTGGGAACTGCCCCCTTCAGCTGTACCCAGGTCTCTCTGACACAGCTAGACCCCAGCCTCCGAGGCACCACCACTGACCTCCCTCTCCAACTCCTGCACCCAGAGTGGACCCCATACTGCTCAGCCTGGTCTGTGCCCGAGGGAGGACCATTCATCCTCTGGCCCCTGGATGCCTCACTGCATTTCTTCTGATGCCTCTGGGGAGGCATCTGTACCATCTGCCTCCTGGCCCGGGTGGGCTGACCATGCGATGGCACATTTGCCTGAAAAGGTGACCATATGAAGTCCCGTCATAGGCAGCTCACGGTCCACTCCCTTCCTGTCCCACTGCAGTAGACCCTCTGGCTTGGCTCCATTAGGGGTTGTGGGAGCCAATATGCTTGAGTGACAACAGAGAAATATACGGAGAAATGTATGAGTCTGACCCAAGGATATGGACACTAGTATCCAACACCTTATCTGAAACATCCATGGTGACAGTCAATCTTCATCTTTTGCATACACAGGTATGTTGTAGAAACATAAAACATAATCATATAGAGCTATTATTGATAAATTAGGTAGGGGAGCAAGATGAGCTGCCTTGCCCAGGTCCGAGAAAATGCACTATTTCAACATTATCCAGCCACCCAAGCTGGAAACTTCAAAGGCAATGTTAACTAATTACTTTCCTTTAACAGAATCTTGTTCTGTCCATTCAGTTCCAAAAGTGTCTCTCAAATAGCATCCTCATCCCTATTCCCAGCACCAATGTCTAGCTTCTACCTTTATCATTCTCATGTGGAAAACTCCAGCAGCTTCCAGCTGGCGTCCACAGCTCTGCCATGTCCCCGGCTTAGTCTGTGCTTACCTTTATTCTAAATTTTCTCCAGAGTCCAAAAGTCTTTGAAGGCCTTTCACTTCAGGGTCTGAGATCCTTCATAAGACATTCAAGTCACTGCAATTTAATTTTAAGTTAATTTCCAAATATTTATTTTCTGTCCCATTCTCTCCTTCTTCTTCTACAGAAATTCCAATCACCTGTTTTCCTCTTAGTTATGTGAGATGATCTTTCTTGATCTATTTTCAAAGTCATTGAATTTTTCATCTATTTTTTCCATTTGAGATTAAGCCTATCCCATGATTTCTTTTTATTTCAGGTTTTTTGGTTGTAAAATTTCCATTTTTAAAAATATTTATATCAAGTGCCCTATCTTTTCATTCATTACAAACATACTTTCTTTTATTTTACTGAGCATACTTATAATAGTCACTTTAAAGTCTTTGTCTGATAAACCCAACATCTCAGTATCTGGGGTTGGCATCTGTTGTTTGCCTTTTCCCTCAAGATTGGGCCACATTTTTCTGGATCTTTTTACATTAAGTTAGTTTGGATTATATCCTAGACATTGTTCAATGTCCAGAGGTCCAGAATATTGTTTCCATATTTTATTCATAGTTTAAAGCTGTGATTTATTGCAAGACTTATTAGGTAAGTGTTCACTCCTCTGTGCTGAAGGTGGAGGTCTTTCTAACATAATTTTCAGCCTTATTTATCAATACTTCCCCTTCAAAAATCTGCCTTAATATTACAGACAAACCAGTCCCCTCACTATTTCATGGAAATAATTACACTTTCATCTAACACCAAAGGTCTAAAAATGCCCATTCAAAATTGGCTAAGTGAGATACCCAGAAATAAATAGATTGTCCTGGAGTAAGTGAAAAAATAACCAAGATACTTCACCATAATATTACCATGTGATATTCTTTGTTAAATTTAGTATTTTATTTTAAAACAGAGTTTGCTCTTAGTCAAAAAAATATTCTCCACCACTCCTTGTCCCCAGTAGAAACTCAGGGGATTCTAATATGCAAATTAAGATTTTTCTGACAAATTCCTAAACAAATATGAACACTTTCAATCTGTCAAAACATTGTTCTCATTCAATACTCTTTTATGATGGAAAAGTTCTGAATGTTGAGGGAAAAAAGTATTAATGTTTATAAGTCATTTTAAAGAATTTCAAGTAAAATGTACAAAACCCATACATTTGTAGACCCACTTACCAAATCAGAAAAGAGAAAAAGAAAGGCTTGTAATGTCTTGTATCTACAAATCATGTGCCACAGAGTGGTAGTGTGCACAAGATTAGGGAGAACGCCATAACCATGTTACATATAAACTTCTAAATATCATTTGAGACAAATTAAAAATCAGAAATCATTTACGGATTATCTATTACATGTCCATGACTTTCTTGAGCTCTGTAGGGAAATATAAGAGAAGGCTCCTGGTTCAAGGAGCTTAGAACTTAAAAAGTAGTTTAACCTGTAAAATGTTGTACAATTATAACTGCTCTTCTATCTCCTAGCTCATTATCCCAATTTACTGACTACAGTGACCAAGGAGATTTGGCAGTTCAGCCAGCCATGCACAGTAGATAAAAGTTTTCCGATAATCTTCACTTTTCATATTTTGAAAACACCTGTTACTCTCCAGGTTCTTATTTATTTATTTATTCTTTTAAATCTTTATTGGAGTATAATTGCTTTACAATGTTGTGTTAGTTTCTGCTGTATAACAAAGTGAATCAGCTATAAGTATACATATATCCCTATATCCCCTCCCTCTTCAGCCTCCCTCCCTCCCACCCTCCCCACCCCACCCCTGTAGGTCATCACAAAACACCAAGCTGATCTTCCTGTGCTATACAGCAGCTTCCCACTAGCTATCTCTTTTACACATGGTTGTGTATATATGTCAATGCTACTCTCCAGGTCCTTTATGTTTGCTTCCTCACAGGATCAACTCAAGCTGTATTTTTGTATGTTTGTTTTTTGCACTTACTTCTTATACCTAATCAGCTAAGCCATTGAAATTCAGACATTCATCTTGGGTTGTTTAAGTCATCTAAGGCTATCATAAAAGTCAGTGGCATAAAGTGAAAAAAGTCAATTTAATATATATAGTAAATGCATAGAAAAATATATTTGTCAGGTTTTTAACAAAAATAAAGCATTATTCCACCTCAAAAAGTATTTAACATTATAATTAAAGAGCTTCATTTTTGTGTGATTTTGAATGAAATATTCTGCTGTAATAATAGAAATATTTCAGTGTCTCACAACAACATAATAATCTTCCTCTTTCTGTTACATACAAATGATGTGAATATGTAAGGTGGTGATAGGGTGTCATGTAACGTTCAAGTAAAAAAAAGTCTTAAGCTATTGGCATTCTCATAATGTAATCAAAATGTTGAAAATCCTTTAAAATTTCATTTGCTTTAACCGAGTTACTGATTAAGTATGAAAGCAAAGGATCAGCTTTACATGAACATTAAACTCCTTTTCAAATCTTCTTTACATTCCATTTTTTCAATTATTTTCTAAAAATACAGAAGGCATTGCTTTAAAATAGAGAAGTCTGTGTATCCATACCTTTAAAATAATGTGAGATGAGGAAAGAACAATTTCCTTTATTTCAAACTATATTAATAACCTACAATATTTATACTTCCCCCTGCAACTCTGTCTCTCCGCTTGAATTCGACAGCTCCCAGCTCTCTGTGAGAACACAGAGGAAGAAACGCAGGTGCCCGTTACACGGAGGCTCTTAAGAGAAGGAAGTTAGGGGAGGTGACTAAGGCAGTAGGAAGTAATCCATGTTTAAACAGCACCTGGAAAGAGTAGACTGTAGAACCAAAGAATTACATGCAAAGGGGGGACATCCCATTACATAACAGACCAAACATAGAGCTCAAGTTTGCAAAACCTGTGCCTTTTACACTAGTTGTCATTGTAAAAAAAAAAAAAAAAGCCTCACAGTCAGGTCTCTCTAGCAACCAGCATCAAACACTGAAGATTAAAGGCTTCAGAGGCAGCAAGCAAGACCTGTCAACTAGTTCTGCCACTTCTGAGCTGGGTGACCTTGAACAAGCTAGCTGCTTCTTCTTGCTGACCTGTCCTCATGCAGAGGGACAGAGTTATACTTTTCTACTTTGAGGTAAGGAATACAGAGAACTCCTGTTATGCCCAGCGTGTAGTAGGAATTCAAGGAATTGAAGTTTTTTGTATTACCAACACCACCAACACCATTATCATTATCAACATCCTTATTACCATCATAATCATCATGATCATTATAACCACCATCATATCACCATCCTTATCACCATAGTAACCATCACCATCACCATCATTATAACCACCATCACTATCATATCACCATCCTATCACCATAGTAACCATCATCATCACCATCATTACCACCATCACCATCATTGTCACACCCTTACTGTCATCATCAATATGACCATCACCACCACCACCACCATCATTGTCCTTTAAGTACCTCAAATAGAGATAAACTAGAGCTCTAAGAACTGAAAGAGTCTTAAGGATCACAAAATTCAGCCTCTAGGAGTCGATGGATGTGGCCCAGAAGAAGGCCAGTCTCAGGGGACACATGAGATATCTACCCTTGAGTCACTGTGCCCGAGTGTCCCTTGTGCTGCAGGGTGTCTTCTGGGTGCTTTGATAGGAAGGTGAGCACATTCCAGAATGATCCGTGAGATTGTCCTCTCTTGGTCACTCTCCTTCTTAATATGGTCACTATTCATACCTCAACTGCCAAGCACCAGGTCCTGTGTTTATGACCCTACAGCCCAAAGGAGGGACAGAGCAGGACAGTCTGGCCTATGTCCCTGTTGTTCTGCATCCCCACGTATTTCTCAGAGCCTCTGGGACGTCAGAGATTGGGTTAGAATGTTACGATGCTGCAGATGCAACAGCTGCTTTGGACACAGACACTCAGAAAACCAAACGTCAGAAACATATGGAATATCTGGTCAACAGGAGAAATCTCACATGGTTACTTTTAACTTTTTTCTGTATATTCTTGAGTTCAAAGTTAAAAATAAATACCAAATTCCATATATTTCAAAAAATTGACTACTTTCCATCCTCATTATTATCACAATTTATTTTACGTTTTCTTACAGGCTTCAATTAAATGTTGGCTCACGTTTATAAAGTTAACCAGTTTTGTACAGCTATGACTCTAGCATGGAAATCACTGCAATGAAAAAAACACAAAAAATGATGATAATGATTATACACACATGATATTTTCCTGATCTACGTTCTATACCAAAGCTAGATTGTCAATTCTTTAGCCTTTGAAATATTCATTAGAGTGAACCCACTCTTAGTTTTCAGAAATTTCTTTCAAGTAACCTTTCAATTTTGTGAACTCCAAAGCAGCTGAGACTCTTCCTTTTCAGAGAAGTACATTTTCTATGGGAGCTTTGGTTTGATATTAAAATGTATTCCATCTTTCCTTTGATAATTCCTAACTTATTTGTATGTGGCAGAAGAAATGAAAACACTAAAAACTGACCTCCTGTTTATGAAGTATTGATTCGTGCTAAGACATGGAAGAACCTCGGAAACATTATGCTAAGTGAAAGAAGCCAGACACAAAAGGACAAATGTGGCATGATTCCACTTACATGAAACATCTAGAACAGGCAGTTCATGGAGACATAAGTGCAGCAGAGCTTTCCGGGATTGGGGAGGGAAGGGATGGGGTGTTATTATTTAATGGGTCCAAAGTTGTTGTTCAGGATGTGAAAAAGTTCTGGAAATAGTGATGATGGTTACACACTGTGAATATAATGCCACTGAACTGTACACTTAGAAATGGTTCAATTTGTCAGGTTTATGTTCTGCGCATTTTGCTACAATAAAGAAGTGTTAAAACTCAATCCCCTTGCAAATCACGCAAATACACTGAAAGTAAAACAAGCAAACAAAAGCAGCGTGGTTCCGGAGCAGCCCTTAGAGGCTGGCCATTTGGTTCAGAGCTGGGACTCTGGGAGGAGTCGGAGGTGGGTGAGTGCAGGACCCCCGCCCAGCCCTGCACGCAGCTGGCTTCTTCCTCACAAGGTGCTTCATTATTTATTAGCCCAGCAATCTGGCAGGCCGCGTACTCTCAGCAGTGGAATCCAATACGGAAAGGTCACCACCACGAACATCGGAGTGAGTGTTCAAGCAAACACAAACACATCTTTTTAATTTCGGCTGGATTGATTAGATAACAGTTGGAGGGTGTCACAGGTCAGGAGGCGTGAGCCGCTGGTCAGCGGAGAGAAAGGAGGCTGGCCCGGGGCGCCCTGCCCCTTGGTGCCCCCACTCTTGTCTCTGCAAATGAAGAAATGCCCACCTTGGACCCCACAGCTTTGAAGAGAGCCGTGCATAGGGCTAAGGCCACACTGGAGTCAATGCAGGCTAGAGCGACGCTCTGTTTGAAGTCAAGTACACAAAGGCTCTTCAATGTCATAAAGGCGGGAACTAACCCCTGTGCCTGAGACCTGGCCTTGCTGATACCTGCCCGGGGACCTGTGTGGCGGGTTCCAGGCCCCAGAGCGTGGCCATGGGTCTTCCAAGCCAGGGCAGTGGTGCGGGCAGTACACATCCCAGGGCTTCCGTGGCCGGCTCACAGTTGGCACCACAGCTGCCACCGGGGTTACGGGGACGGCGGGGCGGATGACCCTGGGGAGGTCGAGAGATGCAGGGCTGGGATCCATATGCAAACCATGAACGCTTCAACTGAAAAGTCAGAGAAGGAAATAGATGGAAATTCACAAACAGGCAAACACATGAATATTTAAGTGTGAAAATACGTTCAGTCTCACAAAGAATCAGAAATGTACATATGCAAGGAATGGAATAACATTTTTGCCAATTAAAATCGGAAATTATTTTTTAAAAATATGAATGCCCAGGAGTTCCTACGAAGCTCCTGTCCTCTGGTCAGCAGGGCAAGTCCAGAGCTGCTTTGCAAAGCTTCATTCTCAGTGAGAACAGAGATCAGAACAGAGACACGGCCCCGGGGACACCGCACACGGGCCTCATTTCCCCCACTGTCCTGGCGAGGAGGCTTTGGCCACAGGCAGCCGCATCCCCAGCACAGGCTTGCTCACCCGCGTCTTCATGGCCAAGGGTTTTGCAGACAGCAGCAGGATAGGAGCTGTGGGTAGACCAGCACAGCACAGCAGCTGGGGAAGCAGCCCCTGCTCTGGCGGGGGACAGCCAGCAGCTACACTCCCAGCTTTTTCTCTCGCATTCCAGAGAACATTCTAGAATGCAAGTCAGGGAGTGTAACATTATTATTGCCTGGCCACCCTTCAGTCTGCTTTATCTTGTGGAAGAAGAAAGCCATGCTCGGTGCAACAGCAGGCTTTTGTTTTTGGCTGCACTGCAAGGCATATGGGATATTAGTTCCCCTACCAGGACCAGGGATCGAACCTGCGCCCCCTGCAGTGGAAGCTCAGAGTCTTCATCACTGGACCGCCAAGGAAGTCCCTCAGCGGGCATTTAGAACTGATGACGCCACACCTCCTAACAGACTCCTTGCCGCTACTTGGGGTCCGGCTGTCCCAGGTCTAGCCCAGCTCGGCCCCCTCCCACTCTTTCCCCTGGGCACACTCACAGTGGAGCCCAAGAATGTGGGTATCAGTACCTCATTTTTACCAGAACTAACACCGGGCAACTTTTGGAAAACCCAGATAACTTACCCTGAGACCAGGGAGCTAAATTTAGAACAAGAGGCCACGCCTGCATTTGAACAGAGCCGAGCGTGAAGAATAATGCCCGTGTGCATTTGTGCTTGTTGGTTGAAGCAGGAACAATTTCCAACTTGATTCATACTTTGTGCAATCGCTGTGAGCCTGGCTGCCTTCCATCTTCCAAAAGTTTATGGGTTGAAGGGTAACAAAGGCAAGGAAAACACGTTTTGTTCCCTTTCTATTAAGATTCATTCATGAAATATATAAGGTTAAAAATAAACCTCCCAGCTTATGACTGAAGCAAAACCCCTAAAGGCATGCGGATGTTTCCTGAGAGAAGTTACTTGTCGTCTGTGCTCTTTGCTGATGGGTTTTGTCAGCTACTGATGGCTGAGGCAATAAGCTCTGTTGTTCATCAATGGTCATCTGTTTGACGTCATTCTTTTTTTTTTTTTTTTTTTTTTTCTGTACACGGGCCTCTAGCTGTTGTGACCTCTTCCGTTGCGGAGCACAGGCTCTGGACGCGCAGGCTCAGTGGCCATGGCTCACGGGATCCTCCCGGACCGGGGCACGAACCCGCGTCGCCTGCATCGGCAGGTGGACTCTCAACCACTGCGCCACCAGGGAAGCCCATAGACGTCATTCTTGAAACAGGCTGCTGATTTACTGATTGGTCCTCTTTCCCACGGTTGATGCGGACAGCCGTGGTCAGCTCCGGCCGCCCGGGGATGGACAAGCATTCCGTCCCCCTGCGGGCCTTGGCCCCCTCGCTCCGCCCTCCCCCCATTCCTCCTCCTTTCCCATACGTAGGTCCAAGCCTGGGCTTTCTCAGAGGAACCCCACCGGCTGCTCCTGTGGACTTGATCTCCTCCCCCATCCTCCTCTCCTTGTCGGGACACAGGGCAACTCTTCAACTTCGTCGTAGTGAAGACTGGGGCTCAGGAATGAAGGCTTTAAAAACAACATTCACCCTGTTCCCTTGCGGAAATGAATAAATACGTTTGTTTTAGAATTTTTTAGGGTTTTTAAAAAATCTTATTGTAGTACAGAATGTGTTAGTTTCAGGGGTACAGCAAAGTAGTTAGTTATATCTATACATGTATCCATTCTTTTACAGATTCTTTTCCCACATAAGTTATTACAGAATATTGACTAGAGCTCCCTGTGCTGTACAGTAGGTCCTTGCTGGTTATATCTATTTCATATATAGTAGTGTGTACATGTTAATCCCTAGCTCCTAATTTATCCCTCCCCACCAAGTTTCCCCTTTGGTAACCTTAGGTTTGCTTTTAAAGATTTAAATTATCTACGTGCTGGACCCTCTCTTGGGCATCAGGAGGATCTCTGTGTCCACAGGGCAAAGTGCTCTGGGAAGGGCCCAGTGTCAGCAGAGCCAGCCCTAACCAAGATTAATGACCCATCTCTCTCCCGATCAGGGCCGGGCCAGCTATCGGGTGCTGCCGGACACCTCGACGGCACTGACAGATACGGGAGCCACGGTATCAGACTGCAGAGAAGCCACTGTGTTTTCTTTTCTTTTTGGCATTGTCAGTGTGTGTTGTCGCAAATCAACATTTATTTATCAAAATCTATGTCTGGGGCATTTCATTTTACTCTCCTGTGTCTCCAACTTTTCATCTGTTAGTAGATAGAGTCACTCATATCACATAGCTGGGCTCTGACACACAGAATTGACACACAAGAAATTAAAAGATCAAATCAGTGAATTTCATGCGTTTCTGTGTCATTTAATAAGATGTATTCTCTCATATAATTATAAAAATAACAGTTTTTTCTGTAAAATTTAAACAATTATAGATATATAAGTTTACATATTTTATAAATATACTCTTAGGTGTAATTATAATACAGATGTATAAATATATAATATATATTATATAAAATATATAAAATTATATATATCTTTCTTGATCTGAAGTACTCAGTTATAGAATTATAAGTAATTTGTATTTTATTATCCACACTTTTCCATGATTTTTAAAATGTTACAGAATTTATATTATACATTTATTGTAGTTAGTATTTGTAATGATATAAACTGGTATCATTATGTATATAAAGGCTGGAATTCTGGAGAAACTCCATGAAAGCACTGTGCTCTCAGGGAACATAAAATATTTTTACTTTTTCTTGCTTCCAGGGAGCTTCTAATCTAGTAAGGCAGTAAGCACTTGAAAACAAACAAATAGACATAGAAATAAAATGCTTTCAGGAGAATTCATATTAATAGAAAATCAATGCTACAAGTAAATGGATGATTTATCAGCAATGACCCTTATAGGCAGTAGTCATATCACTTTGGAGAAAGGTAGGGAAAGGCCTAAATGCTAACTTCAGCACTGTAAATGTTTAGCATGATATAAATGCTTTAGCATGATGTAAATCTTTTCTATACATTATTCCGTTTCATCTCATAACAACCTTAGAATACAACCTTGACAGCTCTCTTTTACAGACCTTAGAGAAGAGACTGTTCAGACGTGGAATTTACCTGAAGTCACACAGCAAGGCTGGGAGGGGTCGATGTCTGGAGGGAGAGAGTCAGTGTGTGCAGTCTGGTCGGGCAGAGGGGCGGGTGGGGGTGTTCCAGGCAGGCTGAATGGATTAAACAAAAACAAAGAGGGTTGTCGTGTCTCCATTGTCATTTGTTTCTAGGTATTTCTTGATTTCCTCTTTGATTTCTTCAGTGATCACTTTGTTATTAAGTAGTGTATTGTTTAGCCTCCATGTGTTTGTATTTTTTACAGATCTTTTCCTGTAATTGATATCTAGTCTCATAACATTGTGGTCAGAAAAGATACTTGATACAATTTCAATTTTCTTAAATTTACCAAGGCTTGATTTGTGACCCAAGATATGATCTATCCTGGAGAATGTTCCATGAGCACTTGAGAAAAATGTGTATTCTGTTGTTTTTGTATGGAGTGTCCTATAAATATCAATTAAGTCCATCTTGTTTAATGTATCATTTAAAGCTTGTGTTTCCTTATTTATTTTCATTTTGGATGATCTGTCAATTGGTGAAAGTGGGGTGTTAAAGTCCCCTACTATGATTGTGTTACTGTCGATTTCCCCTTTTATGGTTGTTAGTAATTGCCTTATGTATTGAGGTGCTCCTATGTTGGGTGCATAAATATTTACAATTGTTATATCTTCTTCTTGGATCGATCCCTTGATGACCCAAAACCTATAGGATGCAGCAAAAGCAGTTCTAAAGGGGAAGTTTATAGCAATACAATCCTGCCTTAAGAAACAGGAAACGTCTCGAATAAACAACCTAACCTTGCACCTAAAGCAGTTAGAGAAAGAAGAACAAAAACACCCCAAAGTTAGCAGAAGGAAAGAAATCATAAAGATCAGATCAGAAATAAATGAAAAAGAAATGAAGGAAACAATAGCAAAGATCAATAAAATTAAAAGCTGGTTATTTGAGAAGATAAACAAAATTAATAAAACATTAGCCAGACTCATCAAGAAAAACAGGGAGAGGACTCAAATCAATAGAATTAGAAATGAAAAAGGAGAAGTAACAACTGACACTGCAGAAATACAAAGGATCATGAGAGATTACTACAAGCAACTCTATGCCAGTAAATGGGACAACCTGGAAGAAATGGACAAATTCTTAGAAAGGCACAACCTGCCAAGGCTGAATAAGGAAGAAATAGAAAATATGAACAGACCAATCACAAGCACTGAAATTGAGACTGTGATTTAAAATCTTCCAACAAACAAAGCCCAGGACCAGATGGCTTCACAGGCGAATTCTATCAAACATTTAGAGAAGAGATAACACCTATCCTTCTCAAACTCTTCCAAAATATAGCAGAGGGAGGAACACTCCCAAACTCATTCTACGAGGCCACCATCACGCTGATACCAAAACCAGACAAGGATGTCACAATGACAGAAAACTACAGGCCAATATCACTGATGAACATAGATGCAAAAATCCTCAACAAAATACTAGTAAACAGAATCCAACAGCACATTAAAAGGATCATACACCATGATCAAGTGGGGTTTATTCCAGGAATGCAAGGATTCTTCAATATATGCAAATCAATCAATGTGATACACCATACTAACAAACTGAAAGAGAAAAACCATATGATCATCTCAATAGATGCAGAGAAAGCTTTCGACAAAATTCAACACCCATTTATGATAAAAACCCTACAGAAAGTAGGCATAGAGGGAACTTTCCTCAACATAATAAAGGCCATATATGACAAACCCACAGCCAACATTGTCCTCAATGGTGAAAAACTGAAAGCATTTCCACTAAGATCAGGAACAAGACAAGGTTGCCCACTATCACCACTCTTATTCAACATAGTTATGGAAGTTTTAGCCACAGCAATCAGAGAAGACAAGGAAATAAAAGGAATCCAAATCGGAAAAGAAGAAGTAAAGCTGTCACTGTTTGCAGATGACATGATACTATACATAGAGAATCCTAAAGATGCTACCATTAAACTACAAGAGCTAATCAATGAATTTGGTAAAGTAGCAGGATACAAAATTAATGCACAGAAATCTCTGGCATTCCTATACATTAATGATGAAAAATCTGAAAGTGAAATCAAGAAAACACTCCCATTTACCATTGCAACAAAAAGAATAAAATATCTAGGAATAAACCTACCTAAAGGGACAAAAGACCTGTATGCAGAAAATTGTAAGACACTGGTGAAAGAAATTAAAGATGATACAAATAGATGGAGAGATATACCATGTTCTTGGAGTGGAAGAATCAATATTGTGAAAATGACTCTACTACCCAAAGCAATCTACAGATTCAATGCAATCCCTATCAAACTACCAATGACATTTTTCACAGAACTAGAACAAAAAATTTCACAATTTGTATGGAAACACAATAGACCCCGAATAGCCAAAGCAATCTTGGGAACAAAAAACGGAGCTGGAGGAGTCAGGCTCCCTGACTTCAGACTTTACTACAAAGCTACAGTAATCAAGACAGTATGGTTCTGGCACAAAAACAGAAATATAGATCAATGGAACAGGATAGAAAGCCCAGAGGTAAACCCACGCACTTATGGTCACCTTATCTTTGATAAAGGAAGCAGGAATGTACAGTAGAGAAAGGACAACCTCTTCAATAAGTGTTGCTGGGGGTGTTCTCTGGTGGCACAGTGGTTCAGAGTGTGCCTGCCGATGCAGGGGACATGGGTTCTTGCCCCGATCTGGGAAGATCCCACATGTCGCGGAGTGCCTGGGCCCGTGAGCCATGGCTGCTGAGCCTGCATGTCCAGAGCCTGTGCTCCACAACGGGAGAGGCCACAACAGTGAGAGGCCTGCGTACCGCAAAATATAAATAAATAAAATAAAATAAAATAAAATAAAATAAGTGTTGCTGGGAAAACTGGACAGGTACATGTAAAAGTATGAGATTAGATCACTCCCTAACACCATACACAAAAATAAGCTCAAAATGGATTAAAGACCTAAATGTAAGGCCAGAAACTATCAAACTCTTAGAGGAAAACATAGGCAGAACACTCTATGACATAAATCACAGCAAGATCTTTTTGACCCACTTCTTAGAGAAATGGAAATAAAAACAAAAATAAACAAATGGGACCTAATGAAACTTCAAAGCTTTTGCACAGCAAAGGAAACCATAAACAAGACCAAAAGACAACCCTCAGAATGGGAGAAAATATTTGCAAATGAAGCAAATGACAAAGAATTAATCTCCAAAATTTACAAGCAGCTCATGTAGCTCAATAACACCAAAAAAAAACCCAGCCCAATCCAAAAATGGGCAGAAGACCTAAATAGACATTTCTCCAAAGAAGATATACAGATTGCCATCAAACACATGAAAGAATGCTCAATGTCATTAATCATTAGAGAAATGCAAATCAAAACTACAATGAGATATCATCTCACACCAGTCAGAATGGTCATCATCAATAAATCTAGAAACAATACATGCTGGAGAGGGTGTGGAGAAAAGGGAACACTCTTGCACTGCTGGTGGGAATGGGAATTGGTACAGCCACTATGGAGAACATTATGGAGGTTCCTTAAAAACTACAAATAGAACTACCATATGACCCAGCAATCCCACTACTGGACATATACCCTGAGAAAACCATAATTCAAAAAGAGTCATATACCAAAATGTTCATTGCAGCTCTATTTACAATACAGGAGATGGAAACAACCTAAGTGTCCATCATCAGATGAAGGGATAAAGAAGATGTGGCACATATATAAAATGGAATATTACTCAGCCATAAAAAGAAACGAAATTGAGCTATTTGTAATGAGGTGGATGGACCTAGAGTCTGTCATACAGAGTGAAGTAAGTCAGAAAGAGAAAGACAAATACCGTATGCTAACATATATATATGGAATTTAAGAAAAAAAATGTCATGAAGAACCTAGGGGTAAGATAGGAATAAAGACACAGACCTACTAGAGAATGGACTTGAGGATATGGGGAGGGGGAAGGGTAAGCTGTGACAAAGTGAGAGAGTGGCATGGACATATATACACTACCAAACGTAAAATAGATAGCTAGTGGGAAGCAGCTGCATAGCACAGGGAGATCAGCTCGGTGCTTTGTGACCACCTAGAGGAGTGGGATAGGGAGGGTGGGAGGGAGGGACATGCAAGAGGGAAGAGATATGGGAACATATGTATATGTATAACTGATTCACTTTGTTACAAAGCAGAAACAAACACACCATTGTAAAGCAGTTATACACCAATAAAGATGTAAAAAAAAAAAAACCAAAAAAAACCAAAGAGGGTATGTTGTTTTTTATTTTTAAGATTCCACATATAAGCGATATCATATGATATTTATCTTTCTCTGTCTGACTTACTTCATTTAGAATGACAATCTCTCGGTCCATCCATGTTGCTGCAAATGGCATTATTTCATTCCTTTTTATGGCTGAGTAATTTTGCATTGTATATATGTACCATATCTTCTTTATTCATTTGTCTGTCCATACAAGTGAACTTATTTACATGACAGAAATAGACCCACAGACATAGAAAATAAACTTATAGATACCAAAGAGGAACGGAGGGTGGAGGGATAAATTAGGAGTTTGGGATGAACATACACACACTATTGTGTGTAAATAGATAACCAACAAGGACCTACTGTATAGCACAGGGAATTATACTCAACATTTTGTAATAACATACAAGGGAAAAGAATCTGAAAAAGAACAGATATATATATATAGATAGATAGATAGATAGATAGATAGATAGATATAAATAACTATATATGTATAACTGATTCACTTTGCTGTACCCCTGAAACTAACACAACATTGTAAATCAACTATACTTCAGTAAAAAAAAATAGGGGGTGGACAAGTGTGGAGGTTTTAGGAAACTGTGAACGAGCACATTTGATTGGTGAGAATGACTCCAGCAGAGGAGCCTGACAAAGGGGGATGGGTGGCCCATGGAGCCACAGAGACCAATCTTGAGGTCCTTCTCCATATGCAGTGGACAGTAACAGCCACTCCATCAACTGTAAGAATTCAATAACATAATATATGGAAGTGTCCACACCTAATCAGCTTTCAGCCAAAGGCACCTGTTTTTCCTATAGGATATGAACTTCAGCGCATCATCTGACAGCATCAAGGATGGGTCCAGCGGATCCACGCCAGCCTGGAAGAGGACACCTAGCGATGTCCTCAGACCCTGACCTAGGTTCTTAGTGTCCAACAGTTGAATCAGTGTCCTTAATGTGGGGACAGGTACCACCCCACACAGACAGATGGCAGACTGCCGAAGGGCGTTTATTAAGAGGAACGTTCTAATCAGTTAACAATAGGCTGGGTGATGGATGAAAATTAATTATATAGACATAAAGAAACACAAAGTACTTATGGGAAAGTTCACACACACGTGAGTGCACACACACAACACGCAGACACCGTGAAGTAGAAAGAGACCAGGCTAGAGGGGAGAGCAACAGGGGATCATTTCACTACATTTCCTGTGTTAGTCCAGGGGCCACGGAAATTGGAAGAAGACACAAATTTAGGTGACTGGGTTAATTCAACAGATGTCTTGAAACATGTAAGGTGCTTCTTTGTGTAAAACCCTTGACATACATTTCAAATGGAAGAGGAGTATAATCTCTTGTTTCTAGAAATCTGTACTCTGTTGGTGGGGGTGGGGGGGCGCGGGAGTTAAATCAGAAGAAGGGGTTAGAAGTTAAGGCCACGTGTTCACATCCTGGGAGCTATTCCTGGTAAAGGAAGTAGGAATTCTGGTCCCAGAGAAGACAAATGGGTGGGGAAATATGTTCAGTGTATGACACGTCGAGGTTAAGCTCAGGCAGCCGAATAGAAATGCTCAAGGCTTATTGCAAATAAAGGGCTGGGAGTCAGGAGTGAGGGTGGGCCTGGAGACACGGAACTAAGAATAATCATCTACAAGGTATTATCTGAGGGTGAGAGGATCATTTAAATAATTCAGAGTTGGGGTACAAGCAGAGGTGAGGCCGAGAGTCCCATGAGGAGCAATGGTAGATTTAAGTGAACTGGGAAGGGGAAGCGCCGGCGGCAGGTGAGTGCTACTAGCCAGGGTGAAGGAGCCAGAAGCAGGAGTCAGTCTAGGAGGGAGGGGAGAGGTCTGCTCCAGGGGTAGGTTAGCACCATATCCACCGCTCAGGACCGACGCACAAAGCAGACTGTGGACAGGACGGTGGACCCAGGGCTGCGGAGGGCCCTTGGGAGGAGGGAACAAGGGTAATGGAGGGAGGGGACGCCGAGTCACAGATCAAGGAGAAGCTGATGAAGAATCAGTTTTATCGTCCATCACGTTGAGAAGCTCACCGTGAGAGGAGAGAGAAGCCGGGGGGTTGGCAAAGGCAGCAGAGCCACTCAGGATTTGAGGGGGAGAAGCATCGCAGGATGGAATTGCGTGTAGGGAGAGACCTTGGCCTCCAGCGTCCCAGGAAGGACCCTGAAGGGTGTCCTGAACAGGCAGGGGCGCCTCGGGGGTGCTGCCCGAGAGGAGGAGGGATGGGGGCCCAGGAAGGTGTACGGGAGCTGCCTGAGTGAAACAGCAGGGACCCTGCCTGGTGGAGGATGACTAACTATCCCGGTTTGCCTGATAAAGGACACACACTGAAAGGCTGGGCAGGGGGCAACTCCATGGAAGTGATTAAGTTTTAGGGAGATTTTGGGGAGAATGTCTAGAGAAAGGAGAGGTTGGGAGCATCCTGGGAGAGCCGACCCCATCTGTGAATATGAGAGACATGTTGTGGGAGCGTCAGGAATCTTCCAGGGGTGCCTCCAGAAACACCCCCGGGCCCGGAGGGGAACCAAGCTACAAACGCCAGGGCCATGCAGATCTGGGTGTCCACAGAGAGGACAGGGGAGCGTGCGGGACACCAGAGTCCAAGGTCAAGGCTCTGTGGAATCGGCCAACCCCAAATCTAGATCCCCGCTTGTCTCAGAACCCGATGGAGCCCGGAAGGGCTGATGGATCGGATGTGGTGCTGGTACAATGTAGGCAAGCAGGTTATCAGAGCAGGGTAGATATCTGCCTTTCATACGTGTATTTATAATTTTCTTTTCTTTTTTTTTTTTTTGCTGTACGCAGGCTTCTCACCGCTGTGGCCTCTCCCATTGCGGAGCACAGGCTCCGGACACACAGGCCCAGTGGCCATGGCTCACGGGTCCAGCCGCTCCGTGGCACGTGGGATCCTCCCGGACCCGGGCACGAACCCGTGTCTCCTGCATCGGCAGGCGGACTCCCAACCACTGCACCACCAGGGAAGCCCCAGTATTTTATAATTTTTAAGAAAACATATCCAACTATTTGGGGAAAGAGTTATTTAGTAAGTGATACGAGGGCAATTGGTTATTTCAAATGAGGTGGGGAAATCCAGTAGCATATCAAAGGAAGGGGATAAACAAAAGCTTGCATTAGTTCAGTGCTTCCCTCTAAGCAGACATTTAATAGATGCAATCTACTTTGTTATTAAAAACTGCTCTATGCAGAAAGTAGTGTCAACTCCAGATGATGTGGTGGGAAAACCAACACTTCAGAGGCCAAGAAGGTCTCCAGTCTGCCAAGTTCAGAGGGAGGAACAGAGTTGCATCCAGGCTGCTCCTTTCCCAGCCAGGGATCTTTTCACAGTGCTGATTAGAGCTTTGGGTGCCCAGAGAGGAGAATATGCACTTGGGAGAACATCACTGCTCCAGATTTGGGCTCAGTGATGGAAGGGGGTTGAGAGTGAGGCTGGAGGAGCTCACCCAGCCACAGTGATGCACGGAACACGGCGCTGGAGCTGGATGGGTCTGAGTGCAATTGAATCACATGGTCCCTCAAGGAAGGAAGATATGAACTCCATACAACTTCTCCAATAATTGAAATTACTTCCCAACAACAACTTACCCAATAAAACTCAATAAAACAAAATTGAACCCCTAATAAAACGTCTAGAAGATACACTGAACTGTAAGAGGGTTGGTTTTGTGTAACCCAAGCTTCACTGAGTCATTAATCTCATGTTTTAAAGTGTAAAGTGCTTTAGGATTTTATATGAACCCAGAGCTCGCTTCCTTATATAATGAGTCTGGTGTGGGTGACACTGGAGATGTCACCCAGATGTCCCTTCAGGGGTGGACAGATGCAGAAATGATTTCCTCAGCTGTTGGGAAGAGGCCAGCAGGCAGCCCTCAGCAGTCAGCTGTCTGTAGGGATCCCCTCAGACATAGAACTGTCCCTTCCCAAGTCACAGCTCCTTCCAGTGGCAACTGCCACCACCCCAAGCATCTCCCTTCAGAGCTGTTCAAGGGCTCAGCCTCGACCTCCATGGAGACAACTTGACCCTGCATTCTCCTCCATCTTCCAAGGCTGCCAACCCAAGGGCACCCCCTAAGGACGGCCAGAACCCCAATCTCTGTCTCAGCCTGCAATTATTTGGGAAACCCAACCTGCAACAAGTAAGAACCAAGACGTCCAAGTTCTTTTGCTCTAAATTTGTCATGTCACCTGAGACCTACTCACTTACCATTGCAAGGATGTTTCCAGAAGTGAAATTTACATTATGATGTGGATGAAAGACAAGTCACTTCCTACCAACATGAGTCCACTTAGGATGGAGACAACCAGCAAGTAAATGGAAAATCTAAGTGGATTTGTTCACCTTTAAAGCACTCACTGCCCTTCCCAATGGAACACACCAGGGACTTTAGAAGTTGATTTATTTAATCCAGGTTATTCTCACTTTTATTTAGTTACCTATTTCTGTACATTTCTTGTCTTTGAAAGACCTTTGAACATCACTCTGCTAAAAGAAACGAACAAAATCAAGCCTGGTGGAGACTCTGGGGGCCGTTTCCCCCAGTGACAGGTGGCAGGTCATCTTCCTTTGAGTGGACAGGATGTGGCATCACTGTTTGCTCCTGGGACACATCTCCGGACAACCTCCTCTGGCCCATCTGCTCATGAAAAGTCTGGAGAAAAATCTAGAAAACAGGTTATACCCAACACACTTCCATCTGAAATCCTGTAGTTTGCTCCTATTAGCCATCCTTCTAAAAGAAATAGAAAAATGATGGACGCAGGGGCAGCACCCCTGGGATTTGGGGAGAACGTTATCTTTGCGATAACGAGTCTTCCTCCAGGAAGTGTCTTTTCCACTTGGCCGGTTTGTCCCTGTGTGGTGTGTGGCGGAGGAAAGATGGACACAGCATCTTTGCTTCTCCTCCCTCCCGATCCCTTTCCTCTGAACTCTGAGCTGCTTTAGTGACTTCCTTGACCAGTGGGCTGTGCTGGGAGTAGAGTGACCAGCCTGTCCCAATTGCCTGGACTCTTCAAGGTTTAGCACTGAAACCAGCATCCCAGGAAAGCACTCTGTCCCCAGCATCCAGAGATGGTTGATCACCCCAGGGCTTCTGAGACCAGGCCACAAGAGGCCTTCGGTGATAAGTTGTGTGGTCAGCCCAGGCCACGGACATCGGTAAATCTGGTGCTGACGAGGTATTTCCATTTCCTAAGCTCTCCCGTGGTGGCACAGACCCAGACTGTGACCCCAATCAGACAAGGCACAGGCCCTGACATAGTCTCTGCTGTGGAATTTGGAGGAGTGATTTATATGAATGGAATCATAATTTGATCCTGACTATGGCATTGCTGTTTAAAGAAATTCTACGTCATAGACTTCCGGGAAGATGGCAGAAGAGTAAGACGCGGAGATCACCTTCCTCTCCACAGATACACCAGAAATACATCTACGCGTGGAACAACTCCTACGGAGCACCTACTGAACGCTGGCAGAAGACCTCAGACCTCCCAAAAGGCAAGGAACCCCCCACGTACCTGGTTAGGGCAAAAGAAAAAACTAAACAGAGACAAAAGGATAGGGACGGGTCCTGCACCAGCGGGAGAGAGCTGTGAAGGAGGAAAAGTGTCCACACACTAGGAAGCCCCTTCGCGGGTGGAGACTTCGGGAGGCGGACTGGGGGAGCTTGGGAGCCGCGGAGGAGAGCACAGCAACAGGGGTGCGGAGGGCAAAGCGGACAGATTCCAGCGCAGAGGATCGGGCCGACCGGCACTCACCAGCCGAGAGGCTTGTCTGCTCGCCCGCCGGGGCGGGCGGGACTGGGAGCTGAGGCTCCAGCTTTTGTCGGAGCGCCGGGAGAGGACTGAGGTTGGCGGCGTGAACACAGCCTGCAGGGCGTTGGTGCGCCACGGCTGGCCGGGAGAGAGTCCGGGGAGGGGTCTGGACCTGCCGAAGAGGCAAGAGACTTTTACGTCCCTCTTTGTTTCCTGGTGCGCGAGGAGAGGGGATTGAGAACGCTGCTTGAGAGAGCTCCGGGGACGGGCACGAGCCGCGGCTAAGAGTGCGGAGCCCAGGGACGGACATGGGACGCTAGGGCCGCTGCTGCCGCCGCCAGGAGGCCTGTGTGCGAGCACAGGTCACTAGCCACGCGCCCTTCCGGGGAGCCTGTGCGGCCCGCCACTGCCAGGGTCCCGGGATCCAGGGACGGCTCCCCCGGGAGAGCGCACAGCGCGCCTCAGGCTGCAGCGTCACGCCGGCCTCTGCTGCTGCAGGCCCGCCCCGCACTCCGTGACCCTCCCTACCCCCCAGCCTGGGTGAGCCAGAGCCTCCAAATCAGCGGCTCCTTTAACCCTGTCCTGTCTGAGCAAAGAACAGACGCCCTCCGGCGACCTACATGCACAGGCGGGGCCAAATCCAAAGCTGAGCCCCTGGGAACTGTGAGAACAAAGAAGAGAAAGGGAAATCTCTCCCAGCAGCCTCAGAAGCAGCGGATTAAAGCTCCACAATCAACTTGATATACCCTGCATCTGTGGAATACCTGAATAGACAACGAATCATCCCAAATTAAGGAGCCCTGTGGATGAAAGGCTCTTGGTGCTGCAGCCAGGAGTCAGTGCTGTGTCTCTGAGGTGGGAGAGCCAACTTCAGGACACTGGTCCACAAGAGGCCTCCCAGCTGCACATAATATCAAACAGCAAAAATCTCCGAGAGGTCTCCATCTCAACGCCAGCACCCAGCTTTACTCAACACCAGCAAGCTACAGTGCTGGACATCCTATGCCAAACAACTAGCAAGACAGGAACACAACCCCACCCATTAGCAGAGAGACTGCCCAAAATCATAATAAGTCTACAGACGCCCCAAAACACACCACCAGACGTGGACCTGCCCACCAGAAAGACAAGATCCAGCCTCATCCACCAGAACACAGGCACTAGTACCCTCCACCAGGAAGCCTACACAACCCACTGAACCAACCTTAGCCACTGGGGACAGACACAAAAAACAACAGGAACTACGAACCTTCAGCCTGCAAAAAAGGAGACCCCAAACACAGTAAGATAAGCAAAATGAAAAGACAGAAAAACACACAGCAGATGAAGGAGCAAGATAAAAACCCAGCAGACCTAACAAATGAAGAGGAAACAGGCAGTCTACCTGAAAAAGAATTCAGAATAATGATAGTAGGGTTGATCCGAAATCTTGGAGATAGAATGGACAATAGAATGGACAAATTGCAAGAATCAGTTAACAAGGACCTAGAAGAACTAAAGATGAAACAAGCAACGATGAACAACACAATAAATGAAATTAAAAGTACTCTAGATGGGATCAATAGCAGAATAACTGAGGCAGAAGAACGGATAAGTGACCTGGAAGATAAAATAGTGGAAATAACTACTGCAGAGCAGAATAAAGAAAAAAGAATGAAAAGAACTGAGGACAGTCTCAGAGACCTCTGGGACAACATTAAACGCACCAACATTCGAATTATAGGGGTTCCAGAAGAAGAAGAGAAAAAGAAAGGGACTGAGAAAATATTTGAAGAGATTATAGCTGAAAACTTCCCTAATATGGGAAAGGAAATAGTTAATCAAGTCCAGGAAGCACAGAGAGTCCCATACAGGATAAATCCAAGGAGAAATACGCCAAGACACATATTAATCAAACTGTCAAAAATTAAATACAAAGAAAACATATTAAAAGCAGCAAGGGAAAAACAACAAATAACACACAAGGGAATCCCCATAAGGTTAACAGCTGATCTTTCAGCAGAAACTCTGCAAGCCAGAAGGGAGTGGCAGGACATATTGAAAGTGTTGAAGGAGAAAAACCTGCAACCAAGATTACTCTACCCAGCAAGGATCTCATTCAGATTTGATGGAGAAATTAAAACCTTTACAGACAAGCAAAAGCTGAGAGAGTTCAGCACCACCAAACCAGCTCTACAACAACTGCTAAAGGAACTTCTCTAGGCAAGAAACACAAAAGAAGGAAAGGACCTACAATAACGAACCCAAGACAATTAAGAAAATGGGAATAGGAACACACATATCGATAATTACCTTAAATGTAAATGGACTAAATGCTCCCACCAAAAGACACAGATTGGCTGAATGGATACAAAAACAAGACCCATATATTTGCTGTCTACAAGAGACCCACTTCAGACCTAGAGACACATACAGACTGAAAGTAAGGGGATGGAAAAAGGTATTTCATGCAAATGGAAACCAAAAGAAAGCTGGAGTAGCAATTCTCATATCAGACAAAATAGACTTTAAAACAAAGACTATTAGAAGAGACAAAGAAGGACACTACATAATGATCAAGGGATCGATCCAAGAGGAAGATATAACAATTGTAAATATTTATGCACCCAACATAGGTGCACCTCAATACATAAGGCAAATACTGACAACCATAAAAGGGGAAATCGACAGTAACACATTCATAGTAGGGGACTTTAACACCCCACTTTCACCAATGGACAGATCATCCAAAATGAAAATAAATAAGGAAACACAAGCTTTAAATGATACATTAAACAAGATGGACTTAATTGATATTTATAGGACATTCCATCCAAAAACAACAGAATACACATTTTTCTCAAGTGCTCATGGAACATTCTCCAGGATAGATCATATCTTGGGTCACAAATCAAGCCTTGGTAAATTTAAGAAAATTGAAATTGTATCAAGTATCTTTTCTGACCACAACACCATGAGACTAGATATCAATTACAGGAAAAGATCTGTAAAAAATACAAACACATGGAGGCTAAACAATACACTACTTAATAATGAAGTGATCACTGAAGAAATCAAAGAGGAAATCAAAAAATACCTAGAAACAAATGACAATGGAGACAAAACGACCCAAAACCTGTGGGATGCAGCAAAAGCAGTTCTAAGGGGGAAGTTTATAGCAATACAAGCCCACCTTAAGAAGCAGGAAACATCTCGAATAAACAACTTAGCCTTGCACCTCAAGCAATTAGAGAAAGAAGAACAAAAAAACCCCGAAGCTAGCAGAAGGAAAGAAATCATAAAAATCAGATCAGAAATAAATGAAAAAGAAATGAAGGAAACAATAGCAAAGATCAATAAAACTAAAAGCTGGTTCTTTGAGAAGATAAACAAAATAGATAAACCACTAGCCAGACTCATCAAGAAAAAAAGGGAGAAGACTCAAATCAATAGAATTAGAAATGAAAAAGGAGAGGTAACAACTGACACTGCAGAGATAAAAGAGATCATGAGAGATTACTACAAGCAACTCTATGCCAATAAAATGGACAATCTGGAAGAAATGGACAAATTCTTAGAAATGCACAACCTGCCAAGACTGAATCAGGAAGAAATAGAAAATATGAACAAACCAATCACAAGCACTGAAATTGAAACTGTGATTAAAAATCTTCCAACAAAGAAAAGCCCAGGACCAGATGGCTTCACAGGTGAATTCTATCAAACATTTAGAGAAGAGCTAATACCTATCCTTCTCAAACTCTTCCAAAATATAGCAGAGGGGGGAACACTCCCAAACTCCTTCTACGAGGCCACCATCACCTCGATACCAAAACCAGACAAGGATGTCACAAAGAAAGAAAACTACAGGCCAATATCACTGATGAACATAGATGCAAAAATCCTCAACAAAATACTAGCAAACAGAATCCAGCAGCACATTAAAAGGATCATACACCATGATCAAGTGGGGTTTATTCCAGGAATGCAAGGATTCTTCAATATACGCAAATCTATCAATGTGATAAACCATATTAACAAACTGAAGGAGAAAAACCATATGATCATCTCAATAGATGCAGAGAAAGCTTTTGACAAAATTCAACACTCATTTATGATAAAAACCCTGCAGAAAGTAGGCATAGAGGGAACTTTCCTCAACATAATAAAGGCCATATATGACAAGCCCACAGCAAACATCATCCTCAATGGTGAAAAACTGAAAGCATTTCCACTAAGATCAGGAACAAGACAAGGTTGCCCACTATCACCACTCTTATTCAACATAGTTTTGGAAGTTTTAGCCACAGCAATCAGAGAAGAAAAGGAAATAAAAAGAATCCAAATCAGAAAAGAAGAAGTAAAGCTGTCACTGTTTGCAGATGACATGATCCTATACATAGAGAACCCTAAAGATGCTACCAGAAAACTACTAGAGCTAATCCATGAATTTGGTAAAGTGGCAGGATACAAAATTAATGCACAGAAATCTCTGGCATTCCTATATACTAATGATGAAAAATCTGAAAGTGAAATCAAGAAAACACTCCCATTTACCATTGCAACAAAAAGAATAAAATATCTAGGAATAAACCTACCTAAGGAGAAAAAAGATCTGTATGCAGAAAATTATAAGACACTGATGAAAGAAATTAAAGATGATACAAATAGATGGAGAGATATACCATGTTCTTGGATTGGAAGAATCAACATTGTGAAAATGACCCTACTACCCAAAGCAATCTATAGATTCAATGCAATCCCTATCAAACTACCACTGGCATTTTTCACAGAACTAGAACAAAAAAATTTGCAATTTGTATGGAAACACAAAAGACCCCGAATAGCCAAAGCAATCTTGAGAACGAAAGAAGGAACTGGAGGAATCAGGCTCCCTGACTTCAGACTATACTACAAAGCTACAGTTATCAAGACGGTATGGTACTGGCACAAAAACAGAAAGATAGATCAATGGAACAGGATAGAAAGCCCAGAGATAAACCCATGCACATATGGTCACCTTATCTTTGACAAAGGAGGCAGAAATGTACAGTGGAGAAAGGACAGCCTATTCAATAAGTGGTGCTGGGAAAACTGGACAGCTACATGTAAAAGTATGAGATTAGATCACTCCCTAACACCATACACAAAAATAAGCTCAAAATGGATTAAAGACCTAAATGTAAGGCCAGAAACTATCAAACTCTTAGAGGAAAACATAGGCAGAACACTCTGTGACATAAATCACAGCAAGGTCCTTTTTGACCCACCTCCTAGAGAAATGGAAATAAAAACAAAAGTAAACAAATGGGACCTAATGAAACTTAAAAGCTTTTGCACAGCAAAGGAAACCATAAAGAAGACCAAAAGACAACCCTCAGAATGGGAGAAAATATTTGCAAATGAAGCAACAGACAAAAGATTAATCTCCAAAATTTATAAGCAGCTCATGCAGCTTAATAACAAAAAAACAAAAAACCCAATCCAAAAATGGGCAGAAGACCTAAATAGACATTTCTCCAAAGAAGATATACAGAGTGCCAACAAACACATGAAAGAATGCTCAACATTACTAATCATTAGAGAAATGCAAATCAAAACTACAATGAGATATCATCTCACACCAGTCAGAATGGCCATCATCAAAAAATCTAGAAACAATAAATGCTGGAGAGGGTGTGGAGAAAAGAGAACCCTCTTACACTGTTGGTGGGAATGCAAATTGATACAGCCACTGTGGAGAACAGTATGGAGGTTCCTTAAAAAGCTACAAATAGAACTACCATATGACCCAGCAATCCCACTACTGGGCATATACCCTGAGAAAACCATAATTCAAAAAGAGTCATGTACCAAAATGTTCATTGCAGCTCTATTTACAATAGCCCAGAGATGGAAACAACCTAAGTGTCCATCATCGGATGAATGGATAAAGAAGATGTGGCACATATATACAATGGAATATTACTCAGCCATAAAAAGAGACGAAATTGACCTATTTGTAATGAGGTGGATAGACCTAGAGTCTGTCATACAGAGTGAAGTAAGTCAGAAAGAGAGAGACAAATACCGTATGCTAACACATATATATGGAATTTAAAAAAAAAATGACATGAAAAACCTAGGGGTGAAACAGGAATAAAGACACAGACTTACTAGAGAATGGACTTGAGGCTATGGGGAGGGGGAAGGATAAACGGTGACAAAGCGATAAAGAGGCATGGACATATATACACTACCAAACGTAAGGTAGATAGCTAGTGGGAAGCAGCCGCATAGCACAGGGAGATCAGCTCGGTACTTTGTGACCGCCTGGAGGGGTGGGATAGGGAGGGTGGGAGGGAGGGAGACGCAAGCGAGAAGAGATATGGGAATATATGTATATGTATAACTGATTCATTTTGTTGTGAAGCTGAAACTAACATACCATTGTAAAGCAATTATACTCCAATAAAGATGTTAAAAAAAAAAAAGAAATTCTACGTGCCATGCGTTGATAAAACAAGAAAAATCTCACTCCTTAACAGTTTTATAAATTTAAGTGAGATTTTCTTAGAGCGCTGGCTATGCTAAGGAGCAGGATAATTTCTGTAATTATTGCCAATACACAGATTGGCTCTAGAAACCATCAATCAGGCAGCAACTCCAAATTAGTACGGTTACATCTTATTGTTTTTTGTAAGTTAAAATATAATAACCATAGGAACACAATAAAGAGCTAGTAATAAAGGAGTTACGGAGATAAGTTATTCTAAATGGGAAATAAAGTGTGGGAGATGAGGATGATGAGGCCTGGGGCTATGATCATCACAGCTGTGTCCTGGGACCCAGACAGGCTGGCATGTGATCCGTGCTCAATAAACTCTTGTTGAATATTTGTAATAACTGATACTCGTTTCTAATAAACATATTACCACTACTCGATTAACTCAATTTTCCAAGAAAGAAAATACACTCTAACTACTTTTGAATGATCTCTTTAGGAATCCCCATGAGGGACCATTGAGTAGCTCCACCTACCCCCTAACGAGATCACTGTGTCAACTGAGTATTTGATTTTCATGGGATCCAGTCCGGCTTCGACTGACTAATGTGGAATTTCCCTTACAACCCGACCTGCTGTGCCAGGTTTCCATTATTTTCTGGGTACACTCAACAGTATTTACCAGATGGATGAAGCCATAGAATAGAGGGCAGAAGAGAGGCTGGGGGGTTCCTGTGGACACCCCTCTGGTAGACGGGCACCCACTAGAGGAAAGCCTTGAGTTCTTTCCCAGAATCAAAAAGTGTCTTTCCACAAATAGACACTTTCTCACTCACAGGTGAGGACAGCAAGAGGCCAACTTGCCTTCTCCATATTGACAAGAGATCCAGTCAAATAGAATCTCTTTCTTTTTAATCTGATAAGAAATTCAGATAAGAAGTAAAACAGATGTGCAGTATCCAGATGGAATGCTGAGGTGTGGCCCAGCTGGCAAGCAGGTCTCTCGTCTGCCTCTGGGCTGCACTGAATGGGTCACAGTGGGGTCCCCTCTGGGCAGATCCCCCTCTCTAGTGATGGAGATCGCAAGGCTGTGGATGCCTTCAGTGGAGACCCAAGTCACGTGGCTCACCTCCCACCTCACTGGGTAGATGCAGACACTCAGGCAAACCTGAGGGCCCTTCTAGAGATCACGCACCTGCTTATTTTAGACACGACTCTGAACCAGAGCAGTGAAAGCCGGGAAGTTCATGACTGGCTGAAAAAAAATACACACACACGCATCACGCACACACGCACACACATGCACATCACACAAAAACCACACACACGTCCTCCTACACATGAACACCTTCAGCATTTGTTTTCCCAGGGCTCCACTCTGAACTGAACTCATGGATAATACGATCTCTTGGAAACACAAGCAGCATTATTTTCTCAGCACCATTCTCCAAATATCCTTTCTTTTGGCAAATGCCTTCATCAATCAGGTTTAAAATTTCCTTTTGAAGTTATATTCGTAAAGTACTTTGCTCTCTCCATGGAAAGACATATGATCGTTGTAGAAGACTTTTTTCCAAGGTAGGCTGTATTCTGCCTGTCTGTCATGACTTTTTGAACACCAGCAATCAGACTGTAGGTACTTACATGGGTGCCCAAACCCTTCATCACATTCTGAGCCCGCCCAGAAGAACCTGCTGGGCCTCCATCCCCCAAATTATGGGGCCGGAAGGAAGAGTTACGATATAATGGGGACTGTCCTTCTGCAATTGTCCTGATAAGGTCTAGGCTAACAACAGCACTCAAGTGGCTGATAGAGGGACCCCACGGCAACAGGGTTTGATATCCCTCGCCTGCCGTTTACCTTTTACGTGAAAAGTTCCGAGGGCAGTGCTTACCTCCATAGTTGCAGGTCAAGCTGACTGCTGCAGTGTCCAGGGTGGTTCTCAGAAGCAGAGGCTCCTGCCAGGAGCTCTGACAGGCCTGGGAGCTATTGTCCTAGTGGCCTCTGAGCTCCCCATCTCTCAGGTGGGAGCAGAAAAAGACCAGCTTGCCGGGCAGGTGGTCATGCAAGGTTCAAAGTACAGATTTTCTGACCCCCAGACAGCATCCTGGTTCCTTCACCAGGAGTTTGGAGGGGCTATCTTCCTCCACTGCACATCATTCTCCCAGCTCAGTGCAGAAAAATGAGGTGTTTGCTTACAGTATTGATTAAAACATTGTTCTATAGAATAAATTAACACGATCATGATATTGCTGTTGTGTTCTCATTCTGTGATTTAACAAAAACAAAAGAAAGTGTGTGTCCAAAGGAATACAAGGCCCCAAGAGCTACAATAAAGACCAGGTGGAAAGTGCTATCGACCTGTGACCTAAAGGGACAGAGCCAGGCTTCTCATGAGTGTCAAGGCTAATTCTCAGCTAGACATGGACACAGCTGCAAAACTCCACCAAGGAGCCGTTGGTGAGTTGGGAAGAATGCATGGAAATCCAGAAGGTCTCTGAAGCACCTGCTTCTTTTCAATGGTGGGAGCGTTCATCCTGCACAAGGGTGCCTCACATTCCAGGGTAAGGGTGGCAAATATACAGCATCAAAAGAACACCCCCCACTGCTCGCAGACCACCCGGGCCTCCCAAGCCCCACTGCCAGGGCCGCTGGGTGAGGCCTCCCTCCTCCAACCTGGGCCCTCTCGGCCACTCCCTTTAAGACACTGTACTAGACGTTGTCAGGTGTCATCTACACTCTTGTACAGATGAGGGGATATCTCCACGCGTGTGCACGTGCATTTGTGTGCGTGAGTGTACGCTCTCGTGGGTGTGAGATACACTGCGTTTCAGAGAAAGGAGAGCAGGGCTTGGCCTGTGCTGCATCCTGAGGGCATCTTGCCATCCAGATGGGGCTGGCTCTGGGGGCCACGGCGCGGACAGACCACCATGGGGTTTCTACACAGAGAATTCATCCTGTCTGCCACAGTCCACTAGCGATCTGCTCTCTGAAAATAATGGCTTTACCTTTATTCTTTCACAGACAGCTCATCTGTCTCAGGGGTCTGTACATAAATATTTATCTTGCATTAAATTCATCCAATTTCACAAATTAAATCAGTAATTCTGCAGCCAGAAACGGTGGGAGGCATTAAAATGGACACATTCATCTCCACCCCTCTTCACTCACAGTCCTTTTCAAGTACTTTAGAGGCAATGATGGTTCCTTTCAACAAGGTGAAATTTAGAAGAAAAAGGATTTGTGCCTTTAATGACGTGTCTTGAACTCTAAGAAGCACCTCGTGGATGACTATCCAACGAGAGAGGCTTGTTCATTTACAAGGTTCTTTAATGAAAGTCATCAACAGGTTGCTTACACTTATTAAATATTCTTGTAATAAAGTTTTTTAAAATGTGTATCAAAAGGAGTAAAGGCCCCAAGAGCTGCAGTAAAGACCGGGTGCAAGTGCTGTTGGCCTGTGACCTAAGGGGACTGGGCCAGGCTTCCTGTGAGTGTCAGCGTTAATTCTCAGCTAGACCTGGATACAGATGCAAAACCCCACCGAGGAGCCCTTGGCATGTTCGGGAGAATGCTTGACCATCAGAGAAGGTGTGCAAGGGAGACCCAATCGACATGAGGCCCTGATTCTGGTAAACAGAGGACAGTGGCAGATTTCAATAGCAGGCAGTTATTAAAATGGCTACCAAGGACGCATTGGCAGGAAACGTGCAGAAGAACCGGGCCCCTCCGGCCCGCCTTCCGGGTCAGCCCCCTCCGCCCAGGCCTTGCCCCCCAGCCAGTGTTCTCACATCATCCCGGGCAGTGAACAGGTGTCCTGGCGTCTCACCCTCTGTCAGGGAAACACTGGGCATCACCCCGGTGCCCTGGGAGCTCTGCCACCTGCTCCTCACTGCCGGGACCTTGCCACGTGGAAAGCGACAGGGGCCCTGAGCTGGGGAGGGGCCGGGGACTGGATGCAGAGGGCTGGGCCCAGGGGTGTCCTCAGTTCCAGAGGAGGATTTGAAGCAGAAGCGTGTCCAGGCAGGAGCGTGATCCCAGACCTTGACTGGGTGCTGGGGCACGAACAAGGCACGAATGGTCTCTGATAGTCTCTGCGCCCACACGGGACACAGAAGGGGGTGCAGGGAAGGGAGGGGTGGGGAGCACCTTGTTATCTGGAGACTTGTGAAGGCAGGGTGTGATCTCCTGCCTCTGAATCTGGACCGGATGCAGTCACCGAGCCAGATGTCCCAGATCAGGAGGCAGGTTGGGGGCGACACACGGGGACACAGGGGGCCATAACGGCCTAAGGAAATGGGGCTCGGTGACGGGGGCTAGTGGGAAACACACTTGGTAAATGGAGGGCAGGGAGGGGGGCTCTAGAGGCCAGAATATATGCACTTTCAATGATCAGGGCTTTTGAAAGCACTTTGAAGGGGAGGTGATGACCGGTCAGGGCTCCTCGGGATGAGGGGACTCGGGTGGTCCTGGGGGGCCCACGGAGAGCCCTGGGGGGTCCAGGTCAGGGCCTGCATACAGCGAGGATACCCTCTTTGTCACCAGACGGGTGGCTGCTTCCTGGGTCTCTTCAATTAGCCTTTTGTCCTAAAGTCATGCTCTGAAGAACCCAAGGTGAAATGTACAACTTTGGTGGATGAAATCTACCCCAGGTCCAAAATTAAAGCTCCCCACCTGGATGTACTAAATTAATCCTATTCAAAAAAATAAAATAAAACTAAGAAATAAAACAAAACATGAATCACACTTTGGCTTCGACAGACCTGAATTGGTGAACATTTTCATGAGAAATAAATTTCTTGTCGGATTTCAACCTTGTAAAGCATAGTTAGGACACAGTGTTCTCTCTGAAACAGGGAGAGAACCTGTTTGCCCAAGTAGGAGGCGGAATTGCCATCCGGAGAGTCTGAGTTGTGGTGTTGCCCAGCCGGCTGGAGAGCCCCAGGGTCTGGAGGTGACAGCGGGCATCCGGCCTCTGTTCTTAAATTGGATGTTGAGTCCTCAGCGCTTTGAGCACAGACACAGCCTAGTACCACAGGTTCCCCTGGCCGGCAGCAGGGCCATCTCTTCCCAGAATTTGGAATCAGAAAATAGTACCTGAAAGAAGACTAGCTGGGAGAGAAAACGGTGTTTAAGCATTTATTGTAAATGTGTTGAGTGGTGATGCCGTTCTGGAGGCACGATTTGGGGACACTTTCTCTTCCTTCAAGTCTCCAAAGCAATATCTCATTGAAATACGTTGGTATAATTTTGGGGTTTGGATCATACAGCCCACTGAGATCCGTTAGAACTCTCCTCTCCCTCAAATGCACCTGGAAATGATAAAAACACAAAGCCAGCTGCTTACTGTTTGCGCTAGTACAGCTGTGCGGGGGATATGTTTTCAAGGCGCAGGGCACGGCGTTAGGGGCCGAATTGCTGCTCCGGGAGCAGGCGTGTGGCCCTAGGGTCTCAGAGTCCACCATAAAAAAACCCGAAGTCTGCCCGCGGTTGCTCTCACCGCTACTTTGAAACACATCAACCAAACACTCTAGAAACAAAGGGGACTCACACGGCCGGCCAGAAATCCCTCTGAGCGCTTAAAAAGATACGCATCAAGGAAGAGGTGTGGGAATCGTTTTGCAGCTCGAACTAGCAAGAGTATTTTCGTTTGAAAACTTCAGACACATATAAATGTAGAGTCGTGTGTTTGTCTTACACAGCAGCATGCAGCAGCACTTCTTCAGAGAAACAAATACCTAAGCAGCGATGGACTAGATGCAGGCTCTCCTGGGGGCGCAGCGGCAATGAACGCAGGCCAGGACCCCGCGGAGCAAGAGGCTTGTGTGGGGGCGAGCGAACGTGCGCGTGCGTGCTGGGGCAACAGGGCTGGCACTGGACCGACCCTCGGGTCCCCTTCAGGCACCATGTCATAGGGAGCCTCTTCCAGGATGGGAGACAGGCACAGCTTAGGAAAAGAAGGTGACACCTTCATTCCATTGGATAAAGGCGCACTTGCTTCATCTCTACAGCTTTCTTCACCTGGTGTGAGGGGCAGACGTCCCGGGTCCAGCCCTGACCCTGGAGACTCAGGGACCTTTCGATGCCAACGAGGAGGGTGGGTGACTCTCCAACACCAGGTGAGAGAAAATAGAGAAATGGCCAATATGATGGGCTCTGATCTATTTTGCCTGTTTTACCTGGAATATTCCAAATCAAGATCCAAGTGCATAATCTAATCAACCATCAGCCAATCTCAGGGATCAGACTGAAACCACGGTCTTTGTCAGAAAGTTAAAGCTGGGCTCAGAGGGCAGGACAGTCTAGCCAGGCGTCTCTTGAGGACTTTGGAATAACTACCCAACCATGTCTTCCCAACGATGGCAGAGTTTAGGTTGGCTGTGTCCTCGTTCCATTTGGCATCCTTGGTGCTGGGCAACTCATTGGATTAGCATCAGTGAAACACGTGATTAAAGGAGGCAGAAAAGAACTCAGAAAGTCCAGAACACATCACTGCTTTCCAGAAGCTCTAGCCTCTTGAAGACCCGTGGAGGATGGGCAAAGGCCAGGAGGAACTCTCCGCAGCTCATTACCAGCCTGTCTGAGGCCCTAACCTTGCTCGATGGACTCAGAGAGCAGAGTGCAGCTCTAGCCTCTGGACTGCAGCCACTTAGGGGGAAAAGATCTGCTGAGATGCTCAGCACAGGCCGTGGGGATGCCAGTGATGGAATCTTTGAGTGAGTTTGATGAGGAGACAGGAGGACAGCAAATCATTGATATAGGATGAGGCCAGCTCGGGCTGGGTCTGTGAATACACGGCTCCTCTCCCCACCTGTCTGTGATCGCTGACTGTTGCTGGACACCCTCCGAGTCTTCCCTCGGAGGGAAGAAGCCTGTGGACAGATGTCCTGGGCGGGACACTCATAATTAAACCGCGTGCCAATGGAAGCGTTTCCCAGCCCTGGCGCTCAGCTCTGTCTTGCTGCTAAAAGAGCAGGAGCTGTGCGATGTTAGGAAAAGTTAAACAATCGTCAGCAGAAAGCAGATGAGGCTTTACTGAAAAGCCACATTACTAATGCATGAAGAGGGCCTGGCTGGTCCCCGAAGATGCGATCGTTCTTCTACTCATTGTACAAGTTTTATTACCAGGAGTCCCGTTAAACAAAAGGGGCAGGTAGACTTTCTCCCAGGCCAGGTCTCATGTGGTTCTGGGGAAATCGGTGACCCGGGGTCACTGGGATGCAGTGATACTGACCAGAGGGTCAGCTCAGTGCTGCGAGAAGGCTACTGTTACTCCCCAGAGGCCGGGGAGGGCTGGGGTCAGGGGCAGGCCACCATCACTCGACCGCCAGTCAGCTCCCCCTTCTGTTTCAAGTGCCCCCCACCTTGGAAGGTTGAAGAACACCCTCCTCAGGGAGACTCGGGGCGGTGGGCCTCCTGCTTCCCCATGACGCATGGAGCCCACGCCTGCTGCACGCACACCCGCCCTGCTCTCTACCGCAGGAAAGACAGTCTGGGGTTGGGGAGTCAATGGGCGGGGGTCCGGTCTGTCTCAGGAAATCCAGGGGTCTTCCCTCCCTGGCCTCTATCGGGGTCTCAGTGGGGCAACCCTGACACAAGGGCGAGGCTCCCCTGACACTCGGATCTCAGGGCACACGTGGGAGGACCATAGTCGTCCATGGGCACTGATGGCCCCAGGGCGCAGCTTCCTCACTGGCTGGGCCAATGGTTTAGCCTCTGGGACTGAGCCCTACGGAAGCCTGGGGAAGGGGAGGCGCCTGCCTTGGGTGGATGGTGCTTGAGGGGCACCAACGGCCTCAGTCATCAAGATAAATACTATTTAATGGGCTATTTCAGAAAATTAACATGAATGCTAACAAAAGTCCATGTTAAGAAAAGAGCACTTTTTTTTTTTTTTTTTTTTTTTTTTTTTGTGGTACGCGGGCCTCTCACTGCTTTGGCCTCTCCCGCTGTGGAGCACAGGCTCCAGACGCACAGGCTCAGTGGCCATGGCTCACGGGCCCAGCCGCTCAGCGGCACGTGGGATCCTCCTGGACCGGGGCACGAACCCGTGTCCCCTGCATCGGCAGGCGGACTCTCAACTACTGTGCCATCAGGGAAGCCCAAGAGCACATTTTTAAATAAAGGCTGAGCTGAGCTGAGCTGAGCCAGCTCTGAGCCCAAGGGAGAAGGACGAGTCAGCAGTACTGATCCTGTGTGTATGCAAACTGCCTGCATTTTGTCCACCGTGGGTTCACTGCATGAATTTGCATATTCTTCAGTTCTTCAAACCTTCAGTTTGATATTCTTCAATACAATACTACTTATCTTGATGACTGAGTTTCCGGCACCACTAAATGTTGTGCCTGAGATGCTGTGGGATGAATCGTATCCCCACCTCCACTTCTATGTGACCTTCTATGGACATAGGGTCACGGCAGATGTAATTAGTTAAGATGAGGTCAAGCTGGATTAGTGGACCCCTAACCCCACAGGACTGGGGTTTGGAAAGGAGAGGAAGTGTGGACACAGACACACACAGGGAGATACCTGTGAACGTGAAGGCAGAGATGGGGCGATGCTTTGAAGGAACCATCGCCAAGGATCAAGGAACAAGGAAGAAGCCAAGGAACACAGGTGGTGGCCAGCACACCCCCAGAAGATGGAGAGCGGCCTGGGACGGATTCACGGCCTCCTAGACACCTAGATGTGGGGCTTCTAATCTGCAGAACCGTGAGAGAATCCGTTTCCGTCGTCTCAAGCTGCCTGGTCTTGGCTACTTTGTCAGCACAGCCCCAGGAGGCGGTCCACCTCTGGCTGGAGGTCCAGGTGCCTCCCTCTGGCTGTCCCAGTCCCGCCGCATCGTCTGCTTCCCCACGGCTCCAGAGGGAACCCGAGCACCCTGACAGTGGCCGCCAGGGTGAAGGACGTGGATGCTGGGGTAACACCCAGTGGGCACTCCAGATCTGCTGCGCTCTGGCTGGGTCCCCAGCAGTTCCTTGGCCTCCATGCGCCCAGCCCTGCCCTCTGTACGCAGTGACGAG
Organism: Leucopleurus acutus; assembly: GCF_964270905.1. Taxonomy (NCBI): domain Eukaryota; kingdom Metazoa; phylum Chordata; class Mammalia; order Artiodactyla; family Delphinidae; genus Leucopleurus; species Leucopleurus acutus. The sequence goes on along the minus strand of NC_139145.1, from coordinate 174,599,152 downwards.
GATATGACCCACCCCCAGTCTTGCAAGGGTTACTGCTCGGGTCTCTCGTGGGGAGGGGGACTCCGTCAGAGAAGGCCGGCCATCCTGTGTCAGCATCAGTTCACTGGAGCGGCTGAGGCTGTGGCCAGGTGAACGCTGGCGCCATCGCTGTGGGGGAACAAAGGAGGCTGGGCCCGGAGGAGTCAAGATGGGATCCAGGTCCGGGCGGTGTTTCTCCTCCTCCCGTGGGAAGGCCCCTCCCTGCGTGTGGGGTGCAGGTGTCTGTAGCTACACAGGACATGAGACTCAGCCGTGGCGCACGGAGGCCATCAGATGGGAGGAGGTGTGGTGAGCGGAGAGTTCCCTGACGCAGAGGAAGCAGCGCTGGGAGGAGGGGGCCCTGGAGACGGGCGGGCCGCCACACCCGGAACGCTGTGCAGGCGATGCTCTGGCCGCGTCTGCAGCCCAGGGCCGCCCGTGATCACTGCCGGGGCGAAAGCACAGCCGGACCGGGCCCACAGGTCCACGCCCAGAGCGCAATGCACGCCCCTAGGACTTGGACCGCGCCGTGGAGAAAGGCTGGACCCTGCGGAGGGACGAGGGCTGAGGGCCGCACCGGCTGGTCCAGGCCCCAGAGAGCCCTGCCCCATCTGCTCAGACACCGTTCCCACCCAGCCTCCCTTTGCCAGGCTCTTCTGGGTCACAAAGGGGAAAAGTGAAGAAGCAACACAGTTTTCACCCCCTGCTCTCAGCCAATCGTTCTGTGCCTCATCCTCTCAGGCCCTGAGTGGTCTGCGTCTCCATCTCTTACCTGAGAGTTTCCTTAGATTCATCCCCACCCGGTGGGTCCCGCAGTCCAGATGTGGTAGAACCTCCACTGCGCACAGAGGGCTGGGGCCGCGTGACCTTTTCCAGAGGTGGCTTCCGGCTGTGGTCCTCGTCCAGGCCGGACTGAGCTCACGCCTCCACGGGCTCTGTGTTTGCCCCTTGGCCAGACTGCTGTCCTCAGCTGCCTTCTCCGCTGCTCAGGAGCGGCCCTGGCCTCTGTTTCCATGGGGGAATCAAGACCCCTGTCCTGACTGTGCTTTACGGAAGAGCATGTAAACCTGTGCTTACTGAGGTCTCCCTTGACTTGTCTCCCCTGCAAAAGTGGCCCTGACAGCCTCCAGGTTATATATAGAATTTGAATTTCTCGTCCTGGCTACCAGATTCCAGCTGTTTGCTTGGCTAGTGAAGGATGCCCACGGTCAGAAGGTGCTAACTGTGCTTTTTCATCTCGTTGTGATTTGCTTTCCCACCCGATGGTTAGAGTAGGGTGCAGGCCTTTGTTCAGGGTGTCACGATCGCGGTAGGGCCCAGACTTACCGCCCTAAAGTAGGGTCCGGAGCAGGACAGGCAAGGCAGCCCACCGAGGCTTTAGTCCCCATCAAGCTTGAAGTCGCTGCACAGACGCGTGCTTTGTTTCCTGTGTATTTGGTACGCCTGTGCTGGCCCTTGCACGTGCTTAAATACTATTTTGTTGCACGGCTGGGGTTATATTACCCTTTCTACTTAGGAATCGAACTGAATTTTGTACATTTTACGGCAAATTGTTAATTTGGTCGTTTTCACCTGTCCGCACCCAAGAGCTCTCTTGTCTGAAGTTCTTTGCTTTGAGTAAGGACTTTTTTTGCTTTGACATTTGGCTGCCAGTACATTAATTTCAGACGTAAACCTTGTAGCTTTCCTCATTAACTTGATCCATGCTACAGGAGCTGGGCGGCGGGAGGGAGTCTCTGATCGTGACGGCGGAAATGACCTTCCACATGCCTCTCCTAGAGGAAGCCCTGATCGCCGAGATGCAATTCCATTCCTCTCTCATCCTTTGACTTATTTTTAAGGAAAAAGATCAAATGCTTTATACCAGTATCAAGTTTCCATAACCATATAGGATAAATATAATCCCCCAAGGGGCTGCGTCACCCGGAGGACGGCACCTTCTTTCTGGTTGTGCCTGGTTATGGGTCTACTCGCAAGTCAGAAAGTCAGTTGCTCTGAAGCAACTGCCTTGATTTTAAAACTTGGTCCTGGATGGGAAAATGCTGGGCAGATGATGGGTAAGTCTTCCCCATCTGTGTTTCTCGCTGTCTCCTGTGCTCCTACTGTAGGGTCACAAGGCAGGGCCACCTCTTGTGATACAGAATTCCTAAAAGTATGGGTGATTTAACCAGATCAACTTACAATAACAGTCTGTCAAGAAATGCACTTTAAGTACATTCAAAGTTATCTTTGAGTGAGATGTCCTCTTTAAATACTGTAATTCACATAATACCCTAACAAAAACTCCATTCATAATCCCCACGGTATTGTAATGTTTGCCCTCACCCCAAAAGTAAACATCACTGCCAAAGCCTGCCTAAGAGCCTTAAGCATATCTATCATCCAGTCGGAACTGGTGACAATCATGGCTTCTTTGCCTAAGCAGAGGGGAGTTCTACCCACACCACTCCTAGGGCTCAGTTATACAGGAGCTCCAAGAAAAATATCCCGCAGGAGACTGAGAGAACCTCATTGAATGAGCCCTAACGTGTGTCCTGAGCACCCGTAATCATCCCCTAAGAGCACGGGTGCACACAGTGACGTGGTCAACACCATTCTGAACTAACATCTCTTCACAGGCTCCCTGGTACCAAGTTGACTGCTTAGAATTAAGCATCGTATGTTTCTAAGATCCAAGGAAAACTGAGGCTCCTGTGCTGAGGTCCATCCTTTTTTTTAACTTTTTATTTTATATTGGAGTATGATTGATTAACAATGTTGTGTTAGTTTCAGGTGTACAGCAAAGTGATCTGTCTGTACATATACATGCATCTATTCTTTTTCACATCCTTTTCCCATTTAGGTTGTTACGTAATATTGAGCAGAGTTCCCTGTGCTACAGAGGACGTCCTTGATGGTTATCCATTTTATATATATCAATGTGTGTCTTTAGATATAACCCCACACACATCAGGCATAAATCTGTCCATCAGGTCCTGCAGAGCCCAGGCCATTCCTGGTTGGACACATATACCCTCCTGACGCTGGGTCGTGTTCTGGGTAGTTCTCAGCCACTTCAGCTGCAGTCCCTTCCCGGTTGTGCGGAAACATGTAGCAGACGCTTTCTGGTACGGGCGCCGTCTTCACCAGACACTTCTTCCCTTTGGGGCAATTTCTGTGTTGCTGGAATCACATCTGCCCACCCCCCACCCCCCACTCACTCCGTTCACTTGGAATTCCGAGAGCAGAGAGAGTGATTAACCAGCGGCGCCTCTGCACTCCCAGTTTCAGACTCAGCAGGTCAGAAAAGCTGTCTCCACGACCAGAGATATGAGAAGTGCAGGTCCCAGGTGAGCACCCCAGGTCCCAGGCAGGGCAGCCCCAGAGGCCAGGCGGGATGGCTGGCTCTAGTTTGGATACCCTTGATCTCTCCATTTCAAGCTCCTTACTTGTTTGCAAGATATGTGTGCGCTCTCTCTCTCTCTCTGCTCTTTAGAAAGGCAGTATCTTTCACGGGAAGCAAAATTTCCCAAGAGCAAGCCTGTGCTCTTGTCCCTGGACAGATGCCCGAGTCCAGCTATTCTGTTCGCACTTGAATAAAGCCCATGTTGCGGGGACTGGACTCCAGGCAGGTTTTGAACTTGAGGCTTCTTTTTTTTTCTTTGAGAAGAAATTTAAAAGATGTGAAGTACCTGTAACTGTCTTAGTTCTTATGGACAAGGGAAACAGTAGGGGCATCAGGGCGGCCCTGGCTTCCTCAGTACCCGCAACAGATCCCCACATGCAGGCGCGGCCCCCCCGCCCCGGCTCCTTGAGCGTCGGGCATCTCATGGCCGGGAAACGCTGGCTTCTTCTCCTGCCTGTGCCCTCCTGCCTGTGTGGCCCGTACAACAGTGCCGTGCCCAGTATTGGGTCTGTTGCCCTCGAACACTGGTTGCTATTGTGAGGCTCTGAACGCAAACATTAACCTTCATAAGAGAACCAGAAGTCAGTTTCTCTAGTGGGATTGTGTAAATCGGCTTCCCCAGCAGAGACACTAACTGGCCCTCAGCCGAAGCACACATTGTGCCCAGGACTGTGCTGTTTTGACGCTTTCATCTTCTCCAAATTCCTGCCCTGAGTGCATCTTCTTGCCACATCAGTTGGTGGAAGCTTGGTGTATGGAATGACCGGGCTTTCGAGGGCTGAAGAAACAGAACCCCTCATATTCTAATTCAGTCCCGTAGACCCAGAACTCACTAGAAATGGCTTATGATAAATATTTCCACATTATTCAAAGTCAAAAGTTTGGAAATGTAGGCTATGCAAACAACCCAGCCTCGGGAGACCTGGGTGCAGTTCATGTAGGTGAACTCACTCAGCATCAGGAAAAACCGGGGCACAGTTCACACGTGTTCTGGCGGCCATGCCAAGACTGTTAAACTTGCCATTTTTATTAGGATTCCATCCAAGCGAAGTGCGCTAACAGATCCTAATATCAGATAGCCCTCCTTCTCCCAGATCCCAGTAGCTAGCAAGGCATGAAATTATCCTCTTATAGGAGTTCCCAACCAGACCAGGGGCTTCTTGAAACAGGGAAGGAGTGGGGGTTAGGAGCAGGTCAGCTGTGACTGGGCCAGGTCCCTGCCTTCCCTGCTCTGCACCTCTGAGCACCTTATACCTGCCAGAGAACAGAAAACAGAGGAAGAGAAGGTGCCCAGTAGCTGACTGAGGACAGTCCCTTCATGAGCTTCTGAGTCAGTCTGCGGAAGGACGGGACGGCATCCTAGGGTCTCTGAGTGACACGGACACTCAGGGGCCTCCTTTGCCTGTGGCTCCCAACCTCGTCCTTCCTGCCCTCCTGTGCTGACCTCAAAGCCCTCGACCTGCCCCAGGCTTCCAGGCAGTGGCCGGTCCCATCACTGCAGCTCCATCACCTGTATGGGAGCCCGAGGGTCACAACGGGACCAGTGTGGCTGCAGGGACGAGACGTGTGTCCAGACCCCAGCAGGAGGGACCTTTGGGAAGGGGAGGGTTCTGGTCCTTCAGAAGCCACTCCGGGCAGTGAGCCCCTGGCCTCCCAGCCCTGGACAGACCCTTCCTGCTCTCGGGTCCCGTAGGAAGACACCAGGGATGCAGCACTTCGGGAAAAGAACGACTCACCCCTCCCTCCCAAACCTCAGTCCCCCACTTGAAATCTGGTGATGTTAAGGGGAAGAGCTGGTGGCCGGGATATGGCCACATGACTTCCAAGAGTTTGCACTTCGAGTTGAGATCCAAAAGGTTTAGATGTCCCTTTAAATGTCCTTCTGAATCACCAAGAATGAACGTTCTCTTTTTCCACAGGAGGGCATGCTGGTGTGGGGTCACCATCATTTCTACTCCTGCTTTGGCCCCTGAGCTAAAATGATGTTGTGATACTTGGGATGAAAAGAGGGAAGAGCCTGTGGAAAACAGATTTCCCTGAACGTCGTGATGTGGGTGGGAGTTAAGTTTCTCATTTCTGCAGAAAGCCTTTCCCAATCCCTGCTTTCAAGGCAAGACTCTGGTGCCGCCTTGCAGAAGAGTCTAGAGTAGCACCTGAAGCAGAGTGAAGCATCTGCGCTCCTTTCATCTTGGCAACCGTCTTCGGATTAGGGCTCAACGGCACTCTTTCTCTGCCGTCATTAATTTCCGCCTTGAACATGCGTTTTCTCTCTCTGGCCAAACAGTGATTTTACTTGAGCGGCTGCTGAGTATCTGGCTGTATCAGACCTGAAAACTGTAATTTGAGAAGGGTGAGCCCTCTGCCTTAGCGAAGGCCCAGGCTGCCTGTTTCTTTTATCAAAGACAGGTATGAGAGGGCTTCTTTTAAATTTGAGCGGACACTGTTTGCCCAGGGATTTGAAATCCTGTAGAATATTAAAGGCCCGTTTTTATCTTTAAAATCTACTTCTAAAATCTGTTCTCTGTGGGCCTGTTTTAGTCCCTGGACGATTCTAAGCGATATTAAATGGCGAGTGACTTAGACCCAGCGTGAATCACTAAATGGAAATGTATGTTTTAAAAATAACTGATTCAGGTGGGTGTTGTGAGAAGAGCACATCGTGGGAAGAGCAGCGGCTGAGTCCCAGGCTCGGCACCGGCCCTGCGTAAGCCCACCTGCCGGTCCCCGCGTGGGAAAGGGCCCAGCGGGGAAGGCTGGGGCTGCCCGCCCTGACGGTGGTCGCTGTGTATACATGGCTCTGTAACTGGTAAATGGTGAAGAGGCAGCGAAAGCCAGAACCAGCGAGTGAAAACAAAGGCCGCTGGGCCTCTCAACACGGTGTATGGGGATAAAACAGGAAAAAGTAAATTCGTGAACAACCATTGCACAATTGTACTATGTTTTTTCTTTATTCTTATCCTCGAGAGCATTGACCACTGCCCTTGCCCACGTGTGAGTGCCTTGCTCTTTCTGCTGGTCCACCATCTCCCACCACAGACATCCTTGGCAGCCGTGGCACATGAACTGCTCTGCTGGGATGGGGCTGCTGCAGGAATCCCAGGCTCCGTGTACCTGAACGGAAGACTGTGGGTCCCTGGGCTTTTGTGTGGAATCTTCATGAAGAGTCCAGGAGGCCAGGCTCCTGCATCTCCCCAAGGGGGACTGGGAAGGAGGCATGGACACGCCTGGGGTGGGTGCCAGGCCAAGGGCAGGGCCTCCGCTGTCGTCCAGGGGAGGCTGCCTCCCGGGAGGGGTCCCTGGGTTGAGCTGCTCAGGCCCGTCTTGTGGAAGCACTAGCTATCCTGAATCTGTTGCATTTCTGCTGAGATTCGGGTCCATGTTGTCCTAGCTGCACTCGCCCATGGAACACAGAGACCTGGGAATCACCAGGTGGCCGGAGCTCCCCTGAGGGGGCAGGCGCTGTGTGGTCTCTCCCCACATGTGTGAGCTCCCCAACCCCGGCTGTCGTGGGTACAGCTCCCGGACAGCCGAGGGGTGAAGGACATCACAGCACCGAGGGACAGACACAGGCCAAAGGGCCGCAGCCACAGGGCCGGCCGGTCCAGGGCCTGGAGCCCAGGGCTGGGAGGAAGACAGAAGTGGATGCGTCAGGGGAGGGAGGAGGACACCGGCGCTCAACCAGAGGGCATCTGGCACTGGACACACTCTTGGTGTCAGGACTGGTGAGTCAAGGCCGGTGATGCCACCGAGCGTCCTGACAGGGGCCAACGGCCAGCCCACCTCCAGGAACAGCCCGGCCCAACGTTTCAGGGGAGCTGGGGGACCTCAGCTGGACCTGCAGGCTGCGCCACAGCTGGACCCCACCAAGATCTGGGTGTTACTTTTCCCTGGTTCGTGGGACCCCGGAAGAATCGCCCAACCTCCAGAAGCGTCCATTTCCTCCCCCATAAAATAGAGCCGCGATCAGAGTTCCCACCTGCGAGAGTTGTTGGGCTGAGCAAATGTGATGACAGAGGTGAAGCCGCAGCCCGTGCCGGGTGCGGTGAACCTGAGGCGCTGTCAGCATCAGCTGAACACTACTTTTACAAACACACACAGGAAACGTTCCAAGCCTGCTGATCTCCTTGTTTAGAAATACAAAAAAAATACTTTCGAAAGATCTTTCAGGTGTGTCTGTAATGTGGTATAAAACTAAATAAATAAGCAAACAAAGACACCAAATAACAAACAAACACCCCCAGGGCCTTCTCCCGCCAACAGTGGGTTCCTGTTAACAGAAGCAAGCAAAGCAAGCTCAGGACAGAGGTGGTTAGTATGTTTGCACAGGAACTTTCTTCTGTGAAAAACGTGGCTTTCGGATAAAACATAGGAGGTGTGCGCTCGGTACTTGGGGAGAAACGGCGGGGCGCTTTGTCAGGTGGACCCAGAGTGATCCGTGGGCTGGCTGGGACTCTGAGGTCAAAAGCGACGAGACCAGGAGAACAAGCCCCCGAATCAGACCGTGTTCACATTCCTAACGCCTCCAGGCAAAGTCACACACCGTGCACGCAAACACACTTGCATAGAAAGCCAGCCCTAAAGGACTTCCATTTCTCTTCTGCAAAACAATGCACCATTCTGTTTTAGTTTTCAGTTGAGTGCTTCTTTCTTTCCTGGTCATGGCTCCGCCTCGGGACCTGTTACTTTGCCAGGGGAAGTACCACCCACACAACCTATTTTTGCAACATTATTTTAATCTGGCCGTAGCTCAGTTAATGGAAAAGATCGGAATCCTGGAATCACATGGAATCTCATACTTTGCTATAGCGCAGACTTGTCAGCCTTGCCTTCGTGTGGCATCATATCCACAGCATCCTTAAGCAAAATCACAGGCAAGAATTAGCACCACACACACTCACGGGTGGAAGCAATTCTGCTACAGTCAAGAACACAGCACAGATGGTGCTAAAAATCATAAAAGCCCTTAATATTTCTCTTTGTAACCCTATAGACTGCGCTGTGCCACGAAGCTTAGACTCTCACTCCAGGGCAGGGTCCTTGAAGAGTTCAAGCTCGTGTAACAACTAATGCACTCTCAGACGATCTGTCTCCTATGTACTCGAACTCTTTAACACAAAGGCCCCGGTAAAATACCGCTCCCATAAGAGCACATTAATAGCCATCTTTTCATAAACAGCTTCAGAAAATGGAAGGGACGCCTTTGAACATCTTCAAAGAGACACTCTATTTTCATGCAGACTTGAATTTGCAGTTGCACAAAAAGATCAACAGACATTTATCAAACCTTTCACAGTGTAGATTTTTATCTGTGGATCACAGCTCCTTGTGTCCCCTGCAACTATTTTAAGTCCCCGGAAGTAGCTTCTAGGCGAAACTACCCCCCGCCCCACCGCCCAGGACTTTTTCCCAGGAGCAGAAGCATACCTTTCCCACTCACCTGCGTCATGCAAAGCCTCTCTTTGTCCAAAGCCAGGGGCCAATGGCTAGCTCCAGTTCGTTCTGCTCTGAAGAAAGTCATCTTTAAAAATGTTGAGCAAACAAACGGCTGTCCCAGTTATCACTTCATCCTTGATTTCTCTTCACCAACAGCAGATGAAAATGAGAGTGGAGTCACGTGTATTTACAACAGTTCTCGTCATCGTAACTGTCCCAAAGGGCACAGCCTTGAACATAAAATATCTAGAAGGGCCATGTGGAAATACATAAGTCACAACAGAAATTGTCCAAAAAGTGTGACCCCAATTCAGATACTTTCTTATAAAGACCCAGACAAAGCACCACGTGCACCCCTTCTGGGTTTACTTCTGATTCTCTGTCCTCCTAGTGTCCACCGGCCACCACTCCTCATGTACAAAGTCCACAGAGTCCTAAACTGAGGGTTCTACAGCGATGTCTTCATTTTTGTTGGTTGGTTTGGTTTGGCTTGACCCACAGCCCTCCTGAGAAGGATGAAATGTTTACCTGGGTCGGGTTATTTTACTGAATAATCAGATTCCGCTTATTTTACTTTGGTTTTAAAGCATCCGGGCGAGAGGAAGAGAGGCATTGGCCCTTCAGCCGCAGGAGGTCTCCCTGGAGCCGCGTCCCAGCAGAGCGCCAGCCACTCTGAAGCCCATTCTCCTCGGAGGACGGAACACGACCCCCCTGTCTAATGTGTCTTCATACCAGGTTGTTTGGTTACACTGAGGGATCACCTTCTGTGACTTACAGCCTATGAAAATAATTAGAAATGCCAAGTGGAGTTATGCACATGCATGTACATTGCAATGCAATTCATAACAGCAACGTGAAATAGCTTAGACGTCCACCCGTTGGGCAAGGATTGATATGGTACAGTGTGTCCGTGTAGCAAAACCCCACGCGATGGCACGCAAAGTGTCTCAGACCATGAACATTCAAACAGTAGAATGTTTTTAAAAAGGCAACCACATAATTGTTCCAAACTTAAAAGAGGAAAGCTTGAATATCTATATATATATTAAGAAAGGTCTGGGGATAGTTCCCTGTCACTTTGCTGTACACCTGAAACTAACATAACATTGTAAATCAACTATATTTCAATTAAATTTTAAAAAATCAATTGAATAAATATAATATGCAGAGCCTTCTGTTGAAAAAATAAAAATGTCTGGGGAGACATATACACACTCTAGGATGTCACAGAATGTGGCCACATGACACCCAACTGGAAAGTACCCCGTGGAGGAACAGGATGTTAAAATAATTCTTTTTTGGGGGGTGGCAGGGTTGGTGGAATAAAAAGGTCTGGGGATGAAGCTACCCTGATGAGTTTAAAGTAGACTTAGGAAGTAAGATTACAGATTTTTTTGTTTTTGTGGTACGTGGGCCTCTCACTGCTGTGGCCTCTCCAGTTGCAGAGCCCAGGCTCCGGACGTGTAGGCTCAGCGGCCATGGCTCACGGGCCCAGCCGCTCCACAGCATGTGGGACCCCTGGACCAGGGCACGAACCTGTGTCCCCTGCATCAGCAGGCGGGCTGTCAACCACTGCGCCACCAGGGAAGACCTTTTTTAAAAAATATATATATATTCTCTATTATTTTCTAAATTGCTGATTTCATAATCAGAACATTTAAAATCATATATTCATGTAAAATTTATGGCCGGGAAAAATGTTCCCCATATATTATGAACTGAAAAGGAAGGTCACATGCCCATTGGACCATTTCTCATAATAATGAGGAAAAATGGAACCATCTGAAAGTCTGATAGGCAAGCGGGAATTGTGCAGGGACCACAGCACAGACTCTCAGAGACGTTCTGGGGAAGGCCTGTGATGTGGAAAGACACTGTAACACATTTTTGGGAGAAGAAGGAAGTTACACAATGCCTGTCTGCCGTCAAGCTGTGCCTGACTTACTGTCTCTTCTTTAAAAGAAAGAGTAACTGTGAGTTCCCAGGCTCGTTTTAACACCTGGTTTGGGGACTTTAAATACAGCGAGTGAAGCTTCAGATGAGAATAGAAATCCCTAGGAGGTCTTAAGGTGCCTGGGGAAGGGGAGGTTGACACCAGCCCCCCGCCATTCTGTTAGTAAAAGACTGAATCTGAGCGATTTCTAACTTCCCATGGGGAAAATCAAACTGTCGTGACCTGAAAGTTAGGAAGGAAGGAGACCTCGGCCAGGGCTTGGTGAAGCCATTTCCATCCACAAGGCCCCTTAAAGATGTTAACAACCATGGAGTTTCCCCCTGGAGATGGACTTGCCCCAAAGATGCCACTGCAGCATTGTCAAAGGGGTCGCAGGTTGAGATGAAGGTCTGGTACCAACGTTTTTCCACCGATGAGCATCAGAGGAGCTGTGCAGAGGAAACCATACATTTCTCGCTCCAATTAATGGATTAATTGTGTTCTCTAAATATAATATGGGAATCATAGACATAATGGTTATTTCCTGGTAGCATATGCACTTAATGTGCTGGTAGATAAAACATCCCTGCATTAAAAGGAATTATTGTATTTGTCATAAATTCCTTTGAGAATAATTTTGCTTTCATCTCCAGGCAGGAGGGTGTCTTTGATACGAGACATGAAGGATTACACGGAGGGAGCAGGACAGGGCCGCACCTGACAGGTGTGCTCCTGGTCCCACGCCAGGTAACTTACTGAGACTAACCTGGGGGCACATTTACATTTGAAAACCAAGCCTGACATCCAGAGAAATCAAAGTGCCTGATGCAGCTGAAGGCTTTATATTTGGAAATGAAGTTGAAATGCAGGAGTTGGGACGAACACGGGTGAATTCGGCTGGGCTGAGCCCAGCTTGGTTATGGAGAAGAGGACCCGGAACTGTCCTCTTTAATTTGCCCTCAGGCGTTTCAGCGAACATTCTGGAAGCTGTTCACACCTCATGTTTCCTACACGGCTGTGCTGTTGCAGGGCTGGACAGGCCACCTCATGATGGAAAATACTCTGCTGTGTGGAGGTGCTGGACCCTGCTGGCTTCAGAATATCATAGGAGGGACTCCACAAAGGAAGACAAATACATATTTATGGGGAGGTGGGGTGGGGAGGCAGAGAGAAGAGAGAGGGGGAGGGAGAGAGACTTTATTGGGCAGTATCTGCAAAAAGGAAATTAAAATGGAAAATGAAAACTGCAGAGGCTGTGGAAAGGATTCTTTAAAAAAAACTGTCTCGTTTTCTGTTGAACTGGAATTCACATGGAAACCCAGACTTGAAATGAGAGAGTCCGCAGCTCCTTCGTGGTGATTCGATATCTCTTCCGCAGGGGTGTTACTTCATGACTAACGCCACCACCGCCTGTTTGTGAAGGCGGGTGAGGCCGGCCCTGTGTGGTCCACGCAGCCACAGGCAGCCCACGCGTGGTGCTGTCGGCACTGTCCCTTGGGGAGAGCCCCTCCCTCCCACCTCTCCTGGGGGGCCAAGCAGGACGCCCCCCCAGACCCCTGACCGTGGCCCCAGCACCCGCCACCCCGCCACAGGCGCCCAGGCCGTCGTGGACTCCTCCCAGAGCTGCAGCTCCCGGGCTCTCCCTGACGCCAGTGGTAACCACTTTTTGTTTTTGTCTTAAATTCGGCTCCCTGTAGAAATGATTCATTTTGTTTATGGAAACCTCAGCTGAAATGAAGGTTGGGGCTCTAATCACCCCATTTCCTTTTCCTGGTTGCTAGAGACTGAATATCTGAGTCCCCCCAGAATTCGCATAGTTGAATCCTAACCCCCAATGAGCGGGTGTCAGGAGGTGGGATCTTTGGGAGGTGACGAGGTCACGAGGGTGGAGCCCTCATGATGGGATTAGTATCCTGATGACAGAGGGCTCCCTGCCCCTCCTCCACGTGAGGACACGGTGAGGAGATGCATATGTGAACCAGCAGGAGGCCCTCACCAGACACGGAATCTGCAGGTGCCTTGATCGTGGATGTCCAGCCTCCAGACCTGGGAGAAAGAAATGTCTGTTGTTTAAGACGCCCTGTCGTGGCTTTTCTTTGTAGGAGCCCCAGCTGGCTAAGACACTGGTCACGACACCCCTCATTCCATTAACAGACATAGTTTTCTCAGGGTTGCAATCCAGCACCCACAGACCAGCTCCTGACCGAGGGTCAAAGGACCCCTGAGTGAGAGAAAGTGTGGGTTCTCAGCACCCCCTCAGGAGGTCCCACTGGACTCGGGCACCAGCCTGATTGAAAGAACAAGCTCCAGCCCCTTTCTGCTCGTGTCAGCGTCCACTGAGGCTCAGAAAAGAAACCAGCAGACCCTGGGCCATCAGCTCTAAGTCAGCGAGGGGTAGACCCCCCAACCACCAGGGACCTCTGTGAGACAGAGGATGGCTTGCCACCCACGACCACACTCAGAGGTGGGGGGGGGAGGCTGGAACTGCGCTCTCCCAGGATGTGCAAACTTCCCCGTGTGGGAGACAGAAGACCCTGAGTCTGCTGGTCATTCAGAGTACAGACCACCATTGCAGAAGTGGATGCCCCCTCTCTGCCACTGACATGGATTCTGGGTCCTTCTGGAAGATCACACAAGGCTCCCTACCAGATGGAGTGGTTTGGATTTCAGGGAATCCGTGCCACCCAACCTTCCCAAGGTGTGGAGGAGCCAGCTGCCTTTGCAGACCATGGAGATGGGCAGTCTGCTAACCTGCCAATCAAGAATTTGTAACCAGTAAGTTTGAAAAGTGGTGAATTCTGAGTAAGCCACGCAGTGGGGCCAGGTGATGCTGTGGGCATCCTGCCATGGAGCCCAGACACCCCTAACCTGCTCAGGACGTGTGTGAGGCTCACAGGATGCAGGGGGGTGGGGGGCACAGCCCCCCAAGAGGGGATGTGATCTTCCTACCAGGGCTCACCTCTCGCGTATCCCAATATTAAAATGAAGCTAAATGTATGGTTTGTCTGGTTAGGCATATTCTTTAAGTCTCATTACGTTTCAAAGTCACATGCTTTTCATTTCTGAGATGTGATTAAACTCACATCTGTTCTGATTGAGGTTTGGAATCTTTTATTTCAGGGGGAAAAAAGAGAGTCTTCAGAAGGGAGCCATCTAGTGCTGCGACGCTCATGAGACCATTAAATTTAATCCTCCTTTCACACTCACTCCAGGGGGGATTTCAATTAAATTTGTTCAAAATTTATCAGGTTCCTGCATGTTGGCATAAATGATTCAGGACCACTTATCTATTCACTGAGTAGGATGTACTGAAGGGTACACATTATTGTTATGACTTTTCACAGTTTCTTCATAAATTCACCTAATAGGAGTTTCTATTATTCAAAACCCTCTTCTTCCCCATTAAATGGTCTTGTTGTTCTTGCCACGATGAAATCTAATTACCTATGCAAATTTTGGGAGCACTCCTGAGTTACAAAAGCTGCCCTTTCCCCTAGTGGGCTGGCTTGCAGGACGTGGAATATGGCATTTATTCTCCTAAGAAAGCAGCAAGAATACAAGTCTCCAGACACTGAGGCCACAGGGGTGACAGTGAGCATGCATGTGGGGGAGGGATTTCAGGTGACTGGTTCAGACAGCCGGAAGTAAATACATGTATTCGGGAGCAGGGTCATAGGACACTGGAACAGGCTGACTTTATGTAACACGGATAATATATCTCTCTGGGCTGAGAAGGTGAACAGACCAGAGAACACAATTCTCTGGAGATGACACCAGGTTCATGGGTGGCCACTGAGACTGCATAAAAGTGTATAAAACAATACACTTTATACACTGCATAAAAGTGTATAAACCGATACACTTATCTGTCTAAAATGATTCACTAGGCACTTTTACAACCCCAGGAATTTATCTACAGAAATCCATTCAGCAAGGATGTGGTAACATGAAAACTGACTATTGACCACATAGGACATATTTTTATTTGCTTTTTTCCCTTGAAGAATTACATCAGTGAGAAAATTTTGAGCATCTCAGCTGTTCCCTACTTCCTTAATGAAAGGACAATATTCATAGGAAAATGAGCATCTCACTAACATGACACACAGAAAGTATCTCATCGTTCATAGTCCTCCTTAGCTTGAGTTCAGAATTCACAAGGGAGAAGTGAATTGACCTCACGTTAATAGTTAGGAATTGTAGGGGGCATGAGGTGGTTTTAGAGAGCTCTTTCCCTTTTAGAATGTTGTCCTTTACAAATTCCTCAAACTGAAGGATGTATTGTACGTGAAGAATGTACATCTTCGCCTCCATGGAGATAAAACTGAGAGAGTTGGTTGTTGGAAAACTGTGGATGGGCTCTTTAAGTTTTATCCTTTACTTGGTAGTGAGAGGTGGAATCATTACATCATTCTCCATCTTCTCTGGCCAAGTCAGGTGTTTTCCTGAATTCTGGGTCCCACCACTCAACATCTCCACTGTGAGGTTCATCAAGGCATCTCAAAACAGAAGTGCCTTGTGGGATTTAACATGATCTTTTGTCTCCTCTGGGACAAGGATTCTATCCCTCCCTCCATCTGACTGCCAATTTCTGAGGGAAAGTATATTTTAATTCCTGCTCTGTTTGTCTCTAAGTGGTTTCCCAAGATACACAGCAGTAGGAACCTCTGAGGACTTTCTTCTGGAGACCGGATTTGCCCAGATCCTGAGCTCATGTTGCCCTTGGAAATTTGAATTAAGAACCTCAGTCCCACCAGTGGAGCGTCCAGAGGTTTCAAATGCCACAGGCTGGAGGTCCAAATGTGGGACAGATTTCTCTCCAGTCATTGAACTCACATCTGCCATAATTTTTCAGTGAGGAATCATTGGAACTTTAGCCAGGAATTCTTTACGGCATTGTGGAGCTCTCCTATGCAGTACAGACATTTTATCAATATAATCCCTGACTTTTGCCAACAAATGCCAGTAATGATCCCAGTCATTGTGACAATAAAAGTGCTCCCACACACCTCAAATATCTAGCAGAAGAGTGAACCACCAAAAACAAACAAACAATAAATAAATCTTGAAGGGGTCAGAAAGAAAGGTCATACCAATTTCAAAACTAAGACAATAAGACTGATGGCTGACTTCTCAATGGAAGTGATGGAAACTAGAATATAATATACGACATATTTTCAATGTAGAAGGAAAACTACTGCCAAAATAGAACTCTATGCTATGTGACACAAACCTTCAAAAGCCATGGCAGGAAAGAGAATGTCAATGAAAGCAGCAGAGAAAGGACCTCTGAAAATTGTCTCACCCATAAAACCAAGGCAAGCACTGTACAAAATTTACAACCATCAACTTTTTCAAAACTCTGGAAATTAACCAAAGGCTTGTAGCAAACCAGAGAGTGTTTATTCAAGAAAAAGCAGAAAACAAAACACATCTGAATCTCATTAGGAAGAGTGAGCTGTGGGCATTTTAATTTACCCTATTTCCATCCTCTTCCCGCCCCACCCCCAAGTTCTACAGCTGGCTTTAAAACAAATAGCTCATATTCACGGTGGTAAACAGCAGCCTGGCGGTGACTGGAGCAGGAAGAATGTGGAAGATTCTTCAAACTCCTTTCCCAAGAACTGGCCTCGTCTGACTTGTCTGGCAGCTCCCTGAGAGACTCACTCATGAGATTGTCTTTGTTTGACTCGATTTGGAGCTCACCCAGCAGAACAGCCTTTTTCCCAGTGGAGAATTCTGAAAACAATTACAGACAATTGCTGAACACTGAGCTTGTTTGAGGCAGTAGATCACAGTTGGTGAAACTGTTAGACCAACCCAGAAAGCTAGGGAATGAGATGTCCATGGAAGCTTTAGAAACTCCAAGACAGTTCCTGGAATATGGACAGACATGTGTCCGGAGCTATGCTTGTGTTCCAGAAAGAGCTGAGGATGCCGTAAACTCTCATCTTTCCTACTCTCAAGGCTCTGCACAAGCAGGAAGGAAGAGGCAGAGTTACAACCTGCCTGCTGTCTGTTGAAGGTGTTCCCCACCACACACACGGACCCTCAGCAAAGACTGAGAAGCTTGTGGACATCTCTGTTCAGACATTAGCTGGCCACTAAACTACCTAAGCAGAGATATCAGTGGCCACACATGACAGAGAATACGGACTTACAGAATTAGTTTAAAAAGTGAATAAACAAATCCAGACAACAGGAAAGAGCAACAACACAAAACAGTGCAGGCGGGGAGGGTCTGACCTCCAGAACTGTCATGTTATGTGATTGAAAATGCAATTTTCAACAATAAAAGCAAGTATGAAACATGCAAAGGGACAGGAATGTATGGCCCAAACACAGGGGGAAAAAGAGCAGTAAATAGAGACTATCCTTTAGGAACCCAGACATTGGACATAATAGTCAACACATTTAAATAATCTATTTTAAGTATTTTCAAAGAACTAAAGGGAGCCATGTCAAAATAACAAAGTATGAGAATCATGTCTCACCAAACAGAAAATATAAATATATATAAAAATTAGGGGAAAAAAGAACTAAATACAAACTGTGAATCTGAAAAGTATAATGACTGAAATGAAAATTTTACTAAAGAGGCTTGACAGCTGGTTTGAGCAGAATTCCATGGATAGGAAGGAAGGTCAACTGAAATTATCCAGCTGGAAGAACAGGAAGAATAAAGAATGAAGAGAAGTGAACAGAGGCCTGTGGAAACCATCAAGTGTGCAAACATACACATCGTGGGATTGAGAGCAGAGGAGAAACACAAAGGAGCACAGGAGGTTCCTAAAGAAGTGATGGCCAGACAGTGCAGCCACACGGATTTCTCAGTAAGATTAATAATGTGTTCTTATCAGACACCAGGGAGGCCAGAGGACAAAAGTCTGTCAACCAAGCAAGTATATCCTGAAAAGCTATTCTTTACAAATGGAGAAAATAAGATATTCTCCAGCAAACAAAAACTGGACAAATGTGTTACTAGCAGAATAGGTCATATGTTAGGACAGTAAAAAAAAAGTCTCAATACCTTTAAAAAGACTGAAATCTCACAAAGTATGTTCCCTGACAAAAATAGAATAAAATCGGAAATCATATCTGAAGTAATTTGGGAAATTCACAAACATAGGCAATTTGAACCAGACAATTTAAAATAATAATTGGGTCAAAAAGAAATCACAAGGTAAAATAGGAATACTTTCAAATAAATGAAAACAAAAACAGTATACAAAATGTTTTGGCATTCAGGTGAAGCAGTGCTTAGAGGGAAATTCATAGCTACATTGCCTGTATTAAAGAAGAAAGGGGTTTCCCTGGTGGTGCAGTGGTTGAGAGTCCGCCTGCCGAGGCAGGGGGCATGGGTTCATGCCCCGGTCTGGGAAGATCCCACATGCCACAGAGTGGCTGGGCCCGTGAGCCATGGCCGCTGAGCCTGCGCGTCTGGAGCCTGTGCTCCGCAATGGGGGAGGCCTCAACAGTGAGAGGCCCACTTATGGCAAAAAAAAAAAAAAAAAAAAAGAAGAAAGATCTCAACCCCATTGTCCATCTGAATAACTAGAGAAAAGAAGAACATACAGAACCAAAACAAGTGGAAGAAAGGGAATCATAAGTATTGAGCATAGTAAATTGAATAGATTTAAAAAATAGAGAAAATCAATGAATTGAAAAGTTAGTTCTTTGTAAAGATCAACAAAAAATGACAAGCTATTAGCTAGAATAATTAAGGGGAAAAAGAAGACTCAAATTATTAAAAGGGAATGAAAGAGGAGATATAACTTCTGTCCTTAAAGAAATAACAACCATGATAGAATACTGTGGAAAACTGTATGCCAACAATTAGATAAACTTGATGAAATGAAAAAATTCCCAGAAAGACACAAACTACTGAAACTGACTAAAAGACATTAAAAATTGAATAAACCTATAACAAATAAAAAGATTGAATTAGTAATCAAAAATTTTCCACAAAGAAACACTCAGGAGAAGATGACCTTACTGGTGAATTCCACTAAACATTTAAAGAAAAATTGATACTAACCCCTCACAAACACTTCCAGAAAACAGAATATGAGGTAACATTTTTAAACTCATTTTACGATGCCAGCATTACCCTGTTACCAAAATGAGACAAAAACATCACTAAAGAAAAAAAAAGAAAGAAAAAATACAAAACAATAAATACAGACACAAAAATTTTCAATAAAATACTAGTAAACCTAATTCAGCAATATATAAAAAGGATTATATACCATGACCAAGTAGAACTTATCCTAGTAATGCAAAAATGTTCCATATATGAAAATCAATGGATGAATATACTGTATTAGTAGCATAAAGGACAAAAAGCACTTGACAATCTCAATTGATGTGGAAAAATCATTTGTCTAAATTTAACACTTTTGTGCAATAAAAACACACAAAAAACTAGGAATAGGAGGGGATGTTCTCAACCTAGTAAAGGAAATTTATTTAAAAAATATAGAACACATAGTTAACATCATACTCAATGGTGAATGACTGAAAACTTTTCCTCTAAGATCAGGAACAATACAAAGGAATCTGTTTATCATTTCTATGCAAAATAGTTCTGGGCATTCTAGCCAGGACCATTAGACAAGAAAAAAAAGGGAGGTGGGCATCCAGTCTTCAAAATAAAAATGAGACTACTTTGGTTTGTAAATGACATGTTCTTATACATAGAAAATCCAAAGGAATTCACAC
Source organism: Leucopleurus acutus (assembly GCF_964270905.1). Taxonomy (NCBI): domain Eukaryota; kingdom Metazoa; phylum Chordata; class Mammalia; order Artiodactyla; family Delphinidae; genus Leucopleurus; species Leucopleurus acutus. The sequence continues at coordinate 174,579,662 of NC_139145.1, read as the reverse complement.
ATTTGCTTGTACACGCACACAGAAGAAAAACCAACATATTAAAATGAATAAATTGAGTTCAGCAAAGTTTCAGAATAAAAGATGAATACATAAATGTCAGTTGTATTTCTTTACTCTAGGAATGAACAATCTGAAAATGATTTTAAGAAAACAATCCATTTAGAATAGCATCTAATACATATAGAAATAAATTTTACAAAGGAAGTATAAGACTTGTATACTTACCACTTCAAAAAGAAGTTAAATTGAAAGAAGTTAAATAAAACTTAAATTAATGGAAATACATCTGTGTCTGGATTGGAAGACTTAATGTTGTCAAGATGGCAATACTCCCCAAATTAATCTGTAGATTTAAAACAATATCTGTCAATTTCCCAACTGGAGTTGTGTGTGTGTATGTGTGTATGTGTGTGTGTGCAGAAATTGTAAAGCTGATGCTAAAATTCATATGAAAATGCAAGTGATCCAAAGTAATTGAAACAAACTTGAAAAAGAAGAACAAATTTAGAAGACTCATACTTTATAATTTCAATTTTACTATACATATGCAGTAATCAATACTGTGTGAAAATGACATAAAGATAGAGATCAATGGAATAGAATTGAGAGTCTAGAAATAAACTCATATATCCATGGTCAGTTGATTTTTAACAAGGGGTCATGACCATTCTGTGGGGGAAAAATAATCTTTTTAACTAAAGATGCTGGGACAACAGTATATCTACATGGAAAACAATGAAATTTGACCTCTACCTCACACCATATAAAAAATTTTACTCAAAATGGACTAAAGTCCTAAATATAAGCACTAAATCCATAAGATTCTTAGAATAAAACATAAGTGTGAATCTTTCTGACCTTAGATTAGGCAATGGTTTCTTAGTCATAACACCAAAAGCACAAGCAAAAGAAAAAACAAAACAAAATAAAACAAAACAAAATCCCCAAAATAAAAATAAAGCAAAAAACAAACAAACAAAAAAAACTTCATTGGACTTCATCAAATTTAAAAACAAATCAAAATATTGTGCTTCAAAGGACAATATCTAGAAAATAAAAAGTTAACACACAGAATAGGAGAAAATATTTATAAATCATATACCTGATAAGGGATTTGTATCTATAGTGTATAAAGGCAAATGCCAGTAGAGATATAGATTTGAACAACATGCTAATAAGTATGTTCTAATTAACATACTCAAGACATTGGAGCTAATTACTACAAAATATGAAATTTTTTGAAGACTTATAGAACATTTATGAAAGATGGCCATATGCTGAGGCATAAAATAAGGTGCAAAACATTTCAGACACCTGATATCATCCACAGTACACACCCTGACAACAGTGGAAGCAAACCATAAATCAAAAAGAAGAGAAAGGAACTAGAAAATATCCATATTTTTCAAAATGAAGCAATGCACTTCTGAATGACTAAATATAAGGAATAAATCACAATGCCAATTAGAAAATAGTTTCACCTAAAGAAAAATTAAAATGTATTTTATATATATAAATATATAAAACTTGATAATATATAATATATAAATATATTATATATATTTATATATATAATATATATTTATAAAACATATAAATCAAAACTTTTAATAATATATAAAAACTTGAATAATGCCTCCAAAATTTCGTCTGAGAAACATTATGGTATTAAATGTATTTTTCATAATTTATGCATCAAGAAATTAGCAAAAAATGTTAAGCATAATAAAATATGAGCTAAAATTAATGAAGTGGACATGAAAAATATAGTGAAGATAATTATCAAAGCTAAAAGGTTGGTTCAGATAAACGAATACAATTAATAAAGACTTGGCAAGAGAGATCACCAGGGTGGGGGTGGGAGGGTTGCAAGGAAGAGAGGCAGAAGGCACAAAATCAATATGCTAGTGAAAAAGGTGATATCACTAGAGATCTCACAGACATGGAAAGAAAAAAACTATGAATAATTTATGATAATGAATTTGACAACTTAAATGAAATGGTAAAGTTACTAGAAAAACACAACTTTCTAAAACTGACACAAGAAGAAGTAGAATATTGAAATAGCCCTGAATTTACTATGAAATTAAATACATGATTAAAATTTTAAAGAACTTTAAGCTCAAATAGCCATACCTATAAATTCATTAATATATAAAAGATAATAAAATGCCATGATAATATTTAGTTTACTTCAAGAATAACAGATTGAATTTAACATTTGAAAGTCAGTCAATGCATTTCACTACTTCCACAAAATAAAGGAGAAAACTGACAATGAACAATGTGGGTTTAAACTGTGTGGGTCCGCATAAACTTTTTCAATAAATATGTACTACAGAACTACCAAATGCAGTTGGCTGAAGCCATGGGTGCAGAAACGGAGGGCAGACTGTGAAGTTATACACAGACTTAGGACTGCACAGAGGTAGGTGCCTCCCTAAATCCCCCACCCTGTGTTCAAGAGTCAACAGCATATGTATATGTGTGTGTGAGTTTAAGAAAGTGGAATAATAAAGAGTAGAATGAGGTAAGATGTCTGAAATATCTTTTTTTCCAACAAAAAGCTGCTATCCAGAAGATAAAGGAAATTCTTAAAAATAAGAGTTCATGCTTAGCCAAACAGGAAAGTGGCCAGACTCTGGGCCCAGCCTGTGAGTTTGCAGGCTCTCCCTGCCTTAGCTGACAGGCCTCCTCTGCCAGGGGTAGAAGCCATTCTCATCAAAGCAAACCAGAACACACAAATCCCTTAGATGCCAGGTGTGCACAAAAAGGTAGATTTGAGGCCCAGAGCAGAGTGAGGGAGACCAGGCTTGCTGTGGATGTGGGTTCTGCCCTGTGCTGAGAATTTTAACCACTGTTGTGGCAGGGTCAGATTTCCATGTCAGCAAAGCCCTTTGCAATATGAATAGGAGACCAACACTGGGATAGGAGCTGGATGTTGGAAAGGGGGAGACCGACAGAGAAAACATTGGTGTAGTCCAGCCCAAGGGGAGACCTGGACTCAGCCAGAACATGGGAACTGAGTCTGAGGACATGCATGAAGGAAATGTGAAAAGGTCTTCAGAGGTGACACAGGTGTCTGGTCACAGGAACTGGGAGTACGGTAGAGTCTTCACAGAGATAAGGGTTTATGGGAGGAAAGAGGTCCATTTTGGATTTGTAGTTTCATGTTCACAGAAAGCCAAGAGCTCAGGTTGTGAGTGAGGCAGAGTGTGGTGAAGGTACCTGTTCAAGGCTGTACCTGGAACAAGTAGGAGAGATGACCCCACGTGAGTTCTGAGAGGATAACCTTGGAGAGACAGAACCAAACTCCAGCGTTGGCCCTTCAGGAAGGGGTGAGACAGAAAACCTGCAGAAAGTGGCCAGAGAGCTAGCACTATCCTAATAGCAACCCCACACAGAGACATTACAAATACAAACAAAAAGAAAACAAACAAAAAATAAAACAAAACTACAGACCAATATCTCTTATGAATATAGATGTAAAATTCCTTAGTAAATTGAAGCTACTGATGGGAAGAAAATTATACATCATGATGAAGCAGGTTTATTTCAGGAATGCAAGCCTTGTTCAACATTCAAAAATCAATGTAATCTAACACATCAGGTTTTTGTTGTGGACCATTTTTAAAGTATTTATTGAATTTATTACAATATTGCTTTTGCTTTACATTTTGGTTTTTTGACCATGAGGCATGTGGGATCTCAGTTCCCTGACCAGGGATCAAGCCCACACCCCCTGCACTGAAAGGCAGAGTCCTAAGCACTGGACCAACACATCAACAGGCTAAAGAAGGAAAATCACATGATCTTATCAATAGATGTAGAAAAATATTTTGACAAAATTCAACTTCCATTCATGATAAGAAATCTCAATAAACTAAGAATAGAGGGGAACTTCCTCAACTTGACAAAGAATATCTGTAAAAAACAAAACAAAACAGAAACAAACAAGAAAACCCCCAAAAGTCCTATGTGTCTCTACTGTGCACTCCCCTCTCATCACCCAAGCTATATGCCCCCTAAGAGGTCTGTGTTGGTCCTTCTGTTGTGGTGGGCTGATTATGTGGGTGCTCTGGTAGGCTTGGTTGGCCTCTGGCCTAGTTGGTTGCTGGGCCCTGCCTTATGTGGATGCTGCTGGCTGCTGGTCACGAGGCAACTGACTGAAGAACAGAGCTGGAGGAATCAGGCTCCCTGACTTCAGACTGTACTACAAAGCTACAGTAATCAAAACAGTATGGTACTGGCACAAAAACAGACACATAGATCAATGGAACAGGGTAGAGAACCCAGAAATAAACTACAAGAAATAATCTACAACAAAAGAGGCAAGAATATACAATGAAGAAAAGACAGCCTCTTCAATAAATGTTGTATGGAAAACTGGACAGCTACATGTAACAGAATAAAATTAGAACATTCTCTACTGCCATATACAAAATTAAACTCAAAATGAATTAAAGACCTAAATGTAAGACTGGATACTGTAAAACACCTAGAGGAAAACATAGGTACAACACTCTTTGACATAAATCGCAGAAATAGTTATTTTGGATCCTTCTTCTAAAGCAAAGGAAACAGAAGCAAAAATAAGCAAATGGGACCTAATTAAACTTAAAAGCTTTTACATGGCAAAGGAAACCATTAACAAAACGAAAAGAATGGGAGAAGATATTTGCAAATGATATGAATGATAAGGGGTTAATATCCAACTTGTATAAATAGCTTATACAACTCAACATCATAGGAAGAAAAACTGATTTAAAAAATGGGCAGAAGAAATGAATAGACATTTTTCCAAAGAGGAAATGCAGGTGGCCAATAGGCACATGAAAAGATGCTCAACATTGTTAATCATTAGGGAAATGCAAATCAAAACTACAGTGAGATATTACCTCACACCTGTCAGAATGGCTATCATCAAAAAGAACACAAATAACGAATGTTGGTGAGGATGTGGAGAAAAGGGAACCCTCCTACACTATTGGTGGAAATGTAAATTGGTTCAGCCACTGTGGAAAAGAGCATGCAGGTTTCTCAAAAAACTAAAGATATAATTACCACATGACCCAGCAATTCCACTCCTGGGTATATATCAAAAAACAGAAACACTAATTCGAAAAGATACATGCACCCCAATGTTCTTAGCAGCATTATTTACAATTGCCAAGGTATGGAAGCAACCTAAGTATCCATCAACAGATGAATGGATAAAGAATATATATATATATATATATATATATATATATATATATATATATATATATTACTCAGCCATTAAAAAAATGATATTTTGCCATTTGCAGCAACACAGGTGGATTTGGATGGCATTATGCTTAGTGAAATAAGTCAGAGAGAGAAAGACAAATACTGTATGATATCTCTTATATGTAAAATCTAAAATATAAAAAACAAACTAGTGAATAAAACAAAAAAGAAGTATACTCTCAGATATAAAGAACAAACTAGTGGTTACTAGCGGGCAGAGGGAAGGGGAGAGGGGTAACATAAGGGTGGGGGAAAGGCAGGTGGGGGAAAGGCAGTGTAAAGCACTATAGAATTTAAAGAATCTTTCATTCAATAACCAAAAGAAAACTGTAGCTAACAAAATACTTAATGGTGAGAAACTCAAAGCTTTAATATCAGGTACAAGACAAGAATGTCCTCTCTCACCACTCCTTTTCAACATCATACTGGAGATTCTAGCTAGCTGGCAACAAGAGAAAAAACTGTCTTTGTTCACAGATATTATGATTATCTCTGTAGAAAATCCTAAATAATTGATGAAAACCTCTGGGAACTAATAAGCAATTAAAGAAAGTTTGCAGAATACAAAATTAATGTACAAAATTCAATTGCTTTCCTATATACCAGCAGCAAACAATTCGACTTGAAATTAAAAACTCAGTAACACTGCATTAACACCACCAAAAACGAAATGCTTAAGTATAAATCTAATAAAATATATACAGTATCTATGTAAGAAAAACTACAAAACTCTGATGAATAAAATCAAAGCAGAAAATAAATGCAGAGACATTCCATGTTCATGGATAGGAAGATTTAATATTGTCAAGATGTCAGTTCTTCCCAACTCAATCTATAGATTCAGTGAAATTCCAGTGAGAATCCTAGTGAGTTGTTTTTTGGTACTGACAAACTGATTCTAGAGTTTATGTAGAGATTCAGAAGACCCAGAGTAGCCAACATAATATTGAAGGACAAAAACGAAGTTGGAGGACAAACACTACCCTACTCCCAGACTTACTGTCAAGCTACAGTAATGAAGACAGTGTGGTGTGGTGAAAAAATAAACGAATAGATGCCCAGCATTTGTTTGTAAGACTCACCACTCCCTTGTGCTCCTCGTTTCCTCCAGGCTGACCCCACTCCACTCTGACCCTTAGGCCTGTGTGCACCACGCCCTGCATCTGTTTGCAGGGCTCAGATCTTGCACAATTTTATCACAAGCGTCCTCCCTGGGCCCTGCTACTGAATGTCCTCAGGTCCCCTGAGTGGCACGATGCTGGGAACTCCATGGGCTCCAACCCTTCTGCCCCTGCAGGGGTCCTTTCCTGCTTAGAACAAATATTCAGCACATAAAGAAAAGTTATATTAGGCAGCAGTGTTTGTGTAAAGACAACTACATCCACATTACATATTAAAATGTTTTCTTTGACCTGAAAATTATTTTCCCTCTGATTTTAAAGGGAATTAAAACATTTCCATGGGCCTCCAAAAGTGCTGTCTGCCCAGGCAGGGCCTACTGTGCTCAGTGGGGAGGTCAGTGCTGGCCCCAAAAGTCTCCAACTTTCTTCTTCTTGCCGTTGTGCTTACTTGGGTAATGGGGCGATGTCAAAGATCCAGAGGTCAGACCTGATGAAAGTTGGCTCTGCAAGACCATGTCAGTGTCTCCTGCTGCGTCCAGCCTTGGTACCTTCTCAGGAAAGCATCCCAGGCTTCACAGCTGGAAGGGCATGTGCAGCAGTCAGTGACAATGGCAGCCATGGAACAAGTGGCCCAGCCTCTCATCTGCTGGAGACACCAAGTGGGGTGGCATGGAAAGGGTCCTCGCCAGTTTCCATAGTAACAGCATCATTTGATTTCACGCCCTCAACATTTAATTTTTCCATTTTCTATCTGAGTATCCACCCGCCCCCCGCCCCGCCATGAGGCCTCTCATACTTTCATGACGACTCTACTGTAAGGTCTTCCTTGTAATGAGACCACATTGCCTTCCCGTAGCACCCACTCATTGGCCCTGGTTCCCTTTGAAACTACTGAGATGTATATATTTATATATATACTTTTTTTTCTTCTTTTTCAATACTATCCAAATATGTGACTAGTCTAAAGATACTACGATGCTTATTTCTAAGGTGGGCTGGGATGGTGGGCACCAAGCTGAGTTTCTGTGGCCATTCACCCAATGTGTTAATGAATTTTCACTTTCCCAAATGATATTCTGCTCACTTCTAAGTGGCTACAAGATGGCACAGCATTTCCTTCAACTCTCCCTTCCTGCTTTATTCCTTTAGCTCCATTATGTTGGGCTCAGACAGAACATCCAGCACATTTCCAGGCAACTTGCTCTGTGAACAATCAAGTGACATGGCAGCCGCACCATTACTTATCAGCTTGCATTAAAGTTTCATTGGCGAGTTATTAATTATTGAGGAATTAATGCTGAGCTCCAGCTGCGCACCCCAGTTCCCTTCACAAGAGCCCAAGTATGGGAGCAGGAAGCCACTCCACCACCTCTCACAGCTTCAGCTTCTGAAGCATAAAAAGGAAACAAAACTGAAAACCCATGCTGAAGACAAAGACAGGCATGGGCTGTAAATCCTCAGGGTAGATTATTAATAAGGAACAAGGAAGATCCCTGCTAGTTAGCTCTAACTTCGGCAATTGTCAGGGGAACCTTTCTTTTAAACGATTTGGTGGGTCTGGCTCTGAAGACAAATTCTCCTGTTTAGACCCTGTCTTGTCCATTCACAGGGCGATGAGCTGGCTGCCAGCACTGCATGTCCACGGTCAGCATCAATTCCCTCCCCAGCCCCAAGTGAAGCAGATGTTCTGGCTTTCCCAAAGGCAAATGTTTCTTCTTAAATCGTCCATAGTGCTGCGCATTTCTCACTGAATGATGCTCAGAAAAGCATGTCCCAGCGCCGTAGGTAATAAGGCACAAGGAGAAAGACGACGTTTTTGAGTTCTGAAGGTTGTTCCTCAATGAAATGTAATTCCCTCTGTTTAAAATGTACTCACTATTGGATGAAGGTAGAGCATGGGATCATTAAACAGAAATTAAGATTGAAGTAAGTTGGATCTTTCGGACAGGACGAGAGGTCTCAGTCTTCCAGGAGCGCTCAGGTTTGGATGAACGGGTACAGCATGTTTTCATGTTGAGAGTCTCTCTCTGTGTGCCCCCGGGGGTAGGGGCCTGGGGCCTGGGGGACTGAGGGGAGGATGCTGCCACGAGGAGAGCAGGAAGCATCACTACATGCTGTCTGTGCGTGTACTAAGCTCCTCAAACGTCTATTACAAATTGGCACATTACAGTTGTAAGAAGGCAGGAAAGCTTACTACATGACTCAAAATAGGATGCAACTTGGTTTTTAAATAATTGGATTAAGCTACAAAAGATTCTGAGACAAGTGAGTTAACAAACCCCTGTGAACTGGTTATGGGCTGGTTAAAGTTTGGGGACAGTTTGCTGGTTATTAAGGGGGTAGTTACCAGGGTGGGAAAAATTGTCAGCTGTGAGGTCCTGACCTGATCTGGGAGGCGAGGGGCAAGGATGCTGAGAAGTAGGCACACACATGTTCAATCAACTACTCAAAAAAACACCCAATTAAGTCGAAAATGAGGTGTTTCCAAGAAGCGTGGCTTACACGCCTGGTTGTGCTTGGAGCATGTGCCTGGGGGTGTGGAGCCAGGGACACCAGCCTCTGGGGTCAGGAGAACTGCTTCAGCCCAGAGGACGCATCAGAAGCAGATGCTGAGACAGGCGAGCAAATCCTGCCCCAAGGAGAGCTGCCTCCGTGACACCAGAACAGCGAGGGGCCTCCCTGCCTGGGGACTGAATTGGAGCAGGACAGGGGCTGGAAGGAGAGGCCTCATGGGCACAGGGAGAGGCTGGTGCACGAGGTCTAGGGCTGTCCTGGCCGAGAGCCTCAACAGGGTTTTGCTGGGTGTCACTGTTGCTCCTGTCCTGTGGCCAAGGCTGCCGACCCTGCACACACACCGGTACCCAATGGACAGCTGTGGAGAAGCCGGCCACTCCCAGAAACCTTTGTGCCTGGGCCTTTGGGGAAAGATGCATGTCTTCTGGGAAGATGCGAGTGTGTCCACGGCTTGGGGTGAAGCAGCATCGTGGCAAACAAGGAGACCCCAGTGGGGCAGTGAGAGCCCCAGGAAGAGAGAGTTCAGCTCTTGGAAAGAGCCCTCCCCTCAAAGCCTGAACTGGGAGAGGGGGAGGGGGCTGCTGTCCCAGTCCTGTGGGAGCTGCATGTGCCGACCGTGAGTTGTCCCAGCACGATGATGGTGTGATGCTCCAGCCCCCAAAGGGCTGAGAAGAGTCTGGATGCCAAGCCCAGACCCAGACACCTCCTGGAAAGAGGGCAGTGACCAGGCAAGCAGCAGTGTGGTAGCCGGTCGCAGGGCTCTCCTGCACACAGAGCAACAGCCCCCAGGCCACACTGCAGGCAGGTGAGATGCAGGTAAGACAGTGGGTCTTTGCCTTGTGACTCAGCTCATAAGAGCTCTGCCTCATGTCGGTGCAAAGTGGGTACTCAGTCAGTGTTGGGCAATCTTGTCTCACACGGTCCAGGTGTGCAGACAGGGGTCTGGACACATGTTTGTGTCAGGAGGGACCATGGGCGGTGAGCACGCATGTGATTCGACAGTAGGTGCCCAAGGCAAGCCCATCCAGCCAGGGCGTTTCTGGGTGGGATTTGGGTCCTGAGGAGCAGGTGTGCCCAGGGCCGCAGGCTCAGCTGCCACAGGAGCAGCTAGGGGACAGAGCAGCCAAACGTGGAAGATCCCACCCAAAGATGTCTCTGTCAGTGCATTTGTTCCAAGCTGATGTGCTTTGCCAGCTGTGGGAGACGAGGGGTCAGCAGTTGCTGGTATGGTCCGTCGGTTGTCTATTATACATGTGTGTCTCGTGTAAGTGATGGCAGTGATTAGCTGATTGGCCTGAGAGCTCAAGCCTTCCTTGGTGACTGCCCCCCAAGAATTCAGGTAGAGATGAAGCGACGTCACACCGCAGGTCTTCCCAGACTGCACGTCCAGCCCTCTCGACCACACCAGCCGAGCTGACCTTCATGCTGGCAGTGGACCTGTGTATGTGGGGTGGGGGTGCCTGGCTGTGTGCGCTGGTGCATGGTTGCAAGTGGCCACACGTGTGTGCATGCAGCTGTGCGAGTGCCTTGCAGGTGTGGGCATGTGTGTGTACTTATGTGTGCATGAGTGTGAATGTTTGCATGTGCCTCTGAGTATGGGCACATGCGTGCATGTGTGTTTATGTGCAAAAGTGTGTGTGCACATTTGTGTGTGTTAGTGGGTGCACACATGTGGGGGTAGGGTGTGTGCACACGTGTATGGATGAGTGTCTATGTGCATGCATGTTTGTGTGTACACTTGTGTGTAAGCCACAAGTGAATGCATGCGAGTGTGTGTGTGTGTGTGTGCGCAAATGCCTGCATGGATGTGCACCCCTGTGTGCATGAGTGCTTGGGTGTGCATACACTACACGTAGGTACATGGTATCACATGTCTGTGAGTGTACATGTTCATGTACACATCTGTGTGCACCTGTGTGTGAGCATACACATGGAGGTTCATGTGTGCACATATACACATATGCAAAAATGAATCTGCACATGATATTTAGGTGTGTGTGCAAGTGTGGTAGTGTGCCAAATGTGCTTTCATGTGCATGTGCACATGTGCACGAGTGTGTGAGTGCACTGTGAGCATGCATGTGTGGGTATGCATGTGTGTTTTTGTGTATGTTTGTGGGTAGCCTTGTGAGGCTACACTTGTATGTGTGTGCCTGCACCTGTGTGAGTACCTGTTCTTTTGTGTTCATGTGTGCACACTGCCTTGTATATGTGTTCATATATGCTTACTTGTGTGCATGCATTTTACACATGTGTGCCTTTGTGTCTCTGTGTCAGTGCCTGCCTGGTGTGTTCACATACATGTGTGCACACCTGAGTGGGAGGTGTGTGAGTGTGTGCACAAGTGTGTCTGTGTGCACATGCAGACACACATGGCTATGGGTGCATAAACACGCCTGTGTGAATGTGTACATGTGCACAGACATGTGTGTGAAGGTCCGTGAGTGCATGTGGTGTCTGGGATTCCGTGTGTGCGTGTGTGCTCACATGGGCGTGGAAGAAGCAGTCCTGTGTGAGGCAGTGAGACGACTGTTCTTGGCAGCTGAGTCTGGACCTAGGGCACCACGTCCTGGCTCCGAGTCCTGTGTGAGTTACTCAGACCCACCGAGCCTCCACAACCTCATCTGTGAACTGGGGTCCTCCTCACGGAACCTTCCACTTGGGTTCACTGTGAGAAGCAAACGAGTGACCTTGTGTGAGCTGATTAGGCAAGACCGGGCGCAAAGGCTGTGCTGTCTTCTTGGTTGTGGTTATTGTTGTTAACTTCATTATTATTATTTTGACCCTGTGGCTGAACTTACCTGGGGCCATCTGTTTTCTGCCTGCTGTCCTTGTACCTGTAATAATGTCAGGTTCACTTCAGTGTGGATAATAAATCATATGTTTTCACTATTTAGGTTGAAAGATTTTGAAATCATTGCTTTATTATAAATTCTCATGTCCCTTTATTGAATTTGAGAGAGACTAAATGCTCACCTCTTTGGCTGTGCCTGGCACCCACATCTGCTTTTACCAGCAGCCATCAAACTCATTGTATTATTAAAATCCCAATGATACATGACATAATTATGATGAAGTTTGGAGCATTCAGTAGAGTACACATCACTCAGAGATGTGTACAGTTAAAATTAAAATTCCACCCTCATCCTATCATGATCCGTTAGGTGAAATTAGTACTGAAAAAAAAGATGAAGAATGATGCAATTCTTTCTAAAGAACAAATCTCCACTAACATTCCTATTTAATTATTAAAAAATTATTTAAATGCCATTTGAAAAATTACTTTTAAAATTATATGTACAGAATTGCATTTACACAGGTTTGCCCAGATGCATGTGCCATTCAGAAAAATGAACAATTAGGCTTCTTCCGAAGATTTTCTTTTTGAAAACCATCCAGTCTAAATATGCTGTTATAATTAGAATTTAATAATTTTATGATCAGAGTTAGCTGTCCCAGAGGGTGGTTTTCTGATATTGTTGTTACTGTTGAGGAAAAGGCATGCCACTGGATTTGAAAGCTCATCCACGGTGAGAAGCTCATCACTTATAAAGAAGAGAGAATCAAGGTCATGTGTGATGCCAGGTACAGAGCAGCGTGGTCTCAGGACAGGGCTCAGCTCCCGGTGTCTGGGTGAGCCCAACACAGAGGAACCTCTCAGATAACACAAACTTCTGGGAAGTTGAATACGAAGAAAAAGCCTCCTCTGGTTATCAATGAGGTTGAAGGAGCCTTGCCGTGGTTCCCATCCAGCACATGGTACTCACCTACTCTGTCCAAGTGTGTTCATGCTCCATGTAGAGGGAAGAGTGTGTTGGGGTCTCAGGTATCCCCTAGTGTTTGTGATAAGCCATTTACTCTCTAGCTATTTGCTGAGCACCCAGTGTAGCCAGGCTACACAGGAGAGCAGCCAGAGTTGCCTGCAGCTCCCTGGAAGGCAGAACCGAAGGAAGTGGATTCCTTGGTCCAAGGAAGCCATTGGAAGGATGGACCTGGTTCCTGGGAATCTCCAAGCTGGGGAGGATCCAAGCAGTGAAATAGGTGTATTTGCTGGTCATTGCTCTGTCCTTACAAAACTGAATATCAGATACAACTGTTATGAACTATGTATTGGTTGTTACTTAAAATACCTTTGCGGACTTGGAGCTGTCCAGTATTTCCTATATTCCCAGGACCGGGGAGGAGGGCCATTCTATTGATGTTCTAGGAAACTAGCTACAAGAAAAGAATTTGGTAAAGATTAGGAAATCATGGTGCTATATTTACATCCTTTCCTTGATTTCTTATTTTCAAAGGGAAACATACCTTTAGTCTTTCCACAGTGACCTGAACCCTCATCCCTATGCTGAACCCCTAACACCCATGACTGTATTTGGAGATGGGACCTCTAAGGAGGTAGTTAAGGAGTTGCCTCTGATCCAATAGGACTGGTGTCCTTATAAGAAGAGGAAGAGGCAACAGAGCTCTCTCTCCACACATGCTCTCTGTGCAAAGGCCATGGGAGGTCACAATGAGACGGTGGCCATCTGCAAACCGGGCAGAGGGTTCTCGCCAGGAACCAACACCGCTGGACCCTGCTCCCAACTTCCTAAACTGTGAGCAATAAACGTCCGTTGTTTAAGCTGCCCTATCTGTGGTATTTGTTTTGGAGCCCCAGCTGACTAAGATAAGTGGGTTCCGGTTTATTGACTCAATAATTTTTACTGGATCAAAAAAGTTTAATCATTTGAATGTATTTCTAATGATGCCTCCGTTTCTTTTTAACATGGATTTTTGTGCAGTGCATAAAAATATCTCTACCCTAAAAATAGAAAAGTACTGAAATCTCATTTTAATTTTAATATTTCACTATAAACTATACAAATATATAAAGCAATATGAAGTATAAGAATGTCTGAATGGTATCAATTAAAATAAGAAAACATAACAATATTACATCGAGGGAAAAGGACAACAAAGTAAAAGGATTCAGTGAATTACGGCAGAGGTGTCTTGTGAATGCTGGTGGTGGGCTTCCAAACAATTAAGCCCCAGACATTTAGCTGCAGTAGCGAATTCTACCCTATAAAGTGATTGAGATTTATCGAGAAAGGTCTTTCCTGATGATTAAACCTCAATTGATTAATAAAAACCCAGTTATGGAGGTTTAGCAAGCACAGTAGATGACTGGTCTGCTTCTGTCCCATAGTTGTTAAACCTCAGTAAATGCCTTTTAAAGAATCATTTTGTCTTTAATTAGCATGCACTAGCTGTCCTATTAAGTCTAAATTAAGTCTTTATTCGAAGCAGTTAATTTGGAGACTCAACCAAATGTGGACACCTGCAAGGTAGTGATTTCAGTTTCTGGCTGTTGTCAGGATCTAGCAGTTCTGTGACATTGAAGGTTCAAAAGCTTGGCTGCCCCTGCCGGTGTGGAATGTGTACAAGGGTATGTGTGCATGCGTGTGCTAGCTAGTGCCTGTGTGTTTAGACCAAACACCCCCGTGGCAACTGTTTCCATCAGAAAAGCACAAGTTATTAAACAGACATTAAAATTAAACTCCATTCTGAAGGTTAGACGTCTTTTAACTTAAAAAAATTCCACCCAAGGAGACACCATGAAAAAATCACAACTTGGGTGCCTGAGGTTCTGGATTTTAGGCTCGTGGCTTGCACCAATTTTATTTTCCAACTTTCATTTCCAAATTTACTTAAAATACTTTTAGACTAAATATTTTCTAAATGTCTTCCAGTGCTAAAAATATATGATGATACAATAATAATTAAATGGCATTTTTTACAGTTAATTGTGCAGTGTCTGAAATTCAAAATTTGAGTGCATCATCATTCATGGAGAACTGAGGATAGGAATGAAAACAACACAGACATGGATATAAATACAAACGTAAACAAGCTTTAAGAAGTCTTCATATTGATCGTCCTTCCATCCCAGGGTTAGCCCCCTATAACTGGTCTTTAGGCAATAGATGGGCTCGTAGGTACCAAGGGTCCCCGGGTGCTGGTGGGTTTGATGAAACCAGCCCTGTAATGCAAGAGTTAATGATTGTTAAGTTGAACTCTCTAGGCCTTCTCTAAACTATATTTATCCACAAGTAATGACTGAAAAGAACCCAGAGAGAGATAAGAAGATGCAATGCACATTTATTTGTCAAATTAAATTATGTTTCTCTTACTTACAGAAAATGATCAGTGTGCTGTAAAAATAAGATTGTTTTAATTGGCTAAATAATTGTATAAATAATTCTAATGTGCAAATTGGTTTTCTCAACGTATGTTTATCATCCAAAAAATTGTCTCTGGTAATGAGGTAAGATTTATTGCTTGTCTGCTGCGTTGCAGGTCCTACGTTCACTCTCTTATTTAATCCTCACTATAGCCATATGGTGGAGACCTCATTCTTGTTCTAATTTTACAAATGAAGCAACAGAGGATCAGAGGGAGATTGTTTTAAAGGGTCCACTCTTTGAATTTGCATTACTTTTAAAGTTCTTTTCCATTTTATTTACTTACTGCCTTCTTGTGTTTTACTTTTATGAACTGATGAATGATCTTTGCTCATGTTTATTTTCAAGTTTTACCTTGATATTTTAATAATTATTTTTACATAGGCAATATTTTAAACAAATATGGACACAACATTAATCTTTTACTTTGTGTTTTTTGCCTTTGGTGTTATGCTTAGGAGGACTTTTCTCATAGGAGATTATAATGGTAAATGCTCACTTGTTTTATCTTCTGGGGCCCTATAGCCCAGTGCGGCTAAAACATGGCTAGTGTAAATGAGGTGTGCTTAAAATATAAAATACACACTGGATTACAAGGTCTTAGCATGAAAAAAAACTAAAAGTACTTAACAATATTTTTCATATTGAGTCCATGTTGAAATGGCATAATTATGATATATTAGATTAAATAAAATATATTAAAATTAATTTAACCTATTTCCCATACTTTTGTTTCTATGTGGCTACTAGGACATTTAAAATTGTATCTGTAACTCACATTATATTTCCATTGTACAGCACTCTCCTGGTGTATTTTACTTTACATTTATAATTATATACACATATTATCTATATGTGTACCTATGCACATAGTATATATATTATGTACATATACCTTCACATACATATTATTTGTGTATAATGTATATTTACATTACACCTATATAAATATATATGTATAATTATATATATTCCATCATAAATTTGTTTTGGTGTTATGTGATTTTTTTTAAGAAATGATTAGGCAATAGCTCAAAACCATTTTTTTTTAAATAATGACTCCTTTCTGATGATTGGAAATACTGACTTATATTAAGTTCTTACTCATAGTTGGGCCTGTGTCTGGGCTTCCCAGCATATCTCATTGGCCCACTCACAGTGTATTAATTATCATGCTTTTGTAAGATGCTTTACTGCTTGGCATCATAAAGTGACAATTTGCTATGTATTTATTCTTCCAAATAACCTTTAGAAGAATTAGTAATATTCTAAGTAAATTTAGAAAAAAATATATGCTGGACTAAATTTACAAGTTAATTTGCAAAATTTGACATATTTATAGCACTGAGAGTTCCATTCATAAACCTATTTGTGTCTTTTCCCTTATTCAAATCCTCCTTCTATGCACCTTACTAAAGCTGTAGTATTATACTTACATATCTCTGTATTTTTCCTCTACACATCACTATAAATTGTATATATTTTTCCATATAGTTTATGCATCTGCTGATATTTGATCAGCAAGTAAATTTTGTATGTGTTTATCCTAACAAGCCACCTCTCTTATCAGTTCTAAGAGTGCTTCAGTTAAGTCTCTTAAATTTCCAGGAAGACATTTTTATCTTATGCAAATATGACAATATTGTCTCCTCTCCATTATTCATAAATCATATATTTTTCTTTCCTTATTGCATTGGTTTGAACTGATAGGGAAAAAAATGGTAGTATTGACTATGAGATTATTTCTGGTTCTTAAATTTAATATAAACTTCTCTTGATTTAACACTAAATCTGACCATAGCTAATTGTTTGAGGTAGATATCTTTATAAAATATATTAAGAAATTTTAATTTCTATTTCTTGATCACTAAGAGAAGTTTTGGTTAGTAATTAATATTTTAAAAATATTTTTATCATCTAATTATCTGTTTTTGCCTATTGACTGGTTGATGTGAAGACTTATTTTAATAGTTTTCTTATCATTGAACATTACTGAATATGTAAAATCAACTCAATTTAATCATGACGTATTGTATATCTAATATACTCTCAATAATGCATTGTCAACACCAGAACTGCATAAGTAAATTTATATTTCATCAACTTTGAATTGAAAAAGTAATAGAAAAATTTGAAAGCTTCAGTATCAAACTAGCTTTATATGTGGTAGGCTATGTGTTGATATTGACGTCTCAACGTACTCAGGACAATGGGTTGAGTGAGATTTAAATGATACTGTGTTTCCCTTCCTCACTCCCACCTAGGTCT
Source organism: Leucopleurus acutus (assembly GCF_964270905.1). Taxonomy (NCBI): domain Eukaryota; kingdom Metazoa; phylum Chordata; class Mammalia; order Artiodactyla; family Delphinidae; genus Leucopleurus; species Leucopleurus acutus. The sequence goes on along the minus strand of NC_139145.1, from coordinate 174,562,264 downwards.
CCAGTGCTTACACATTGTTCCAAGGAAGTTCTCAGTGTCCTATCCCTAGACTTTCTCTTTATAATACGCTATGCCTATTTTTTCCTTTCTTTAATCAAAATGACTTCATTTAAAAAAATTAATCCTTATTTCCAATATTTCTGTCTCTACTTTTCAAGGAAAAGTGTTTTCAACACATTGATAACTTTTTTTTTTACAGCGTAGCTATTTCTTAAAGTTATTTTTTTTTCTTTAAAGCCTTGGGATATAAAAAAGAGGAAAGTAGTATTTGAGTCATATATAAATTAATTGGATATGTTCAAGTTTATATGAACATTTAGCAAACATCAATCAGAAAATTGAGATATTTTCATGAATACAAAATTTTAATTAGGGTTCTTAACTATACTCATATTTGCCTTATCTCTCATTTTTATGATAATTTATTCAACTTATACAGCATCACATATCCTCAAACTTACAAAGATAAGAAACTGCAGCTAGTGGCAACTTTTTAAATTGAAAAATCAACCTTTCTAATTGCAAAGTCGTGTTTCAATTGAACCACTATAGCAGCTTGAACAGAAAAAAGAAAATTGCAGTTGTGAAGTTAAATCACTGAGGATGCATAATAGCACCAGACCACATCTTGTGTTTTCTAAGCATGTGATCAAAGGGAGTTCATAAAACTGATGGATGTTTCCACAGTCAGTTTGAATCTTCATTCTTCCATATAAAGTATTTTTCAAGTGTAACTTAAATGGTATCATAATGTTAATACCTCACACACCTCAGTGTTGACTTCAGTCAGGTATCTGCTCAGAGTTTCAAAACAACCAGAAGTTATGTCTGTTTCTTAAAATTTCCATCTCTTCCCTGACCTGATGCCCAGGTCTAAGCATTATAATATTTTGACCCTGAGTTGTCCAATTAGGTTATTCACCTTTTTAAAGGTCAGCTAAGAGTTATTAAAACTTCCAAAATGTAATAAGTATATGCTCTACTATGTGGGATGTGCCATATGTTAATTTGTTTTTGCACAACTATTCAGGATGCCAAGATTTCATGTGCTTTTACATCAGCAGATACACACAGGCTTTGTTCTTAAATGACCATACAGAGCCACAGCATTCCTCATCCAACAGCCATGTCTAGATGTAGGCACAGATTGAAGGAAAGGCTGTATTCTGAAACTGCCTGGTGACCAGAGCTACTTATCACATGTCAGGACCTCCAGTGGTTCCATTTGGTTTACAATGCATTGACTTGTGTATTATTTTAAACTTAGAGTTTAAAAGCATTCTTCTTATGGTGAAATCAGGATCAAACATTTGTGGAACCAGAGAACGCTGAATTTTCTCAGAACTCCAGAGCAGAGATGTTGATTGATGAACATGAGTTAACATATCACCCCTCCTGGGATATTTGAATGTTAGTTGAATTACTCTCTAATATGTGATTACAGGCACTATGGACAAGTAATACAAGATCATGAGGCGGGCCGACCTTCTGTCCTTCTCCAATTGTGTTTCAACAAAACAATCTTATCTGTCACATTAAATTTATATTGTAATTGGAATTATATTGGATTTGAAATTTTGTTTGTATTTAATTTAAAATATGTTTTAGTTTTATAGTTGTATGGCTGATGTAAGAACAGACACTTATACCCACCTTTCAAATTATACATATTTAAGAAATAGTATAACAAAAGTCAAATTAAGTGAACAATGGGAGTATGCAAGAATTTTGAAGGGGTTTAAGAATTATTCAGATTCAAGAAACATGGATAACACATTTATGTTGCAATTTCAAGCATTTTTATTATTTTTAACCCTGCAACAAATAAAGAAAAATTTGTAGATAATCATTGGAACTAAGCAAATTATATTAGTCGAGTCAAAAAATTCTACTTAACAAAAATTATACACAATACTCATATGAGACAAGATAGACTTTAAAGCAAAGATTGTTACAAGGTACAAAGAAGGACATTACATAATGAAAAAGGGATCAGTCCAACAAGAAGATATAACAACTGTAAATATATACGCACCCAACATAGGAACACCTAAATACATAAAGCAAATATTAACACACATAATGATAGAAGTTGACAGTAACACAATAATAGTGGGGGAGTTTAACACCCCACTTACCTCAATGGATGGATCTTTCAGACAGAAAATCAACAAGGAAACACAGGCCTTAAATGCCACATTAGATCAGATGGATTTAATAGATATATAGAAAGCATTCCATCCAATAGCAGCAGAATATATATTCTTTTCACATGCACATGAAACATTCTCCAGGATAGATCACAACAAATCTACAAAGCACATCCCAATAAATTTAAGAAGACTGAAATCATATCAAGCATCTTTTCCTACCTAGCATCTTTTCCCATGCAATGATATGAGACTAGAAATGAACAATAAGAAGCAAAAACTGCAAAAAACACAAATGCTTGGAGTGCAAACAAGATGCTGCTAAACCATCAATGAGTCACTGAAGAAAATCAGAGGAAATAAAACAATACCTAAGGACAAATGAAAATGGAAATGCAGTATTCCAAAATCTATGGGACACAGCAAAAGAAGTTCTAAGATGCAAGTTTATAGCAATACAAGCTTACCTCAGGAAACAAGAAAAATCACAAATAAACAATCTAACCTTACACCTAAGGGACTTAGAAAAAAGAATAAACAAAACCCAAAGTTAGTAGGAGGAAGGAAATAATAAAGATCAAAGTAGAAATAAATAAAATAGAGCCTAAAAAATTGATCAGGGAAACTAAGATCTGGTTTTTTGAAAAGATAAATGAAATTGATAAAACTTTAGCCATACTCATCAAGAAAAGAGAAAGAGGACCACCCACCCCAAATAAAATCAAAACTGAAAGAGGAGAAGTTTTAACCAACCTCACAGAAATACAAAGGATCATAAGAGACAACTATGAACAATTATACACCAATAAAATGGATAACCTAGAAGAAATGGAAAAATTCCTGGAAATATACAGTATCCCAAGACTGAATCAGGAAGAAACAGAAAATATGAAGACTGATTACAGGTAATGAAATTGAATAAGTGGAAAAACAAACAAACAAACAAATAAAAAACCTCTCATCAAACAAAATTGTTCCGGACCAGATGGCTTCACAGGTGAATTCTACCAAACCAAAAGTTAAGCTCTATCCTTCCCAAACTACAAAAAAACTGAAGAAGAAGGAATGCTTACAAACTCATTCTATGTGGCTATCATTGAGCTAATAGCAAACTCAAACTAAGACACCACAAATAAAAGAAAATTTCAGGACAGTATTACTGATAACATAGATGCAGAAATCCTCAACAGAATGTTAGCATACCAAATTCAACAGTTCTATAAAAGGATCATGCATCATGGTCAAATGGGATTTATCTCAGGGATCCAAAGATGGTGCGATATCAACAAATCAGTTGATATGACACACCACATGAACAAATTGAAGAATAAAAAGCATATAATCATCTCAATAGTTGTAGAAAAATATTTTGACAAAATTCAACAAATATTTATGATAAAAACTCTCAACAAAGTGGGTATAAAGGAAACATATCTCAACATATTAAGGCCATATATGACAAACCTACAGTCAACATCATACTCAACAATGGAAAGTAGAAAGCATTTCCTTTAAAGTCAGTATTAAGACAGAGACGCAAGAGGGAAGAGATATGGGAACATATGTATATGTATAACTGATTCACTTTGTTATAAAGCAGAAACTAACACACCATTGTAAAGCAATTATACTCCAATAAAGATGTAAAAGAAAAAAAAAAGATGCTATGATGATCCATGTAAAAAAAAAAAAAAAAGATGCCCATTCTTGACACTTACAGACATTTTTCCAAAGAAGACATACAAATTGTCAACAGGCACATCAAAGGATGCTCAACATCACTAATCATCAGGGAAACACAAATCAAAACCACAATGAGACAATCACGTCACACCTATCAGAATAACCATCATCAAAAAGACAAGAAATATCAAATGTTGGCAAAGATGAGGAAAAAAGGGAATCCTCATACACTGTTGGTAGGAATGTAAATTGGTGCAGCCACTATGGAAAACAGTATGGAGGTTCCTCAAAAAACTAAAACTAGAGCTACCATATGATCAAGCAATTCCACTTCTGGGTATTTACCTGAAGGAAAAGAAAAAACAACATTAATTCAAAAAAATATATGCACACCAATGTTCAGTGTGGAATTATTTTCAATAGCCAAGATATGGAAGCAACCAAAGTGCCCATCAATAGATGAATGGATAAAGATGTGATATAGATATAGATCTATAAATAATAGAATATTATCCATAATAAAAATGAAATCTTGCTATTTATAATGTGGATGGACCTAGAGGATATTATGCTAAGTGTAATAAGTCAGACAGACAAAGACAAATATCAAAAGACAAATATCGTATTATCTCACTTATATGTGAAATCACAAAAAACAAACAAACAAATGAAACAAAACAAAAACAAACTCATGGATACAGAGAACAAAATGGTGGTTGCCAGAGGGGAGGGGCACGGGGTGGGGGCGAAACAGGTGAAGGGGATTAAGAGATACAAACGTCCAGTTATGAAATAAATAAGCCAAGGGGATGTAATAAACTACATAAGAGATACAGGCAATAATATCGTCATAACTTGTATGGGGACAGATGGTTACTAGACAATTGTGGTGATCATTTCATAATATGTGCAAAAGTCAAATCACTACATAGTACGCCTGAAACTTACATAATATTATCTATCAAATATATTTCAATTAAAAAATTATGCACGCTGTCTGGTCTCTCAGGGATAGTATCAACAAGCTTGACAAGTGACCCCCTTCCATGGGTCACAGCCATGCCTCGCACCTTGCTGTGGAGTAAATGGCTGTAAACAGGAATAAAAAGCATCCACCTGTTTCAGTTCATCAAGGCAGCTTCAACAGTAAATCAGAGGCCAGTGGCCAGATGAGGGCCTCCTGCAGATGAACCACAGTTGTGGCCTAGGGCTCGTTTGGACCTGGCCATGCAAACACTTGACATTCAGTCTCCATCCCGTATCCTTATCCTTACTGCCCATGCTGGACACAGCCTTCCTGAATCCCCTCATTGCCTCCTCTGGCTCTGAAGGACCATGGCCACTGCTGCCTGGCAGGGCACACTTTTCCAGCTCCCAGACCTGGCTGGAGTCCGAGGAAACTCTAGGCACCACTCCCTGAGGTGACCACTCTGTGTTTTACTCCACCACTTGGGTTCTGGGTGCAATGCCACATTATAATGGAACAACTACGATGGTGGTTAGAGGGTCAGTTCCACAGAGGGGCTACCTGGGTCAAGCTCAGCACAGTCATTGCTGATCATGTAACCTGCCTGTACTGCATTTTATTCCTCGATAAAACTGCATTGTGAGTAGTTCACCCCTGGGGTCTGTATGGCTGCAGGGCCCTAGAGGCAGTTCTCCTATCTTTGCAGGCATGGAGAGGGAGGACACATTTCCCAAACCCTTGGAAGGGAGTCATGATTATGTGACTTCTTTGGTCAATAAAATGTGGATGAAAGTGACTTGGGTCACTTCCAGAGAGAAGCATTGAATAGCCTGTGCTCTATTTTCCATCCTGATCTTCCCCTCCCCTTGACTTCGTGGAGGGATGTGTGAACAGAAGGATGCCCAAAGACTAATCAGCCTGCAGCTGGGCCAATGCATGGAGGGAGCTGTCCTCAGAAGCCCTGAGGACACCAAAAAACATTGCACCAACAGGAAGTAAATAACAGCTGTGTAAACCTCTGATGATTAGATATTTGTTACTGCAGCAAAACCTAGCCAGTTCTGACTGATACACCACCATGTAGGATTGCATGAGTATGAAAACAGGTAACATATATAAAGCTGGGAGGAACTGCTTCACAAATTTTCAGTGCTACATGGATTCTGGCTCCTGACTGTCTTGTTTCAGGACATAAACTTTCCTTTGTCAGATGTCTAACTCCTAGGCTTGTTATCATAATCATTTTTATATTTTGATAACCTGGTAGAGTGTCTGCTGTATAGTAGGTGGTTGATAAATGTGTGCTGGAAAAGTTAGGAAAACAGCCTCATAGGTTTCTTTGACATATTTGGATAACACGAATTCAAACTATATGTGGAAGAAATTAAATGCTGTTTTAATGATGATGCTAGAGTATTGGTGATTGCTGTATGAATTCCTAGTAGAAAATCAAGTATTCTCTCCATTGAATGTTCTAGAGCCCTAAATTTCTGAACCCTTATTAATGGAACCAATGCGGCCAAGCTCCATGTAAACAAGGTGGAAACACCACAGCTAAATACCCCTGAAGGAGGTCACTGGCACCTCTGATTTCCCTGGGGACAGATAAACCTGAGTGAAAGACGTCCCTTCAAATCAGAGGAAGTACTCTCTGCTAAGTTACCTATGGGGCTTCTCCACCATCCTGCAGGTGAGCGTCCTAGAACAAAGGGATTAATAGCTGCTCATTTTGTGTACAACCGTTTCATCTATTCTTAACGTCAGCTTGGTACCGGGTAGATTCTGGAAGACTGATGAGACGCAGATCACAGCAGACACTGTTCAGCAGCGGAGCTCGCCCGGAACGCTGGCATGTTGGCTCCGTGATGTCACTGTCAGCCAATCAGAGAGTAGCAGGAGCCGGCGGCCTCTCAGGGGTGCAGGTGTGCAAGCGCTCCGCTGGCGGAGTCCTGTCGCTCTCCCTCCTCACTTCCAGGTAGCGGGATGTTTGTGGGGCCCGACTGTGCTCAGCCTGCTTGCTGTGAATGTGGGAGAGCAGGCTGAGCAGCGAGCAATGCTCCCACCCCTCGAAAAGACCAGCCACAACTTACTTTAGGATGAAAAATGGTGAAAGGAAAAGGAGGCTGTAAAGTAAAGGCTTGCCAAAGTAGCTTCTGGTTTTATATGGACAGTATGTAAATAAGTCAGTTATGAAACCTTCAGAAACGACTCTGTTTTCAAACTCTCCTTTTACAGTCTCAGACACCTCAGGCTCGCTGCAGTATGAACCCTCCGTATCATAGTGACAGAAAAATGTGTCCTTATAGTGTATCTATTCTCATGCACATCACTGCAGGGGTCAGCTCGGGCTGCCAAATACAAGCATTTCATGAAAATGCTCAGATCCAGCCCTTCTAAGTGTTTCTCTTTTTAGTCATCTAATGAATTCCAGTTTATTTCTGATAGGAAAAGGGGTAATGGGATTATCTTGAAATATTGAAAGAAATTATATGTGTTTATTTGGAAATAAATTCTATTTAGCTACAATTACACACTCACTTACACATTTATATCCCCTTGTCAGAGTTGGGGGGTCCCTTTACTCTAGGTTTAGCCCTTTTGGTGAAAGACCAACTTCTTCAAGGAGCAAAGAAGACTGAATTAAGGAGAATAATAACAAATGGGCAGTAATACACAGTTGTGTTTTAAAAGAACCCATGATTAAACACAAATCACTCATGATAAGGTGCATGAAAAGACAAAAGCCTCAAAAAAGTTATATATATATAACTGAATCACTTTGCTGTACACCTGAAACTAATACAACATTGTAAATAAACTATACTTCAACTAAAATTAAATTAAAATTTTTTTAAAAAAAGTTATATATATATATAACTGAATCACTTTGCTGTACACCTGAAACTAATACAACATTGTAAATAAACTATACTTCAACTAAAATTAAATTAAAATTTTAAAAACTGTTAAAACCTAAAAAAGGGGAAAAAGACATCAGCTATGATTCCCTTTAGGACTTACCTCACATCTCAAGTACGTTAACACCAAGTCTGGGAGAGTAATGGGAGAGCTTTATTAACCGTAAATTCCATGTCACTCTATTCCTTCAATTATTATTGCCCTCTTTCTGGATACTTTATCTAATGATGTGGGCATTTTAAAAGCAAGGTGAGCATTTTCTAACCATAACCAGTGAGAAATGAAATTCATGGAGCCCTGGGTTTTGTGTTGTGATTATTGAAGCCTCCTCCCGTGATCTGAGGTCTTGGGCAGCATGTTACCCGATCCAGAGTTGTCTGGGATGCTTGGTGCCACTATGAGCTTCTTCTACAGAAGAGCTGGGGGAGTGGAGACAGGGGTCCCGCCCCGCCGGAGTGCACGATGCTGCCTCCTTGATCTGTAGCCTCGACGTTCACTCAGGGATTCATGTGGATTTCCCATGCCCAGTTTGAATATCTTGGACTAGCTTTAGAATCCTTAAAATCTCTACCAAGATACTGAAGGGGAGGGAAAAAAAAAGATGTATTTGGAAAGCATGGGGTGGTGAGTTGGGGTTGAATATCTTTCAAGCCCTGAGAAAGTTAAAATAATTACATTTCACACATCAGGTTTTCAAGGTGATAACAGTTATCTCTATGTCTGGTAAAAATAATTGCATCCTGGACATATGTCCTTCCCTGCTCTGCTCTGTGGTTCCTGCATGTACTCGCAGTCATTGACTATTTTTGAGAAAAATGAAGATTTATATTTGGGGGGAGTCCACATTTTATGGTGCTTCCCTACAGATAGCCAGTGCCCATTTGTGCGGCCAATAATTCATAGGTTAAAAATTTTAAAGACCCAGTCTATGCATTAGTTTCTTAAATAATGCATAATATACCTTGAGAACATTCAAAAGATTGTGTCTCTCTTCTTCTTGAGTGTAAATTCTGGATAACAATGGTTGAACCAAATAACTCAGCCCATGAAAGAAGTGAGGCTCATCTTGGATACATGATCCTGGTGGCTGCCCCCAAATCATTTGAACGTTCTTTCCACATTTTGACAGTTTTCCACATTATGAGTGTTAGACCAGCATTTCATAGAGGGGAGAGACCCTTATTTCTCAGACCCCCAGGCAGCTACAGGGGGTCTCACGTGCTGGTGCCCGACTGCATGCGAGCAGGTGACGGGAGTTGATTGCTCCGCATCTGGTTCTCCTGGAGCAGCCCATGGCGCTCCCGGCCCCCACTCGGGGGTGGTGAGGCGGCAGGAGGGATTTTACACTAGAAGAACGTTGCCCACTGGTTGGCATTGCCTCCAGCTATGCTGTTCTCAGACCTACCTCTGGTCCTTACTTGTCCTGAAGACACCAGGGCTGCCGCCAACCTTTACCAGCCCCTTTCTGCTCCAACAGGCTGGAACAGGTTCTCTCCTCAGCAGCTTATTTGGACCCTACAAAGTCTGAATGCAGTCGGGTTCTGGGACCCCTGGACACACCCGGGAAATTGTGCTTTCAGAGGGGACCTTCCCTGGTCCTTACCTCCTGCTACAATCCTCCTCCCAGAGTGTTCTAGAGGGAAGTGGTGAACTGATACAGTAGCTGACGACAAAACGCTTACAAGGACCAACCTGATTCCCGCTTGTGGGCTGATCTCAGGGACTTTGGTCCGGGTGACGTGACATCACGGGGATCCACTCAGGACCCAGCTTCTGCTCCACAGCTTTGTGAAAGAAACCACATAGCTCTGTGATTTTTCTCCTGGTAGAACAGAAAATCCAACAGGTTTAATAAATGACTTGATGAGGAATAAATTAATAAATGGAATGAAATAATGAGGAAATAGAGAATTTTTCAAAATCAGCAATAATCATTTTCTAACAGTATGCATTTTAACAGACTTGTTGAAAAACTTGGGTTTTCGATCAGGAAAAGAATAAGAATGACATATGAAAAATGTATAATCTTTGCCCAAGAGGCAAAAAATTACAGTGTATTAACCACTATCACATGCAAGTCAGTATGACTCTGTAAATGAAGACCAGGTTTTTGTATTTTTTATAATTCAGTTTATTTTGATAGAAGTCAAACTCAGAGTGCATTCTATGGGTATTTAACAGAGGGGGCCAGTTAATTAGAAATGGCTGTTTCGCTGCTTCTTCTGAGCTCTTTTAAGCACCTCGATACCAAGAAACCTGTTGTTGGTGCAATCTAAATACATCCCCGACGTTCAGCGCTCGGTGCACTTGGGGTCCTGTTCTCGTCTGGCTCAGACCTTTGGATGCTCAGACGTTGGGGCCCCTTCCTGAGGGTGGGCTCGGTAGCATCCCCCAGGGCTTGGTCCCCTGACTGTCGAGCCCTGGTCACTCCTGCAGCCCCCTCCACTCTGGTTTACCAGACCCTTTCTGCCCTCCCAGCCATCGGGCACCTGGGTGTGTCCCCACCTGTCACTCGGGGCAAGAACAGAGCCAGCCTTGAGCTTCGAGTAAATCTCATCATTGAGTCTCATCCCCACCTGCCCACGTTTACATCAATGTCCTCATTCTAGCACAACTCAGGGTCTCCGTACCTTCATAAAAGTGACTCTCGTTATTTCCTGCCGTTATATAATTGTTGACCTGGCACTGTCTCTTCCTCAACTAACCTCCTTCTGCTGATGGCTCTGCTTCTGATCACTGGGGTGAAGGCTGGCACACGACCAGGAATTTGCGAGTCCCTGGTTGTTCACATCCTTTCTCTTCCTCTTAGGCTTCCAGTCATATAAGTTGATTCCCATCCATCTCACCCCATCTTGCCGGACTCCCGGCATTGCCAAGTCAGAGTTCACGTCAGTGTTCCCTTCCGGACGCCCCGTCTTGGGGTGCTGCTGTCCATATCGTGCTGTACATTTCATTTTCTGAGCCCACATTCCCCGCTTCCCAACTCTGGACAGCTCCCCCCTTCCCTCTGGAATGCCAGGGCAGCCTCGAGCAAGCCTCTGTCTTCACATCTTCTCTCAACGGTCTCCCCCTTCCCTGTAACTGGAACCTGGCGCTCTGGTGTCCCCTTCCCCCTTGTCCCCTCCAGGGATGGCGGATTTACTCTTTCCTGTCCACCCATTACTGAGCCTGGGGGCTGGCGCTCCTCACTGCTGCTTCCAGATCGTTCTCTCTGCCCGTGCCTAAAAATACCCTCCTTGGAAGCTGCTGTGGTCAGGCTAGCCCTGCTGATTTGCATAATCCACATCCCAGAACTCCCCTCTGTCCCTTCAAGGACCACTGCCCTCTCTCCATGCCAGTCCTCGTGATGATTTCAGCAACCGGGCTGGCAGTGCAGCAGTGCTGACTGGCTCCCGCGGGTCACTGAAGACCGCACAGCTGGGGCTCTCTGAGCACAGGGCAGCCAGGTCAGCCCCCTCTGCTGACCTGACCCGTATCCTCCCCACCCCTCCCAGAACCAGGCCCTGGAGGACTAGCTCGCACACCTGCACACCTGTTCACCCTCCTGGCTCTCAGCAAGTGGCCTTGCTCCCTTGAGAGACTGGTCCGCGCTCTCAGCCACGTGCACCCGCCTGCTTCTGAGTGGATCCTCTGGGCCGTCACCCCCTTTCCTCGGATGAGCCCTCCCAAAGCCCCCTTGGGAGCTGACCTCCACCCGCTCTTCTTGGTGCCCGTGACTCTGGAGACCAGGGTGCAGGTGCCAGGGGGCACCTTTCCAGAGCCAGAACATTTGTGGATTTTAATCATCACATAATATCATCGTGAGTTCACGCTCGTATTTCCAGCCTAACCCAGGTCCACAGCACTCCAACCTCATTGGCATCATACTTGTTTTCTCTCCTTTCATGTTGATAAACCCAGTGGGTTTGACACCAATATAAATGCTCATTTGCTTTATCTGGCACCATGTGCAAAACAATATTGAATAATGATGCCAATCTTACCATTGAAGATATAGTTATTAAAAAAGAGCTCAGTGGGTGGGATTTCAGTTTGTTTTGCAGTGTGTGTGTGTGTGTGTGTGTGTGTGTGTGTGTGTGTGTGTGCGTGTGTGTGTGGTCTTAAGAGAGCTCCCTCTAGTAATGCAGACTCAGGTCATCCTCTCACACTCACTGCAAAAGGGGTGCCTCCCAGGTGCAGTTGTGTGTCTGTATCTCTTACCAATTCCCTCTTGACCCCCCTCTATTCAGGGTGCCAACTGAGTCACCCCCAACACTGCTCTTACCAAGGGCACATGTGACGCAGGTTAGAGGGCCAAGGCCCAGCTTTCTGCACTGTGAACACTTTGGAGTCAAGGACCGTTCCATTCGGGCCCCCCACCCTCCATCACCACCTCACCACCATCACTGCCCCCTTTCCTGCTGCTCTTCTCGCTCCCAGCGGGTGGCATGGATGCCCCAGACCCCGCTGCTTGGACTCCTTTCTCCATTTACCCCCATTCACTCGATCTCAGTCTTGGCTTCAGGTCCTGTCTGTTTGCTGGCGACTCCACAGTTCATATGTCAGCCTAGAAATTGCCCAGGAACTCTGGGCTCCTGTAGCCCAGTATTGAGATAGAATCACCACATGGATGTCTAACAGGAGCCCAGACTCCACACTTCCACAACCTACTTCCTCATCTCCCCTAAACCTGCTCTCTCCGCGTTCACAGTAGGACAACTCATCTGCTCGGTAGAAGATTCTCAGGATCCCCTTAAAATTTCAACCCAGCAGTATGTTCTGTTGGTTCCATCTCCGAATTGTGTCCTGCACCCACGCCTTCTCTTTTCCTGGCATCCTTGCCCTGACCTGGACCAAGCACCTGTGTCTCCTGCAGGATGCTGCAGCAAACCCTGAAGGGCTCACATCCCCCTTCCTTGCTCGGGGGGCATCCCCTCAAGAGGAGCCAGAGCAGTCTTCACACGACTCGACTCTGATGGAGTCGCTCTCAGTTCCACCATCTCAACAGCTGCCCGTCCGGTCCGTGTGGGAGCCGGGTGTCTTGGGGGGCCTCTCCAGCTCCTCCCCGCGACCCCCTCCCCACCCGTGCTCTGGTGAAGGTTAGCCTTCCCACATCGTCTTTGCAGATTCTGAAGGTGGTGATGTCCTTTGGCATCTTCACAGTCATTACCTGTCAGCCTCTCAGGGCAACTTCCATTTTAACATCTTATTTCACTGCCGTATTGAATCATGGCTACGGAAAGAAAGGATGAACGTGCACAAGGCAGTACCTTCGGGGGAGGAATCTTGCACCTTTGAGAGTGTTGGCGGATATTAAGTGACAACGAGTAAAGCACTTTGATCTTGATTAAAGTATTGGTAAAGGAAAGACCTCGTAGAAAAATGCTTAATCTGACATTTTGGAGGTTCTTTAGGAGTGCAGATTGAACGAACACAGGACAAAGTGTCAGGAAGTCAGTGGATCAAAAGCAGTGGTCTCTGTCTTTCTTCTCCGGTGTCCCTGGCTGATGCGCTGAGGCCAGACATTCTGGAAAGTACTCAAGCTCCCAGCCGTGTCTTCCCAGCTCCTTCTCCTGTGCGACTGACCCTCAGCCCCGGCAATTTCGTATTTGTCCGGCGGAATTCTAGTGCCCTCGTGGAGATGAAAAACGGCCCCGTGGAGGTACAACAGGTGCCTCCCTGATAAAAGGACACTTGGTCAAATAAGACCAGGTGTACTGTGGCTCCTTAACTGATAGGAGCACAGGAGGGGTCCTGTAAAGCCCTTTGTCAAAACAAAAACAAACCTGTTACCTTGTTTTCCTCAGTCTTTCCCGGGAGTCTTAAATGGGGCCATGCAATCCTTTCTTTGAGGAGAGCTGTCAGCATCCCGTAAAGCCTGACGTCCCACAGAATGCAGCTTGGGGAACGTCTGCTGATGAGGACGCTACTCTAATGTCTGCTGACATCACCTTCAGCCATCACAGTGTGAAAGGACCACTGTTCATATTCAGGCCAAAGATCCAGGCAGGGGTAGAACAGCCCCACCATCCCAAGCAGACCCTGGCGATGACACATTAATCGCGGAGCCTCCTAACGGGAATGTGACCCACCTACAAGGGACGAGTGTGGGCAGCCTTGCGCTTGGTACAGAAACAACACACAGCCCTCTCTTGGAGGCAGGCACACCCCACTGGAAGGTCAGACACGGACATCTCACTCCCCTGCACCGGCCACAGGTGAGCACTCATAGCACCGTGTATCCCAGTCAAAGAGATGGAGCGGGGGGCTTCCTGGAGGAGGCGAGGCCACACGGAAGCCTCGAAGGACACGTGCTCCAGCCCCACTGCCTCTGGAGTCCTGTGTGCATAGGGTAACTCTCTTCTGTTCCCCTCAAAGATATTCCAAGCCCTGCGCCGTCCCCGCAGAAACGCAGGTCTGCCCGAGGCTGAGCTCAGCCCTGGGGAGCGGGGTGGCTCCTAGAACGTGCATCTTCATTTCCCCACTTCTTAGCACAAGGAAGCATGTCCAGCTAGTTTTGCACCTGGTTAGCAGGTAGGTGTGCAGCTGGGATTTCCAGGGCATGGATGTGTGGGTTGGGTTGCAACAGGGCAATTCAAATGTACATCCAGGTCTGTGTGGTCAGGGAAGGGCAAGTGGTCAGGGGTAGCTGGCGGCCTTCTGTGGGCAGTCCCAGGGGAGGAAGGAGGCAGACGAGAGGCGTGTACCTCCCAAGCATGTGGTTTCTTCTCTTCGCTCATCTGGATTTCTCACTCTGCCACAGGTGAACATGGATCACCTGTACAATTACTTGTACAGACCATGATGCTCCAGAAGAAGCAGTGTTCAAAATCCTTCCCGTCTTTTCTTATTAAAATGAGAAAAAGTCTTCATGGACATAGACCTGGGTCCCTGGAACCGTGGCCACACCTGGAGGATTTATTAGAAACCAAGTGGAGGTGAGAGGCTGGGGGCCAGCACAGGTGGAGACCAGAACTCAGGCAGGCCTCCTGAGGGGCAGTTTTCCAGCTCCTGCAAAGGCCCTTCTCAACCTTGACCTCTGGACCACAAGAGACCTCTCAGGGAGCTTGGGAAAGCGTGGTGCCTCAGCCCAGCCCATACCAGCCGGTGAGCGCGGTGGGGGATTGCCAGGTGTGTGCAGATGCCCTGTTGCCTCGTGCATTCGGGGAGCTGTATTTACTTAGGGGGCAGAAATGTCCCTAAGCTTCTGTCCAGATAGATGGGCTGCTGGCTTTGGGCCGCATCCAGAGCAGCCAGAGAGGTGGCAGAGGGACAGGACAGAGATGTAAGCCCGACCTGCAAAACACAGCTCAGCTTCTCGTCCAAAATGGAGAAAATTCCCCCAGCTTATATGTCTGTAGTTCCTGGCACTGAGGTCTCTGTCTGTGAAGATTTTTTTCCTATTTAGTAAGAAAAGACTAGAAGGAAATTTTTAAGTCGTAGTTGGCACATAGCTTCGTGGTTGCTATGGCTTGAACGTTATAGCACAAATTCAGAGAATCTGTTTAAATGTTTTCCATTTCATTTTACTGAGAAGCTGGGGGGATGGAGCCCTCAGATGCGTCCCAAGGGTCACACGCCCTGTGTCTCTGCACCCTCTGCCACTTCAGGGTGCGACCACAAATGTTACTGAAACCTGTACTGTGGACAACGGCGAGACACGTTTTATTCTATGAAGGAGAATCTAGTAGGGGGACCCTGCCTTTCAGCCACACGGCACTGAGCAATTTAAATGTTATTTTCTTATTTGTATAGCTTCTGATAGGATCCAGCTGAATTACTCAAAACTGAAAGAAAAAAAAACTGCCTCCCATGCCCAGTCAGAAGTTACAGGGAGCTTCAAATTAACTTCCAGTTTAGGGAGACTGGCTAAACAGAAAATGCGGTTCTGATTTGCCCTTTTTTAAGGATGTTCGAAACAGCAGCAAAAATTCTTATTGGCAGTTTAAAAACCAGTATCTCTGCTTAAGCAATACAGGGTCTTGTTTAGATTTCAGCCGTACCTGCAAAGCCTTGCCCACCTTTGTCTTTCTCTGTTCGTCCAGGCAGGAAACAGGATTTGTTTTTTACTTACAGCAGACGTTCTGAGTGCGATTGAAGACTGACAAAGAAAACGCCAAAAATATTACATCTAGGTCCATCTAGATATAGGCATATAATATGACATCAATGTTTATATTTAAACATTTAAATATATTGAACTAAAATAATTCCCGGAGAAGAGCTCTCTTGAACCCCCCCGTTCCTCGCACACACAGCACACTCGAAGTGCGCCTCTCCTTTCCGATGTGAGAAATCCCGGGGGGCCAGGGCAGGCTTCTGCATTGCTGCTCAGGCCTTCCTGCACGTTGTCAAGCAGCTCCCTTGACAGGACGTGCGTGGCGCAGGACGTGGGCCCCCAGCCTGGCCAGCTCACAGGGCCTGCGTCCCGGGGTGGGAGTGAGTCTCGGAGACGGGAGTGGGTCCCGGGGTGGGAGTGGGTCCCGGGGGTGGGAGTGGGTCTCGGGGTGGGAGTGGGTCCCGGGGGCGGGAGTGGGTCCCGGGGGCGGGAGTGGGTCTCGGGGTGGGAGTGGGTCCCAGGGGCGGGAGTGGGTCTCGGGGTGGGAGTGGGTCTCGGGGCCGTGAGTGGGTCCCAGGGGCAGGAGTGGGTCCCGGGGGCAGGAGTGGGTCCCGGGGGTGGGAGTGGGTCTCAGGGCCGTGAGTGGGTCTCGGAGACGGGAGTGGGTCTCGGGGTGGGAGTGGGTCCCGGGGGCGGGAGTGGGTCCCGGGGGCGGGAGTGGGTCTTGGGGGCAGGAGTGGGTTTCGGGGTGGGAGTGGGTCTCGGGGCCGTGAGTGGGTCTCGGGGCCATGAGTGGGTCCCAGGGGCGGGAGTGGGTCCCGGGGGCAGGAGTGGGTCTTGGGGGCGGGAGTGGGTCCGGGGTGGGAGTGGGTCTCGGGGGCGGGAGTGGGTCCCGGGGTGGGAGTGGGTCTCGGGGCCGTGAGTGGGTCTCGGGGCCGTGAGTGGGTCCCAGGGGCGGGAGTGGGTCCCGGGGGCGGGAGTGGGTCCCGGGGGCGGGAGTGGGTCCTGGGGGCGGGAGTGGGTCCTGGGGCAGCCTCTGGAGTTAGCCGCCTGGGCGGGAAGCCCAGCTCGAGAGTTTGCTGATTTGTTACCTTGCTTGACTCACCTGTCCCCTAAAGAGCTTAGTTTCCTTCTTGGTTAAAGGGAATCATACAGCACCCATTTGGGAGTTTGAGGGGACCAAGTGGGGAAACCCGCACCCAGCAGGGGACTATTCATCTGGCAATTCCTCAGGCATCCCTGGTCGTGGACTGAGCCCCAGAGAAAGGACGGTGACTGCCCTCCTCAAAGTGAGCATTCGGTTTGGTTGTTTTTAGAACATGTTTGGGATTGACATGTACACACCGCTGTATATAAAATGGATAACCAGCAAGGACCTACTGTATAGCACAGGGAACTCTGCTCCATAATCTGTAATGACCTAAATGGGAAAAGAATCTGAAAAAGAATAGATACATGTATATGTATAACTGAATGACTTTGCTGTACACCAGAAACCAACACAACATTGTTAATCAACTCTACTCGAGTATAAAATAAAAATTAAAAAAAAAATAAAACATGCGGCTCAGGCCACTTCCAAGATTTCTAGAAACTAGTCAAGCCAAGCGTCGGGACAGGTCAGAGCCTCCAGGGCACCTGACGTCAGGTCTTTGAGCTCCCGGAGGGCGCCTGCCCAGATGTCCCTCGTCCACCTCCAGGAATGGGCTGCCGGAACTGCGTGACCCCTGGGCCGAAGTCTCCTCTTCAAAGCATCACATCACTGATTCTGTCCAGATTTGCTCTTTTCTTTTTTTTTTTTTTTGATATCATAGTCATTTTTAATGCATTAATTTATCCACATTATTTTTGAACACGAGCAATGAGTCAGCACTGTTAAGTTTGCTGGGCAATGTGCTGATAATTAAGGCAGCTACAGCTATAATCAGTCTAGAAGCTTACAGTCTAAGTAACACTGTAAAAATGTTACTTGCTAATCCCTCTTGGGCTTCTCGGATATCTGGAACTAAAACCTCAGTAGGAAAAAAGAAAGTCAAAGGTATTACAATGTATACTACAACATAAATGAAAGAGGAATGAAGTTTGGATGATAGATAATATCATTGAACATTTTTAATGAACTTACACCAACTATAATTGAAGTGTCAAAAGTTAGGATGCATTGTAAAATATTTTTATTAGATTAACTGGAATTCTTTTTCAGGAGAAGAGCCATCTCCTAAAGAAATGTGTCTTCAGTTAATAATTATTGTATTAAACTGATTTTTAAGACCCTGAATTAGACAACGTTCGGCAGTGACATTAGACTTCTAAAGTAGAAAGCATATCTTTAAATACGTGTTTGAGAAAGTGGTTCCACACATACTGCACCACCATTAGAAAACTTGGATGTGAACCTCAGTTTTGTGGAATTGGAGATGCCATTTAACGTCCCTGGAGCTCAGTGTCACTGATAGAAGTAATATTTATTTAAATGCCACACACTCTCACTAGCCCTTTATGTATATCAATCCTTGTAACATTATCCTCATTGGAGATGGAGAAACTGAGGCCAGACAGTTAAATAATAATGAGCTGGAATTGAAATCGAGAATATCTAGCTTTCAAAAATCCTATATTCTTGGTTTTTTTAGCCTCTTTATTGGAGTATAATTGCTTTACAATGTGTGTTAGTTTCTGCTTTATAACAAAGTGAATTAGTTATACGTATACATATGTTCCCATATCTCTTCCCTCTTGCGTCTCCCTCCCTCCCACCCTCCCTATCCCACTGCTCTAGGTGGTCACAAAGCACCGAGCTGATCTCCCTGCGCCATGCGGCTGCTTCCCACTAGCTATCTATTTTACGCTTGGTAGTGTATATATGTCCATGCCACTCTCTCGCTTTGTCACAGCTTACCCTTCCCCCTCCCCGTGTCCTCAAGTCCATTCTCTAGTAGGTCTGTGTCCTCAAGTCCATTCTCTAGTAGGTCTGTGTCCTCAAGTCCATTCTCTAGTAGGTCTGTGTCTTTATTCCCGTCTTGCCCCTAGGTTCTTCATGACCTTTTTTTTTTTTCTTAGATTCCATATATATGTGTTAGCATACGGTATTTGGTTTTCTCTTTCTGACTTACTTCACTCTGTATGACAGACTCTAGGTCCATCCACCTCACTACAAATAACTCAATTTCATTCCTTTTTATGGCTGAGTAATATTCCATTGTATAGATGTGCCACACCGTCTTTCAGATTTGCTCTTTGCCCAGAGCCTCCCCGTGTTTTTTTTTTTTGACAGTTTAAATTTTATTTATTTATTTATTTATGGCTGTGTTGGGGCCACTCTTCATCGCACTGTGTGGGCCTCTCACTATCGCAGCCTCTTTTGTTGCGGAAGCACAGGCTCCAGACGCGCAGGCTCAGTAATTGTGGCTCATGGGCCCAGTTGCTCCACGGCATGTGGGATCTTCCCAGACCAGGGCTTGAACCCGTGTCCCCTGCCTTGGCAGCCCCCTCCCCGTGTTCTTCCTGAGCGGCTGGACGGTGGGCTCGCCGAAGCCCTGGGGACACAGAAGAGCTCATGAGTTCGAGGAACCCCTCTGCGGCGGCCTCCCCTCGCGGCTGGAGGTGGCTTTTGTGCCTCCCAGAGGTTAAGTGAAAGATAGTCCCCAGCGAGACCCGGCATTGGCCTCACCGCAGGCGCCTTTCTGGGAGAATTCAGGAGAATGGAGAAGCCTTCGACAGAACATAAAGACCAGGATCTCGGGCAGATCCGCAGAGGCTGTGCAGCACAGTGGCCGAGCCAGGAGGGTGGACCCACGGCAGCCCCAGAATGAAAGGCCCGTCTTCAAGTCGCGGGATGGAGGGAGGGAGGCGGGGGCCTTGTGGGCAAAGAGGGAACGGGAAGATGAACGAGGGGAGATGGGCACTCCTCTTGAAAATCCCTGCCATGGCCTCGGGCACTGCTGTCAGTCTGCGCCTGCCCCTGGCGCCTCTGTGTGCCAGGTGTGGCTGGCCTGCTGCTGCTGGGAGTGTCTGAGCCGAGTCTCCTCCGATGCCCCGCTGTCCCCACCGAGACGTGAGCACCGATTGGACAGAGATGCTTTGACGCTCCCCAAGCACAGAGCCCCAGGCAGGCTGGGGGCAGGAGGAGGCCCAGCGAATTCCCATTCCAGCCAGGTTGCTGGGGGGATGCTGAATCCTGCTTCTCAGCCAAATTCCCCTTGAAACACAAAACTGTGTGTGCCTGTGTGTGTTTAACTTATTTTAGAAGTGAAGGAGACCCAAAACTGTTACGCACTCTCATCCTTCTCAGACTCTGCTTAGTGCAATGTAATTAGCTCTGGACGGTTCAGTCACCACTTTGCCATCCGGTCTTGCCCTGCGAGGCTTCAAGATCCAGCGAGGGTTAGAGAGGACGGCCCCGGGCTCTTTGTAGGAAGGTTTATATCTGTGTTACACGGTCTGTGTCTCCTTTGTTAATAGACTCTCTGACCTGCTCCTTTCAGTAGGAATACCTCCTCTGGACTACAGGTGGGGACCCCCACACTTTTCCAAGTTTCTGCCTCCAAGGACGCTGGGTTTATTTTTACTGAGTGAGTCTGAAGGCTCTGGATGAGGTCAGAAGTCTCCCTCGAGGAGTGGGATTTTTCTGCTCCGTGCTGTGTTCTCACTACAGAATATCCCGTCCCCACTGGGCCGGCCAAACTCCTCACCTCTCAATGTCCGAGGTAGCTCTTGCCTCCCCTGTGAAACCAGCAGCCCTGCAATGAATTGCTCTCTCTGCTGATCCCCACGGAATGGCCTTGCCTCTCCCCACTGGGGTCCTGACCTGGGGCTGGAGCTAAGCGTGGCCCTCGGGGGCCGGCCTCCCTGGGAGGCAGGGTTCACTCGGTTTTGGTGCTACGGCACCCACCACACTGCTTTGCACTGACAACCCACAAACAGATACACCTGGGGACACACAGACCGGGTGGCATCAATTTTGCTCAGAATACTATTTTTTCTCACATTCTAGCTTCTCTTCCTGCTCTGGATTTGTGAGTGTTTAGTCCAACGTCCAGTCTGGAACTCAGAGATGCCATGCACTATTTTAAGAGAAAGAATTTAATATAGGAAATGGCTTACACAGACACTGGAGCGCTGGAAATGACATAGAGGATCCCTGAGGCGACAGAACCTTTGGAGCTGCGGTTGTGGCTCCCAGCCTTGAGCTGGGGGAGGAACAGAGAAGGCAGGGTGTCGAGGCTAAGGGCTTGGAGCACGAACCCCGGAGCTGGACCCAGACCTTCAGCAGGAAGGGTGGTGCCTGTGCCTGCTGGTGTCTGCAGGGGAGGCTGCCCCTGGGAGTACGGGGACTCCAGAAGCAGGACACTGCTGGGCAGCAGCCACGTGGGAGGACCGAGGCTCTTTGTCCTCCCCGGTGCCGCAGCCTCTGCTGGAGGGGCCTGGCGGGATGCAGCTGGCAGAGGAGAGGGGCCACCTGCAGAGTCAGGCCGCTCAGCCAGCGAGCTCAGTACAAGAGGGCGAGTGTGGAGTTGAGACACCCTAACTAGTAAAGGACACGAAGGCTTGACTGCAGTGAGATTGGGGTCACGCGAATTGCGCTGCTCTCTTCAGCACGGAGAGCTGGAATTGGTGGCTTAAAGTGGCCTCCCAGTCTGTAGCATCCAAACACCAAAATACATCGTGTGGTGGCTTGAGGACATTTCTGCTGGCCACGCTGGGCCATTCGATTCCTGAACTGTAGGTGTCTGGTTGGATGATGTAACTCCAAACTCCAGCCAGTAAATCCTCCGCAGTTCTTCTGCATGTCTTGCTGGAGACTGAGAGGGTTTCCTTGACACACACGTCACGTTGACCCCAAAGATGGGTTGCCCCTGAGCAAATGGGCACCGGAATCTGATTTTCTTTCCTACCAGTGGGAAATGGAGAGAAGTAAATCATCTGAAAACAGAGATTCTTAAAAGTTAAAGGCAAAGCCCGCTTTGGTTTAATGATGCTCCTGCTGGTCCCACTCTTCCATCCCTGCTGAGGAGCCTCACAAGACGTCTGAAACCCTGTGCTCAGGGCAACTTACTGGAAGATTCCAGGTGTGACTCAGGGGTAGGGGGTGATGGTGCTGGTGGGCCATGGAAGCTGCTGGCCCTGGTTGCCATGGCTACTGACGCCTACATCACCCTTTCCCCATCAGTTTTCAGGAAGATTTAAGGACAGGGTGGTCCGATGTCCAGATAATTCCTAGTATATTATTTCCTCTTTAGTTCCAAGCAGCTTAAAGCCACACTGAGTTTTCCTGAAGTGTCCTGAATGGAAAAGGTAACTATGAAACGCACAAGACACGACCAACTACAGCTCAAGGTCTTTATCTGAGACCCACCTTCTGCCACCAGCCCAGCAAAGTGGGAAGCGGAGTCCCCCAGCACACACGGTGGTCTGGAGTACCATGTGTCCTGCTGAGGAGGGAGCCACATCCCTGCAGGTCGATCCTTGTGATTTTATATATTTTGTAGCAGTGACGTTTCTATTAGAACAGACCCTCTGTGTGGAATTGCTCTGTGTGGGCTCTATCCCAGGATGTGCATACAGGGGAACCTGCCCTCTTTGATGATGTTTCATTCATCAGGTCTTCCCCTGTTGGCGCCCCGCTCTCCTGCTCTGCGACCTCACTTGGGACGGGAAGCCAGAAAGAGAAGAGTTAATTCATTTTGGAGATATGGAAACTGGAGGACAGAGAATGGACGTATTCACACATCATCACAAAAGCGACAGAAAACTGAGAAAACTCCGGCCCTCCTTTTGTCTCCCCACTTCTCCAGGAGACGAGAAGCCCAGGAACGATGCTGTCCTGGACGTGGATCCCACCCGCCTCCCCCATGGGCCACCTGCCCCAAGCTGTCCTTCACCAGGGGCCCCATGTGCAGACCTGTCACTGATCTGCAAGTGGACCGAGAGGGGCCGAGTGTATCTCCTAAAAAGCCCCCCTTCTAAGGATAGGAACTCCTCGCCCATCCCTCAGTTACGCAGATAGCGGAAGAAAATTGAGGGTCTGCTGTTATTTCCCTTTCTGTTATAACTCTATTTTTTTTTTTTTGTAAATTGAATTATATTTTCAGTGCACTGGTAGTTATGTGTTATTCGAATACTGATCAGGTCAGTATCAGTTAAAAACTTTTTAAAAGTTAAAAATTTTTTAAAGTGGCAAAATCACTTAATTTTCCTGGTTTTGAATCCAGATTTTCATATTATTAGAAGGTGAACTTCACGATGTGGCTTTCAGTTCAGACGTTCTGCGGCACATTGCATGTCAGTCACTTTTTAAGTTTCTCCTTAATGTTGTGCATAGATCTTAATTTCTGTGACAATAATAACTTTAAAAATTATGAATTATGTTCTAAATTTGTTACAACTCATTTTTGATCGTCATCCTTTGTACTGTGAAAGCAAGAGCCACCGGACTGATGTCCTGCCCTGAAAGGAAGGTGAAGTGTGGACCTCTGAGCCGTGGGTGCCCCACAGACTCACCCTCCTCTAGGGCCAGCACCTCGGAAGCAAAGCCATGGCCTGAGAGCTTCAGCGCATCTTTCTCTGGTTGGAGGAGGGGCTCTATGGGAGGGTGTCACATCCCGAAGGACGAAGGACACAGTGTTGCCTGAGGGCAAGCTCACTGCCATGGACAACCTCCACTGAAAGTCTCCCCATCACGGTGGCCACAGACGGCCTCCAATTACTTGTCGCAATTTCTCACAAACTTGTGTCCGCACAGAAACCGGTGTCGGTTGCCTTCCAAGCGTGACGGTGACGATCAAGATTGAGGTCTTGGGGGTGCCCGATGGGCGTGCTGCTGAGCAGTCTGGACTGGGGAACCTTCCACCAGAAAGTCAAAGGACAGGTGTAAATCTTACCTCAAGTGATTTGAATTCTGCTTCAAGCTAAATAAGGTCAAACGCAGGTTCCCTGCTGTAGCCTTAAAATCCAGAGTGAAGTGAAAACATCTATGGTTTAAATGCACATTCAACAGGGAGTCTCATATTCAGCTGTGACTCCAAATCCTCCCGACGAGAATACTGGGTCTGCCGGGTCCTGGAGGAGCAGAGGTTCCCCAGGCACCTCCCACCAGATTCCTGGAATCAGTTTCCCACTCACCTTCCTGACCAGGGAACAGCTTTTTAAAAGTACACTGGCTTTGTGACTACACACAGTTTAGATTCCAAGATGTGCATGGAATGTGTCACTAAGTAAAACTCGCTGTAAGGTTCTTGGTTCGTAGATGGAGACAGCATTTAGTTTTTGTGCTCTGGATGGCAGGCAGATATGTGAGCCTCCTGTGATGTGGGCCATTTAAATTTAGCTAATTTTATGGCTCTCATCTGCGAAATAAAAACGGGAAGAGCATCCTCCTTCAGTGTATTGCTATGTAAATTAATTAACTAGGAGTTGTGCATAGGGAAAAATAAAAATGTCAATAAATACATTAGTGGTATCATAAATTCCCATCCAATTAACAAAAGTCCATCTCCAGAGAGACTTAGTTAGACTTTGGGGGTCTACCCTCCCTCACCAGTTCACGAATGTTTCTTGTAAGTGAGTGTTTTTTCCCTGGGTTTAAAATGAAAACTCTGTAGTGAATCCAACTACCTACCAGCTGTAAGCAGAGGAGGGCGGCAGGATTTCTGGTCCTCAGGTCTGTTTCCCACCCACAGGCGTCTTGGCCCCATCCTCACTGAGCCCCCGCCGGGCCCCCAGAGCGGAGCCTCTGCCCCCAGAGAGCACATACTTTCTGCAGGCTCCCCTCGGTCTCCCTCCTGAAATGGCTGCCACCCCTTTTCCCTGTTCAGTTGCAACAGTGGCTGCTAGATGTTCGTGGAAAAAGTGTTATGTGCATTCGTGCAGCTTGGGACAGCATCAGCCTGGACGGGGGAGTCACCTCCAGCTGGTTCCCAGCCTCAGCTCTGGGCAGTGCGGCTCTCATGCCTTCAGGAAAACGGGGCTCAAAGAGCTCCCTGCTCCCCCTTCCTCTCCGCTGCGCCTTGCGGTGTCTGCAGGCCTGGCTCTGTTCCAGTCCACGCCCTGCTCACCCGTCCCCTCTGCCAGCAGGGCTCCTGTTCCTCTGGGGACGCAAGACCGCCTCCTCCCCTCAGCATGGCCTGCCCCCTCCCAAGGACCTGCCCTCTCGTCCCCTGAAATCCTTTGCCTGTGTTGCCTTTACACCCTCGGAATTCAATGGGCTTTCCTAGTGTCCAGCCCGTCTCCTTAAGGAGCAGCATGGGCCACAGAGCTGGGCAGGCCTTGCTCTTCCCCGGGGATCCCAGCACAAGCCCAGCGCTCCCGGGGCATCGGGCAGCGGCACGTTTCGATCTGAATCTAACCCACCAGGGGACTGGCCAGTGGGTCTCATCTTGAACTGTCTAACCCTGTTAGACTGGCTGAGACTCCCGGCTGGGGACACAGTGACCCCTTAGAAACAAGGTCTGTCACGTAACAAATGATTCATCGCCCACCAATCCCAGTTTCTGCGGCGATGACACCGGCCCCCTGTGCGGAGGTGAGGTCGGCAGGGCCTCGGATGGCTCAGCATCTCTTCTGGATGCATGTTTCTCTCTCCGCTCACTGAGGACAGCCGTCCTCCAGAAGGGTTGGGACTCATCCCAGGACAGCCTCAATCCCTGTGGCCGGTGGGCAGACAGCAGGCCCAGAGTGGGGAAGGAAGCCTCCTTGGACAGGAGGTGGGTCCGGAGGTTGAGTGCCCAGCTGCTGGTGCCCTAGTGTCATAGAAGGTGATTTTGAGACTTTCTTAGAAGCAAAGGAAAAAAGCTATATTTATCAATGTACTCAGATGCTCGGTTGATGGTGAATTAAGCTGACTGCTTTACCACGTCTATTTTCATATTCTTATATTTCCGTGCGTATATTTTAAGGGAAATGTGTTGGCGACTGTCCCCTCTCCCTCCCACCCCCCAGGACAGTGGGACCCCCTAGGCTCTGTCCTGTAGCCTGAGGCCTTGGTGTCCTCTCTGCGGCTGGAGCATCTTCGCCCAGCGCTGTGCACCCTGCTAACGGCAGAGTCACCATGAAACGAGAAGGAAAGAATATGTTTGTGGAACAAAGGAGTCGTCCTGTTACTCTCATTCTCCTTTCTCCTGATGGTTTCAAAGGCAGCAAACTCCTCTGCAGACTCGGGCTGGAAGGGAGCGCCAGCCGCTGCTCCGTCTTGCGGCGTGCGCCCCGCGAAGGCGCTGGCAGGCTTCCCATCCCGGGCTCCCCCTCCTCTCGCCTTCTGATGTCTTTCCAGGTTGGAGCTCCTGCTTAGATGAAACAGATGACTTTCTGGGCCCGCTTCTGCTCACAGCAGGCAGGAGCAACAGTGACTGATTGGTTGAAACATGAGGATTAATGGGTATTTATATTTCATTAAATTTTATGCTCACTGGAGAATAATGTATCACTCGCAGATATTGAAACATATGTCAACCCTATCCACTTACATATAATTCAATTTGACTTAAATGCATTGATCAAATTTTATTAAAGTCCAATATATCTTCCAAAAAGGCTGGGAACGTAGAATGGTCCCTTCGGAATACCTGATGAAAGGGTGCATTTGTGTTATAACCCTATTTATACCATTTTTCGGGAAAAGAGAAACAATTGTGGATGAAATGCTCATCTCAGGTGACCAGGGTTGCGTGGAAGACTTGGCAAGTGAGATTATAAGCAAACTGTAAAGCGAGGCCTGTTGACGTGACCCCAGAGCGGGTGTGAATGTCCCTGGGAATGAGTTACAGAGACACCAGGCTGCACACACCCTCTGGAACCCCCATCTAGGAATCCCCGAAGGCTCTGTGACACCAGGATGGCGCTGTCCTGGCAGGGGCTCCGCTCTGCCTCCCTCTGCCCACCTCTCCCCCACCCCGTTCCCCATCTCTGTCCCTACCACTCTGAGGTATTTGTGTGTGTTCAGATCTACTTACAAACCAGAAGGAGCATGGATGCATGCAGAAGGGCACCCAACACAGGCTTTGACAGATGTCAAGGTGCTCTTGCTGTTTAAAATTCTATCTGAAGTGTGTGTACACGCTCCCTATAAAAACACAGCATATTACCATTAGAAGGTGAGCGTTTATCTTTAGAAATAAAGACTGTCCAACAGAATATGGTTATTCACTATTCAACCTCACTTGTGGAATTTCTAACACAATTAATGAAATAGGCATTGCCAAAATTCAAGGGGTGTCTCAAGGCGACCCAACACTGCTTTAAGAATCTGGACCTTTGCACTGTAGATCCTGCTCTGGAAAATGAAATTCTGAAGTTAGGCTAGGGTTCCTCAAGCTTGGCAGACTAGATAGATAGATTGATTAGATAAAAATGATAAATAGAGAAACGTAATATAAGAAAGAAAGAAAAGAAGGGTCTTTCCATGGTCAAATTCTTCTGCAAAACATTCAGTTAAAGCACAAGTTGTGTTGTGGTGGTGTGTCCAGAGCTGGTGGCATTGGAGGGGATCTGTCTTTTCTACTTCATTCCCAAAGCACCTGTGAACACCCGACAGAGTGCCGTGGAAGACGCCATGGAAGATGCCATGGAAGCCCTGCTCAGGAAATGCTGGGTCAGCCATATTCAGGATCCCTTTGTGCTTAAACATTCTATGTCTTAGGTTAGGAGGTAATAACAATTGTTAAAAATACTGTTGCCCAGATATTTTAGACCTTGTATAAATGAGCGGGAAATACGAAGAGTCATATACCTTCAGGTTTACGAAGTAATCAGTAATAAAGAAGACTCATTTTCCTTAAACACATCTATTATAAAAATCAAAATATGGTTGTAGTTTTGAAATAGTATTGATAACATTAATTTCCTGATTCATTATGCCTATTTCTTCAGAAATTAACCAAATGACCAAGAGGGCCGCACACCTGCCCCAGCGGTTGACCATACACTGCCTAAGATGACAGCGGCCCTTCTGCATCCCAGACGTGGGGGCCAGGTGTGCAGCCAGCCATCCCTGGAGGCCCTGGAGTCTCAGACCGTGGATTCCACAGAGCCTGGCACAGAGAAATGAGACCATTCTGCATGATGTCCCACAGGAGGAAGACATCCTATAACCCTTCTGGAGCAGCAGGTACCTGGCCCCCTGACCATTTTCAAGCCTGGCTACTGGGCTCTGGCCCCGATGCAGATGCCCTGTGACGTGCAGCTCCCAAGCTCCCTGCCCTGCAGGTGGTCTGGGCCCAGCCGTCGATCGGGGGCTTCCGGGTCCGTCCTGGGAGGGAAGACCCAGCCCAGCTCTTCAGCTGCCTCGCTGCTGCTTCTCTGACTGTTCATCTCACAACATTCCACCCCTGTTTACTGAACACCAGAGGGGCCACAGGAGGCCCTGCTGGGTCTCGGGGCTGTGCTCCACGCACGACCCACCTCCACCTTCTGTGCAAGTTTTCTGGGAAGCTCGGTGGTCCTGGGCGGGCCACGCAATCTTGCCGTGACATTTTCAGTTCCTAGTCAGCTCCTCTGGCCTCCTGACTACCCCTCCTGAGCCCAACCCAGCCAGTACCTCTCTGTCTGGAGGCGTCCTCTCACCCACCCATCATGCCAGATCCCTGAACTTGACCCACACTGGGTCCTACCTGTTGAAATGGAGCAGGGCCCTATGGTCCTTGCCCACCATGTCCTCAGCCTGCCTTTTGTCCTTGAAAAGACTTCAGCCGAAGAATAAGTTTAATCAGAGAAGTGAGAGAATAAGAAGCACAGGAAAACCGCCAGGACAAAACAATAACAGTTTAGCCAGTCAACAGTCAAGGACTTTTAGTTCCTCACGGGCTAGAGAGAATCTTCTGAGCCCTATCCTGTGAGCTGTGTTTCAAATACTGAAACCTCCACCAGGTAGAAGAATTGAACTACATGATGACCAGACTGTAGCCATGACATAAGCTGCCACGATTCCGAGAACTGGCCTCAAGCAAATGGGGAATCCAACCCTGGAACCGAAAATTAACAGGACTTAAAACAACCAAGATGACGCTGGTCAGACACCGCAGGACCCATTTCAAGATGACGGTCAGAGCTGGCTGTGCTGTTTCTACGTGAAGCCCCCTCCCTCTACCTATGAAAGCCCTTGCCTGCTGGTTATCGGGGGTGGTGGGGGGAGTTGGGAGTCTGCTTTTGGACAGGAGGCTGCCCTTCCCCTGGCTGCCGGCACCCAGAATGAAGCCAACTTTCTTTTCCACCAGCCTTGCCTCTGTATTGGCTTTTGAGCACAGCAGTCAGACCCCACTTTCGGTTACGCACTGCAAGACTGCTTTAGCCGCCAAGACGCGGTCGAGGCAGTCCAGCCTGCATCTCGGACTCGGGTCCCGCAGGTGCCATCGGTGTTCCCAGAATTAATTGCATAATAGGGTTGCGGATGTAAGTTCCAATGAAATAAGCTGATTTGCTGCAGACGAGAGCCTTGAACGTGTTCCTGGGCATCGAGCGCCCTCGGTGTGGAGAGGTGTCCTCAAAGCCGATTTTGCTTCAAACACCTGACACAGGGGAGCCCTGACAGGTCACTCAGTCTAAGTTCCTGAGAAACAGGAATTCCCTCGGATTCATCTTTTATCTCTAACGATATTTAGGGTATTCAAAATACGGCTGAGAATGAAAGAAGGAGGGATCTGCGCAGGGACAGAAGCCAGCCTGTTCACCCCTCTTTTCAGCCGCTGCTAAATCACCCGCCGCATGACTTGTGCAGAGCCGGGTGAGCGGAGGCCCTTGGTGGTGCTGCGCTGGTGAACGGGTGCCCGCAGGAATGTTACACTGGATCAGGAACACGCATATGAAGATGCTGAAATCAATCTCGTTTCACTTCTTGAAACATGAGGGGAAAATGTGAGGTTCGCTCTGGAGATGAGCCTAGAGGCTTTATAGAAAATTACTGTGTGATGTTGATAGCTTTGTTCAGGGAGTCTGCCCTTAGAACTGGCCTGGGTGTCAGCACATGCGGCCAGCTGGGGACGTGGGAGGGGTCGCCAAGGAGGTCTGTGTGTGTGCCCACGTGTGTGCGGAGAGAGGGAGAGGGAGGGAGAGAACATGAACCATCTCTACATTAGATTCTAGTTCATCAAATAGACCGTTTTTTTGTTTTTGTTTTTTTTTTTGGTATGCGGGCCTCTCACTGTTGTGGCCTCTCCTGTTGCGGAGCACAGGCTCCAGACGTGCAGGCTCAGTGGCCACGGCTCACGGGCCCAGCCGCTCCACGGCATGTGGGATCTTCCCAGACCGGGGCACTAACCCGTGTCCCCTGCATCGGCAGGCGGACTCTCAACCACTGCGCCACCAGGGAAGCCCCAAATAGACCGTTTTTTGAAGACAACTGATTCGCAGTGACTGGTCCTCAGGCTGTCAGGACTGTTGCTGATGACACTGTGTGTTATCCCAGCCTTCCACATCCTTCCATCTGCAAATAAAGTTCATCTCCGTGTTGCCTGCTTGATCTCAAGCAGTGAGGGGCCCTCGTGTCTGCTTTCCGTCTCAGGGACGGGCCGTGTGCCGGCAGGGGACACAAGCTCGGAGGTGCGGCTGAATCTTCAGGACCCACAAGAGAGGCCCCGCTCCCAGGTAGCAGAGGGCTGGGGGGCAGACAAGCTCCAGGCGGTGCCTCAGTCTCCCTCCCACCTTGCAGACTTAGGAGGGAGGGCAGGTGGGCCCAGGAACTTGGCACGTGACAGTCACCCCTGGGCCACAGGTTCTCACCTCCAAGGTTGCTTGGCTCACCATGGGGCTGAGGGCAGGGCTGCCTTAAGAGAACTACGTTCTGCCAGAGACAGCCCGGCTCCCACGAGCACTTGATTCCAGGCTTCGTGAGGCAGCCTGTGCCCCAAAGTCACGGCCAGTCTCCACGTGCCACACCAGCCCTTCTGAAAACAAGAGTGTAAACCTGCCTCAAACTCCCAAAGAGACACCTTGTGAAAATGAGCATTAACCACGCTCTTTCCCTCTCTCTCTCTGATACACACACACACACACACACACACACACACACACACAGGCTTTCCCTCACTCAAGTACAGATGTGACAGCCCCAGGTCACAGTGGCTCTGAGCACTTTTTTGTCATGAAGGATGGACCTCGGCATCCATCCCGGCCTCAGCCCTCGGGAGGCCCCGGGAGGCCCCAGCCGAGCTCCGGGAGCAAAGCAAGCCAGGTTTGTACAACCGTGAGCCGTGGTGGTGTGCGAGTCTGCTTCCTGGGAAAACAGCACATCAAGCCGCCTGGTCCGAACGAGGTAGCTCGGGCCTGGTCTCCCACAGTCACCTACAGACTGACCGCTAAGACCTCTCCCCCACCCCTCTCCCCCTGAGACACGAAGCTCAAACACACTGACAACTCACCCACATTCCAAATCCAGAAACAGTCCATCCTCCTCCTCCGCAGATTCCATATGTGCTAACTCTTCTATTTGCTAAGACCTATGTGTGACAAAACTCCCCAGATCAAGGCCCGCAGAGCTTCCTGGATCATTCACGGACCCGCTCAGAGCGGTGCAGAGTTCGGGTCTCTGGGCGAACCTTCCCTGCGGGAGGAGACCTCTGCCTTCTGTGTTCAGTCTTTCCGGCAGCCTGTTCACGGCCAGGTGTTCTTAAATGTTGTGCTTACTCTTGACGATTTTGCTATTTAAAGGGCCTCCAATGTGGCACATGCCTCACACAGAAGACGCCTCTGCTGCGTGAGCCTCATTCAGACCCGAGTTATAGGGCTGTTGGCCAAGGAGTCAATGCTAATGGATCAACAGCATATATTCAACGAGGTGTCTGTAAACGGAAACACACATAGAACAAGGTTCTGCCCTGATGGGCTGACCAGGAAATGTCGTGACCAGAGGCCCACGAGAACCTCACCCCGTGTTCCCTCCAGGAGCCATGCTCCTGCCACTAGCTCAGTTTCTCAGTGACTTTGCAGGACACAACCACCACGGATATCGAGAATCAGCTGTAATTATCACCTGCACCTGGTCTCTTGGTGACAGCAGAGTCCCTCAGATTTGTGATGAATGATTACATGATGCACATCTGTTCTCAAACTTGGTTGCACATTAAATCATCTGTGAATCTTAAAAAACAAAACAAAACATGCACACCCGCTGGGATAAACCCCCCTCCCACTTGGAGATTCTGTTTTAATCAGATTGGTCAGGGGCCTGGACATAGGTATTTTTCAGAGACCCGGATGATTCTAACATGTAGCCAGAGTTGGAAATCTCTAGTGTATCCGAGAGACCAGGTGGGATATTTTCCCAGAAACAAATACAACCGAAACCAGTGGCCCTAAAAGTGGGCAAAAGGCCCCACTTCAGTCACAGAAGCTCACAGGTGCTGGTGGGCTTTCTCCGCATGCTGTATACATCCAGGTTGCTTTCAAAATCCTTTACGGATTGTAATCCAAAACCCTTTATGGGTTATATATGGGATTGACATATATATACTAACATGTATAAAATGGATGACTAATAAGAACCTGCTGTATAAAAAATAAATAAAATAAAAAACCCTTTATGGAAGGTGCCACCATCGCCATGATTTCACGCAGCAGTCCTGCAGAGTGGTGCTGTGGTCACAGCTTGGCGTCTGGGCCTGGCATTGGAGATTCGAGCCCCCCCTGCGGATTCAAACCATGAATCAGCGTTCTCCAGAGAAACATACCAATAGCATAAATATTTACATATATAATGAGGTTTAGTAGAGGGTGTTGACTCCCATGATCATGGAGGCCGAGAGGACCCACAGTCCACCTTCTATAAGCTGGAGACCCAGGATGGTGTAGATTCTGACCTGGGTCTGAAGGCCCGAGAGCCAGCAGCACGTAAAGCCCAGGAGCAGTGTCCCAGCTCAGCCCTTGGGCAGACGGAGTAACTCAACCTCCCTCCACGTTATGGTTTACTGGCACCCTCGATGGAGTGGACACAGCCCACCTACCCTGGGGAGGCCCGCCTGCTTTCCTCAGCTCGCTGAGTCAAGTGCTGACCTCATCCAGAAACACCCTCACAGGCACACCCAGAGATAATGCTAACCTAACGTCTGGGCACCTCGTGATGCAATCAGGCAGACACATAAACTTAACCATCAGAACCTCTTACAGGTGGTATGATCGTAGGAGACCAGGTCAGCGTCCCTGAGCCTCAGGTCTCTCACCTAGAGCCCGGAGGTGATAATAGTTCACCCTCCATAAAATCCTGTTGAGTTAAAAAGCAACAGCACAGGACCTGGTGAGTCCCGGCCTGGCATGTCTTTACTGAATTTTTAGGAGCTGAGAATATCGGTACCCTGTTCTCTTTGCCCAAGTTTGGACCCATGGAGAAAGAGGAGTGTCGACAAGTGGAGACTGAAATATCCAGCTTGGCTGGCACAGATGATAAGAAGCGTGTGGGCGAGGCAGGCTGTGACCACGGGCTTCTCTGTGTGACCCCAGAATGAGAGGGCCACTGCTGCTCCGTCCAGAGTTGGGAACGGACAGGACCTACACCTTGGCCAAGCAGATCCTTGACCTTGCTGGGTCAAGATAGAGATAGCTCCTAGTCTATTTTCCACCCCAAATTATGTCTATTATTCCTGCCCAACCTAGATGATCAGGGACCAAATGCTATATAAAGGTGTTCTTATAACAAATGCCAAAAAAATAAATGATAACATTCCCAGGGAAGTATGGAAGTCTATACAGTATATGTTAAATTTATTTTCTCCAGAGTTTTCTTCTGCTTAGTCTCGGGTGGAGAGGTGGCTGAGGCCCGGGAGGGGAGGGGTGTCTCAGTAGGCATCTGCCCAGGACGAACGCAGTTCCTGAAGGACCCCGATCTCCCAGGCACCCAACTTCCTGAAGGCTCAGGGAGATGCTCGGTGGCCTCCCGTCACAGCCTCTACACCCTGGACATGCAGCATTCCCAGTCCCGGGGCTGGTGTCCTCCCAAGCCCCTCTTGCCAAGGGAGGCTTCTCACCTCTACAGCTCTAGAAGGACCGCCCTCGGCGGAGTGCTGCGCTGAAGCTGATACAAATGTTGGCCATAGTAATATTTGCTACGAAACCAAATTTATCGTCAAATGTGTTCACCCAAGTTCTCGTGCAAGGAGTTTAGCTACTGATTTACCAAAGGGAGCTCGGTTTAAAATAGCTGGACTTGAAGCAGCCTCACGCCGTGGAAGCATCCTAACAAGATTCCAACATAAAACACAACACGATTTCAAGCCCTGTGATTGGTTTCCTTTTACAACGTGTCTTTAGTTCATTTACTTGCACGTAGAAATGAATTCACTCCTCAGGTGTCGAATAGCTATGGCCAAACCAGTGTCCCAGGGAAAGAAGCCCTGAGTTGTGGCTGTAGCCCCTTCCTCGGGAAGGGGTCCGGTGCCGTGCGCCATGGTCCACAGGCGGGCGCGGCATATGGTGGTGGCAGGTGGAGAGCGGCGTGGCCATGCTGACATGATGAGACCCTTTTAATCATTAAATAGCATTACAAAGGGAAAAGTCCTCTAACAAGCACTGCACTCTATTTAAGTTTAAGCATCAATTAATCTTTAAAAGGCAGCGTTTACCTAATAAACTGCCATGAGCAGCGCCAGGGAAACAAGTGGGGGAGGCAGGGCAGCCTCAGCTCCAGGACCCGGGCATCTGGCGACATTGCAGCCATGCCACCTGGAGAGAAACAAAATGGTGAGAAAGCAAACAAGGAACCACAGCTCCATCACTCAGACCCTTTTCCAACCAAAATGCTCACTGTTGTCATTCAGCCAGGGGACCCGAAGGGTCCACCACCAGCTTGTCCATGCACTGGGGACCGGTGTGTTCCCCCCAAACCAGCTCAGGCCTCAGGGATCTGCTCATCTCAGAGAGAGACCATGCATGGACACGTGGACAATTTGCAGACAACGATGGGGCACCAACTTCAGGGAAAGGACGAGTTCTGGGGAGTGGCCGTGTCCATCCTCTCTCTGCCAAGGCGAGATGCAAGGTCGCACAACTCAGCGTTTCCTCAGGTCAGGGCGGAAGGCACTGGGGACCACGCCAGCCCCTCCTAACTCTTCCCCCAAGTTCGTGGACCTGGTGATGTCCTGTAAAGTATAATATGCTTAACTTTGTTTCAGGTCAACTTACCTAAGGTTCTAATATAGAATTAGCACCTTTATCTCTATGACAATTTTTTTTTATTTCGTTTTATACTCCCACGATTTTGAGGAAAGAGACGGTATTGTATTTCATAAATGTCTACAATTAATGTCTCCCTCCCACCCACTCACTCACACGCACGCACACACACTCACGTTCTTACCCATGCCCCAAGGAAAGAATACACCAGAATCTAAGGAGGAAGAGAGGTCCACTGGGTTTGTAAACAGGTGTTTCACAGTTGGGTTCATTGTGGGCCTGTTTGCTTTGTTTTTTCTTTAAAAGCAAAACAGAATCTCTGTCCTCTTGAAAGGTAAGGCTTTCTTGGTCTTTAAGAACCAGGTTTTTTCCACAGGAGGATGTTTTGGGAGAGGAGCAGATACGTGTGTTGTTTTTCACATTAGGTGGCTACACAGACCCTGGGTCTTGAACACAGAGTTAGTCCAAGAACAGAAGAGGAGGAAAGAACCTGCCTAGCCAGTGAGACGGGATTAGACACCACCCTTCTGGGCTCCGAGGAAAGTAACACCACAGGAATCAGAGCAGAGCTACTAGAGCCAGGGTGCTGTGTCCCTACCTGCCTCCTCTACAGAAAAAGCCCCTTCCGCCTGGGGCCCGAGAAGGGTCGTCTGTCTGTCTGTCTGTCTGTCTGTGTGGGAGGGAGTCCTGCAAAGCTTCCTGCCCTCAGAGGGATGCAGTCAGACCCAGGGGAGCCGCCTGTTGAGACGAGGGCACCCCATGGTGTGGCTGGGGCCCCGGCAGGGCTGGGGACTTGGATGGAAGGTGACCTAGGGAAGGGCTTTTGACAGTGACCACGGGCTCCAGGGCTGTGCCGAGGGAAGCTGCGGAGATGACAACTCCCATGGGACAGGACACTACTGCAGCTTTGGGGAGGACGGGGTCTGACTGAGAAATCCCTGGATTTGATGAATTTACCTGTAAAATAGAAATTAGGCCACTTTTTCTCCCACTAAGCAGAAATAGATGTCAGAAAACACCGAGTCAATGAATGACAAACATGGAAAGCTCTGTCGCCGAGGCTGGCCTGTCTGCGAGGCTGGGGCCCCTGCTACAGAGCCTTTCCCAGTCACCCCTGCCCCCAGGCACAGGTCTCCCCCCAGGGCTCTGAGAAGGGCCAGACTCACAGCAGTTTGGAAACCTTGCAATCATTTTCAACATTTCCAGGAGCAAATAAAACTAGCATTTAAAGAAATTAAACTTGCCAAACAGGTATTGGAGAAATAAAGTATTTATACCCAAACAAAATAATAAAGTAGTTCACAGCTACACCTGTGGAACAGGGATTGCACAAGGCTGGTTTTCCCTACTATGGGCACGAAAGCAGTGCTGGCCTCTGCCAGCATTTTAATGATGAAATCAAAATAAAACTGAAGAGAACAGAAAACACCAGGCTTTATTGGAGGCGGCAAAGCTAAGTATGTAGGACACTTGCTTGTGTTACGTGTGTGTACCATGTCTGATTGTGTGCTGTCTCCTCGGGTCTAGAAGCCACCAAAATGATAAAATGCTGTCTTTGAAATACGTCCTCTCCATGCTTTCTTCGATCGCAGAATCCTTCCCACTGATGTTTCGGGTTGGCTGGTACGCCAGTGGTCTCTTGCTGTGTGACAAGCTACCCCAAAGCTTGGTGGTGTGAAACAACAATCCTCCCATCACGCTGCATGATTTGAGGTTCGGGAGGTGGGGGGCTGAGCTCTGTTCCCTGTGGCATCGAAGCTCTGAGTGTTCAGCCGGCAGATGGCTGGGCCGGGGCTCTCAGGGAAGCACCTTTCACCTCTGGTCTGGCTGGAAGCCAGGGCTCAGCTGGGACTCTTGACTTGAGAATCCATGATGGCCTTCAGGCACGGTGGACTCAAGGTAACCAACTTCCTGCCAGGGACCACAACCTCAGAAGTCCCATAGCATCACATCTGCCTTTCTCCGTCGGTCGAAGCGGTCAAGAAAAAAAAAAAAAAAGCCCACCCAGATTCAAGGGGTGGGCCTGCATGGACCCCGTCTCCAGGAGGGAGCTTCCTGGAATTTGCAGCCGTGTTTCAGAACAGCCACACCTGGCCATCATTGTGCAACTTCTTAGGGTCACCAAAACTCCTGGTGACATTGGCTATTCTATTGCCGGCACCCGCGTGGGTGAGCTGTAGCTGAGAGCTGATGATCAAAGTTTTCTGGGCGGAGCGGACAGCTTTTCAGTTCTGAATTTTTAGTGGCAAATTCAGAGAACACTGACTTGAATTATTTTCAGTGACGAGAAAAAGCCTGTTTCTGAACCGATAAGTGCACTAGTTGATGAATTTATGAGACAAGTGTCATGAGTCATGCATCTCAAATCACCAAGCAGAACTTTGTGGAGGAAGCGCAATGTCTGGCCGCACCCTGATTCTGCATCTTGGTTTCAGCAGATGCCCTAAATCACAGGGGTCCAGGTCTGGGATCCAGAGAGTCCAGGGGCTCTGAAGCGCTGCGCATGGTGCCAGACCTGGGTGTGGGACTCACTTCCATTTTTCAAAACAGTGAACATTCCTTCAAAGATTAAGAGCCATTGGCTATGTGGATGGTTTGATGATTTCCTAGATCTTAACTATGAAATAATTAGAAAAACTGGAATGACAACAGCTTTTTGTAAGCAACCTCTCCAAAATCCACTTACGTTAGAAAGTAAAAAAGATGAAGCAGAGCCCTGAAAGCTCTCATGAGCAAATTCCATTTTGTTTTGCTTTACATTTTTAAAACAATAGAGGGCAGGAGTTTCAAACTGATTTCAAAACCCTCTGTGTTCATTTTCCCCCCAGTCTAGAAATATTTTGCCATCAGGCATACTTTTTGCGGTGACTTTCAGAAGCACAGTTAGCAGGGACATCCCCTTTGTCATTTATAACATTAGGATGCACTATTTTACAGTATTTTGTAAATCTTAACAAGCGAGGTATTTAAACACATCCTTCTTAGTCTCAATTCTCAACGCATTTTGGTTTTTTTTTTGGCTTGGATTTAGGAAAGGTGTCTGAGCTATTTTCATCCATCTTTATAGATAGATAAATAGATGGATAGATAGATATAGATGATAAATAGATGGTGATAGGTAGATGACAGATGGATTGAAAAGTAAGCAGAGCTGAGGTCCTGCACAGCAAAATTCTTAACGTGAAGGATGTGGGGTTTGTACAGTTTACATAATGAATTGAATAAAGAATTACGTATGTAAGCGCATCCTGGGTGCCAGGCCCTGCGCCCGTCTGAGCTCCCTCCCCCGACACTGCGGGGAGACACGGAGGACCTCCCCACATTACAGGAGAGGACACTGGGACTCCGAGGTTCTGAGACTGCCCTCACTCGGCCAGTACGTGGAGCAGCTGGGATCGGACCGAGTCTGGGGCTGCCTGGTGGCCCTGAGGCTGGAGAGCCGATCTGCTGAGCTGTGACGTCCCACGTCTCCATGAAAGGGGGACCATGCTCTGCTCCCCTCTGCTTCCCTACCCTCTCAGTCGGGGTGTCCGTGGGCACTTGGGGCGGGGTGACTCTGTTGGGTGGGCCCCTGTGTGTCCTGGGCGTGAGCAGTGTCCCTGGCATCTGCTCCCCAGCAGCCCCGGTCACGGCCGTGACAACCCCAAGGCCCCCAGACCTCTCCGGACCCCCTGGGGGCAAAATCACCCCACCCTCTTTAGAGAGTATCACTGCTCTAAATGACCAGACGGCCCTTTATTAGATGTGTGATGAGAAGGATGTCGTTTTCACTCTACAGTTGTCATCGATGTGGGGGATC
Source organism: Leucopleurus acutus (assembly GCF_964270905.1). Classification (NCBI taxonomy): domain Eukaryota; kingdom Metazoa; phylum Chordata; class Mammalia; order Artiodactyla; family Delphinidae; genus Leucopleurus; species Leucopleurus acutus. The sequence continues at coordinate 174,523,622 of NC_139145.1, read as the reverse complement.
TAAGTCATCTTCTTCTCAAGCTCTCAGGAGGAGAGAGCGTCCACCTACAATGGATGCCTGTCCCGAGGAGAACCGACCGTGGGTCAAGATCAGGTCATCTCGCCCTGCGTCCAGGCCGAGTTTCCAGCGAGCGAGTCCCGGCAGGTCGCGGCGGCTCTGGGCCTCTGCCCTGCGTAGCCCTCTGGGCGGGGTCCCTCCGCTGTGGATGGCGGAGGCCGCTTTCACCGCCGGCTGTCACGGTACAAACTAACTGGAAATTTAGATACTAGAGTATCTAATAGGGCACATCAATCTTTTATAGCGAGAGAATACATAAATTATAAACAAATATGTCCTTTGGTCCTCGTAGAACAGCGCGATGATCAAAGAGACACAATAGAAATGCATTTGCTTCTGCAGCCGCCGGTCCCCCAGCACCGGGCTGCACTGACGGCCGGCCAGGGAGCCGTCAGCCTTTGTTCCATCTGTCACAGTACACTTCCCTCCTGTTGTTTTACGTAATCAATACGGGGCTGAAATCACCTACTGCTACCTCGACTACCTCCTATTTTGTCCACTCATGAATTATGGATCTCCGCACAACATCAAGTCTACAATTTCGATTGCATTTGCTAATCATTGATCAATAATTCAGGAGTTGCTCTTCTTCAAGGGCCCCTGGTTTCCTGCAGCATATGGCACCGAGCAGGCGTCCCTTATCGCAAAGAGCAGCCGCGGAGACAGCTCGTGTGCAGTTGTTTCTCGTCCTTCCCCTCGGACGTGGACGAGTGTAGCTGTGTGTGGCGTCGGGCGCATCCTGCTCGGCCGCTACGCTTAGTGACGGCCGTGCTGCCCGGGAACCGGGGGCAGCCCCTGGGGGGTTGGGCGCACAGAATGAAGCAGCAGAAACAGCAACCCTCTCATCCGTTTTGTGTTCCTTGTTCTTGTTTCGTCCCTGAATTGCACCTCGCAGGGGAGGGGCGCTTCCACCCCGGGTCTGTGGGCACGCAGCTGTGACCCAGACCCCCTGTGCCTCCCCAGGCGCACACGTGCATCCTGCAAATCACCCTGCAAATCTGAACATTATACCCGCAGCCGACTCCTGGCAGGATGAATTTGAAACCTGGAGCTATTTTAAGATGTGCTCTCACTGTTGTTGTTTTAAGGTCTGTTTCAATCCAGTTCTGTGTGTTTGTGTCTATGCCCTTTCAATAAGATGATGAAATACAAAATAACCATCCTTTCACAAATTATCCGGCAGTGTTTATTGTAGGTCATTTTTACTGGAAAGAATCTTTTATTTTAACCTTCTAGAGGGCAGTGGTGTCGACCCCTCTTCTGTTGGAAATGCCGTGAAAGGATGCAGCTTATCGATGGGGAGGCGGCCAGGGGGGCAGGGGTGGGCGGGCAGTGGCCTGTCGGGCCTGGCCCAGAGGGGAGGTGGGGTGCAGCTTCCGGGAGCCAGGCAGGGGACGGATTTCTGAGAAACCTTCCCTACAAAAGGCAGCCACAGAGGGTTCTGGAGGTTGCCCAAGCCCAGGGCACAGCCCCCGCCCCTCCAATAAGGAAAGGGCAGGACAAGGGACCTTTGTCACCTCCCAGACGGCCAGGCCCTGCTCCACCCCCTCGAGTTCATGCGGGGAAAGGTTCTGAGAAGCCTGGGCCTGCCATTGTCACCCATTGTCACCAGCCCAGCGGGAGAGCCACCACCAGGGGTTCTCCGGTGACTTTTAAAAATCATGAAAAAAGAAACAGCAGGGAGAAGGGAAAGGTTTAAAGCATTCTGCGGCAAGAAGCCAGGAAGACAAAAGCAGGGGGGATGGAGAGGGAACCAAAACATTATTTTTAAACTGGAAAGAGACAATGATGGGACAGGAAATGGCTTTAAAATTTTAAGCGAAGATGAAGAAAATGAGAATGAGGTTGGAAGCAAGAGATGAGAAAAGAAAACTATTAACCAGAGAATTCAGGAGAGAAAAGGGGAGGAGCCCACCTCTGCACAGGCTCACCTGCCCGCCCCACCTCTCCACATCCTTACCTGTCTTCCTTTGCCTCCCGCCTCTCCTGGCCCCTGCCCTTTGCCTGGCTTAGTCCCTAGGGGACTGTGGCTGCTGATTCGGTGGAGTGTGCATAGCTCGTTTGGAGATGCAGATAGAGAATAAAAGCAATATCATCTCCCACACCGAAATCCCTTGGTAGAGGATGTGGTGACCTGGGTGCAGGTCCCCACGTCCCCCTCAGACCCCCTTTGTGACTAAAAGTGGAGGTGGTGCTGGTGGGTGTGTGTTCAAGTGCCTGAGGCCAAGCACATCACCTGGACAACCACAAGCTGGAGGGCGTGCCCCTATAACTGTAGCCCCTCCGACTCGTACCTCCAGGTGACTTGTGAGGCAAAGGTCAGGGACCTGCCACCATTGCTGAGTGTTTGCGTGGCTTCCCATCGGCTCTGCACAGCTGTCCCTACAAAGAAAATAAACCTGCACCAAACCTTCCCTCACCTTCTGGAACTCAGACCCGAGGATGACCAGAAGTGCCAAAGGCCAGGCAGAGCGCTGACCTGGGGAAGGTGGGCCTCGGTGCCTCCTGAGAGGTGGAGCTGGGGTCCCCAAGCCTCTCAAGGGACACCTGGCTCCTCGGGGCCCCTTGTCTGCTTGGATGATGTGACACGATCACATCTGAGAAACTACCTTGCAAACATTTCTCTTCTCAGGTGGGCTTTTCCTCTGCAGCCTCCAGGGGCTCCCCCCGCTGGCACCAGAGTTGGGGCGACTGTCTTTGAACTGGGCTGAGCCCCTTGGGAGGAACCGCTCAGAAATACGCATACTCACACTCATCTGCTAGGGGGACTCACCCTGGACTCACAGCTCAGACCCACGGAACGCAAGAGAAACTGGCGGGGTGGGGGTTGGGGGTGGCACGGGGAACACAAGAGAAACTCAGAGCCCCTTCTGAGTTTCTGTTTCAAAACCTAGGCTGTGAGCATCTCCAAGCCAAACGAGTTCATTCCTAGAGTGGGGTTCATGCTCCTCACATCATCCCGTGAAGATGCTGGAAGTTAGGTCTCATAATAAGTCCTATGAACCATGTGTGTGGTCAGTACTTTTGTTTTCCCCAGACCGCACCATCCTCGTACCCATCTACCCGCCTGTCTATCATCTACCTATCTCTATCATCTATGTAGCATCTATCTGTCTATCTGTCTACATCTATCTATCATCTATCTATCGCCTAGTTTTCATCTATCACGATTCTTCCCACTGGCAATTGTCATCTTTCTTCCAACATATACATAAGTCACTGCTTTCCAATAAACTAACTACGGGGGCACCACTGTTACCCCAGATAGCTTTTAGCTCCTTATTTCCCTTTCAATTATGGAATTCATATCGTCCATGGCAAATGCTCTGTCCTCTTTCAGGAGCAAAAGCTTTAGGAGATTTGCTAGGTTCTGAGAAGGGTGTCCGCAGTGTCTGCTCCCGTGCAGCCAGGGCAAGAGACCAGCTACCGTCTGACCGCCCCCCAGCTAGAGACCAAGTTGTTAGCTTTGACCAGTTTCCCAAAGATTGGCTGGCGGGTGAGATAACAGTAACTAAGAATTCCGGATACAGATGGAATGGTGGCTTCCTTTCCTGCTGCACACCTCAGTGATGCTCTGAAAACACTAGAACGAGATCTGCGCTGTTCCCTGGACACACCACATGGTCTGGTCTCAGAGCATTTCCTGTTGCAAAGCCTAGTGTCCTGTCCCAACCACCATGGTCCATGTCCAGTCCAAGGCTACCATACCCCGAAGGCTCTGAGACCTCCGTCCTGTCACCTGTTGTCCCCAAGCCTCTGCCCGCCGCCCCCGGACTGCCTGTCGCACTTCTCCTGGGGGATCGGGTCTGCCTGGGCCCCGGGTCCGGGGTGCACAAGGCTGCGGCCGGGACGCCGGAGTTCAGTCTTACCCACATGGTCCCGCGTGTGTCTCGTCTGGCCTGACTGTGCCACACCTGCCCCCGGACTCAACCCCTCATCAGGAACACAAAGGCCACCTGTGTGCGTGTGCCTGGGGACATCTCCCCTCTGCCTTCTCTTCCCTTGTTCCCATGCGCCCAGGGCTGACTCCAGCCAACTGTAACCAGCATTAGACGTGTTGAACTTTGGCCTGAACATTTTTTTTTTATTTTTACTTCTTCAAAGCGTATGCATTTCTTCCTTACTTTGTTCAAATACCTGAGTCTTTCCCCTTCATTTCTGCTGTGCATGTCTGTCTGTGTGGGGAGGAAGCTCCACTAGCAAACCTGACAGGAGCCCTGGATCCTCCCAGCCCTGGATCCATTCCTGTTTCCAGCCAGAAGCTTCAAGATGTTTTCCTGGAGGCTCGTCAGCTTGGCTATGGGGTCCTGGCCCAGAGGAGGGTGGGGCCGGGGGGTCCTAGGAGGTTTGAACCACGTGTTTTGTAAGTTCAGATGGAGTGGAACTGAATGGCTTTTTTCAGCCCAATTTAAAATGATTGGTTTGACTCCCCCCGGCCCGAGCCCTTTCCGTTCCACCGCGGACTTTAGCACAACACAAAAGCAGTTGTGGGCCCCTCAGTGTCAGCCCTCCAGATGTGTTCTCAGAGAAGAAAGACCTATTTATAAGGTACCTTCTACTTCTGTTCCCTTCAAATGTAAGCTCCAGGAATAATGGCAACGGTGGGGTGCTGGATCCCACCACAGCCCCCACTCACCCTGGTGCCATGACAGCATCAGGTCATCCACTCCCCCGCTCTGCAAGCCGAGGGGCCGGGCGGCTCCCCTCCCTGAGGTCGGGGCAGCTGCCAGTAAGACCATCATGGTGAGGGTCCCCATCCTGAGGAGCAGCCCCACCCGTCGCTGGAGCAAAGCTACAGTGAAGGGGTGCAGGGAGGGGAGCCCCCACCTGGCAGAGCCTGGGGAGTTGGTGTCCCAGGAGAGGAGCCAGCATGCTCCCCCAGGGCAGGTGGAAAAGGGTCCCAGGCTCCATTCTCCCCACACAGCGGGGACCCCTTGAGAACCCCACGGGGCCGTGTCTCCCCTGCACCCCAGCCTCAGGCACAGTGACCCGCCGGCCAGGACCCCAGCACAGCTGTGCAGAACTTTGCTGTCTATGCAGAAACGGATGTTTCTCCCGAGAGCCCCCTTGATCTGCTTCAAATACTTGATTCATCGACCTTCCCGGGCGTGGAATGAATTGTACAGCCTGCAAAGTGACAAGTCAAATTCAAATCCTTGTTACAAGCTGTGTTTCCGCGTTCCGATAAGTCACGCCTAGAGGATGGCTGTGCACACCCTGTAACCTGAAGCCCAGGGCACTTGATGGCATTACCCATGTGACTATCACTGTTCTGTCCCCATTGCCCAGCTCAGCCCCTGCATGACCTAGACCTGCGCTGTCCAGTGCCGGGGCTTCCAGCCACGGGGCCCACCAGACACCAGAAACGTGGCTGGTGTGACTGAGGAAACGAACTTGACATTCTAATCTTAATTTACATATTGATATGAAAATAATATACAGGTTAATACTCAGATCTTAAGGCTGAAGCAAGGTAAACTATTTTCCCATAAAGCACAAGGTGATGTTTTTCTAGGATTAAACATTTCACTTGAACCACTGAAAATTTGGTGCCTGATTCCAGATGGGACATAAATGTAAAAAATCACAGAGTTTAGACTTAGTCCAATAAAAAAATGAATGCAAAATACCTTATTATAAATGTTTATATTAATTACACATTGGCATGATAATATTTTGGGTAAACTGAGCTTTTTTTTTTTTCAATCTCACCTGTTTCTTTTACTTCTCTTAAAAATGGATACTAAACAACTTAAAATGATCCCTACAGCTCACATTATGTTCTATTGGACAATTCTGATCCACAGGAAGGCATCTGGATCTGAAGATAAACAACACATAAACAAACATGCAATAAACTCAGACTGGGTGGGGACTGATAGATTCCCCCCACCTGGTAGATACGTGATCTACTATAGACTGACAACTTCTCCCACTCTCTCGACTCCAGGGCTGCTCAGCTATGAACTGGCAGAGTGAAGACCCCTGAAATCATCTCAAACACGTTTAGGAAAATGCATTTTTTCCATCGTTCGTTTGTCTTCATTCTCCCGCTCCCCCGGTGGGCAGTGACAGTTGCCACAGCCCTCTCTATAAGGCAGGGGTGCCCAGGACGAGACAGGAGCGGTGTAAAGTCCAGGGAAACTCCACTAGGGTGGTCCATGGTGGTCTTACAGGCTAACTACACACACCTGGATTTTCCAAAAGCAGCTAAATTGGTTGGTGAATTAACTTGCTCTAATCACTTAATAATCATACACTATCAGGGTTTAACTGAAGAGTTATTAGAAATGGATCAACAAAAGCAGGATATATAATCAGTGCATTAGAAAATTCAACAAGAGGCCTAAAGCATCTTCAAAGTCTGCTTATCCTTTCACTTGTCTGGTCCTTTGGAAGTTTCTGAAGAGAAGGCATTAAATATAAGGTATTCCTTATGCATTATTCTATTATAAAATAATAATTGGAAGCAAGGTTTCCTGTATATCCACATATTCCTGGATGCAGTCTTTCCTACATTTTTTAAACAGCTGTAGTCAGCAATCCCTGTGTGTTTCTGAAGACACCTTCCAGCTCCATCTCAAGGGCAAACAACCTTAAGTCTGTCCCATTTACCAAAATTCACCCCTGTGTGCAGGCATATGAATCAAAACATTAGTCAAAAGATCGGCATTTATAGCAGAACTAGGGATCTCATAGACTGGTCTTCTGTGTGTTTTTTTAAATAACAAATTAATTACAATACAATTTACATACTATAAAATTCACCCTTATTTTTTTTTTGAGGTACACGGGTCTCTCACTGTTGTGGCCTCTCCCATTGTGGAGCACAGGCTCCAGACGCGCAGGCTCAGAGGCCATGGCTCACGGGCCCAGCCGCTCCGTGGCATGTAGGATCTTCCCGGACCGGGGCACGAACCTGTGTCCCCTGTATCGACAGGCAGACTCTCAACCACTGCGCCAATCAGGGAAGCCCAAAATTCACTCTTTTAATGTATACAATTCTAGTTTTTAGTATATTTACAGAGTTGCGCAATAATCACAACTAATTTTAGAACATTTTCATCACCCCCCAAAAACACTCTGTACCTCATTCTTTTTACCTTCTGTCCCTGAACACCACTAATCTTCTTTATTTTTTTATTAATTTTTATGGGAATATAATTGGTTTACAATGTTGTGTTAGTTTCTACTGTACAGCAAAATGAATCAGCTATACATATATATATATCCCCTCTTTTTTGGATTTCCTTCCCATTTAGGTCACCACAGTGCATTAAGTTCACTGTGCTATACAGTAGATTCCCATCAGTTGTCTATTTTATACATAGTATCAATAATGTATATGTGTCAATCCCAGTCTCCCAATTCCTCCCATTCCCCTCTTCCTCCATTGGTATCAATACTTTCGTTCTTTACGTCTGTGTCTCTATTTCTGCTTTGCAAATAAGACCATCTATACCATTTTTCTAGATTCCACATATATGTGTTTATATACGATATTTATTTTTCTCTTTCTGACTTACTTCACTCTGTATGACAGTCTCTAGGTCCATCCACATCTCTACAAATGACCCAATTTCGTTCCTTTTTATGGCTGAGTAATATTCCATTGTATATATGTGTCACATCTTCTTTATCCATTCCTCTGTTGATGGACATTTACTTTGCTTCCATGTCCTGGCTATTGTAAATAATAGAGCTGCAATGAACATTAGGGTGCATATGTCTTTCTGAATTATGGTTTTCTCAGGATATATGCACAGTAGTAGGATTGCTGGGTCATATGGTAGTTCTGTTTTTAGTTTTGTAAGGAACCTCCATATTGTTTTCCATAGTAGCCACTAATCTTCTTTCTAATCCTTAATGCTGCTTAGTTTTAAAAGACAGCAGAAAGAGCAGACTCGTGTGAGATTAGTCTTTGGGGATAGAGTACAGAGGCAGCAGACAAACATTGTTCAAGTACCAGGTGTAACTTAGAGAGTGACTTAGTCTTCCTGTGCTGTCATAATAAAATACCATGGCCTGGGAGCCTTAAGCCACAGACATGTACTTGCTCACAGTTCTAGAGTCTAGAAGTCCAAGGTCAGGGTGCCCGCATGAGAGCTCTCTTTGGGACTTGCAGATGCCCACCCTCTTACCATGTCTTCACATGGAGGACAGAGACATAAAGAGCCCTCTGCTCTCTCTACTTCAAAGGGCACTAATCCCATCATGGGCTGCCCACCCTCATGACCTCATCTAATCCAGTTAGCTTCCAAATACCCCATTTTCAAATACCAAACACATTGAGGTTTAGGGCTTCAACATATGGATTTTGAGGGACACATTCAGTCCATAACAGACAGATACAAATAGCTACAATGAAATGGAGTTGAGGATCATTCAGTTTCTCTGCCCAAGCCACAGACTGTTCATTTAATAAATATAAATTTCTAGAACTGCTCTGACTCAGCTGGGAGAGTGTAATCATGTTGTGATCTCAGTTGGACCTAACAAGAGAAAGGAAACCTAATAGTTTAAGTGACAGCCATGATGCCGAGTAACGAGAACATTGGAGGAGTGATGACAAAAGCAGAGGGAACAAAGGGCAGGGCATCTACCTTTATCAAATGGACACACGTGGAGAGCATGGTTCTAAACACTGTGTAACATGTTTTAGGGTCCATGGGGCAGTGCCACATGCTTCTAAATGACTCTCACTGCTCCTCTGCTGCGGACACTGGTCAGGCCACTAACCATGGCACTGATGACGTAGCAAATGGAGTGCTTGTTTCATGGTTGCTACACACCAAGCACCAAACTGTGCAAACAGTGAACCCAATTGAAGGTGTTGGCACAAAATTAAAAATAGAGCATCATGAAAACCCAAGAGTGTTAATCAAATGTCTCATCAGCATCACTGACTGGAAAGGTCAAGTGAAAGCAATGGAAAATGCCACGTGTGGTGATGAGATGGGGCCATCAAAACACACACATTGCTGGTGGGAACACAGAACAGTAGAGACACTGGCAGCGTGTTATAAAATTAGTACCACTCCCACCCAGCAATTCCAGCTTAGGATCTGCCTAGGAGAAGTGAAAGCCCACACAACAAGCATGCTGCTATGTGGATGCTCATAACAGCGCTGTCCACGAGAGCCCCAAAGGAGAAAGGATGTAAATGTCATCTGCCAAGAGTGGATAAGCCCACAGTGGTCCAGCCTTGCTGGGCAGCATACCTGGGTAGTGGGAAGGGATGAGCACTGGTGCACGTGGAACCTCGCAGGGTCTCAAAAGCATTTTGCTAAATAAAAAAAGACACAAAAGACCCACAGAATAATTCCATGGATATAAAACTCTAGAAATGCAAAGTATAGTACAGAAAGCAGATCAATGTTCCTTCAGGCCAGGTTGGGGGGGTCAACCACAAAGGGCAAGAGGAAGCGTTTGGCGGTGATGGAAACGTTCTGTGTGCAAACTAAATGCAATTACGAACGCTCATGCAACTGTATTTAATTAATAGCCAAATAATGATGACACAGTATAATTCAGCATGACTAAAATAAGTTAAAAAAAAAGTAAGTAAAACTGAAAAAGAAGTCTCAGAGGCAAAACAGTCTGTGTTGTCACCTGATTGAAATGCTGCTTCTACGGCGGTTAATTTGATTAGAACCTCCTCTGAGTTCATGGTTTCCAAACCCCTAGGATCCTGACAATGTCTGTGGCAGATCCTCTGGGAGAGGCCCCCAGGACACCGCAATTGACTGCCCCTGGGTACAGGGGTGGGACAGCAGGAGGAGTGGCCATCCTGAGGAGAACTAGCCCTGTCCAGTTTTCTTGCAGGAATGTACAGAGGGGATCCAGCCATCAGACAGGGTGTCTGCACATGTCTGGAACTAAGATCAGAACACCTCACGTGGAGAGAAGCACCCACAGCAAGAACCCCTGGGAATCCAAAGCCCTCAAACCTGATGCTTCTGCAACTAGTGAACGTCTTGGGGAGCTGCACCATACCCTGGCTGATCCATTGCCCAGGTGGGGCTCTGGAGGTGAGAAGAGATGGGTGGATAGCAGCCCGTTTCCATCCAGGCAAAGAGCCTCCCTGGTGGCGACCGTTTGGGTCAAAAAGGAGCGCCCATTGTCTGACCCTGGGCCCACATTCCCTCCAGGTGCTGATGCCTCTCTGATATTCATTTTGTTTATAAAGCCCCTCTAACACTTGTTACATTAGAGTGAAAAATAAGTGCAAAATCCTGACCTCTAAAAGTCATTTGAAAGGTTGTTTTTATGTAAAGTCTTCATTACTTTGCACCACTGGCCCATCTGAATGCAGGCATGCTACGACTTCCCCAGTAGCACTTGTACCTCCGAAGGTCCACACAGGCCGCCTGTTCCCAAAGCTTTTGGAGCTTTCTAGAATGATGGAGGTCCCCCGCCCTCCCTGCACTTCCTCCACACCCCTCCAGGGCGATTTCTTCTCCGCAGCACTTTGGTGGCACCTGAGATCTCTTTCCCAGTACAGCACCTGCCAGAAACTTTGGAGGTTGCCTGGTAGCCCTGCTCCCACTCAGGTGAGAGGTAACCGTGCTTAGTTACCCTTCCAACTCCCCTCCGTCCACCAGGTTGGGATTTTCCCCTTTCTTATGACTCATCCCATGTAAAATGATGTCCGCAGTAGTTTGTTCCATTCTCTTATTTCTCCTCTCGGTTTCCCATTTTATTCACCCTCTTGCACAGCCAATATGGTCATAGAAGACAAAGAATTCAGTTTACCTAATTCTCTGTTCACCATCTAACTCAGCGTTCTGCACAATTACATCCTTAATAAATGTATCTTGATGATGCTGACGGCCACGTCGATAACAATGGTGCTTAACTTCCTCCCGGGAGAAGTTCATGTACTTTGAGGACTGGGCTTTCTGGAATCAAATTATGACATGGAAAATCAGTCTCTTTATATCTTTGGTGAACTGCAAGACTAATGGTTTAATGAAGAGGAAGATAATTAATGGTGAGCCTGGTGAAGTTCTGTGTTCCTCCTGCTAAATGTTCACATCTAGTTCAGAAAGGTTTAGTTCTGCCCAGACCACTTCAGTTCTATGTGCCCCTAATTGTAAATCCTGAATAATAGCTCATTTGTAAGATAAATTAGTAAGAAAACACAATGTTCAAAATAACAGACTTAGATTAACATTGATTCAGTTGCTAATAAAGGAAGATAATTTCACCACTGTTGAACTTTATCCTTCTTCATGAAATATCTGTTTCTGATTATTGTATCACACAGCCTTTCCTTGTCTGCATTGGGGAATCTGCCTTTATGACACAAGCACAAGTACTAGAGGCTCGTGATCAGTTGGCACCAGTTGGGCCCTAGCTGCGAAATACGGAGAGAGGCAGAGGTGGGGACCACATCTGAATTCCAGATGCCCTGTCTGAAGGTTATGCTAATTCTAGGGGATGCTAACAGCAGGTGACCACCCTCACCCTCAAGCAGGTACTTGAACCACATGGGAGCCAGGGCACTGTTTAACCAGGAGAGGACTCAGAGCAGGAGTTAGGTACAGGCTGGCTTAGGGTAGCAATCCCATTGCACGTTCTCAGTATATCAGGTAAAAGTTGGGTTGAGGGCCCCAAGTTTGTCCATACATCCATCCATCCACCCACAATTCATTCCACAAATACTGGCTGCACATTTACTGTGCACCTAACCCTGTGCAGGGCTTGGAGACACAGCCAGCCGTGATTGAAGCTCTGTGGCCCCTTGGCTCCTGGGACTCACATCAGAGGGAAAGACCCAGCCCCAGAGTGAAGGAGCTGGGAAAGCTCTGGGCTCTACTTGCTATGAATTCCGGGTGTCCAGTGTTCAGAGGGGGAAGAACCAAGCAAAGCAGACCATGTCTAGCCCCTTGATTACACTGCCAGCTTAAAATATGCAAGGAAGAAGCAGACTGTCATTTCTGAAAATTATTATTTATGCCTTCATTATTTCTCACTCTTTCCCTTTCTTGGATCCAGTCCTTTGGATGGCTTCACACCACTGAGAATGGAAAAATAACGGATGCTAGTACCTACAGCTCCCTGCTTGGTGCAGCTCTCCTGTGCAGCCCCCAGCTCCATCACAACTGAATTGGAGGATTCTGTACTCAACCTCACTGTGGTGACGTGGACCCATGGTCCATGTGCCCTGGCCACTGCATGACCACTTCTCTGACTACAAGCAGGAATGGGACCTTCCCCCTGTACCCATCCACCCCACGGGGACATTGGTGAGATAACCTGTGATGGAAGCCCTCGGCTTGAGGGGCACAGTGGGGATGAAGGCATAGCCGTCGTGTCCGGGACAGAAGACCTGGTCTTGAACACCACTAAGCTGCCTGGAGAGCTGACGGTCCTTCTCTGACCCATGGTTTCCTCATCCCCATGACCAACGAGGTGTCACTCCCAAGTGTATGGTGTAGAGAGAACTATGTGCTCCCCATCAAGGGTCTAGTGCCATGACTGGTACAGGATGGGCACAAATGTCATTTCCCACTTTCCTCCAAGAAATACACCCCTTCCTCATTCCACAGGGAGAAAAGCCTCTTTTAAGCTTTGCCTTAAATTGGGACAAAATCATCCTTTGGGATCAATATCATTAAATGTGGCACTAATGATCTCCCTCTTTGTGTTACACACATTGTCAAGTCAGGGCAGGGTGGGGCCACCCTTTTCCACTCAGAAGGTGAGGGGGACCCTCAGAGAGTCCCCCCAGTTCTACCAAAGGTCAAGAGCAGCCTTCTCCCATCAAGCCCCTCTATTTCCTCCACAGAGAGCTTTCTCCAAGGTCATCTTCAAATTTCCCAGATCAATCTCGGGATGAAGACTTGAGATGAACCCTGCAGAATGACCTATTGCAGATCTGGTATGCAGTGGGGAAAGGAATCAGAATGTCAGTCTCTAATTAAAACTCATCAAGGAAAAATTAAATCCCATCCTTTAATGATGCCATTTGTTGTCATGGATACTAAGGGGGAATAGACATACTAATGAAAATGTATGGAGGAAACTTTACACACACAGTGAAAATAGACTTCGGAAGTCACAACTTGTGCAGTATTTACACCACAACTGACTTAGAAGAGTCCCATTTTATTCTGAATACGGGCACCAGTGATTTTGCTTGGAAACAGGGAATAAGTGGTCCAGAATTTATCTTTTGAATTAAATTTGTAGCAAATTAAAAAAAAATTCTGTAACTGGAATAGAGAAGTGTGTGATGCCACACAAACCCAAACCATGAGGTTTCTATGCTTCGGAGTCTTTTTAAATGTAAGGATTTTCAAAAGTGGTGTTGGGTGCAGATGAGCCCCAGGAGCACAGCTGTCCTGTGTGTCACCAAGCCCTCGTCTTAAGCGTAAACTCTGAGATGTGCTTTAAATCCTCCAGTTTACTCCAGTGGAAGAGCCTCGGATGTCTTCCTGAAAAATTAAGTTAATTGGATTTGGTGTAAGGTTGGTATCCTTCCTGCCAGAAACTTTCCCAGGCCTTCCTGGGTGTTGGTGGCCACCAGATTCCCAGGTCACCCTGTTAGCCCAGACTTTAATTAGCTCTGGCGTCCTCTTCACAATGATAAATGCAGAGATGATAAATGGAAATGCAAATGACCGTGAAGTGGCTCAGCCATCAGCGCTGAGCGTCATTAACACCTCCCTGCTGTCGAATCGATCACTGTCATCCTGATGCCTGTGTTCAGCGGGGCACATGGCTGTCGGCCAGAACGCCTTGAGAGCACCGGCAGGCCAGACTTGGTAGGGTTTTCCTCCCCATATGCTTTTATTCATCTTTTGCTGAATATTTGTTTGGCAACCAGAGTTCCAATATATCTCCAGCTGAGATGATAACTATTTTGGGTCAATAAGCAAATAGCTAATTTAGAGCAAAATAAACACCAATACGAAATTATTCTCCCAGCATCAAGATCTGAAAGAAAGTCAACGAAATGCACCTATCTGGCCTGTTTCAAAACTGAAAGAGCTACTTTGAAGCCATCTAGAATGTCAGCCTCAAAGAGGAATGACAATCTACAAACCCAAGTTAAAGGATGCTAGATTTTTTTTTTCCAAGATCTTGGAACACAAAGTATTGTTCTGCCCACAGTTATAGAGTTGTTACCTCCAGGAAACTGGTGGATTCATAAGGATGAGACATCTTTTCTTTAACTAGCAACCCAGCAAAATCCCTCTGCAACCCACCTCGCTGACAGCCCTGGCACCTCTCTTGGGACAGCTGAAGAGCACCGTTTGTATTTACGCGGAGTTGGCTTCAACCACAACTTAATGACAGGGTCAGTGTTTTCTTTAGCCTTTTTTTTTAATCGTCAGAAAGACACACTGTTGAAGAGAATCTCAACATAGGAAGGACAGTAATGAACCCTACCCCTGCTCCTTTCCCGTACCCCACCCCCCGACCCCTCACTCTCTCACAGCGTTCTAACCACACAAGTTTCCCTCCCTTCCTCCACCCCACCCGACCTTCTCTGCTGAGACCCAGCTTCCAGCTGGCTGGATCATGTGACACCTGCAAAAGGGTGCTCCAGGTCTTCAGGGCCAGTGTCAAGAATTGTGTGATGACTGCGTCTTCAGCCCCATGTTACCTGCAAACCCGACTCCTGCCCAAGCCAAAGTGTGATTGAGTTTTGGCCATGTTGTCCAAGACTGGAGACATCAGCCCCTAGAGAGGGAGGTGCGCCTGAGCACGGGAGCTCAAAGCATGTAGTCTGATGTACCATGGAAAAGCGAATAATGTCCTCCTGCCTTTAGCACAGACTTTCTGTGGAGTAAAGTGAGAAAGTAGACCCCAAACCTCTTGGTTTTCTCTCCAAATCTGCCTCTTATACAGTGTTCCCCACCTTAGAAACAACCATCAACCCGAGTTTCATTATAGAAGCCTGAGACCACGGAACACAGGACATCCCCCTCCAGCATCCATCCACATGTCCTGCAGATACAGACACTAAACACATCCACTTGCCCTTATCTCTCCTGATGCCACCCTAGTCTCACCCTTGGTCTTCCTCTTTCTTGATACCCATTCCCCCTTCAATCCATCCTCCACACGGCAGCCAGGCTGATCTTTGGAAACCACGCGTCTGGTCACAGAATTCCCCTGCATAAAATATTTCCGTTTCCTTCTCATCAAGAAGAACATCTAAACTCCCAGAGATGCTTCCAGAGCCTCCCAGGACAGGCCCGCCCCTATGATTCCCCTGTGCTCCCCACCATCCTTCAGTTACTCAAGGCTTCTTTCCCTGCTTCCTCCTCACCTAACCAGTTCTGTGCTGAGATCCTTGTTGACTGTTTACAGTCCTGGAGCCCTCATCCTCCTGCTCCTCTGGTTCACCCCTGCTCAGCGGTGCCCACTTAGCCGCACAGTGAAGATAAACCTAGCAGTGTAACCCATCACCACGTAGGAAGTTCTGGACTCTTAATACTCACGTGAACTTAGCAGTTGCTTCATGTCTTGTGTCAGTTTCCTTTTCTGTAACATGAAAATAATAGCGTTAGCCATCTCTCAGGGAGATTAGAAGGACTATAGATGAGCTAATATATGTAAAGGTGTGTGCATCTTTTGCAGACTAACATGATAGTGTTTAATTTACCTCATTAACTTGATGGTCTCAGAATAAACCTCACTCATTCACAGGAGATTTCTTAGATCTAGTGATAATTTTATTTTCCAGAGTGGACAGCCCCACTATCTCCTTCTGCAATGGGACCTTACCCCTCTCCCAACATGAGATAAGGGTTTTTGTTTTTTTTTTAACCCCATTGCATGGGGAGTGTCCCATGACCACTTGACCCACCCAGCTCAGCCTAGGTAACACTATAACAGCCTGGATATAGCCTTTGCTAGCCTGGCAGCTTCCTCTTGGAATGTTTACTCTTGGGATGTTCTCTCTGGCAATGTCTATGGTATGAGAAGGCCCAGCATAGGGAGTGGCCATCCTGCAGGCTCTCATTGACAGCTGAGCACCCAATCCACGGCCAGAATCAACGCCAGACGTGTGAGGCCGCCGTCTTGGACACCTGGTCGGGAGTCTTCAGGCAGCTCCAGCCCAGCAACTTCTGACCTCAGCAGCAAGCCCTGACCGCCTGGCTGAGCCCCAGGAGCCCACAGAACCCGAGTGCTTCAATGGCACTGAAGTCTGAAGACACTAATTTTGGGTTGACTTGTTACATGGCAGCCAGAACAGATGCCCTTGACTTCTGTGTAACAAGTCAACCCAAACTTAGCGGTTGATGAGATGGCCTTCTCCCGTTCCCACTGTCTCCTCCAGCACTGCCCAGTTATGTCCCCTCTAGACTGGAGTCTCCCCAAAGGCAGGGCCAGTTGCTTTGCTCTCAGCACTGGTTGTAGCCCAGAGCCTGGCAGGATCTCAGTAAACGTTTGCAGAATAAATGAATGTAAAAATGCTTGGTTCTAGTTTTCTATGACACCACCTCCCCTCCTGACCCACAGGATGGTATCTGTGAGCCGTGGTATGTAGGAAGCTTGAGCACTGATTCTGGGAGCCTCACCAGCTGCCATCCTCACCAGCCACGCAAGACACAGAGCCTCCACATCCACCAGTGGCTCTGCTCTGTCCCGCGTGTTTAGACCCAGCTTTTCTTGGGAGGAATTTAACCATTATTTCAATTAATTTTAAAAGTTTACATCAGGAATGAATAAAACTTCACTAAGTCACCCTTAAGTGGCAAAGCAACACAATTCAATTTCAGGTTCCATTTTTTAAATTTCAAAACTGTTATTCTGCTAAACAGGTTAATAATTGATAGACATATCAGCCAAAAGATACAATGAAGATAAACTGCTCCCTTCCTTTCAAGCATCATCGATAGCCATGAACTATCTTTTAAAGTTACTGCTTTATTAAAATTAACATCTTAACATTGCATTTTAGAGCAACACTTCCTTCCTCAATGGAAAATCATAAAAGCAATTTTATTTAAAGTCTCAATGTAATTTCTCTCTAAAATAAATAAAGGTAAATGGATTTCCATCTGACCCTAGGTTAAATATTTTATTTTGTTAGTATGATGAAAACAGAAAAATAAAAGGAGACAAAACGTTTTGTTACCTTAGTGCCTATAAGACTTTGGCATCCTTTCTAGAGAGCGCTGGCCAATTTCAATAACATCCGGAACATGAGGAAATAAATTAGACATTTTAATTGTGAGATTATAACATACTGATGGAGGAGCTGGGAAGGAGCCAGAACAAATTTTAATGACAAAACAATAATCTAAGCCAGGTAGAAACATTAGGCTCTGTGGGCTTTGGGAAAAAATAAAGAAGTAAAATTAGTAACACCTCTGAATTTATGAAGCCAGTAAAAACTATAGACCACATAAATTGTCAGTGACGTTAACAAATATATTCTAGATAATGCAGGCTGCTTTAAGCAGTAAATCAAAAGCATAATTGGGCAAAATGTCATTGAGCCTTAATAACTGATGTTTCAGGTAACTACAAGAAAATTACATCCCTAAGGAAAATTTAGAAATTTCCAAATAGGGAGTCCACGGTGCCTGGTCATGTGTGACCATCAGTGAAGATTCAGAGAATGTTAGAATATATTAGTACAGTCACATCCTGTAGATATGTCAGTCTTGGATGGAAGAATTTTACTTTTTGGATCTTCCAAACAATAGGTCTACTCTCAATGTACTTCCCAGCTTGGTGGTGGGGAGAGCCTGGTGGAAGTTTTGAATCTGTTAGAATCTGATTAGCCCTTGGTTGCCACCTTTCTGAGATGTACGAACACAGGTCTTCAGATCTGACCAAACACAGTCAAGGCAGGTGATCACCTGCCCTCAATTTTGTTGCTCTACCTGGTTGTATTTTACACAGGACAGCGCCCACATTTACAGAAATCATGGCAGAGAGAAGCTAGGTGGTTTGGGGAACTCTCACTTGGCCTAATGATTTTTAAATCAACTTTCTTGAAGTGTGATTTACCTATAATAAAATTCACACATTTGAAGTATACGATTTGATGGGTTTTGATAGACTCCTGAGAAATTACTTCCATCAAAATGTAGAACATTTTAATATCTCCAGGAAGTTGTCTTGTGTCTCCTCCCACCAATAGACCCCTCCTCAGGCCAATGTTGGTCTGATTTCTCTCCATTCAGAATCATTTTTCCTGCCATAAAATTTCTCATGAATGGAATTATACAGTATTTACTCCCTTGTGTCTGGGCTGGTTTGCTCAACATCATGGCCGTGAGGTGTACACCTGTGTGTGATCAGTAACTCATTTGTTTTATAGCTGAATATTCTTCCATTGTATGAATACTGCCATGTGTTTATCCATCCATCTACTGATAGACAAGTGGGCTGTTTCTAGTCTGGGGCTATTCTGAATAAATCTGCTGTGAACATTCTTGTACACGTTAGATTTATGGACAAAACTTTTCATTTATCTGAAGTAAATAGTTAGGAGTGGGTCATGTACTGAATGTATGTTTAACTTTATAAAGTTAACTTTAAAAAACTTTGCTTTACAAAATGAATGTACTATTTTACATGCCCACAAGTAGAGTATAAGAGTTCCATTTGCTCTGCCCTCTTCAACATTTCACACATTTAATCTTTTAAATTTTAGTGAGATGTGGGATCATTGCAAATTTAATATGCTTATACCTGACAAGTAATGATGGGGAGCATCTTTTATACACTGATCAGCATTTATTATCTTCTTTTGAGAAATATCTATGCAAATAGTTTGCCCATTCTTTAATTAGAATGTTTGTACTGTTAAAAGAAGTTTTTTACACAATACAGTATTATTAACTATAGTCCCCAGGACTCATTTGTTTTATAACTAGAATTTTGTACCTTTTGAATCCCTTACCCATTTTTGCCCACCCCCCTCCTGCCTCTGGCAGTCACCAATCTATTCTCTGTATCTACAAGTTTGGTTTTTTGTTTGTTTGTTTCTTTAGATTCCACATATAAGAAAATATGGTATTTGTCTTTGAGAAATTATTTTTCATCGTTGTTTTTGTTTGTATACATATATGTCAGTATGTATGTCTATGCCTATATATTCCACAAATATATACATACATATGTGTGTGTATGTATACATATATATAGGTACACATATACTTGTGAAATATATGCATATATAGGTATATGTATTCATATATGTACCCAGATTTTATCCATGTATAAAAATTCTGGGTACAAGTCTTTTGTCATATGTATGTGTTGTAACTCTTTTCTCCCAGGCTTTGGCTTGCTTCTTCATGCTCTTGGCATTGTGTTTTGAGGAGCATAAATAACATTTTTAAGCTGATGGAGTCCAGTTAGTTTATCATTCTGTCTGATGTTGGTACAAGCACATGAGCTTTCTTATGTTTGTTTTTACTTTCAGTAAAAGCTATCCTTCTACTTTCAGTATTTATCTCTATATGTAAAACACACTTCTTACAGATAAAATTTAGTTGGGTCTGGCCAGCCTAAAATCTCTGCCTTATAATGTACATGTTTAGTTCACTTAGATTTAATGTACTTATATTACATTTGGGTAAAGTCTACCATTTTACTATCATTTCATTTCTCATGTATCCATCCTGCTTTTTGTTCTTTTGTTATTCTATTGCTATTTTGTTTGGGTTAAAAGTTTTAATTTTCTTTTTATTTCATCTATTACCTTCTTACTTACAACTCTTTATTATTGTTTTTTAGTGTTTATTCAAAGGCTATTTAGATTCAATATTGTACATCTTCACACTCCCGACTTCTCACTTTATGCCTAATGTTTTCCACTACATGCATCAAACTTGTTACATTTTTGAGGTGGGAAGTGGATTGTCCCCAGGTGAGACCTGGATCATGGGGCTTACCTGTTCCTCTTGCCTGGCTTCTTGTACATGGACTGAAAACCACTGCCTCCTGTATTTTGTCAAGTTTTATGGCTGGTCATGGTGGAGAGATTACTCTAATATCAATTACTCAATTATGGCTCAATGTTAAAATCTAATCTAATAATTTTCTTGTGACAAATGAACCTTTGGAATAAACATAAATGTTTTGTGAGTTTCAGGAAGTAACAGGTTTGTATTATCTAATCTAAGGCTGCAACAAGAGGAAATTAAGTAAAAATTTAATGATTAGCTGGTTAATTTATTCCTGGTAGATAACTGATTCAGGTCATTATGTTCTTAGAGTTAAATTGCTTGGCTTGATAAAATCGAGTTGACTCTTCTTGACTGAATAACAAGATGTTTACTGAATCTCCACTTTACTTACTGTCAAGTAGACACAGTTTGAGATATAATCTCTGTATGAGAAAATAATTACAGTTTCAACATTATTTTCTCCTCTTATTTCATTAATATATTATCAGTCCCACATTTATATGTGTTGTTAGGCAAATTATTTTTGTTGGTTTAAGAACCTCTTGGTAAGGAGCTTGGAGGTTGCCAATCCAACCTAACAACAATTAAAACGCTGAACAGACTGAACAATCACAAATCCTTCTTGGATCTTTATAGATCCATGTTATGAGAGATGAGGACACAGGAGAAAATGCTACCTGAAAGGTTGGCAAGACAGACACATGAAACAGAGTCATGGCTTTACTGGAGGAGACTCACAAGACTATCCCAGGAACAAATGACAAGGCAGGAAAACCTGGACTGTAATTGAAGAATTGCTGGGGGTTTGGTATGGACAATTCTGAGAGCTAAAATGTCCAAAGGGACCCAATCACAGGGGGATCTTCACAATATTGTGGGAATTACCAGGAGTCCCACAGCAAGTGTTGGAGGAAAGTGCCCTCATGCTTCCAGCAGGGGAAGTGGAAAAGGAGCCAGAGCCCTCCATGAGCCCTCCATTTCCCTTATCAAGACCTGACGAAGAGAAACCAGTCAACCTGAGTCTCACTTGCTGGAGGAGGACCAGAGCCTCATGATGTCCGTGAAGAGAAATGCTCCCCTCCAGCCACCTTTAGCTTTCCAAGTGAGAGAAGGGAAACATCCAAATACAACCCACTCCAGCCGTCCTGTCTGATCTAAGGAGGGAGAAACACTGAGCAATGTGTGTGGAACTCACAGACCAGAGGTGCAAGCTCACTACAGCACTAGGACTTAATCAGAGGACCAGAGAACGTTCCCCTCCACCCACTCTTTCCACCACATTAGAAACACAGCAGTTCCTTTCATCCAGTACATGAAGTCTATCAAGAAAAAATATTACAAGACACACTAAAGGGCAAAAAAAACACAATTTGAAGAGATGGAGCATCAGAACCAGGGATGCTCAACATGACAAGGATGTTGGAATGATCAGCCTGAGGATTTAAAACAACTACGACTAATATTTTGAGGGCTCCACTGGATAAAGTAGACAGCAGGAAAGAATAGATGGGCAACAGAAGCAGAAAGATGGAAGTACAAAGAAAGAATCAACAAGAAATACTAGAGATCAAAAACTCCGTAACAGAAATGAAGAACACCTTTGAGGGACTTCTTAGTAGACTGGACATGGTGGAAGAAAGGCTCTCTGTACTTGAAGATAAATCAATAGAAACATCAAAAACTGGAAAACAGGGAGTTCCCTGATAACCTGGTGGTTAGGATTCTGGGCTTTCACTGTTGTGGCCTGGGTTCAATCCCTGGTCATAGAACTGAGATCCTGCAAGCTTCCAGCACAGCCAAAAAAAATATGAAAACAAAAACTGAAAAACAAAGAGAAGAAACAAAATAGAGCAGAATATCCGAGAACAGTAAGACATCTACAAAAGATATAACATGCCTGTAGTGGAAATACCAGAAAGAGGAAAAAGAAAGAACCACCCCCCCCCGAAAAAAAAGAAGAAACAATAATGACTGAGAATGTCCTCAAATTAATGTCATTCACCAAACCACATATACAGGCAGCTTAGAGAACACTAATGATAAATGATAAAAAAAAAAAAATGTACACCTCTGCATATCATCTCCAAACTACAGAAAATTGAAGTTTAAAAAAAAATGTTGAAAACTACCAGAAGAAAAAGTTTATTGCTTATAGAAGAACAATGATAAGAATTTCATCCAAATTCTTCTCTGTTTATAAACAAGAAGAGAGGGCAGTGAAATGTTTTAAATGATCAGAGAAAAACAACAACAACCCAGAAATCTGTACCTGCAAAAGTATCCTTCAAAAGTAAAGAAAAAATAAGACTTTCTCAAACAAACAAAAATTAAGGAAACTTGTTACCAGTAGACCTGCCTTGCAAGAAATGTTGAAGGAAGTTTTTAGAGAAAGAGAGGGTGGCATAGGTGAGAAACTCATATCTACATAAAGAAAGGGAGCACTGAAGAAGGAATAAGTGGAGATAAAATAAAAACTTTTATTTTTTACTCTTAATTGATCTAACAGATAACTGTTTGTTTAAAATAATAGTAACAATGTACCTGATTGTTTATGTTTATGTATATATCTTATGTATATATATTTATACATATATATGTACACTTATAAGTATATACATATGCTTACATATGCTCATATATAAAGTATAAGTAAGTAAAATGTAACTTATATATACTTATATATAAGTAAAATGAATGATGACATTGATACAAGATATAAGAGGGAGCAATTAAGATCTTTTTTTTTTGTTTTAAGGTACTTGTATTGCTTATGAACTGGTATAATATATTTGAAATTAGAAAGTGGACTTGGATTAGTTGTAAATATACACTACAAACTCTAAAATCACTAAAAAAATTAAAGTCACTTTTTTTAGTCATTTTTTTAGTCACAATCACTAAAAAATAAAAAATAAAGAAGTATAACTGACATGTTAAGAAAGGAGAGAAAATGGAATCATATAAAGTACTCAAAACCACAAAAAGTAGAAAAAGTATGGAAGACAAAAATAGGAATAAAAACAAGAGCAACAAAACAGTAAAGGATATATTAATTAATAATCCAATTATATCAATAATCACTTTGTGCATCAATGACTAAAGGCACCCAATTAAATGACAGAGATTATCCGAGTGGATAAAAAAACAAGACTCAAGTATGTTTTGTCTACATGAAACCCACTTTGATTTTAAAGACACAAAGGCATACCTTGTTTTATTGTGCTTGTTTTATTGTGCTTCACAGATATTGTGTTTTTCACAAATAGAAGGCTTTGTTACAAGCCTGCATGGAGTAAGTCTATGGGTATCATTTTTTCAACAGCATTTGTTCATTCATGCCTCTGTCACATTTTGGTTATTCTTTCAATATTTCAAAGTTTTCACTATGATTATAAGTGTTATGGTGATCCATGATCAGTGATCTTTGATGTTACTGTTGTAATTGTTTTGGGGCACCAAGAATCGTGCTCGTATAAGACGGCAAACATAGTTGATAAATGTGGTGTGTGTCTTCACTGTTCCCCGTGCTCTCTCCCTCTCCTCAGGCCTCCCTATTCCGAGACACAAGAATACTGAAATTAGGCCAATTAATAACCCTACAATGGCTTCTAAGTGGTCAAGTGAAAGGAAGAGTCGCACATCTCTCACTTTAAATCAAAAGCTAGAAATGATTAAGCTGAGTGAGGAAGGCCTGTTGAAAACTGAGATAAGCTGAAAGCTGGGCCTCTTGTGCCAAACAGTTAGCCAAGCTCTGAAGGCAAAGGAAAGTTCTGGAAGGAAATTAAAAGTGATACTTCAGTGAACACATGAATGGTAGGAAAGCAATACAGCCTTACTGCTGATATGGAAGGTCTGAGTGGTCTGGAGAGAAGATCAAACCAACCACAACATTCCCTTAAGCCAAAGACTAATCAGAGCAAAGCCCGAACTCTTTAATCCTGTGAAGGCTGAGGGCAGTGAGGAAGCTGCAGAAGGAAAGTTTGAAGCTGGCGGAGTCTGGCTCATGAGGTTGAAGGAAAGAAGCCGTCTCTATAACACAGTAGCACAAGGTGAAGCTGCAAGTGCTGGTGTAGGAGCTGAAGCAAGTTCTCCAGAAGATCTAGCTGAGATAACTCATGAAGGTGGCTGTACTAAACAACAGATTTTCAATGCAGACAAAACATCCCTCTATTAGAAGATGACATCTAAGACTTTCATAGCTAGAGAGGAGGTCAGTACCTGTCATCAAACCCTCAAAGATCAGGCAGACTCTCTTGTTAGGGGCTAATGCAGCTGGTGACTTTAAGTTGAAGCCAGTACTCACTTACAATTCTGAAAATCCTAGGGCTCTTAAGAATTATGCTAAATCTACTCTGCCTACACTCTATGAATGGAACAACAAAGCCCGACAGCATTGTTTACTAAATATTTTAAGCCCACTGTTGAGACCTACTGCTCAGAAAATTTAAAAAAAAGGTTTCTTTCAAAATATTACTGCTCACTGACAATGCACCTTGTCACTCAAGAGCTCTGATAGAGATGTACAATGAGATTAATGTTTTTTCATGCCTGCTAACACAACATCCATCTGCAGTCCATAGATCAAGGAATAATTTCCATCTTCAAGTCTTATTATTTAAGAAATGCATTTCATAAGGCCATAGCTTCCATACATAGTGATTCCTCTGATGGATGTGAGTAAAAGTACATTGAAAACATTCTGGAAAAGATTCACCATTCTAGATGCCGTTAAAAAAATTTGTGATTCATGGGAAGAGGTCAAAATATCAGCATTAATAGGAGTTTGGAAGAAGTTGATTCCAACTCCTATGGATGACTTTGAAGGGGTCAAGACTTCAGTGGAGGAAGTAAGTACAGATGTGCTGGAAATAGCAACAGAAATAGAATTAGAAGTGGAGCCTGAAGATGTGACTGAATTGCTGCAATCTCACGAGAAAATGTTAACACATGTGGAGTTACTTCTTATGGATGAACAAAGAAAGTGGTTCCTTGAGACAAAATCTACTGGTGAAGATGCTATAAAAATTGTTGAAGTGATAACAAAGGATTCAGAATATTACATAAACTTGGTTGATAAAGCAGCAGCAGTGTATGAGAAGACTGACTTAAATTTTGCAAGAAGATCTACTGTGGGTAAAATGCTATTGAACAACATTGCAAGCTACAGAGAAATCATCTGTGAAAGGAAGAGCCAATTGATAGGGCAAACTTTATTCTTCTCTTATTTTAAGAAATTGCCACAGTCATCCCAGTCTTTAGCAACCACCACCCTGATCAGCAAGCAGCCATCAACATTGAGACAAAACTGTCCACCAGCAAAAAATTACGACTTGCTGAAGGCTCAGAAGATGGTTAGTATTTTTTGGTGATAAAGTATTTTTAATTAAGGTATGTACATTGTTTTTTAGACATAATGCTATGGTACACTTAATAGACTACAGTATAGTATAAACACAACTTTTATATGCACTGGGAAACCAAAACATTTGTGTGACTTGCTTTATTGTGATATTTGCTTTACTTCAGTGGTCTGAAACCAAACCGGAAATATCTCTGAGGTATGCCTGTAAATAGAGGGAGAAAAATATACCATTTTAACACTAATCAAAAGAAAGTAGGAGTGGTTATATTAATTTAAAACAGAAGAGACTTCAAAGCAAAAAGCTTATCAGGGATAAAGAAGAGCATTACATAATGATAAAGAGGCCAATTCTTCAAGAAGACATAAAAATCCTTAACATATATGTACCTAAAACAGAACACCAAACTACACGAGACAAAAGCTAACAGAATTGCAAGGAGAAAAAAATGAATCCACTACCATAGTTGGAAACTTCAGCAGACTTCTATCACAAATGGACAGATTTAGCAGGCAGAAAATCTGTAAGGACATAGCTGAACTCAACAACACCATCAATAAACTGGATATAATTGGCATCTATAGACTACTTCATCCAATAACAGCACATTCTTCTCAAGCTCACATAGAACATTCACCAGATAGACCACATTGGGCCATAAAACATGCCTTTAAAATTTGAAAGATCACATCAGAATTGAACTAGAAATAAATTACAGAAACATAACTGGAAAATTTCCAAATACACGAATATTTGAAAACACACTTCTAAATAACATATGAGTTGAAGAAACAATCTGAAGAGTAAAAAAAGTATTTTTCATTAAATAAAAATGAAAATACAACTTATCAAAATTTGTGGAACGTGCTTAGAGGGTAATTTATAACGTTGAATTCATATTAGAGAGAAAAAAGATCCAACATCAATAATCCAAATTTCCATCTTAAGAAAGAAAAAGGAGAGCAAATTAAACCCAAAGTAAGCCAAAGAAAATTAATAGTAAGAATTAGAGCAGAAGCCAATGAAAATAAGAAGTCAATAGATAAAATCATGAAACCAAGTCTATGAAACCAATCAATAAAACCAAAAACTAGTTCTTTGAAAAGATAAATAAAAGCAATAAATTTCTAGCCAGGCTTACAAAGAAAAAAAAAGAGAGAGGACAAAAATTGCTAATATCAGAAAGAAAAGAGAAAACATAGTTACAGATGAATGGATATTAAAAAGATGATAAATAAATACTATGAACAACTCTATGCCCACAAATTTGATAACCCAAATGAAATGAACCAATTTCTTCAAAGACATCATCTGCCAAAACTCACACAAGAAGAAATATTAATAGGCCTGTAATTTCTTAAAAATGAATAAATAATTAATAACCTTCCAAAACAGAAAGTGCCAGACCCAGATGGGTTCATCGATGAATTCTATCAAACATTTAAGGAAAAAATTTTACCAATTCTCTATAATCTCTTTCAGATGATAGAAGCAGAGGAAATACTTCCTAACTAATTCTATGAGGACATCATTACACTAATATCAAAGCAGACAAACACATTATAAGAAAAGAAAATGACAGACCAATATCTCTCATGAGCATAGATGCAAAAATTGTCAACAAAATAGTACCAAAGTAAATCCAACAATGTATAAAAAAATTAACAACACAATTAAGTAAAATTTATCTCAGTTATGCAAGGCTGCTTCAACACTCAAAAATCAGTTACTGTAATTCATCACATCAACAGGCCAAAAAAAGATCATGATTATATCAATAGATGGACAAAAAACACTTGACAAAATCCAACATCAATTCATGATAAACACTCTCAGTAAACTAGAAATAGAAGGGGGGCTTCCTCAAGTTGATAAAGAGTATTTACAAAAAACCTTACAATTAGCATTATACTTAAGTGTGAGAAATTTGAGGCATTTCCAATAAGATCAGGAACAAGGCAAGGATGTCCTCTCTCACCACTTCTTTCAACATTATGGAAGTACCTGCTAATGCAATAAGACAAGAAAAGGAAAAAAGAAAAAGCATACAGCCTGATAAGAAGAAAAATAAGATTGACCTTGATCACAGATGATATGATTATCTACATAGATAATATGGAAGAATCCACCCAAACATCCTGGAACCAATAATCCATTACAGCAAGGTTCAGGATACAAGGTTAATATGCAAAATTTAATGGTATTTCATTTTGCCACCAATAAAGAAGTGGAATTTGAAGTTAAAAATACAAAACATTACATTAGCACCCCCCCAAAATGAAATAGCTTTGTATAAACCAAACAAAATATGTATGAGATCTATATGAGAAAAATTGCAAAACCCTGATGAATGATACCAAAGAACCATATAAATGCAGAGATATTTCTACTCATATATAGGAAGACACAGTATTGTCAAGATGTCAATTCTTCCCAATTTGATCAAAAGATTCAATTCAATTCCAATCAAAATCCCAGCAAGTTATCTTGATTCTATAGGTTACTCAGAGAGGAAAAAAAACCCCGCAAAGTAGCAACAACAACAAAAAACCAGAATAGCCAACACAATATTGAAGGAGAAGAATAAAGTTGTAGGGCTTACCCTACTTGATTTCAAGACCTATAAAGCTACAGTAATCAAAACAAAGTGGTATTGGTGAAACAATAGACATATAGATCAATGGGACATCACAGACAACCCCCAAAAGACCCACATAAATATAATCAACTGATCTTTGACAAAGGAGAAAAGGCAATATAATGGAGCAAAGACAGTCTTTTCAACAAATGGCACTGGAACACATGGACATCCACATACAGAAAGATGAATCCAGACACAGACTCTAAACCCTTCACAAAAATTAATTCAAAGTGGTTCATGGACCTACATGTAAAACCTGAAACTATAAACTCCTAGAATATAACATAGAAAACCTAGATGACCTTGGGTATGAAGATGAGTCTTTAGCTACAACACCACAGGCACAATTCCTGAAAGAACGAACTGATTGGCTGGACTTGACTAAAATTAAACAATTCTGCTCCTCAAAAGACAATGTCAAGAGAAGGAGAAGATAAGCCCCAGAGTGGGAGAAAATATTTGCCAAAGACACATCTGATAAAGGACTGTTACCCAAAATACACAAAGAACTCTTAAAACTCAACGATAAGAAAATGACTCATTTTTTTAAAAAAAAATGGCCAATGATTTTAACAGACACCTCACCAAAGAAGATATGCAGATGGTAAATAAGCATATGAAAAGATGCTCCATGTCATATGTCATCAGGAAACGCAAACTAATACAATAGTGAGGTACTACTATATACCTATTAGAATGGCCAAGACCCAGAACACTGACAACACTAGATTCCCTTGGGATGTGGAGCAATAGGAACTCTTATACTGATGGAAATGCAAAATGGTGTAGCCACTTGGAAAGACAGATAGTAGCTTCTTACAAAATTAAACATAGTCTCTCTGGAGTAACCGGTCATTCTTTCAGGCTTCCCTCCCTTCCTCTGCCTCTGGTCCAACATGGCACTTAGGTGTAGGAGTGGTGTAGGAGTGGTCAAATGATTTCCTGGTGGTGGGAATGTGCAGGAACCTGGTTCCATGTTGGGTCCTTGTGGTGAAGTGTCTGATCCAGAGAACAGACTGATGACCACTAAGACACAAAAGCATTTGGAGCAAGATGTTGGCATTCTTCTCCAGAGTCAACCTCCTGACCACTTACATTACTGCCCAAAACTTTGTGGCCTTTTGTACAGGTGCCCATTCACAAGCTCTCCATACCTCCACATCCATGCACAGGGTCACCAGATCATGCAAGAGCATCACAGGCAGCCAAGAACCCTGCCACAGACTCACCATCAACCACTGCTTCTCTCTGCCCCAATGTTATCATGGGCCTGTTCTGGGCTTCTCCAAGGAGCAAGTTACCCACTGAACTGTACCTGGGCTACCTGTCCTGATCTGAATGTCTTTGCATCTCTCCCCTCAACACTCTCCTTCACATATTCTTCCAGATAACCCCATTCCACTTCTTCTCTGGAGATATTTCCACTACTTCAATGTCCTCTCTTCCTGGGTTGAGCTCTGGAAACATACGGGACCTCTTCTCTCCATGGTGGAAGAAGGCTCTGAACTGGGCCATCCTGGCCTGGCTTTGTCAGGGTTAATCCAGGATAAAATCACATGGTTTAAATATGCAAAATATATCACCACGATGCTGAGGACAAGCCTGACCTAGTATAAGAGCATGATTAACCACCGTCACCTGTGGGCTGCCAATGGCTGGTGGCTCTCTATAGACCAATATCCAGTCAGGTGGCCCACACCTAGCAGCTTCCTTGCACTACCTCTTCACCCTCCGTACTACTGTCTATATCAGGCGTGCATCTATCCTGTCTACCACTTGATTAAACTAAACCACACACGCTTGTGGATACTGATTTCTGTGACTGGAATAGCATTATAAATAAGAACAGCACTGATGACTATTGTTTGTTGAAGTGTTTTCTGGGTTCCAGTCCCACAGAACTGGTTGGTCGTGAGGCTTACCTCTGATCACCCATCTTTCCCTTGGAGAACAGTCATAAGTCTCCAAGGAGCTGAGCTCCCTGGAGAAGGTCGCACACTTAATAAGTCATGCAGCCGGAATGCAGCAAGATATAGAGCTGGATTGATTGACAGCTTGATGCCTTAACTCTCAAAAATATATTAGCATCGCATATGCAAAGCTCCAAGGGTGAAATATCAGCAGAAGCTTCTCCGGGTGTGCTGCAATCATGTCACATAACAAGTGACATCCTGAGTCAAGAGTGATCCTTGTGAGGGTCCAGTACCCCTGCCTTTTGCCTGCCCCTCTGTTTCAGGCAGAGCAGAAAGACAGCCCTGTGTTGTGTGGTCTAGTCCTCTACAACACCACAAACATATTCAACTGTTACAGAAGCCGTTTCTAGGTACCAATTAAAGGCAGTAGCTTAGGAGCTTCAAGACTCTATATTCTTTGTCAAGGATTCAGAGCATGACCAAAGTGTCTCTTTGGGGAAGGCAAATTAAATATTTACTATACTGAAAACAAAGGATTCAAACAACATAAACACATTTTCAGAATTACACAGAAACACAAATTCACATAAGCATGTATACCAAAACATCCAGCGTGGGCTGTGCACAGCCCAACTCTAGAGCCACGCATGTAGATCAAGGCAGGAAGAGCGCCCCCAGAGGTGCCCAGGGCACAAACTGTGTTTGACTCCAACACTGAACAATGATTACCTCTGAGGGTCAGAATTATGGGTGGTACCCACTTTTTAAAAATACGCTCCTTGATTTTCTTGATCTGTTGCAATGAGCACACATTACTTTTATAATCAGAAAAATATAAATTCAGTTTCATTTTGAAAAAAAATAAGGGAACCAATCACATGAGATAAAACTATGATTTCTTCTGCAGTTTATCCTGGGCCAGTAAAATTCTAAACTACATTCACACAGGGCAAACACCATAAAAATCACCAGGATTATTATGATTTTTTAAAAAGCATCCATAAGCACACATTTTAGAAGATACAGCATGTCTGTGTGTTTACATGCGAGTTTTCAGGGGTGGCCAAACATTTTATTTAACTTTACTTAACATCAAAAATGATGTGGCTCATTTAAAAGAGTGGGTCAACACCGGTACTTTTTATTTTTTCCCTTCGCAGAATGTTGACCCCCTGCTACCGTGATAGAAAGACAACCAGCTAACCTAATAGGCCCTTTCTCTGCTCATCAAAGCTCTCATTAATGATTAATTGGATCAGAAGTTCACAGGACATTATTGCTGTGTCAATGAGATGCGCGAGGTTCGGCTGCTGAAACGGAATGACTCACTCGGGTGATAAATAATTTCCAGCGACGACTCGCCTTACCTCGCGGAGGTCACGGTCCTGGCTGCAGCGGGCAGCACCCGCTGCCCCTCTGACAAGAGCAGATGCGTCTCTCTTATCAGACATGCTAATTTAAGCTCCGAAATCTAAAACGTGTGAAACACCATCTCAGGGCAAACAGGAGATGCGGTCATTGTGTCCAGAGGCCGACACATGGTCCGGCGAGTCTCACAGGAAAAAAAGGGTCCAGGGTTTGGCTGGACTCAGGCCGTACCTGGTGAAGAGCAGCTATTGCAGGCTCCCTGAGCCACCCTGTGTGTGTCACCCGTGGTGACGTAGGCCCCCAGACACTGTTACTGAAATAATGGACTGAGATGCCTTCCTAGTTTAAAACGTTTATTCATGTCACCTCTCCAGGAAGGGAGCAAACCTTACTTAGGGCTGGAATCTGAAATGTTAGAGCATCTCAAAGACTGTCATTCCACACCAAACTCATTAGAGTCTCTAATGGGCCGTGCTGTCCCCTGTCCCCTGGGAGACATCTCAGCTAAAACCCAAGATAGAATCAACAAAATTTCAAGTTAACTGAAGCAGGGGAAAGGTTTGACTATAAGAAGTTCTTTAGAAGATCATGAAATACAGGTTATGGTTAGCGTTGAGCATTGTGCCTAATTTGTAGCTCTCTCCTCTTTTCAGGAAGCCTCCCAGAAGTTGGGAAGCAGGTTCTTTCAACTTTATATTCTCCGGCAAACCCTACCAAAGGGTAGACATTCCATGAAAATGTGCTGAAATGGATCAACTTAGAATTGAATTCAATGCAGACAGTAAGTCAACTCGGGCTAGCAAAATTCCTCATGAAACTGTGGGGTCAGTTACTCTTTATTCAAAAGCCAGTTTGCATTTTATTAAGTGAGGCCATAGTGGGCTGTGTTCAGTAGAATGATGTTCTCTATCTGAGAATTTACAAACCAGCTCAGGATGTTTTCAGGATGGTGATGTCACCTTTCCCCTCCATCACCCTGTCCTCCTAGGATAGGGCCACTTCTATTCTCACCAAGGACCAAGAAGATGCAGTCTCTTCTTGCCCTTATTCCTCCATCAGAGAAGACAATGGTCGTGACCTCACGCCAGAGGGATCATGCCCCGTTTTCCGGAGCTCTGCAAGGATCACATCACTCTTCTCCCAACCAGGGAGAAGGAGGGCCGGGCACACCCACCAGCACCCGTCCACTCATGATGACCAATGATACCTGTCAATTTGAGAGGCCACGGGTGTCCCGGATATTGGGTCAAACATGACTCTGGTTGTGTCTGTGAGGGGTTTCTGGGTGTGATTAGCATTTGAATCGGTGGACTGAATGAAGGAGGTAGTTCTCCCCAGTATGGGTGGACCTCATCCAGTGCTTGGAGGGTCTGAACAGAACTAAGGCAGAGAAAGGGCAGAGCCTTGCTCTCTGCCTGGCTGCTCGGCTGGGACATCAGATTTCTCCTACCTTCAGGCTGGGACTTACTCGATCAGTTTCCCTGGTTCTCAGGCCTTCAGACTGGACTGGAACTTACCCCACTAGCTCTCCTGGGGCTCCAGTTTGAAGATGGAAGATCTTGGGACTTCTCAGCCTTCATAATCACAGAAGCCAATTCCTGGTAATAAATCTGTCTATGTTTCTATCCATTATCTATCATTTATCTATCTATTATCTATCTATCATCTATCTGTCTATCTATTCATCCATCTATCCTCCATCATATATCTATCTATCCATCATCTATCTGTGTCTGTCTATCTCCTGTTGGTTCTGCTTCTCTGGAGCCCTGACTGATGCATCCCTGCCCCCTTCCCACACCACCAGTACACGTCGTTCGACTCTGTGTCCTTTAGAAGGGCATCTGTCCCAATCCCCTCGCTTGTAGCAGCACAGAGTGTAAGCAGCAAACTGTTATACATATTTGAGAATGGAACGACATTTCAGCAGAAGAAGGAAGTCACATAGGGCCCCGTGCTCGGGCAAGATGAGAGCTCTCTGGTTAAGAAAGGTTGGCCAGCTTTAATGCCGCCCTGGAGGCTAAGTCCATTAAGACGCTGCTTTTGCTTTGCAGTTGTCTGCGAAAGCAAAGGCCAGGCGTGCTTCTGCTCCTGTGCTGCGTCCGGGAACTTTAACCAAGTGAAGATCGAAGTCTCAGCTCGCATAAAGGCAGCGATGCCTGAGGCTCTCGGACCCACAGTCAGCTCAGCTCCAACGCCTTGGACGATGGCCAGCACCTCCACCTCCCTGGCAGCTCCTCGCCACGCAGAGACGAGGGTCATCGAGAACAGCCTTACGCTTCAGAGCAGCCTGAGCACTTCGGGATCCAGAGCGCCAAGACTCCTGAAAGCATGAGGCAGAGTCAAGGTGGGGAGATGCGAGTGTGGCACGGGCTCAGTTAAAGGTTCCTCTGTGTTAAGATGAGAACGAGAGCCCGAAAGCAGAACTGAAAGCTCACACAAGAGAAGGGAGACAACGTTTGCTTTTTGCTCCTAATGGAGGCTGCCCTGGTGGGGACTGTGGTCCCCTGAGGGGGAGGGAGGGGGAAAGGACCACAGAAGACGGGAAAACGTGGAGATGCGGCACGTGGAGCTCGCCGTGCACATGGAGTACGGTCGGCTCTTCACGCGGAGGCAGGTGGTTCTCTGAATAGACCGAAGGCTTTGCCTCGTGCATTTCCTTGTTCCGTGAATGCAGGCCTAAACATGTTGAGCTCCATAGGGGTTAAAAACACGAGAGTCTGTTTTAGTGCGAACGTGTCCACTCG
The DNA here is from genome assembly GCF_964270905.1 of Leucopleurus acutus. Lineage (NCBI taxonomy): Eukaryota > Metazoa > Chordata > Mammalia > Artiodactyla > Delphinidae > Leucopleurus > Leucopleurus acutus. The sequence continues at coordinate 174,489,644 of NC_139145.1, read as the reverse complement.
GGCAGCTGGAATCCAATCGGCATTCCTACGGTCACACCCATGGTCAGCCTCTTACAGGAAATGGCATCACTGCCGGGCATCCACGTCACCCCCTGCCTTTCCCCTGTTGACTCACTGGGACCACATGGAGCCCCAGCCGGTTCCCACGCACCAGCACGGCCTTCCGTGTTACCACGCACAGTGCACACGGGACTCCTACAGTGGGAAAGAGTTCCCTGAAGGATTAGGGCATTCTCCTATAGGTTTCATTGCTTTGTTTGTTTTTTTCACTATTTTCACTGATAAGGCAAATAAGGGATTTTTAAAATTAAATACACCCTGGAGATGTTTATTTTATTTCTTCATCTGCCTAGCCAATCAAACCAGCAACCTTGGTGTATAATAAACCTTGGGATTCCAGGGAAGAGGACGCCATTGTGTGCATCCTTCCTAATTGTCAAGACTCCAATGAAAACTTTTGGGTGACTCTTCACTTTATTTCTAGTGTCAAAATGTGAGTGTCCAAATTTCAGTCACTCCAACAGTCCCGCTCACGTTCTGGCATCTGCTTGGGTCTAAGCACAACCGAAGGGTGCCGTGCAGGGAGGGGGACTGGGGACCTCTGTCCATGGGCTCAGAGGAGCCTAACTGGGCCTGAACCTCCTTCCTTTTAAGCCAACGCATCTGACGCTTCAGAATCTTGGGGAAGGCCCCTGCGGGTGCCAGCACTCTGCCCACCCGCACAGGTCCCACACTGCTGTTGAGGACAACACCGCACACGTCTGCACCTTCAGCACAAGCCCCACTGAGCTCTGTTCCTCACGAAATAAGTGGATTTTAGGTCCCCTTGCAAGTAGACGAATCTGCCGATTATGGAGAGAACGAAAAACAAACAGCAGCTCAACGCAGCTGACAGGGACTGACCTTCCCTTTCCCCTGGCTTTCACTATTCTCCCCATAAATATTTAATCACGTGGACCCAGATTATAGACTCTAAGGAAGTTCCAGCGTCGTCCAGAAGTTTTGTATCCGTCTCAGCCTGGTCAAGGGGGCAGATCCCAAGCCTGCTGGCGAGGGTGAGGGTGGTTACGAAGCGCTGGAGGGACTTAGTACCACAATTCAGTGTCAGCAGCCAGGGAGGGGGACCCGCGGGGGGTGTCTTCAGAGTCTAGCCCCACTGGGCCGATGTAATCTGGAAGCAAGACCTCACAAGGGGGCCGCCTGCAGCTTGTGGAACCTCCGATGATGGGGGTGTCGGCAGAGCGGAGGAAGAGACATGTCCTGCGTCTCCACCCGCCCGTCTCCTGGCAGCATCTGTCCACTGTGACCAGCGGGCAGCGGCCTGGAGGGCCGACCGCAGGGGAAGCTCGGGGTGGGGACCAGGCACAGACAGCCCCAGGCCCAGCTCGGTTTGATGGTATTTGGCCCAAGTCTGCATCTTGGGTGGAGCACAGCAGAGCCTACAAGGCTCAGGCTGAGGTGGGGGCTCTGATGCTGCCAGGCGTCTGCTGGTTGGTGTTCTGGGATCTTCGTCACCATTTCCAGAAGATGCTAGGAGTCTCAGAGTGCAGGCTGTAATCTCTGTGGGCATCTCTTCCCTCTAACCAAATGTTATAATTGTTGGCCCATCGTGGTGACCTCCAGTCATCAAAAGCTGTTTAATCACGCTCAAGCAATTCTGTCTGCAGAGGGTTCACTTCAGTTCAGCAAACGTTTATCATGAGCAATTATGTGCTGGGGTGAGAGAGCACGGGGGAGTGACAGCAGATGCTGTGGGCTCAGCCCTAGGGTCACTCCCAGCCAGGACGCCTCGACTGCAAACAGAGAGAAACCCCGGCTGGCTGTGTTGCCTCCGACACACACGCAGTGGAGGGTTGAGGCCACCTGCAGCCTTGACTCGGCCCAAGGCCTTTCTCAAGCCCCCACTCCACCACCTTCAGCAGACGTGGTGGCCGGGACGAGGATCGGGGGCCTTTGCTGGTCACCCGTGTCTGGGCTGGACCGGGCTGGGGATGGAGGAAAGGAGGGAGAGAAGGTGGAGTAACCGACCAGCAGCCCATCAGCCCACAGACAACTGAGCCATGAGCAGGCCTGGAACTGCAGGTTTCATAAAGCTCAAGGCTGCTTCAGGACTAATATAAAGTTGCTAGATGTGAGAGAGGGGAGAGCCGACGGGCTCATGAGTCACACGAAGGTGCAAACCGCCCCTGACTCTTGTCAGTGATGCTCCGCCATCCACGTTTGCCACCACGATAGCCATGAGTGGGTACCGATGACCTTTCCAGGGAGCCCGGGACTTCGTCATCTCTCCTCCCCAAGAGGACCCCAGTCCACAGGACAGGCCCCAGCTCTTCAGCAGGGCACACGGCTCCACGCCCGTCCCTGAACCGAAACCTGAAGGCAACACCGTCCAGCAGGACCATCAGTCATACACAGATCTTTGCGGGTTTGTTGCTGGTGGTGCTAATTGTTTTTTTCTGTTTAGGGTTTTTTTCACTTTCTCACTCTCAGGCACACAACACAATCCAAAGCCATTGGAGACGCTGTATCAGCCCATGAGCCAGTCCAGACCCCCGCTGTCGAGAGCCCTGCATGAGAAACTAAGGCATCGCAGGAAGCCAAAACATTTACATTTACTCCCCGTCACTGGTGCTTTATTCTAGAAAGAAAAACAGACGAAGGAACAGCACAGCACCAAGATGAACGTGAGGCCCTTCGTTCCCAGAGCCGTTAAAACCCCTCCATTGAAATGGTGTGCTGTGTCTAATCCCAAATCACCTCCAGGCAGGGCCCGGTCTTGAAAGGAGTGACCTAAGAGGGAGTGGCGCTCGGGAAGGAATAACCCGAACTCGTCAGCAACCATCACACCTCTCGGAACCACTTCCTGACAATTCTCCTCTCGCCCACCCCACCTGCCTCCTAACCCTTTTAGAAACACAAGGCAGATGTTTCAAGCATCTTCAAAACAGGCACATATAATTAAATAGTTATGATGGTAAGTGACCTTCCCAACTACTGCAGCAGGGCACTGTACACAGTGGTGGGGACCGGCCTTTGGACTCAGACAATACCGGCCAGCTCACACACAATTCTCTGAAGATGCACTATGACATCTGCACCAATCTCTCTAAGTGCCTGTGTATTGTTTTGTTTTGTTTGTTCGAGGGAATAAAAGTTATACCCACTTCATTGTTGTTCTGAGTCTATAAAGAGATAACACACATGAAACAATTAGCGCAGCACTCAGGGTTGGGAGGATTCGACAAGGAACCATTTTTCTTATGGGGTTATTATTACTGTCCATTAATGCAAGCTTATAAGGATATATCTGCTGTTCAGACGCTTGATAATTATGACTTTCTCCACCAATGACAAAGACGAGAAAAATTAGATATTAGCCCATCAATCCCATGTATTTCCTCTTTTATAAGAGAAATACATTTTAATCTTATAATCATTTTGCAGAGATGCTAAGAAAGCCATGAGGGGAGCATGTTTTGCTTTTAACATTGAGACGTGTCCAGTGATGTTTCTTTGTTTATTTATTTGAACCCTTGGAGCAGTCTCATTGTTAGGACTGGCATTCCCCTAACTTCGATTGTCCTAGAATGAGCAGTGCCATGAAAACACAAGAACATAGGACCCTGACACTGAGCAAAGGACATTGAAGAGGATACAGGGAGGTGTAATTTCCTCCCGTATGAAGAGGTCACCCTGGTGCTTCTGTCCTGGTGGCTGAGGCGTTTGCAGAAGGAAGTGAGGACATGACAGACAGCTGACCTCAGTTCATTTGGTCTCCATTCTTTGTTGGTGTCCCTGCCCCGGAGCCAGGAAAGAGAGGGGACATCACTGCACAGTCTGAAGACATTAACAGGAATTACTGACATGGCAATAAATTCAACAGCACTGCTGAAATAGGCCAAGTCCTGGAAGGACACAACCCAGCAAATCCCACTGAAGAAGGACGATGACCTGCAGAGCCTGAGCCTTTTAGAGACATTGGATTCACACCTAAAGCCTCTCACAGAGGAGCCTCAGGTAACACTGACTGCACAGAAACTCTACCAAAAATGGGAAAGGGATGAACACTAAACATCTTATTCTGTGAGACCAACAATATCCTGATAACAAAAGTAGGGAGACACTTTACAAGAAAACTACAGACTGTAAATATAGTCATACAAACAGCTCATACAATTCAAAATTAAAAAAAAAAATCAAAAAATGGGCAGAAGCCCTGAATAGATATGTTTCCAAAGAAGACACACAGATGGCCAACAGGCATAGGAGAAGATACTCGACATCGTTCATCATTAGAGAAAAATGCAAATCAAAACTACAACGAGATACTAGCCCGCACTGGTCAGAATGGCCATCATCAAAAAGTCTACGGATAACAAATGCTGGAGAGGGTGTGGAGAAAAGAGAACCCTCCCTCCTACGTTGATGGGAATATAGACTGGTGCAGCCACTATGGAGAATAGGATGGAGGTGCCTCAAGGAACTAAAAACAGAACTACCATATGATCCAGCTATTCCACTACTGGGTAGATATCCAGAAAAAGATGAAAACACTAATAGGAAAAGATACATGAACCCCAATGTTTCACAGCGTTATTTATGATAGCCAAGACATGGAAGCAAGCTAAGTGCCCATCAACAGACAAATGGATAAAGAAGACGTAGTGTATCCATATACAATGAAATACTACTCAGCCATAAAGAGAATGAGGTCCTGCCAATTGCAGCAATGTGGATGGACCTAGAGGATATTATGCTTAGTATAATAAGTCAAAGAAAGACAAATACTGTATGATATCACTTATAGGTGGAATATGAAAAATAATAAAAAACACATGTTTCTGTTTCTGCAAAACAGAAACAGACTCACAGACATAGAAAGCAAACTAGTGATTATCAGAGGAGAGAGAGAAATGGGAGGGACAAGTAAGGGTATGGGATTATGAGATAACAAACCACTATGTATAAAACAGGTAAGCAAGAAGGATATACTGTACAGCACAGGGAATTATAGCCATTATCTTACAACAACTCTTGATGGAATGTAATCTGTGGAAATACTGAATCACTATGCTCTACACCTGAAACTAATATAATATTGTAAATCAGCTATACTTCGATAAAATAATTCCTTGGTGAATCAAATCCAGCAACGTACGAAAAAGGTAACGTATCATGACCAAGTGGGATACACCCCAGGAAGGCAAAATTGGTTCAACGCTGAAAATTAATCAATGTATTTAACCATATTAAGTTAAAATAATGAAAAGAAATTGTACGATCCTATCAACACAGAGAAAAATCTGACGAAATCTGAAACCCACTGATGACAAAAACTCTCAGCACACTAGGGATAGAAAGAGAAAACAAAGCAGATACATTTCTTCTTTCCAAAGAAGAAAAATGTCTTTATGAGGTGGTGATCCCTTCATAATGTATGCAAATATCAAATCACCATGTAGTACACCTGAAACTAACATAATACTGTACATCAACTATATTTCAATGAAAATAAATAAATACACAAGTTTCCTTCACCCTGATTATCACGATCTGACATTATTCAAATGACTGGTTCACTATGTCTCTTCCCCCACAAAGTATGAGCCCCATAGGGGCAAGGATTTGACCCATTTTGTTTACTGTCACATCTCCAGGATCTGTAACAATGCTTGGCACCATGGCTTTAAGTAAGTAGTTGTTGAATGAATAATGAATGTCAGTGGATGTTATGAGCTTAAAAGCCACTGAAATTTTAAAACTTGGTTTTTCCAAAGGTATTTTTAGGAAAAATGAAAAAACAAACCATCAGATTGGGAGAAAATATTTACAAAACATTTATCTTATTTTTAAAAAATCTTGCTCCCTGGAAAATAAAGAATACTTATAACTCGATAAGAGAACCCAATAAAAACAAAGTGAGAAAATATCAGAAACACTAAACAAAAGAGATATATATGGTTAATAAGCAAAAAAAAAAAAAAAGGCCCAACCTCATTAGTCTTCAGAGAAATGAAACTAAAATCACTTTTTGAATGTCAAAAAATTAAGAAGTCTATTAACACCAAATGTTGGTGAGGATGTGGAGCAGTTGGAGCTTTCATCCACTGCTGGTGGGAATGCAACATGGTGCCGCCACTTTGGAAACCAGACTGCCAGTTTCTTACAAAGTTACACACACGCTGACCATGTGAGTCAGGAACCCCAGTCCTGAGTCATTACCTAAGGACAGTCAAACAGGGAAACACAAAGCCCTGAACATGGATATTGGCAGCAGCTTCATTCTCAGTAGCTAAAGACTGGAAGAACCCAACTGTCCCTCCTCTGGTGAATGAGAAAACAAAGAGTCATAAAGCCACACAACGGACTGCAGCTCAGTAATCCAGAGGAATAAGCCAGTGACACATGCTACCACGTGGTGAAGCTCGGAAGCAATATGCTGATTGAGTGAAAGAACCCAGGCACAAGGTGGCAGGCGGCATGTAAGACTCTAGAATGGGCAAACATAGAGTAACAGAAATAGGTCACGGGTTCCCAGGGCAAGGGAATGACCGACTGGAGAGGGGCATGAGGTGAGCTTGGGGCTGGAGGAAACGCTGCTGGTCTTCTCAGTGATGACGGTCCTAGGGTCACGTACATTTGTCAAAACTCATCAAGAAGTGCCCTTGGGGAGTGTGAATTTCATGGTACATACACCAGACCTCAACAAACATGATTGACCAGAGTCATCCTTGCAGCCATCTGGAGAAGGAATTAGAAAGGCGCTACCAGGGACAGAGACCCACAAGATCGTTGTGGTGATTCCGGGGAAAACGTGCTGGAAGCAACCAATGGGACCAAAATATTGTGGTGACGTGAACCCCAAAGTCTTTTTTCCCTTTAAGAAATGATGCTTTGGGGAAAGATTCATTGAACAATCAGAATACTTGATAATAACGAATGTCGTATGTTGAAAACATGATATGCTGCATGTTGAATCATAATGCCCCAAAGTGCCCCTAACGCCACTTTTTTGTTTCCTTTGAGAGAAGTGAAGTCCATTTCTTGGTACAGGTCCTGCCCAGCAGGATCTCTGCCAGAGCAGAGCCAGGCAGGACCCCTGAGCTGGCATCGCTGCAGCTGCCCCTGCCCTTTCCAGGGGAAGGTGCCCACCTCACAGAACCCAGCTGAACTTGGGCTGAGGAATCAGCCCACCCGACCCTGGGAGAAAGGCCTACCCCCTCCCCGGGAGCCCCAGGCCCATTCTGTGCAGTCAGCTGTCCCTAAAATCCCAGCTGTACGTTCCCTTTGACATTTCAGGAGAAAATGAGACTCAGAGATTTCCGGATTGTTCAGAATTGCTTTCCCCAAAATGAGGTAACCCTTCAACAGTAAAATACACATTTTTGTCTGCAAGCTTTCTGTCTATGAGTTCCAAGAGACGAGTTAATTCCACTCATCAACTCCCCTTCCAAATAATAGACGGGTGGCAGCTAAGAGCCCAAGCAGGTGAGGAGAGTCCTTACGTACGAATGCGTGGTCTCCCCGACATCCGCATTTCATCTACTAATCTCCAGCACTGTGGATGCTTTGCAGTAGACTTTTATGCACGTGGATCAATGACTTTTATCTCTTTCTGCAGCACTAACCATTTATTTTGCTTCTGTGTGATGTTATTCCAGATAGTTGGTAGATTCCAGGGGAAAAGATATTTTATGAGTTAATAATTCTTACCAAATTATTTGGCTCGTAACTGATTTGCATATTTTTACAGGCTACTGAGCCACTGAATCAGAGGTAGAGAGTTGAAGTACACATTTGCTTCTGGAAAGTTTGAGATGAGCCTAATAATTTACCAGGGATGAAGGTTTGACCATTTCAAATATTTCAGCACCACATTTCCTTGTGAGCCTTCATTTGGCTGAAGATGCAGTGAACTGTAAAATGCACACATCAATTACCACCAAAATGATTTGGAAAGGAAAATATTAGCCAACATATTTATAGCAGCTTGGAGATATTCTTGGCTGCAATTTATACTGTTCACTCTTCTTAACTCAGAATACCACCGTGCAAAAAAGAGTTTAGCAATGAAACATCAAAGAAAAAGTAATGAGAGTTTGGTGATGCAAAAAATTGTCTCTTTTTCTTATTTAGGTCTTTACCTGAAGGAATAACTGAGAATCTCTGCCATATTCTGCTACTAATGGGATAATAAAATTATAGCTATCTCACGTCAGTTTGCTGCTTTCCCTGCAATGCCACCTGCCCTTCTGCTGTGGGCTGAGTTGTCCCCTGAAATTCCTACCTCCAGTACCTTAGAAAGTGATGGTATTTGAAGATGGGGGGTCTGTAGGGCAGCGATTCAGTTAAAATTGGCTCATGGGAGCAGGACATGATCCACCTGAGTGCTGTCCTTACAAAAAGAGGAGATCAGGACACAGACACATACACAGAGAGGGGAGACCATGTGAGGACACAGGGAGAAGATGGTCATCTACACGCCAACGTGGTGCCAAAACTGCAGCCCCACCAGCCTGGTCTGTAAACAGGGTCCTAATTACCCAACCTCATTCGAATGATGGTGGCCTCAGCCTCCTGACGCACAGGAAGCTGGCTTTCCTCAAGTGGCTCTGGCTTTGATGGGAATCCCAGGAAACTCTGATCTTCTTTGTTTCTCTGTCCCTGTGTGGTCTCCGCATGCCTGTGTGCACAGCCCAGAGCCACCTGGAGGGATATCCCCTTTGCCTCTGTCTCTGTGACCTGGCCCCAGGGCTCCCACTGAAAGGACTCTCTTTGTTTCACACTTTGAGCCGCCATATCTTGTCAACAGTCCTCAGATTTTTAAGGCACGAGGAGTGGAAATTCACATGTAGAGTTCTGAAATTCTCTCCAAATGCCTTACTATTAGGTTGCCTCACCTGGGCCAACCTCTCTGACACAGAAGGTCCGGACCCCCAGCTGTGTTCACCGTAAGCCACTGCAGAGCCGCAGCCCTGGTCAGTGTGCGCTGCTCCTGCCCCATCAGGCCCTGAGATCGCCGGGCTCCCTGCTCTCCCAGCGGCTTGGAGATGGGTAGATGGATGAATGGTTGCATGCATGCAAATAAAATCTTAAAAAGAATGTGGATTCTGAGGTCTCCGTTTAATTCCCTTCTCACAGAGCTGCTTGCTTGGCTAGGAGAGACATATACTCTGGGTGCTTAAAAAATTCTGAGCCAACCTCCCAGCCTCCCTAAAATCCAGCTTGCCTGAGTTGGGTGCTCTGTGAGCTGCCAGCTTATCCCTGTGCTCAAGAACCCACAGACCAGTGGAGTAAAGAAGAAAACAGAAGTAGTATACAGCTTGTTGGGAAATACTGAGCCATAAATGTGTGTGAGTATGATGTAGGCACACATATGCATTAAGTCATATATGTCCATATATGACTTAATATCAAACACACACCAGACCCTGGAAACAAAGGGGATGGAAGACAATTCCCAATAGAAATCTGCAAGGAAAGGGCCTTGGGGAGCCCGACTTTGGAGGGTGCAGCTCTGGGATGCCTGGTGGAGGTGTGTTCCCGGTGGACGACAGGGACAGAAAAGGATCGGGAGGCTGGGAGGGGGGTGCGGAGGGTTGCAGAGGAGGGGAGTCAGCGTCGTGGGGTTCGCGTGCACACTTGCTGTCCGTTCCATCAAACCCTAGCCCCGTCCCTGCAGTGAAGCCCCGGGTCGTCCCTTCACCTGTCAGCCTCTGTCCTCCCCCCCGCCCCCCCGCCTACAGATTCATCGTGTTGAGCACAAGAACGTGTGTCAGGCACTGGACACGGCCCCGAGGGAGGGCCCTGTAAGTAGTGGCTGTGAGAACGCTGCCCCCGTGACAGGACGTCGCCGTCTGAGGCCAGACGGGAGGCCCTGGAGCATCGGGCGGAGAAGTGGTCCTTCCCGCGTCTGCAGTGCGCGTGCGCGGTCCTTCGGGTCCAGCCAGGCTCCCACGGCCCCTTTCCTCCTCCCCATCAGAATCTGCTGGTTCTCCCCGACCTCCCCCAAAGCACCCAGGCATTCAAGGCGGTCGCCAGCCTCCCAGAGTATTTGGGGACCCAGGGCGTTTGCCGCGCAGTGTCGTAGCTTAAATCAAGTTGGGGGCAGTGCGTCCCGGGACTCTCCCGTGCAGAGGGTTTGCTGCCCCCAGAGTCAGCTGGACGCCTCCCCCGCTTCCTGTCTCCCCAGACATCAAGGTGGTGATCCCGCTTCTTTCCACAGAAATGCAGGTTGCTTCCTTCTCTGCAACAGAAGCCACATCGTCCCAGGCTCCCACCCGGGTTTATGTCTGGTCTTAGCTCTGGTCACTTCCCACCTTAGAGAGTCACGGCTGAGCTGCTTATTTTGTCATTCAGGACAGAACTTAAGCTCCATGAGGGCAGTGATTCTGCCTGCCCTGCTTTCCACTGTGTCCCAGTAGCTGCCACAGCTGCTGGCTGTGGTCCTTCATTGTTTGTTGAGTCAGATAATATGTGACTCAATGGGCAAAAGAGAGCACAAATATATATAAACACAAGCTAGCATATCATTAGCAAAAGCAGGGACTACCTAACAAATACCTCTATTTGAAAATAAGCATAATGGTAACATCAGCTCCTTACCTCACACTTAAGTTAAACTCCATGTTTTAAAGATATGCAAATACATATAGACTGTAAATGAAGAAAAAGTAAAGGATTATTTTAATAATTTGTAATGAAGAAAGATTTCCTTAGCAAAATGTAAAACTAAAATATAAAGTAAAAGATTTACATATTTGGTATTTTAAGATTAAAAAAACAAACTAAAGACTTCTGAATAAACAAACACATCATAGATAAGTTAAACATTTGGAAGAAAATATTTGCAATACATGTAACAGACAAAATAAATCATAATCACGGTGCATGAAGAATTAGTACAAGTCAATCATAAAAGGCAAACGACCCAACAGAAAGGCAGCAAGGATATTAACAAAGAAATTCACAAGAGTAGAAATAAAAATATTTCATACACCTAACAAAAGAAGGTCAACTTCACTAGTAAGGAAAAAGTAAATTGTTTAAGTCTATGTTTTCCCACACCCTTCAGACTGGTATTTTTTAAGATGTATAATGACAAGTGTTGGCCAGATTGCAGAGAAGTGAGCTTTCTTGCACACTTTTGGTGATAAAGCAAAAAGGTGAAGACTTTTGGGAATGCACTTTGACAGCATCAACTTTAAAAAGCTCTATCTTTTGCCCCAGCAACCAGAGTGAGAGGAATCTAGTTGACGTTACGGAGTGAATGTGGGAGGAGGTGCAGCCATTAGGGGTGACGGAGCCCCAGGCAGCATCCTGGGCGGTGAGTTATGTATGGGAGAGGCAAAAGCGTCGGGCACAGCAGCACCTGTGACACCAAGAAGACGAGCCGCCTTTGATCACAAACACACCTCCGAACAGACAGGCATGCAAAGAGTGAGGCTGCGTGGGAGACTCACGCTCGATTAATTGTGCAATTGGGGGCGGGAAGAAAAGTGAGTTTAGAAGCAGAAGTGCAGGAAGAGCCTTCCCGTAGCTGCATGGGACCCCTTGTCCCCTGCACAGGGAGACGGCCTGCGGCACCTGCTTGTCCTGTTTCCCCAAACATGAACTCCGTGTTCACTCCAGTAACAAAGCAGTGATGGGAACTTTACCTCTTTAAATTCTCAGATTCTCCCACATATCTCCAATCACCCAAGCCACTGCGATGGGCTCCTTACTCTCTCTGATGCTGTGTCTGCCCCCATCCAGACACTCTCTGGCTTAAAAGCGTGTCCTGAGTTCTCTGCTAGTTGGATAAACACCCAGTCTTCACCCTGAACTGCAAGGCTCTGACCTCTCCAGCTCCTGGCTACATCCCAGCACAATCTCAGCTTATCTTCTCTCTCTGCAGGAACACTAGCTGTTCCATGATTTCCTGATCACATGCTTTCCTCATGGCCTCAGGGCCTTTGCACCAGCTGTGCCCTCTGCCTGGAACCACGTGTCCTTCCCCATAATGTTAAGTCTTCTTCCAGGAAGACTTTCCAAGCACAGACTAGGTCAAGATATCTGGTTTAACGCTTTCAAAATACCCGCTCTTTCTCCTTTATGAAAAGTTATCATACTTTAACTTACGATTCAATAACTGATTTCTATTGATCCTAAAACATGGGGTGTCAGCTCTGCCAGGACCGGGGCTCTTTACGTGGTCTCTACTGTCCCCAGCAACTTATTGAACACACCAATTATGTGCCAAGTGAGTGAATGAATGAGGACTCTCTGGAATTTAGAGGTTCTCAGGAGTCACTTGATGTCCGTGTCTCAGGGTGATTCCAGTCTGGACCCCAGGAATTCCGGGGTCCCCTCTCGAAAACAGAGCTGCAGACACCATGGCCACCTTCATCAGTGTTTCTCCTTGCTCCAAAGGCCAAGATCTCCTCTGAAGTGTAACCCATCCATGTGGGAAACATGAGGCTAGCATTGGTCTCCTGGAGGTTCACCAGAGAAGGGAACAACCAAACCACAAGCTCAGGGAGCCTCTGCACCAGCATCTTAAACTCATCAGGTGGGTGCTTCCCCTCCCAACTCTTCTAAGCACCCCCTAGGGTAGGGGAAAACCTCCTCATTCACTTTCTACTAGGAATGTGGTGCTATTTTCCCAAATGCTGTATGTCCAACTTTGATCCAATTTTCTTGCTCTGTTAACTCAGTCCTACTCCGCAGAAAATCCAGGAGGTTTGTAACAGATGAATCTCTCCCCTCCACGCCCCTCCAGAACCCTCCAGTTGTGGACACACACTTGAAAACAACCCAGAGTCCAAACACCCGACCATACAAAAGTGCCTGAGTCTCTGCCTGAGATATTACTATCTTACGTTTTATATGACTGACCCAATTCCAGAGAATGGATAGTTTGACGACATAAATTAAAGTGAAACAAATAGACTTCAGGCTGCCCTTATGCTCTTTCAGGAACTTTACTTAGCTATTATAATAATAACACTTAGCATCTTCAAAGGTCCTTTAAAACAGAGCAAATTAATCTCCACCATAGTGGTGCGAGGCAATGGATGGTACATTATCACCCATGATTTGCACCCAGAGAAAGTAAGGGGAAGGGGCTGTATTAACATCCGAGACCACAGATGCGCGCACACACACATCCTGGACGGAGCTGGACCCTCAGTTATCAGGTGGTCCTGCCTGGTCCCAGGATGGGCACCCATCTCCCCTGTGACCTACTCGTTTGATATGAGCTGTGTCCTGGGACTCAGACTCTCCCAGACATGCCAAGCCCACAGAGGGCACCCACTGCCCACGTGCACGTCTCTCTCCTGAATGATTCTCTGGTGACTCCGCATCTGTCAGTCTTCTCAAATCTGCCGCTACAATCGTCCTGTGAACTAGCAAACAGTAGCCCTCTGCTTGGGGCGCTCCCTTCCCTCTGCAAACACGGCCGTTGGGCTGACAAGCACCTTAGCCTCGGGCTGTCCCGCTGTCTTAGTTCTGTGCTCCCATCGGCATCTCCCGCAGATCCTGGATGGGAGGTCTCTGAGGATCGGCCGTGGGGCTGCCGGAAATGAGGTCTTGGGTTCAGTAGGTGGCACTCTTACCTCTGCATCAGGGAGCATCCATCTCTCTGCACACTCACACCTGAGAGGAGAGGGTAGCTTGCTGCATTCGGAGCCACAGTGGCGTGTGTATCCCCCCATCACCCCGCGTGGAGATCGTCATCTCTCCGAAAACTCCCCAAAGGAGTTAGCCCATCTGCTTCATCCTTGAACCAACCTCTAGAAATTACACAAGAACACTGAAAGTACTGAAAGGGCTTCTGGCTAGAGAATGGATCTTCCAGCTTAAGACCTTCTAGAATGTTCTTTCAAGTCGCCTGGTTGTAGAGCACCAGCTTCTTGCTCCTAATAGCAATTGTCTCCTTTTACTCCAACCCGTTTTCAGGAAAGATGCTCCTCTAGCTTGAGAGCATGCTTAAGCAATTGTTCAGTTACGTATTCTCAGGTAAATGTCACCTGTGCCGTGTAACGCTAATTGTTTTGTCTGGTTACTTGATGGAAAAATAATTATGATAAAAATAATGAGTGTTATAAGATACAAACCAGACAGCCAATTTATTTCATGGCTTTAAAATCTCTGCTATTTTTTTCTTTACAAAAATATTTGTTTTTCTGATTTTCTTTTTCCCCTAAAACTGTGAGAAGACAAATGAAAATTTCAGGAAGCCTCTTGCCATGGAACTAAGTAAAAAATAAAAATCACTTCACTTCCTTTAGGCATAAATATTCACTAGGAACATTCTGGTAAATGTTTTCTCTCATATGGTTTTAGTGAGGATTCCAGTAGATGGAGGTGAGAGAAAGTTAATTTGATTTGGCTTAAAGCCATAGAAGAATTTATGAAAGGATGCTGGCATGCCCTCCAGAATTCAGAATCAAGAGCAAACTTGGGCAGCTCAGAGCAAGGGGCTGGCGTGCAGTCAGAACCTCCCCCACCTCTGGCCCCCGCTGCCCCTGAGGGTCTGCCTCACGCTTTTCTCCTGCAAGTCGTCTTTCTTGATTTGCAGAGCACCTGGGAGGAAGTAGTGCCGCCCACAGCCCCCAAGTTCATAATGCATGCTTTCCAGAGAACAGTCAGACAGAGCCAGGATCCCTGACTCCCAGTTTCCAATTCCCAGCGAAGGTTCTTCGTGGTCCAACCGGGTCATGTGACTTCTCAGGACCAGTCATCTGTGCCAGGACTCAGGGAAACTCGGAACCCACAGGTGTCTCCCAAGGTACCCAAGTGGACGGAGGTGGGTGGAGGGTCAGGCCCCAGAGGAGGCAGGTGTGCATAGGACACAAGTGTGTGTGTGTCTGTGTGCGTGTGTGTGTACGTGTGTTGGGGCTGAGGAATAGTTTAAAAAAAATAGTAAGGGTAGTGGTTCTGCTATGCAGGATTTTTTTATTAATTATGTAAGTAAATTATTTTTAATGCAAGTGATATGACAAGACAGCTTGTAAGTCTCTGTGTGTCTCAAACTAGGTTTGTTACTTTGAATAATTTCTAGATTTAATCACAATTAATGCATGGATTATTTCCATTTTCCTCAAAACTGTGAATAAATTTCTGGGGTTGGCAGGATTATTTTTATTTATTATTATTTTTTGGCATGTTCCTTTTAAAATCCACAGATTATAGAATTTTCCTTTGCAGTGGATGGAAGGAACTGCCTCTATTCCAGACCTGGGTCTGTGCTTTCTTCAAACCAATATTTCGAAGTAGGTATCACTGCTTACGAAAAGGAAGTCACGATGAAGAGTTAAGAAAACACGTTGCTGTGATGGTCAGTCGGCCCCCTGTGCTCTTCCCACAGCCCGTGGGTAGTTTTCAGGGTAACCCCAAGAAGCAGCATATCTCTCATCTCATTGCCCAACGGTCTCCAGGGCACAGGGCCCGAGCTTGGGCAGCCAGGATGTGCCCGGACCCATCTCCCAGAGCACAGCTTCCCTCCTACAACAGCAAGTTGGCTTACGGCGTCTTTAGCAGCAGAGGTTGTGAAATTATTTCTTCATAAATTGGCTTACATCAACCAGGTAAAGACAAGATCAGTTTTCTGAGTTTGCCCTGAAGCTTGATGGGAGTGATTTCTACTCACCACCTTTCCTGATTGTTGTTGGGGAAATTTCAGGCTTTTGGAAATGCCTCTTAGGAAGTCATTGTTTGTGGAGGTCTGGTGTCTTATGATTGATAATAAATTGCATTCGCATGTGCCATGTGACTTTCCTCTTATCAATATGCCATTTACAAAAGAAGTTTTCCACTCACAGGGCTGCCCTAGATCCCAACCTGACATGCCGTTGTCTCTCCCCTTGCCTGTGTGTCTTAGCACATCACACAGAGCTGTGCAGGCTTTATAAGCTTTTAATTAAATCTGGGGAAGAGTTGATTGATGGAAAGGGAAAAAAGAGCGGGTAAAAAATGTAGATTTGAAATTGGCACCGAAAACAAATTGAAGCCTAATTAATAAACAGGAAGAACCTGAAGTCATGCTTGGTTTGGAAACTGTGTCCGACTGCCATCAGAGATGATGGAGATGTTGTACGTTACCAGCATGTAAATCTGGAAGGGTGTGGCTTGTTCAGAAACGCAGAGAAGGAGGGTGTACGGCACCATCCTTCAGTCTCAACGGAAGCTGTATTTGAAAGCCAGATGGAGAGAGAAAACTTTTAAAAGTTGAAAGCATTGAAATGTTTCTGTGCGATAAAATCCCTAAGAAACTGCTTAATAAAATACTTAGGTAAACCATCTCTGCGTGTGAGCTCATGGAAGGAAAAAGAGAGCATTTCTGGCAGCAAGTCAAGGGGACCTGATTCAACTGCATTATGGAATTAAATGACACCCCCGCCATTATGCTCAAACACAAGTGCACGCCATCCTCACACCACCAACAGACTGGCAATGAGCCCTGACTCCCCGCTACTCGAAAGAACCAGCTCCTTTGCAGTCACCACCTTATTGGGAACATGGAATTGTGTCTTATGTTTTTCACTGAAGTGCGTAAACTGCATTTGTGTTTCCACCGTCCTCTTCAGACTAAAAGGCACGTCCGTTCTCTTCTGACAGTCACACGTTCGAAGCCTCGTGGAGGATGGCGCTGTGTACGGACCTCCCTGCCTGGACCACAGCTGCCACGAGCGCCCACAGGAATATCAGGGCAGCCGTGCTAATGGTGAGTGACTGCAGGTCAAACGCTAACTAGGGAAGCAGGCATGTTTAAAGCATCCTCACAGACGGACTATTAATATTTCATTCCAATAACCAAAAGGAAAAAGTCCCTTGTAGAAGACACAATAAATAAAAATCAAAGGGATCACTTTTCTCTCAATAGACACATTCATAACTGCTCTCGTGAAGTGGCAGAGCAGGTGAAACATGCCAAGCGCTGCAACAGGGGCTCCACACACACCTGGAGCGATTAGGAAGCCTTGTCGTATCATATCCTGGTGCTCTTCTCCGGCTGGTAACTCAGATCATGCAATTGTGATGGGCACCACTGGAATGCCTCCCAGCGAGTCAGATGTTCGAAGTGTCAGAATATGTACGTGCAGTAATAAGCCTTACGCGCACTCGCCCTGTAATTCTCATCTTAATAATATTGATATTTGCTCCTACTTACTGGGTATCTCAAAACATGAAACACATATGAACTCATTAATCCTTTTAGGATTACCATTTAGGATAACATGAGTCACCAAAACAATTACCTAATGCAATGCAATATTATGCTGAGTCTTTTGGATAATTAAATGTCAAAAAAAAAACCCTATTTCATTCTGTCATCGAGAGATTTTCAGTAGATTATACAAGACTTGCAAACAATATTGGAAAGGAGCTGATCTGAAGATAGCCCTCAGACGACAGAATGCTACTTGGAGTTACCGTGTCTCATTTGCAAAATATTTAAACTCGGTTTCTCTGGGATATCGCTCGGGCTCTGGCCACACCCAGAGCTTTAGATATGTTTTAGTTATCTATTGCTGAGTAACCAGTTATCACACATTTAGTGGGTTAAAACAGCATGCATTTATTGCCTGGTGGTTTCTATCCGTGAGGAGAGCAGACACCGCGTGGGTTAAATGAAGATGTCAGCTGGGTGCTGTTTTAGCCTCATCCAGGCTCACTGTTTGTTGGCAGAATTCATGTCCTGTAGAAGTGGTGTCATTCCCCTCCTCTGAGTGGTGGGTTTTCCCTCTAAAAACACAGGTGGAATAATTCTATCCTTTACAAAGTCTACTACCTGTAGTGGGTTGAATAGTTTCCACCCAAAATTCAGGTCCACCTGGAGCCTCAGATGTGACCTTCCTTGGAAATAATACCATCGCAGATGAACTCAAGTGAAGATGATGTCCTGCTCGACTAGGACTAAGATCCTTTTAAGAAGGGGCGAGAAGCACAGAGACTCACAGGAAGAAGGCAGAGCTTGGGATGATGCAGCCACTAGCCAAGGACCACCAAGGTCTCTAGGAACCATGCAAAGCTGGGAGAGGCCCGGAGCAGATTTTCCCCAGAGCCCCAGAAGGAACCAGCCCTGAGGACACCTGGATTTCAGACTCTGACCTCCAGACTGGGAGAGAATAAATTCCTGTTGTTTGGGGCCAAGCAGTTACGGGCACTTGGTTACGGAAGCTCCAGGGACTTAACAGAACAGGATGTGGAGTTGACCTGTCCATCCCCAGGCTGAAGAACGCCGCCCCCCACACCCCGCCTGTGTCATGCCGCGTCACACAGCACAGTCATCTTGTAGCCATGCTTGACGACAGCGGGTCCTGGAAGGCGCAGGTATGACTTCCTGTTCAGGGCACCAGGGGGAAAGGAGCCTTCATCCCATTGGCCCTCCAGGCTCCGGCTCGGATCCCGCAAGCTGCACCCCCTCCCCCCGACTGCCTGTATCTCTCCGTGCTTCTGGGAGGGGCAGCCCCTACATGTAAAACCAGAACCAGGTATGGCTGGGAGCTTTCTGGAAGGTTCTCAGGTGATGTGAGTGGGACAAGGTTTGGGTACGAACAACCGAGCATTAGAAGACAAGAGGTGTCTGAGACCAGCTTCTGGAGGAGTTGGGAGATGGAGGTGATGAGTCTGTACAAGCAGCTCAGCAGAACCTCACTCCATCCAGAAGAGAAGTATGTCAGGTACAAGGGAAGGATGAGCACCTCCACACCTACAAGCTAGCTGCCCGGCCAAGAAACCATCATACAGAAACCACGTGTGTTAATAAGGTTCATGTTTTCCAGGTCACTTTCGTGGTGACCCTTCTAGCATTATTAAATAGGGCTCTCCTGGAAAAATGTAAGCATCTTCAGTTCTTCCACGGGGAATGAAGGAAGGGGTATATGTCCACGTTAACCTTGAAGGCAAAATCTTGCCTCGCTTCCTCCACTCCCAAAACTGCCAAAGGAGGGACATGGAGTTGGAGGAGAGCCGCGGCTCTCCCCTCTGTGGACTGCCTTGTGGTCTCAGCTTCATGACCGTCGAAGAGTAAGGACAGCCGGCATTGATGGACTGCTTATACCCTAAAAGACTTCACATACACCGTGCACCTTCCCTGTCACCATAGCCCAGGAGATGGGCATCTATTCCTCCCTGCAGGTGAGAAAGCCAGCCTCCTAGCCAAACACACACAGCCAGCTGGGCTGGGACGCAGCCCCTTCCTTGGCCTGTGCCCCTGGCCACTGCTCTTGAGTGGCTCCTGATTCCTACACAGGGGACTTTCTCTGCAAACCTGCTACACACACTCCAACCACCAGCTGGGAAGAAAGCTGGACTTGGTGTGGAGAATGGCAGGGAGCAGGGGCCCCTTCTCTGCAGCCCACACAGGGCACTGTGCTTCTCAGACCATGCCGACTCCCAGGGGAGTCCCTTCCAGGAAAGGAGGGTGAGGTTTTGGCCCTTAGGATGCTGGCCCTCCTTAGCTCTCCAGGGCTTTTAGCATGGCCCAGAGCCACCCCCAGAGACTCCTCCAAACAAGAAGGAGTTTGTTTATGGGACAACAAGTGATTTCCAAGCAAGTGCAGGGAAGGAAAGAATCTACAGTGGAAAGAATGGTCCATGAAGCTTCAGTTCATGGCTGCATCCCCACAGCCCAGAAATAGGGTATTCACTAGAGCAGTTCAGTGACACTGAGCAGACCTGACCTCTCCCAGGACCCCCAAAGACATATGGTATGAAAGGGAAAGCCACACATCTGGGGTTACCCCCAAACCCATCATCCCTAATCATCCGTCTATCCACCCATCATCATCCACCCACCCATCATCCATCCATCACCCTTCCATCCATCATCCGTTATCCAGCCATCCATCATCCATCCATCCAAGTGGGGCCCCAGTCCTACAACCTCAGGGACATGAGTTCTGCCAAAAATCAGAATGAAGCTGGAGGCAGACCCTTCCTCAGAGCCTCCAGGTAAAGGCCCAGACAGTGGCACCTTGACCTCAGCGTAGTGGGGTGACCTGGAGCAAGCCCCAGCTGACCATGAGGGGATGAATATGTGCCGTGTAAGTCAGTCAGCGTGGGGTGATTTGTTGAGGCAGCAACGGGAAAGTAACACAACTTCCATTCTTTAAAGACAATGAATCCCACGGAGAAGATGTCTTCTCCATCTTTTAGGACTTAGTTATGAGTAACTCGTCCTCAGTCTCTCCCCTGAGTTGACTTTGGCTGCCCGCTTCCTCAAGGAGACCACCTCCTCTCTCTCTGCCTAGCCCCCATTGCTCCATCGATTGTGACCTGGACCCGTTCCTTCATTCCGCAAATAATTGAGAGGACGGGCACTCTGCCTGTGGGCCCCCCAGGAGGAAAGTGATTGACCCTGAGAAAGACACGGATGTTGGAACAAAGTTGTCAGCAAGGAGTAACAGACGTGTAGCTGAACGTCTGTGGGGACAGAGCAGTGAGACAGCGAGGGGACACGACTGGAGTAGGGAGGGGGTGGCACAGACCACCACCTGCAGCATCAAGCAGCAGGGCTGCCCGGAAGCTTGTCCCTGTGGAACCATGGCCAGGGGATGGGCAGGCTGAGCCACGAGGGCATCCAGGGTGACACATGACAGTTTGTGAACTGTGGGGAGGAGTGAGAAGGCTTGAAGTGGAGCCTGGCATTACCAGAGCTGGGTCTGGGGGCTCCTCTGGCTGAGAGAGAAAGAGGGTCTGGAGGGGTCAGGGAGGCCAGTTGGGTGAAGCAGAAGCAAGGATGCAGAGGGGACAGAGGGGAGGGCCTGGGGGACGGGAAGGACCCTGGACCGTGGGCGCACCAAGGCTGTAGCCTGTCCCGCAGACGGGAGAAGGCAGCCGGGGACCCCAGGAAGGGAAGGCCAGCCAAGGGGCAGCAGGACAGGTCCCTGGGGAGACCTGGGGGGATGCTGGGGGAAACCAAAGTGTGGACAGAGTGGGAGGCTCCTGGGAGGCTGAGGAGGGCCAGAAAAGGAGAGAGAGACAGAGCGGGGGGTGGCGGGCACCCAGGAAACCAGAGGGGGCTTCCAGACAGGAAGAGGGACCAGGGGACACGGTGAAAATCAATATTGAAAATAGACTTTAACAAGTTTCTATTGGCTTTGGCGGTTAGGAGTCGGGATGACCTTCAGCTGATTTGAGGGGGTGGGACCGTGGCATGAAGATGGGATGCCTGGGTATAAGAAGCAGTTCACAGAGGAGAGAACCACATGGGCAGTGCCAGCCAGCAGTGCGTGTGTGTGTATGCACGTGTGTGTGCGTGTGCGTGAGTGTGTAAGCGCATGTGTGCGAGTTTACTTCACACATGTAGGAGACACAGTTGACAATTGGGCATGTGTATCTGCGGAAAGAACGTAGCCACCAGAGTAAAGAGTGAAGGAAAACACAGTGCAGGTTGAGAAACAGGAGCCCCTGGAAGAGGTCCAGGCCTGGAAGGGGAGAGATTCACCAAGACGGTATCAGTAAAAGTTAAAAATCTGAGCCCCTTCCAGTGGGAGGCCCCAACGAGGAGCTGTGGGCACCTGGGGGGAGGGGGCAGCAGCTCGGGGCTGGACCTACGAGCGGGGCCGAGCGCTGGCCGGTGGCTGCAGGTGAGGGGGCTCTGAGAGGCCTGGGGATGGAGTTTGGGTCTCACCCTGAAAGTCACGGGGAGGCCACTGCGGGTTTGAAGCAGCAACTTTGATTGTCAGGGTCAAAGTTCATTCAGACAATGGTGGAGAATTCCTGGGGTACAAGAGTGGACTTAGGGAGGACCGTCTGGGGCGGCTGCAGGGATCAAAGTAGGAGGTGGGGTGGCTTGGACCAAGGTGGACATCTCAGGATTTGGAGCTGGACCGGTTGTGGAGGGAGGGATGGGGGAGGGAGGGACACTGTGAGCTTGAGGTCCGGGCACCTGTGGAAGGCAATGCACTGGCCACAAGCTGTGCTGACCACGAGCTCAGAGCAGCCACCTGTGCTGCGGCGAGGAGGGGCTGGATGTTGAGAACTTCCCTCCTGAAACTTCTCATTTCCAGGGATGCTTTCTCAGGGTGGGACCGAGACCCCTGAACTTTCAGAACTGAGAGGCTGTCTTCTCCATGACTCCCAGAGAGGGTGGCTTAGACGAGCCAGCGGCGTAGGGCTGCCCCTGCGAGCTTCAGCCCGGCGCACACACAGAACTTGCAGAGCCCTGGCAGGAAAGGCTCAGTCCTGGGCAGGCGCTGCCCAGCTACTGGCTTGGAGAGCAGGATGCTGCCCACACACGCTTCAGGTTTTATCTCTGGGCAGATGCCCTGGACCTGGGACCCAGGAAGCACCGTTGTTTTATGGGTCCAGATCAGCACAGAGATAAGCTGCAGTGGAAGAATGAGAAGTGCTTTCTGATGATGTCTTAACACAGAAACCAGTGCAGATGATTCTAGGAAGAGGTGTTCAGGGAGGACTGCCTGGGGCACCACACCTGCACAGCCCTCCCAATGGGGTAGGGCCAGGCCCACCCACCTGCCTCATTACCTTCCAGACATCGGCTGCAACCGCCTTGAATCCCTGCCCCCGCAACCCAGCCTTCGGTCCCAGCGCTTAGCTCTAAAAACTTCTATTAAACTGGCAGAGCAAACGCACCCCTTCGGGTAACCAGTGGCCATAGCCCCTCAGAGCTCCCTCTGCCTCTGTCCTCCAGCTCGGGAGGGGCCCGGCGGTCTCAGACCCAGACGTGTCTGAAGTCCTCCCTGCCAGCAGACACCCTGTGGCAGCCCCGAGCCGCCCTGTCTTCTTAGCATTGAATGTAAGACTTTTAGGCAGAGAAAGCATGGAGCTGGCCCATCAGTTAGTGCTGCAAAGTCTGGCCTTTGTAATGGGAGGCAAGCTTCTTCCATACTTGGGTGATGCAGTTCATGGTTTCATATAAACCCCAGAACATGGGAACGTAGTATGAAGAATCATTCCCTTTCCTAAGGCTGAAACATAAGTGATATAAATACCATGTACAAATAAGGCAATTAAAACTGAGCCTGAGAAAATGATCTTCCAAGAACTCTGGGGGGAAAAAATGGTGAAATTAACTGCACTTTGATGAGTATCACAGGTTTGCTCAATGCTGATTTTTGTGGAGTGCTACACATTCCACCCTGACAGAGAAGCCTCCTGTTAGGGTGTGGAGGCTTCCCATTCAAGGATTCTTGTAATTGCATGAATACATAAACCTTCAGTAAATGAACAGGGCCAGACCCTCGGGTGCTTCTGCTTTCCCTGTGAGGAAGCCTGGATCCACTTCCAACCACTCACCCATTTCTCTCTGGTGATGTCATTGCTCATTTGCCTAATGCCTCAGTTAAACCAAACAAGCAGCACTGCCCACAGACAAATATCTTGTCAGAGATTTCTAATTACAGTGAGTTTTGTAAATGATTAATGTATGGACAGGTGTAAACCTTTGACTCGATCGTTAACTGAAATGATTTTAATTTATGGGGAAAGAGAAAATAGTACAGGCTCAAGATGACAACACCTACTGTTCAAAATCGACTTGCCTCAAAAAAGCCTGTGTATATATGTGTATGTGATGTTTGTGTGTTTGTGTGTGTCTGGGATGTGGGGTGTGTGTATGTGTGGTGTCTGCCTAAGGAAAGAAAATACATTTTTCATCTGTAAGAGCTTCTCCCTGTACACATTCCGAGGAGCCAGGTAGACCTAGAGTAGCTGAGACTTGATCGTGTGAATGGAGACCTAAGTAAGAGCCTCAGCCGTTTAGAAGGAAATCAGAGTGTCACCCAGTCCTGGGACAGGTTTCTTTCACACTCACAGAGCTAGAAACAATTCCTAGGGGGTGGGGTTGTGTTTTTTTCCTGGAAAATATGAACTTTCAACATAAGAAAGACCAGGAGGAGGGAAATAAAGGCCTCAGCTTCCTCACTATAAACTCCATAATCAAGCGATGACGTGTGTGTGTGTGCGTGTGTGTATGAAATAGAAACCAGGAGAGGTGGGAAGGGGCTCCCACATCCCCACAAGCAGCCGTCACGGGCGGGAGAGCCCCAGACTGGGCAGGCTCTGAAAACAAAGTGAAACCATCGCTGTTAAGTGGTGTTTAGCATATTCTGATTGAGGAAGCACTTTTTAATATAGAGATGGCCCTACTTACAGGAAAAAAAAAAAAGGCTTAAAAGAAAGGGTTTAGTTAGGGTTCCCTGGAGGCAGAGCCGAAGATGGAGATCACACAGGTACTGGCTGAGGCTGTGCTGTCAGGGGACCTGGGGGGGAGGGGCAAGTGAGGGTGCCGCCGGGCTCCAAGAGGATGAGCCCGAGGCCCCCAGGCCCCATCCCACAGCCCACGAGAGCTCTGAAAGTCGTTGGCACCACAGAAGCACCCTCTTGAGGCCGACACACACACACACTCACACACACATGCTCAAAAGAACATTTTCAAGTCTCTGTGATCAAAATGATCAGGGATCACGGCAGTAAGGAAGGAAAACGATTTTCGTTGTGCGGCCCTAAAACTTAAACTTCACTTGTAGATTTAGGCAACTTCATATTTTAGCATTTAGAGACTATAAAAGGCATCTCTTCCATTGGGAACCAAAGTATCTCTTAGGTTTCCCTCCAAAACCACTTTCCTGTTTAACGCTTAACTGTGACGGGTGAGCTTGAGAGAGAGGAAGTGGTGAGTACAACATCACATAGTTATGGTTCCTGGCGTATTTTTAATTAAGCAGAAGGTAACATCATTAAAAAAAATGACCAATTATCTGAAAATGTGGTGTGAGTGTCCTGTGTTTCTATGTTAGTGACACAATGCTTACAGTCACAAAATGAATAAATGCAAATGTGTATTGATTCACATAGAAGCTTTTATTCTAAAAATTAGGTTATACAACGTCTGTATTCTTTCAATAGAAACAGTTGGCAAAAGAGAAACCTAGGGTGAAAAAAATAGTGACACCAATAAGCTTTTCCTTCAGGTTATATTTTCTTTAAGATAGGTGGTTGATATATATATTATTCAAGTAACATCTATTTTATGTGTGTGTGTGTGTGTGTGTGTGTGTATGTAATTTAGAAAATTTTGAAAAGCATAAGAGGAAGGAAATATCTCCCATAGTCCCACACTTCAGAATAAATAACTTTGAACTTTTTGGTATATATAGTTCAGTCTTATTTCTATAAGTATTTTTGTTAGCAGTAGGAATAAGGAATATACTATATGAACTGTTTTTAAACTACTTTTAGTTACTGGATAGCATACAGGAGCATTTCTTCATAATACTAAATATACTTCTAAAACATTATTTTGATAGCTGTAAAAGAGTTTATATATTTGGTGTCTCAAAATGTATTTATAAACACTCTATGGTGGAGCATAATTATTTATAATAAACAAAAATATTAAGATCATCTTTACTCAGATAACTTTGTTTTCATCTCTGATTATTTTATATTAAATTCCTAGACATAAAGTTGCTCAGTCCTAACATAGGGTACTTTAACAGGATATTTTCTAGAAAATGTTATCAAGTTTAACTTCTATCAGCTCTCTGAAAATAATAGAAATTAATATAGCTTTCTTGGAAAACTGTCCATATTTTGAAAGTCCCTATTCAATTGTCATTCTTGTAAACACTTTAATTTATTTTTCATGTGCCAGTTTGAAAGAAAAGAATTGGCCCAATATTTTTATGATTACTGTCTGCATCTTTTGCTATCTTTATATTGGTTTCTTAAAATTGTTCTCATTTATTTGTAAAAGCTCATTATATATTTAGGCTATTAATCACAAATAAGTTAAGTGTGTTTTAAATACTTTTTCCCAGTTGGCTGTGTTTCCCTTTGCTTTTGCTATGGTAGTTTTAGATATGCAGAGATGTATATTTTAGTGAATTTCAGAACAAGCTAAATAATGAAGGGAATGATATAATATACGAAAAATAGAATAAGCCAGTATTATAAAATCTTAAAAACTAAGTGATAGAACACAAGAAAGACTAAGAAAAAAAATATTTTTTTAAAAGAAGACTAAACTAGAAGTAGCACAAGGGTTAATAAACATAACAGAGAGTGGCTAAAAATAAATGAAAATAGCAGTGAAGAAAATATTAATAGTGAACAACTTGAGAAAATGTTTAAAAGGGTTTGAAGGTGACAGTGATCAGCGATGGCCAAAGAAGATCAAACCTCATTATAAAGGAGCCCACGGAGAAGGAAAACAAAGCAATGTGACAGAACAAACAATCTGTAAAAAGGTTTTGAAATTAAAAAAGAAAATCCCTCTACTACATATTTAAAGGGTACACTTTAGGAAAAGCAAAAGGCAAGTCATGATGACCAGTAACGAAACATTTTAATGTAAAAACTACTGGACTCTCAAGGAACAAATGGCAAAACACAAATTCTTTAGAAATACAAGTCACTTCTAAAGAAAAGAAAATCAGAGTTTTGTGAGAATTTTTGACAGCAGTGCTTTATGCCAGAAAATGCTAGAGTTCATTTTAAATATTCAAAGAAAAAAAGTGAGCCCAGGACGTTACATGTAGCTCAGCTGATGCTTAAATATAAAAGGCATTTTTAAAATGGTTACCAGCATGCAAGAATTCAGGGTGCATTATTCTCTTGAGCATTGAAGACTCTCTTAAAAATCAGTTTCAGAAAGCGAACATTATGAGAGACAGTCTATATAAGGACTATTTGTGAGCATTGAACGTGTATCTAGGGCTTCCCTGGTGGTGCAGTGGTTGAGAGTCCGCCTGCCGATGCAGGGGACACGGGTTCGTGCCCCGGTCCGGGAAGATCCCACATGCCGCGGAGCGGCTGGGCCCGTGAGCCATGGCCGCTGAGCCTGCGCGTCCGGAGCCTGTGCTCCGCAACGGGAGAGGCCACAACAGTGGAGACCCGCGTACGGCAAAAAAAAAAAAAAAAAGTGTATCTAATTGCACAACAAAGAAAAATGATGATTATTGTCTAGACTATAATATGTAATGGCTTTATACTCTTAAAATGTAGATAAATTACAACCATTAAAATTGAGGTGTGATAAGGAGATCATATGAAAAGCAGAATAAGCTTGTCATAGACAAATATATTAATGAGAGGAAAAAAAGGATATTGCTTCATATCAGTTGCTAGAAAGATTAGGAGAAGAGAAGGGTGAGGAAGAGTTTATAATTAATTCAATTATTATTTCTCATAGAATAAACAAAAATAAAAGGGATGATAGTTATAATATCAAGGAATTGGCATAACAGTTGGTATAATGGTTAACAGAACACAAACATAAACCAAGTATAAATTCAAAAACTATACTAAAAAGAGAGAAAAATATGGTAAAACTTATAGACGATTTAATGAGTAACTATGTATAAGGATTGAGTGTCTGTAACAATATAACATAACATTTTATATAATAATATATAACAGAATTGAAACCAAATATATTGATTATATCTGTATCTATCAGCCTGATTCATCTATTAAAAGAAAAATATTTTTTCAAAGTAACAAAGCTAAATCCAATACTGTGTTTTATAGTAACAATATACTTAAAACCAAGACCCAGAAAAACTACAAAGAAAATGGTTTATATATCAGATAAACACGCAGAAAGTAGTAGATACCATTTTTTCACTTGAAGAAAAAGCATTAGAGAATAAAAATAAGTCACTTCAAACTAGTAAACACTACAAGCCACAAGGGAAATATGAGCAATTAATATTGATGGCCTCAGTAACAACTTTTACAAAGTAAAAACTAGTGAAGATGCAAAGAGAAAACAAAGCACACTAAGATAGTAGGGACTAATACATTTTATTCATCTAGAAGACATGAAGTGAAAAAATATGTATAATAACATAAAAGATTTAAATAGACTCAACAGGAAAATCTAATAGATACATATTGAACTCCAATCTCCAGTAGCAGAGAAGGAATATTCTCCACGAGATGATATGCAACATTTACAAAATGTCTTAGTCCACAAAGAAAAACCCAATAAATTTCAAAGTACAGGAAAAGATACAATCAGAATTCTGTGATAATAGCAAAATAAAAATAGCATGAAACCTTTAAAATGTTTTTGTTAAAAAGCAGACTCTTCTACTTTTGCTTTTACAAAAAGGATCACTAAACAAATTATGGATCAAAAGAAAATTTTAAAACAGAATCTTTTGAAAACACACATGTTAGAATCTATGGGTTTACAGTTAAATTACCTGTCAGATAAAAGAGGAAAACATTAAATAATGATATCAATAAACATTAAAAAGAATGGATTAATGAAGGACCCAATTGAAAAAGCAAGAGAAAGAATGGCAAAGTAAATTAAAAGAAGGGAATAGAAAAGAAAAAGGAGGAAGGCATAAACAAATGGGTTAATGAATTTAAAATAAGTAGAACAGTTAAATCTAAAAATCGGCTTATTAAAAAAAATCAACAAATTACCTAATTTACTCAAGGAAAAGTGGATGTTTAGGGAGAGAGCACTAACACACAAAATTGAAAGTTAAATGGAAGAAGTGACATCCAAAATGACAATTTTAAAAAATGCACAGGAACCACCTTGCAAAAATCTACAAAAACCTGTAACATGCAATAATTGATATATAAATACTACTTATTGATATTGATTCCAACAGAGATACAAAGTCTAATGGGACAATAACCAAAAAAGATAATTGCTAAAGACTACCCCCCTACACAAAAAGAGCTATATATGTCTGGTTCTCAGGAGACATTTACCAAACCTTTAAAGATTATATAATTCCTATAATTTCAGAACATAGGAAAATAAGAAAAACTTACAATTTCATCTTATGAAGAATAACAGTGATCTAAAACGTGACAAATATTTAATCCACTAAACAACAAAGAAAAAAATACTGAACAACCAAATTTATAAATATAAATGCAGGGGCTTCCCTGGTGGCGCAGTGGTTGAGAGTCCGCCTGCCGATGCAGGGGACATGGGTTCGCGCCCCGGTCCAGGAAGATCCCACATGCCGCAGAGCGGCTGGGCCCGTGAGCCATGGCCACTGAGCCTGTGCATCCGGAGCCTGTGCTCCACAACAGGAGAGGCCACAACAGTGAGAGGTCCACGTACCGCAAAAAAAAAAAAAAAAAAAAAAAATATATATATATATATATATATATATATAAATGCAAAAATCTTTAAAGGAGAATCAGTTGCTTTCCTATGTCTCAGCAATAAACAGTGGAATTTAAAATTAAAATCATAATACCATTTACATTACCAGCCCCCAAAATGAAATACTTAAGTTTAAATCTAACTCATCCAATGTTAGGTATAAATCTGAAAAAATACGTGCAAGATCTATATGAGAAACAATACAAAATTTTGATGAATTAAATCAAAGAACTTAATGATGAAGCAATATTCCATGTTTGTGGACAGAAAGACTCAATATTGTCAGATGTCAGTTCTTCTCAAATTGACCTATGGACTCATTGTAATCCCAGTCAAAATCCAAGCAAACTATTTTGCAGATGCCAGAAAAAAAGATTCTAAAGTTTAGATGGAGAAGTAAAAAACCCACAATGGCCAACACAATATTGAAAAAGAACAATGTTCGAGGACTGACACTGCATGACTTCAAGACTTGCTGTGAAGCTACAGTAATCAGGAAAATATAGTATTGGTGAAAGAATAGACAGATATATCAGTGCAACAGAATAGGGAGCCCAGAAACAAACTCACGTAAGTAGAGTCCACTAATCTAATCTTTGACAAAGAAGCAAAGACAGTGCAATGGAGCCAAGATTGTCTTTTAAACAAATGGTGCTGGAACAACTGAATTCCACATGCAAAAAAAAAAAAATTATCTAGACACAGACCCTTCACCTTCATAAAAATTAACTCAAAATGGATTATGGACCTAAATGTGATATTCGAAACTATAAAACTCCTAGGAGGAACATAGCATAGGAGAAGGTAATATAGGAGAAAACCTAGATGACTTTGAGTAAAGCAACTGATAAACTGGACTTCATTAAAATAAAAACTTCTGCTCTCAAAAGACAATGTCAAAAGGAGTAGAAGACAAGCCAGAGACTGGGAGAAAATAGTTGCTGAGGACACATCTGATAAAGGGCTCTTATACAACATATACAAAGAACACTTAACACTCAACAATAAGATGACCAAAAACTTGATTAAAAGATGGGCAAAAGCCCATAACAGATACCTCACCAAAGAAGACATACAAATGGAAAATACGGGTATGAAAAGCTGCTCCACTTCATATGTCACTAGAAAGTACAATTTAAAATAACAATGAGGGAATTCCCTGGCGGTCCGGTGGTTAGGACTCTGTGCTTTCACTGCTGAGGGCCTGGGTTCGATCCCTGGTCAGGAAAGCAAACTGCAGAGTGCAGCCAAATAAATAAATAAATAGATAAATAAATAAATAAATAAAAATAACAATGAGATACAACTACACACTTATTAGAATGGCTAAAATCTGAAACACTGACAGCACCAAATGCTGGTGAGGGTGTGGAGCAACAGGAACTCTTATTCATTTCTGGGGGAAATGCAAAATGATACAGCCACTGTGGAAGATAGTTTGACAGTTTCTTACAAAACTAAACATACTCTTATGATCCAGCAGTCTCATTTCTTGGCATTTACCCACAGGAACTGAAAACCAATATACACACAAAATTTTGCCCACAGATATTTATAGCAATTTTATTCATAGTTGACAAAACTGGGAAGAAACCAAGACGTCCCTCAGTCAGTGAATGGATAAATAAACCATGGTGCATCCAGACAATGGACTATTCTTCAATGCTAAGATGAAGTGAGCTATGGAGCCATGAAAAGATGCTGGGGAACATTAAATGCATATTACTGAGTGGAAGAAGCCAATCTGAAAAGGCTACATACTGTGTGATTCCAACGGTATGACATTCTGGAAAAGATAAAACTACGCAGATGTAGTAAAAAGACAGTGGTTGCCAGTGGGGCAGGGAGGGATAAATAGGCAGAGCACCAACTGTATTTAAGGCAGTGAAACTTGTGTGACACTATAATGGCGGACCTATGTCATTATACATTTATCCAAACCCATAGAATATACACCACCTAGAGTGAACCCTAATATAATCTATGCACGTTGGGTGTGTATGATGTGTCAATGTAGGTTCATCAGTTATAACAAACGTACCACTCCGGAGGGGGAGTTGATAATGGGAGAGTCTATGCATGTGGGGGACTGGGAATATGTTGGAAATCTATGCATCTTTGTCTCAATTTTGCTGTGAACCTAAAACTGCTCTAAAAAACTAAAGCCAAAAAACTCATAAAAAGATATTTAGCAAAGTGTAAAATACATGCTAAGCAAGACATCATGGCCAATTCGGGAAATTTCAAACATATAAGTGTGGTTCGATATTAGGAGAGTCATCAAATGGAGATAAGGAGAGTCATCAAATGGAGATAAGGAGAGAAATCATATGATCATCTTTGGAGGTATAGAAGAGGAGATAGAGAAATTCATCCCAATTCACATTAAAATACCCCAAAATAGGAATAGGTTGGTAATTCCTAAACAGTATAAAACTTTTCCTGTGAAAGTAATATATAAAGGGCAATACCCACTCTCTCTACTACCATTTCATACTATGTTGTACAAAAAGAGAGCCAGGAGAGCCAAAATCTGTACATGTGTTTTGCCTGAGTTTTTGACATCACAATTAACTGTGCACATGCAGAGAATGATTTAAGCAGCCCAACTAAGGAACTGTGTTGATTCTTGAGTTGCTGTCCATTCCAGTGGAGATGTAATTTGCATTTTGAGTTCTTCCAAGTTAATTGTATGCTTAAAAAATAAAGCAATATCCTCCAAGGCACATAAAATAATCTAGAATTTCTACAGTATATTCTTCACAATATCCAGAATAAAGAAACAGGAAAATATGACATGTTCTCTAGAGAAAAGGCAATCATGGAGGAACAACTCCATGATCCAAATGTCACAATTACCAGACTTGGATTAGCAGCTGTTATTCCTGCTCAGAGATGTAAAGGAAAGTATGTTTATAATGAATATAAAAATAGTGAATATCAGCAGAGAAATATGAACTAAAGCAAAATAAAAAATAAAAGTATAAAGCTGAAAATGACAATATCAGAATTTTTTTAAAAGTCACTGAATGGGCTTAACAACAGAAGATGACAGAAAACTCATTACTTTTTTTAAAAAAGCCATAGAAATTATGAACTATGAAGAACAGAAAGAAAAAACATTGAAGGAAATTAAGATTGAACAGTATAAAAAGGACTAACATGCATGTGATTGGAGTCTAAAAGGGGAAGGAATAGAGGCTAAGGAAGAAACAAATATTTAAAAGAAACAATGACCAGTGTTTTTTTCCAATTTGATGAAACAAATAAATTTACAGATTCATGAAACTCCGTGGACCCCAGCAAAATAAATACAGAGAAAAGCATACCTAGGCATATTATAGACAAAGTGATGTAAACCAAGAGTAAACAGAAAATTTTAAAGCAGCCTGATAAAAATGACAGATTGCTTGTGGAGGACTGAAGGGCCAAATTCAAATGTAGACGTTATCCCAAACAATGGAGGCCGGAAGACAGCGGGATAACGCCCGTAAAAACCTGGAAGTTTAAATCATAGGTTAACCCAGACTTCTGCATTCAGTCGAAAGTGTTTAAGAAGAAGGCAATGTAAAAATATTTTCCGGATAAAAGAAAATGAAGAACTTATGTTTTCAGCCTCCCTTCACTACAAGAAATGCTACATAACGTTCTTCAAACTGAAGGGAAATGACACAAGATAGGAACTCAGTTCTTCAAGAAAAAATATAGGGAATTGGAAATGTCGAGCGAAAAGAAAAGAGGGGGAGGACCTGAATCATCTTGAGACAGTTTCCTTTCCAGGAACCCACTTATTTTGCTTGTTGTACCTCCACTTCCTCCTCTGTTTCTCTTTCATGGCATTCATCTCCTTGTCCTATTCACCTGCTTTTCTTTTGTTGAGTTTCCCTTTGATAAGCCTGACCCAGTGTTTGTTACTGGTTCTGACCCTTCCTGCCCCTATGCCTTTCAAATCATCCTAAGGTGATGTTTTTTCTGCTTCTCTCTTGAACGTCTCAGATTCCTTTCACCTTCATCTTTCATCACTAATCTCTTAATTCATAGCTTGCCTCTTCGTCACACTCAGTGGGAGCATGAAAAAGATTCTGAATGCACTCAACTTGTACTTCCTTTAGTAAAATTTTCATGTATACGTATTCACAAAGCAGGATCATTCTGTAGGCTCCACATTGGTTTCCCGAATTCTCCTGCTTAAACAGAAGCATGTCTTGGTATGCATGATTACCACTGGTTCTCTGTACAGTTCCCCTGCAATCTAGGGTGATCTTCATTCTTAGCTGGAGGGCTGAGTGCAGTAATCCCAGATTCCCAGCTCAAGGATGCAGTGACCTAGGGAAGAAGGGAAGGAATCTGGAGGACTGATGTTCTCTGGTTAGTTTCGTGTATAGGGAATCCTCTACTCTAAATTTCTATTGTAACTCAGTTCGCTGAGGTATGGCTTTGCTCTTTGTGTTTGAGAGCAACCCCGCTGGGTCAGGAAAGAGTCCTTCCAGGCTGACAGAGCCTCAACTTCTCAGAGGCAATTTTCAGCCAGGAGAAGCCCCGGGTCACCTCTGTTTACCCTGGAGCTCTGGCACAGCTACTTCTGAGTGCTACTGGTCTGTCCCAAAAAGGAGCTGTGGGGTCCTTCTTTTTCTTCTGGTTCTGGCACACACATTTCAGAGGGTTTGGGAGCTGGGCCAAGACACAGGAGTGTGCTCTGTGAAGGAGACATGTGGGGCCTCGTGGCTTCTTTTAATCTAGCCCCATCTGCACTTTATAGACAAGAAATTCATTAAACTTTCTGGCATTCTGATGATACCCTTTCCTGGATTCCTGCATGGAATCTATTTTTAGCCTCCTTTGATTATCACTGTTGGTTTTTGAGAGAGGGGTGGTGGACATCTGGGCTTACATTGCCGTTTCTAAAAAAAAAAAAAAAAAAGTGACTGTTCAGCTGTTTAAAAAGACTTATTTCCTACACATCAAACAAGGAAACTTATGAACCTAATACCAAACCAATTATTTTTTTCTGGATAAATCTGTACTGTGTTTCAAATTTATTAATGGAAAAGTATATATATTATCAAGCAGAGCTTCCTTTTCATACTTACAGCCATCAGAGATGCATGAATTATTTAAAAACATACTCACATTCTCCTACTTTGCTGGACAACGGGATTATCCTACTGAGTAACCACTGACCCCACCTACCAGCTCTGTAGCCTCCTCCCTACAGTGCTACCAAGATTGAAAGTCATGCTCACGAGCAGGGACATGCACCTTTAAAAGGTATCCTGAAGGTGATTCCCCTGGACCCGCTGAGGGTGACCCTCAAGTTAGATGCTTTGTCCCCTGTTCCCATTTGCCAGCCTCCCTCCCCAGTAAAGAATCTGGAAAATCTTCTTGACTTGATATAGATCCAATCTGACCTCACAACCTGCATTCTGCCTTCCATTTCCAGCTGCCCACATCCAACCTCTCCCTACTGTGGCTTCTCTAACCCTATCCTGGCGTGGACAGCTCAGAGCCACTTTGTCTTATGTGAGAGACCAGCATTGAATGTCATTACCCAAATAAATCGTGCTTCCCCTGACCTTGTGAACCTGCTTCCTTTATGGGCCGAGGAAGCCAGTTTCCATATGTTCTGATTGCAGCCCCTCCTTTAAAAGCAGATACGTTCCTTAGGCTTACCATGCATTTGTTTCTTTGTTTCCCTAAGAGGGGACGGACACACACACACACACACACACACACACACACACACACACACACACATCACAGAGATAATCTAGGAGTTAAGGACATAGATAACAGTTCTTAAAAGCCCTTACTTACTAAAAAATTATATTATATAAATATCATAAAAGACATTGTTTCTATACTTTAGAATTCTAGTTTGTTAGATGTGTTGGGAGTTACCAGGCACTTATGGCAAGAGGAGTGTTTTGTATCCAATTCCAGAAGACATTTGTTGATTGCAGTTGACATTGCCTTAGCAATTCCATCACTGAAATCCTCTACTTCTAAGTCATTGGGAGAAGGCTAAGTCAGGGCCAGACATTCCTTACTTTTTCAGACTGTCACATTCTTCTCTGGATTGGAGAAATCAGGAAAAGCAGGAATTATTGCATTACACAACAAAAGGATCATCTCAAAGTTCACAGGGGTACATAAAGCAAGGAAATAAATCACATTTAGAAGAATTTAGAAGAAATTTTATTCTAGAGTTAGTGAAACCAAAATCTATAATACCTATTTCTCTAGTTACCCTAGAATCTACTGTGTGATTACTTTAGATTTTGCTGTTCATCTAAAACCCACAAAGTTTTTCTCTAGATTCTTTTCTTAAAACCAAAAATCTCCTTGCTAATAGGGTGGATTCATAAATTTTTTGTGGTTTAAACGTGTGCCCATTATTCCAACAAGAGCTGTGGGTGCCATGGAGTTTGTGGAGAAAATAGATTATTCCCCCTGAGTTGATGAATTACAATGTTTGATGTTTTAAGGTTAATCAGCTTTGCCTTTCTGGGATAAAACCTACCAAAACATCATTTATATTGCTGGATTCAATTTGCCAATCCTTTATAAAGGATTTGTGTCTAGTTTTATGAGTAATATTGCCTTTTTTTATTTTTGCAAAATATTTTTCAGATTTTATTTTTAGGGTACTGTTAGCTTCACCAAATGATATGGGATGCATCTTTTCTCTATTTCCTGAGAGTGTTAGTATAAAACTCGTACTATTTCTTCTTTAATTCTTTAAGAAAGTTTACCAGTAGCATAATGTGTATCTGGAGTGTTCCTTGTGGAAAAGATTTTTATTACAATTTAAATTTCTCTGATGGCTGTAGGACTATTTATATTTTCAATTTCCTCATGAGTCATTTTTGGTAAGTTGTGTTTTACTAAGAATTAGTCCATTTCCTCTGTAATATAAAATTTACTGCCATGTGACAGGGGACACCTATACAGGCAGACCTCATTTTATTGTATTTTGTCTCATTGTGCTTCACAGATAATGCATTTTTTTTAACAAATTGAAGGTTTGTGGCAACCCTGTGTCAAGCAAGTCTATTGGCATCATTTTTTCCAACAGCCTTTTCTCACTTTGTGTCTCTGTGTCATGTTTTGGTAATCCTTACAAATTTCAAACCCCCCACCAGAAAAATGATTACAATTGACTGAAGGCTCAGGTGACGGTTAGCATTTTTTAAGCAAAAAATTATTTTTAAATTAAGATTTGTACATTGTTTTTTAGATTAATGATGCTATTGCACACTTAATAAACTACAGTATAGTGTAAACATAACTATTATATATGCACTAAGAAACCAAAAAATTCTCATGACTCATTTTATTGTGATATTCTCTTTATTGAGGTAGTCTGGAACCAAACCTGCAATATCTCTGAGCTCTGCCTGTACATATCCTAGAAGTACTAGAAGGCTATTATACACCAGTTAGATTTTAAATGTCTCAAGGATATATGGTTCTGTCCACCCTTTCATGAATCTTACTAGGGGATTATAAATTGTATTAATATTTTCAAATAACTAACTGTGGACTTTGTTAATGTTCTCTACTGTTATTTTTCTGTTTTTATTTCTATTGATTTCTGCTCTATTATTATTCATTTTCCTTCTGCTTGAACTACATTTAATTCACATTTTTTTCTAACTTCTCAAATTGGAAACATAGGTCAGTGATTTTAAACTTTTCTTCCTTGTTATTGTGAAAGTATTTCATAATGAGAAACCATTTATGGATGATATTTAATAAAATTGTGCACAAACACACACACACACATCTAGGGATCATTCCAAGTCATGCTGTGAACTGTGCTAATCCCAGATGTTAGCATGTGCAATTTGCAGGAAATGTCCTCTGATTTTAGGCATTTGGGCTGAGAGCCTCTCTGTATATTATGTTGTACTGTTTGTGGTCTGTTCATCTGTCTGCATTTCAATGATAACCTTGAATTCTTAGCCTGAAACATTCTACATCACAGGCAGTGTCGGCCGTCCGTCAACATGCAAACACTCAATCACTGGACAGAGTAGGATGCGTTCTGTGTCAAAAGCTAATATTTAACCAGTGATTGTGATACTGAGTTTATGTTCTTGTTCAAGTAGCTTCACCTGTGCGCACTGCACGGGGAGTTTCTAATAACAGTCTCACGTTCTATTTGATCAAGGTGCTGTTCAAGTTAAATCATTACAGACACTGATCTCTGAGTAGGAAGGATCTGAATATATCGACACTAAGTTAGCAGTAAAAATATTCTACATCCCTAACATTAATGTTGTCTGTCCAAATATAGATCATTTGAGAAAATACAAAAGCCCACATGTTCCTTCTATGAAAAATTGAAGAATCTGTGTGCAATGTAGAATATTTGAGGTCATCTAGAAATGGGTAGGGAAGAACTGAACTTTTCTGTCACCTGTTAATACACTCAGTGGAAGCTGGGATCTCCCTGGTTTCTTTTCTTTAACATTCCTAGTTCATGAATAGGGGGGCATTCACAATGCATTCACCAGCCCAGGGCACCCAGCTGCCAACTGATCAGTAAGGTACCATTTATAATTTGGGACTGTAATTTTGTTTGTTTTTCTCTCCAATATCACATTAAAGCTATATTTTAAAATAAGAAGAAAATAAAGGGTTTTCCATGTATGTGGAAAGGTTTGCCTGATGACCAAGTGGGGTGATGAATTTATAGAACAGCGATTGTATTCTTCGGTACCACTGTAAAAACACTGTACAGTCCTGCTCAAAACCTGTGCAGTTGGGCTCATTTGGAGAAGATGTGGCTGGAACGTGAGTGGTCTCTGAAAGAAATAAATGTGCACGTGGAACACACACAAAAATGTTGCTGTTTCCTAATCCTTTGTATAATGGTTCCCAGCGAGTGATTATTAATTTCTATCCCATAGCTAACATGTGACCTAATCTACCTCTTCATGGTGCATAAAAAATATGGTTTTAGGGAGTGCAGAATCCAACCAACATATATTACTAATAAGCAATCCTTCACTCAGGAAATTGAGTGCCTTAGACTCAAACAGGGCCAAGTAAATAAATTTGTGTAATTTTGAATCAACCATGCCTAGCGTTCTGTTCATTGCTGCTCTTTATAATTTGTGAACCTTGGAATGAATTTTTTGAAATCTCTTTATTAGAAGAGATAAAGGTAAAGGTTTTCAATGTCCACACTTATAAATCTTCCAAGATCAGCACCCACACAAAAGTGTTCACAAATGCCAAGGGTCCCACTGGCCTACAAGGATTGCAATGGAAAAGTGTAAGAGGACCCATGTATTCCATTGGATCAATCTGGTACCTTTTGGAAGTGAAGAGAGAATTTTCAGCACAAAATGCAGATGTCATTAAGACCATCGGACCCAAAATTATTCATTCATAAGAATGATTCACTGCACAAGCACATACTGCATACCTGCCTATTGGTTCTGACTGCTACAGATGGAAACAAACTGGGCACAGCCTCTGGTCGTGAGCACCTCCATTGCCAGTTTTATTTTATTCTACTGTCAAAGCTTCTGGAGAGAATTTTTCAGTCCCCTGGGCTGGGATGTCTTATCTTTGCAGCAGCAGAGTTAGCGCCCTGCCCAGCACATCGTGAGGATAAGCCAGCATTGCTGATGGTCATTTGGGGATACCCTTCTGGAGTCAGGCCATTAGTTTGTTGTATCACCTGCATCGCTGCATCTTCCTCCTTCCAGCCATGTTGCGAGGACCCTGTAACCTCTAATCCATCTTCCTACTATGGTTAATGCCTGGACCACAAACTTAGACCTCCAGAAGGTGTATTGTATGCTTTTTCTCAGGTAATGGAGGTCATGCCCCGGAAATTTTAGGCACCACTGACCATTTGTTATTTGAGGTGAAAATGAGGAATATATAGGCCAAAAAAAGCTTTGGGGTGAGATGGCTGGAAGATCCCTCCCAGGCGTAGGAGAGGGGGTGAGAGGGGCCAAGGAGGAGGTGGGAGTGATCCTCCGTGAGCCAGGGCTCGGGCAGCATCAGGAGGAGCTGGGTGGGAAGCGACTTGGCACTTGTCTGCTGGACACAGGCCTTGGGTCTCCCCTTCCCGTGGACCCTGCAGGGACTGCACGCTGGCCCCCCGGCTCCTCCTGTGCAGGTGCCACTCTCTGGGCCTGGGATGCTCGTTCTCCAGGTATGTGTGCGGCTCACCCGCTCACTTCTGCCTTCAAGGGTCATCCCCTGCGCGGGCCTCCCCTCACCACTGGACTCTGAGAGTTCACAGTCCTTCTTTGCCTCCCTTCCTTTCCTTGGCATTTCTCACCATCTGACCCACCCTGCACTTTACTGATTTCTGTTTTTATTGCCTTCAGCCCTCATGAGAATGCAAGCTCCACAGGGGCAGGTACCTTCTCCTGCCTCGGTCACTGCTGTACCTCAGGCCTGGTGTGCAGTCGTTGCTCAGTGAATATTTGTTTATTTATTATTTGGGGGAGAATTATTTTATTGTTGTTCTTGTTGTAGAGCACAGGACAGACTTTCCATAAACATACAAAACCGGAATTATTTGATGTCAATGTTACACGGATTTAACAAAAACAGAAATAAGAATGATTTACGTAACTTTTACACTGAATTTACTTACTAACTTAATTAACTCCATAACTTTATTCCATAATTTATTCCCAATTTTCCATAACTTGATTCACCTCAGTATGGACCTACTCTCCTTAAGCTTTTTTTTTTTTTTCTTTTTCTTATATATTAAAAAAACCTCTAGATCTCGTCA
Organism: Leucopleurus acutus; assembly: GCF_964270905.1. Lineage (NCBI taxonomy): Eukaryota > Metazoa > Chordata > Mammalia > Artiodactyla > Delphinidae > Leucopleurus > Leucopleurus acutus. The sequence continues at coordinate 174,449,775 of NC_139145.1, read as the reverse complement.
CAGCAATTTTTTATTTGGGATGATGTTATGGGTAAACTTGCCCACAGCTGCGGACAGCCGCTTCACAAGTCTAAGCTCAGTGAGTATTTATTAAAACAATGTCATTTTCAGGACTGGCTGTACTCAGACCAAATGTGGAGTAGGAAGAAAGAAATGCATTTTAGAAAAATGCTTAAACAAATTTTTCACAAGTCTGCCTAAACCCAGAAAATAACGTTAATCATAAGACAATATACTGATGTTTTTTGATTCTAATATATCACTTTGCTAAAATGTGAAAGAGAAATTGAAAAGAAATGGGAAGACAGATATAGCCTCACTTTTTCTAGACAGATAATCCCTAAGCTTCGGAGAACAAACCGCCTTTCTATGAGTCAGATCAGCAAATGTGCCTCTAAACAGAAAACAGGAGCAAACGCCCCATCCCACCCTTTCCTGGGAGGCCGGTCTGCCTCCAGCCCCTCTTCTTCTCCCAGGAAGGCTCACCCAGCCTCCAGGATGCTCACCTGTGGCCAAGCCCGACCTTCCCAGGTAACCACCTCCCCTGCCCGGCACCTGGGTGGATTCCGGCAAAGAACTTCCTCCCATGGGAATTCCTCCAGCTCCCCTCTATGCCGGAGCGTCCTGGGAAGGGCAATTAATGGTTTTGAATGATTTGTTGTTGTTGTTGTTTTTGTTTTTGTTTTTGCGGTACGCGGGCCTCTCACTGCCGCAGCCTCTCCCGTTGCGGAGCACAGGCTCTGGACGCGCAGGCTCAGCGGCCATGGCTCACGGGCCCAGCCGCTCCGCGGCATGGGGGATCTTCCCGGACCGGGGCACGAACCCGCGTCCCCTGCATCGGCAGGCGGACTCTCAACCACTGCGCCCCCAGGGAAGCCCTTGAATGATTTTTAATGGCCTTGCTTTTGATGTTCATCTTCTTGCTCCTCTTGCAAATTCAGTTTCGACTCTGTATAAATGACTATACTCCACCTAAGCCATTCTGCGTACATTGGAAAAGTCTTCTTTTGTGCACAGAGAGATCCTGTGCTTCGGGAAGGCTCGACTCTGAAAAGCACCGTATCAAGACATCAGCTCCACATTAGAGTGGTCCAGACTTTCACAAGGAGCCAGTGACTTTTGCTCTCAAGACCCATGGAAATCTAACTTCTCCTGCGGGATATTAAATACACACGTTTAGTCTTGGCATCAAATAAAAATCACCCCTAGCTGGAACTTGTCAGAGTATTCATCTACTTTAAAGGCAAATTAAAATAATACGACAGTGGTAAAATGATAAATTGGTAAAGAGCCATCAGTCACGGGATATATTTCACAACAAAATTCGTCATCTTTGCTTATTTGGGATTTACAAAGCTCCTGTTATTCTTTCTTTTTAATTTTAGAACATTTGGGGCACAGAGTTAGGGCGTGTTAACGGCATCACATGGAAACTGCTGAAATTTCCAACTCCGGGCTCTGTGACACGGATAAGACAGAATCATAGACTCTATGTGTGACTCGCTTCCTTACATGGTGTAATTTTAAATAGATCTGTTTCAGTGGGACTCAGCAAATCCTTGAGTCACGGTCATGTAACTGCTCCTCACAGCAATCCTCTGAAGAATTCCTCTAGAACATTGTTAAGTGTCTCCCGTGTCCTAGCTCAGAGGTGGGCAAACTTTCTCTAAAGGACCAATAGTAATTATTTGTAGTTTTTCAGCCCTTACCATCTGTGTAGCAACTACTCCACTCTGCCGTTAGCCTTGAAGGAGAGACAGTAGGTTAACACATGTCTGTGCTCCAATGAACTTCACTTACAAGAGCAGGAGCTGGGCCAGATTGGCCTGTGGGCCAATGTTTGATGACCACTGGCTGGAGAAATAAGATGTCTGCCTGCCCGAGAAGGGCTTCCAGTGATGGCAGGAGGCATGGTGGGGCATCCTCACGAGCTGTGCCTGGGGCTGGAGGGGCCAGAGCCACTGAACCCGCCCCCCTCCATGTGCGGGACATAAAGCATCAAGAGGACAGGACCCCCAAGCTCAGTTCTAATTTTAATATTTTCATGGAAATGCCATTATATGTTATCAGAATTCCAACTATAATTAATCAGCCTGGGAAACTGACAGACTGGGAAATTCACTGGCAAGTTAGCTGGAAACGGTAAGCGCTGAAGCTGAGCTTTGAAGGTACATTTGCCAGGCATACATTTTTTTTTCTCCATTTATGTGACAAATATTGATCGAGGCCCAGCCATGTGTCAGGTGCATCTCTGGGCATCGGGAAGATGACGATGAGCCGGGTAGAGCAGGCCCCCATCTCCCTGGTGTTGATGGTCCAGTGAGGGATCAGACATTCACAGACACGTACACACAAGGGGTCCAAGGTGCATGCCCAGGGAGCTGGGTGGGCAGCTGGAGTGAGGTGGGGAGGGCGAGGGAGAGCACGGCAGGAACAAGGTCAGGGAGGGCTCTGGGGATGCCGCGAGCAGCATGTAGACCATGAATAGGGCCGCCAGTCGGGGAGGAATGAGATGGGAGCCACCGGAGGTGCTTGGACAGGCGAGCAGCTTGCCCTGGTTTATCTGCCACAAACTCCGTCTGCTGACGTGGGGAGAACTGGGCCCACAGAGGCACACGTGGAAATTGGGAGACAGTTGAGAAGCCCCCAGTGTGGTCTGGATAGACAGAAACCGTGACTGGGCAGGAGAGCGTGGATGGCCTCTCATCCGCCCATCTCAGGAGATCAGATGCTGGCACACAGCGAGGCCTCAACTGACAGGTGCGTGAGGGTCACCTGAGAGCAAAAACAGACCTCCCCCCATTAGCTGTCGGCTCCTATGTGACAAATTAGCCCCAAATCAAGTAGCTAGAAATAATAGACACGTATGACTTCACACACTTCTGAAGGTCTGGAGGCTGAGAACAGCTTCGCCACGTGGTCCTGGCTCCGGGCTTCTTACAAAGGTGGGGTCAGTCTGTCCCCTGGGGCTGCGCCATCTGAAGGCTTGACCAGGTCTGGGATGTCCGCGTTCGGTTCCCCTGATGGCTCCTCACGTGGCTGTGGGCGTGGCTGCTGGTGGGAGGCCACGGCCCCTTGGCAGGTGGGCCTCTGCCCAGGGCTGCCTGTGTGTCACTGTGACATGGAAGCTGGCTTCCCCCAGAACCACATGTCTTACGAGCAGCCTTGGAAGTGATGGCCCATCACTGCTGCACTTCTGCCACAAGGGAGGGGCCCCAGGAGGGCAGGGACCAGGGCTGAGTTCAGACATTGGTTAATGTGTCCCCAGTGTATCCCAATTCCGAGACCTCGTCAATTTTGGAGAAACACTGATGCCAGCAGAGAACTTGTGAAAGGACCAGGCTGAAGAGGACCAGTGGCTGGGACTTCAGTTTCAGAAAGAAATCATCCTCTCACCACCACTCCCAGCGCCAAGCACCACCATCTCTCCTGCCACCAACTTGGATGCCACGCCATTTATCACGGAGGTCACTTCAGCCCAACTTAAATCCAATGAGCATGGACAGGCTCCCTGTCTCAGGCTCCGGGAAGACCTCAGGCTGCGGGCAGAGCTCAGCCAGCTTCTTCCTGCACACACACAGTTTTTTTCTGGTGGCCAACTAGGGCTTCAGAAAACCATAGGTGGGTGAGGTTAACTGTCCAACTCTCCTAAACTCATAATGTGATTATAATGAAAGCAAACATTAGAGTCAATTAGCTACACCTGTGAAACCTGTTAACGACACCTTTGAGGAAGGAGCTGCTAGGAAGTCCCTACAACCTGTTCTGTAAGATCCCTGGGGTCCCAGTCACAGCAGTTGAAGTGGGACAAGCCTTTGTGTCTTGAACTGTAAGTGACTAGTAATGACACCAGCACAGTACATAAACCAGGGCCTTCTGAGGAAACTGGGAAACGTGGTCACTGTGAGGTTAAGTGACACATCAGTTCGGCCAGGCTCTGTGCCCTGTGTTTTGGTCAAACACCAGTCTAGATGTTTTTGTGAGGGTCCTTTTTAGATTGCCTAACTTTTAAATCAGTGGACTCAGAGTACAGCTAATGACCCTCTATGAGGCAGGAGGGCCCCATCCAGTCAGTGGAACGGCTTGCAAGCAAAGACTGAGGCTTTGCAAAGGAGAGCCATTCTGTCCATGACTGCGACATTCACACCCTGCCTGAGTTCCCAGCCTGCGGATTTCAAACTGGAGACAACAGCATCAATTCTCTGAATTTCCAGGAGCCCGCCTGCCCTGCAGATTCCAGACTTGTCAGCTCCACAATTACATGAGCCAATTTCTTAAAATAAAACTCTCTGTCTCTCTCTTGATAGATAGATATAGGAAGATGAGAGAGAGAAAGAGAGAGAGAGAGATTGATTCTATTGGTTCTACTTTCCTAGAAAGTCCTGACAAAAAAACACCAGCTTCTAAGACAACTAGAAAACCCCTAACTCCAGGCATGCACAGAGGATGGTCTAGTGATCCAACCTTGGCTTCATTCCCTATGTTCAGGGAGAACTTTCTGGATCCCTAAGCCCTGTGTACAGAAGGTGCGGAGCACCTTTCAGATATCTTAGCTCACCTACATAATCGAATTTCATCAAGGAGAACTCATTCTGACACCGTTAGGGCAACAGTCTGCTGTTTTCCCTGGTTGGAACCCATCTCAGACATGCATGAGGCTCATCAGCAGACTCCAGAGTGACAAGAGGCAGCTGTGGCCTCTGCAGACACGCCAGCTGATGGCCCTGGCATGCGTAGGGACTTGACCCTTCTGGGCTGTAACACACTCCCTGATGGTGTGCTGTCTACACCGTAGCCATGCACTTCCTCCCAACAGGAGCTCCAGCCCTCCCTGCCGTGAGCGAGGGGGAGGCACTCAGGGGAGCGCTGTGCACCTGGAACACCTTTACCTGAACGCACGAACATGACTCTCTGCAAATAAGAGAACACCGCTGTTTTCGTGGGTGAAACGGTTTTGAGGGGAAGGAAATAGTGGGGGCTGTTCTCCCCAGTCCCCCTTTTCTTTGGGGCATGGATCTCACAGAAACACTACTCCTTTTACAGATCATTCCTTTCGCCCTTCCCTGCCTCCCTTCCCCAAAGGTCTCTGCAGCCAGTTAGTGGGTACCATTGGTTGAATTGTGTCCCCCCAAAATTTATAAATGTATGTATCTCAATCCTAACCTGCAGTACTAGTGATTGGGACCTTATTTGGAAAGAGGGTTTATGCAGCCATGTATAAGATAAGGTCATAAGGATGGGCCCTAATGCAGTGACTGGTGTCCTTATAAACCAGGGACATTAGGACACAGAGATGCACAGGCGTAAAGGGAAGTTGATGTGAAGACACCAGGAGAAGATGGCCATCTACAGGCCCAGGGACACCTGAGGCCACCAGGGCTGGGAGAGGGGCCTGGAGCCTCAAGAGAGAGCAGCCCAGCTGACTTGGGACATCTGGCCTCCAGCACTGAGAGGGGGTCCATTTCTGCTGTTCGAAGCCACTCAGCTTGAACTGCTTTCCTGTGGCAACCCAGGGAGCCCACAAGGTGTCGGGGGGCAGCCGGGCAGAAGGAAGATATACCTCGAGTTGGGGGAGCCTGCTTCGTCTCCCACATCCAGGCCCCAAGACTCCCCCCAGCCTCACCTGGACTCAGAGCCCGGCTTGCCTGCCTCGACGTCCTGCCACTCCTTCACCCTCATTACCTGCACTTCAGGTAACACAGGCTGCTCTCTGATCAGGCATATTTGCAACGTTCACAGATCACACAGAGACAGTATTTCAACTCAACTTTTCCTGGAGCAAGACTGTGTGGGCAGCTAGCCCAAAGCAAGCAGCTCTGCCCCGCACACCCCAGACCCCCTCAGGTCTCAGTGGGCATGGGCCAGTGGGGAGTCACGTGGCTGGAGTCCACTTCTTTGTCTTCTAAAGTGATAGCTCTGGAGACAACGATAAAGGTTGTAGGGAGGATCCTTTAAAAATTACAGACGTACTGATGTGAGCTCCAAGGTGGATGAACCTCCAAGTCATTATGCTGGGTGACGGAGGTGGTCACCAAAGGACAAATCTGCATGTTTCTATTAATACAAAATATCTAGCATGGGTAGATCCAGAGAGAGAGAAAGAAGAGAGATGGTTGCCAGGGGCTGGAGGATGAGAGGAACCAGGGAGAAACTATTTAATGGGACAGAGTTCTACTTTCCAGTGAAGGCAGCGGTATTGTACAAAATGTCACTGGATTGTCTGACTTAAGATGGTTAGTGTTGTGTTCTGTGAATTTCATTCATTCCATTGTGTTTAGAAATGCAGGTGGGCTTCTGAATGCAGAGAGACCCGCCCATCCCTCTCACTCTCCATCCATCCTGGCACAGATTGTATTAACAGAAGCCGAACGCTCACCTGCAGATGGCCCCAGACAGGGAGTGACCCATCGCCAAGAAATCATTGCCAGTCAGCTTTCTGAGGCTGACTCCAAAAGGGGAGCTTGAAGTTCCTGAAGAAATTACAATTTGCATCAAAAAAGAATGACCAACCAGCAGCCGCCACTTCCACCAAGTTGGAAGTTTCCATCCATGTAGCAAAGACTCCACACTTTAGCTGTTAATCAAGAAAAGTTTAGCTTTCCCAAGAATTTTCTTCCAATACAGTAAGTAGATATAGAGGGAGCATCTCCTATTTTCTTTTTGTGGGTGCTTGTTTACAGAAAATATTATTTTAAGCTAATGGGACTTGTACCCGATTGCTACAAGCATTCAGAATTTAGAGGTAAAATTCCACACTTGAAAACCAAAACTGAATGGAATATGTCACCCCTTTATGGCAACTCTGACTAGAAAAGAAATGTCAGGAGAAGCTGCTGGTCCCTAAGGGCAGTGATAGAAGGTCCCCTAAAAGTAAGTTCTCAAGTAATTTTCATCGAGAGAGCTTGTTGGAATCACTAACCTGCAAGTATGGAAAACAAGGGAATGATGACACATGTTAGTAAACTTACAGCCAGAAGAAACAGATTTATAAATCTAGGAACTGAACTTAAAGATCACTGAGGATGGATGACTCAAACATACTTAATATGGCAAGGCAGACTCTCTGAGACCAGCTCTGCCTTTCACTCTGTGATGCTGGGCATATTATTTAGGCATCTCCTTCTCTATAAATCAAGAGACTTGCACCTAATTAAAGACTTATCTTGAGGATTAAATCAGCCAACATACATAAAACACTTAGAACTGTGTCTGGTCCCCAGTGTTTGCTCAATAAATATCCTCAGTATTATTTAAAAGTTATCAAAAAAAAAGTTATCAAAAACCTCAAGCATACATGATCAGATTATATAAGGACAACATGGGTAAAGTCTGAGTTCAGATTTTTGAAATCCCCAAAATGAAAATATGAAATTTCATAAAATCTTGACTCAGGTGTGGAAACAGGTTACTAACTGGCTATTAAAGACTCTGGATTTTCTAGAATATTCCTGAGCTAGAAACAGCCTTAGAAATTATCTGGGGGTTCTGGCTGAATCTCATTTTGGCCGCAGGGAAACCAAAGAGCAGAGTGTCCTCCATCCCCTGGGTGCCCAGCAAGCCAGGGACAGAGGCTTATCCCAAATGCAAGACCCTAACAAGGGGCGGGGCAGTCTCCCCTCCCACTGCCCAGGCCCTGGTCCACACCTTGTTTACACCATTCTGCCTCTTCTCTGAAGTCCTAAGTGCTTGACACTTTCTCCATCCTGCCTGATCCTCCCTTACTCAGACTTGCCCTATTTAATGCACCAAGTGTTCTCTCTCCAACAAGAGGGAAAAGATCCCAGAGAGGAGGGACCATGGTACCTACTCACCTTATATGACCTTGAACTTTTAGCTCAGGTCTCTGGAGAAGGAAGAGAGCCATGAATTGATGAGACATAAAATGTCTGCTTCTAACTCTTGCCTTTAACCCAAGCACAGACGAGTTGGGCAATGAGGTCCCAGCCCTCATCCTCCCTCAACTGGAGGGACTGTCCATGCTTCTCTGGCCATCCCACAGGATGAGGACATGACACTGGAGAAAGAAGAACATCTATCCATCAATTCCCCACACTTCGTTTGTTGCCAGACAAGGCGTCTGTGTAACTCTGTCTTCAAGCAGGATGAGAAGTCGGGATGCCTGTTCACAGGGGACAGTTGGGTGTCATCTCAGGACTGGGGGACTGAAGGGGAGGGAGGAACAGGCACAGCTTTGCTGAGGATGCTGGGAGGTGACTGCCCAGGGACCCCTGAGAGAACCTGTCCTAGTCCCATCAATTCACCATCACCCACCTGCATTTCTTCCAGCCTTTTACTTTGGGCCAAATAAACATGCCTTTCTGATCTCAAGAAACAAATCCCCCCTCAGCTCAGTAAAATCATTTACCCCTCCTTCCCTTCAAGGTCAAGTTCCTTGAGAAAGACCCATCACTGCCCTCCTCCTCTCCCCATCTATCTCCCCACAGCAACCTGGACACCCCCTGGTTGGAACGTAACAGGGAAGAACAGATCTGACTCCACATTGTATCTGCTTCTTTTTTTTTTTTTTTTTTTTTTTTTGCGGTACGCAGGCCTCTCACTGCTGTGGCCTCTCCCATTGCGGAGCACAGGCTCCGGACGCGCAGGTTCAGCAGCCATGGCTCACGGGCCCAACCGCTCCGCAGCATGCGGGATCCCCCCAGACTGGGGCACGAAGCTGTGTCCCCTGCATCGGCAGGCAGACTCTCAACCACTGCGCCACCAGGGAAGCCCGTATCTGCTTCTTTTACTTTACCCTTTGTATTTCTATTGCTTTTGCTACAAGGTCCTCACTAAGGGTCTGTCACCTACAAGCTTAATTCTACATCCTGACCCATGTCTGGGAACCCCGTCTCCAGGTGATAAACATTAAGCTAAAATACCTCTGTTTAGCTCCCAGGAAACCTCCTGACCAGGCCTACTTGTGAACCGCTGCAGGAAGGAGGAAATTAACACATCCCTTCTGCAGTCTGACCAGAACCAGGACTTACCCTCCTCCCCTTTTAGTACCAAAGAAGCCTGAATTCTCATGCAGGGAAGGTGGTTCTTTGGGACACGAGTCCTCCCTCTTCTTGGTCTGGCACTTTCTGAATAAAGCCACTATCCCTGGCCCCCACAACCCATCTCTCAGTTGATTGTCCTGTTATGCGGTGAGCAGGACGACCTTGGACTTAGTAACAGGAGGACAGCAGCACATCCTGAATCCACTAGCCACCTGCCACCTTTGATGCTGCCCAGGCTGACTACTTGCTGCCTCCTGGAAGGGTCTGCAGGATGAAGCAGTGTGAATTCCCCTCTTTCTTTCTCTTTCTGGAGTCGTCCTCAGTCTCCCTTCATCCTACCCATAAACTCTGGTACCACATGGAGTTCCATTCTCAGAAAGAACTAAGCAGCTCTGCCAACGGAAACCCTCCAAGGACTTCACAGAATGTTAGCAAGACTCTACTGTTGAACAAATACAACCCTCACCTTCCTGAGCATCTTCTTACAGTGATAAGACAAGTGTGAATGACGTCACATCCGGCTCTAACCTCCTCTGGTTATATTTTGCTGGAGTCAAGTCTCAATACAAAGAAGATAAATGATTACAACCCACAAAAATTTTAATGCTCAAAAAGATTTTTTTTACACCTTTATAGGTTTTTTAAGATTATATTAGATTGAATGATTACTGTCATCTAGTAATCATTGAAAGAGCTATAAATGATTGCATTGTTATTTCATATTTTTCATTTGTAAATTATGGTTGACTCACTTTGGGGGGGATGTATAAATAGTTTGGATATGTGATCCTCAGTGATTTTATTGTGAATTTATATAAATGGGCTTTTTATAAATGCTCGGGAAAAATATTATAAAGGAACCCAAAGCTTTCATACTAACAGGAATTAAAGTCTCCATTATGTAAATAGGAGTATCACTCATTTTGGAAAAGAATTGCTATGGAAACACTTTCTGTAATATTTCTTCCTCAGAGCTTTTGGCTTTTTAAGATGCCAGGCATTTTGCAAACATTATCCCATGTAATCCCTCAAGCAATCCCATGAGGTGGCAATCATTCTTCTCCCAGGTACAGATGAATAAACTGAAGGGAGCTTCAAAAATGTGCCCAAGATTACAAAGTCACTCAGATAGCAAACAAACAGCACTGGAATTTTCTGAATGACTTTGCCTATCACCTATGCACAGAGAGGGGTACTTTCTAAGGATCCTGACTCATCATGTTGAAATTTAGGAAGCAGAACCTAGGAGACCTCATGCTAAACCCAGAGAACCAATCAAAATCCTGAAAGTGGGCTAGTGACAGGTGTCCAGTTATCTGCTGCTGGGTAAAAAAGGACCTCTGATTTACCAGCTGACAATGACTGCAGTTTACACTGTAGGGCACGACAGCAGAGTCAGCCTGCTCCACACGATGCTGGCCGAGGATACCTGGGGGTTTTCACCTGAAAGACCTGGACAGCCCAAGACAGCCACCCTCACACACCTGGAAGGCTGGGCTCGGCTGAGATTGGAGTCTTACACATGGCCTCTCTGACAGACAGTCGCGTTATTCCAGCTTCTTCTGTGGTGGCTCCAAGCTTCGCTCCAAGACATGGAGAGAGAGCTGCCAATTTCTTAACACCCAGGCCCCATAGCTTCTGCCACTTTCTATTGGTCACGAAACCTCTCAGTGGGCGCTGGGCAGAGAACCCATGGTCACCTCGAATCTGCCACAATGAGCACCAAAGCTTTTCTGAAATGTGTCCGACTGAGTCCTCACCTTCAGATTCACCTCCACAGAGAAAACACGCCTAAGACCACAAACTCGGTAGCACACACTCATCTTCTACCCACTTTGTTTCACATAAAAATCTTTGTGCCTCTGCTTTCCTCTCTAAAACCAAAGTGCCTCCCATTGCATAACTAGGTAATTATCCTCCCTCCCCTGACTTGTGTGAAAAGCCTTCTGCCTTGGAAGTAGTTCATCTCATGTTGAGATACTACCTCAGTGAATTCAAGACCACCCACTTTTGTGCCCACAGATCTTTAACTCTTTGTTTCATATACTAAACAAAACAAAATAAAACAAAAGTTGTCTCCACCGCCAACCTGAGATGAAGCACACAGCCCACGTAGAATGAAAGTGTGGAGCTTACCAACACACCCTTCATCCGGCTGCCTCTGCCCATCTGCCCTCCTGGCAGTGGCTGGACTGGGAAGTTTGGGCTTGCACAGCTGAGGGCAGGTGGGGAGCTTGTCTCAAAGGGATATAGTAGGAGAGGCTCTATTCCTCACCTAAACAGCTGTGGCAGTGCTTTAGAAATTGGTTTTGTTGGTCTATTTAGGACTCTCCTAAAAGGTAAAGCTCATGTCCCTTTTCCTCCATTCATTTTGTCTAATCTGTTATCATGGGTAGATGTTCAGTCCCCTGTAACTGCATTGCCAGGCTAGGCTATCATTAGACAGCACAAGAATTTATTCTGCCAATTCCTCCAACACAAGGTTCTTTTAGAGAGTCTGCCCTCAGGATCGTCTTGTAGAAACGTGCCAGCTTCACACAGAGGGTCCTGATTATTCAGACTCCTCCATATTGGGCCATTTTGCCAATCAAAGTTTCCTCTCTTATTTGTCTTCCAAACTAATCATATTTCCCAGGTGATGGAGCTTCCAGGATGCCCCCAAAACACAAATCGTGGAGTCCAAAGAAATATACATTCTCTCTGGGGAGAACTTGCTCTAGATACACAGAGTCTGGATCCTCACCCTTCCCAGCTCGCACCTTGCGGTGGGCACAGCCCTGAGTGACTGAGCTGCCCGAGAAGTGTGACTTAAGTCCACAAAACAACTAGCATCACCCCCTTAGAATAGCAGGGGATGAAGAAAGGGGAGGACTAACAGTTCCCAATTGCTCTGTGGGAGCGGGCCTCCTGTTGAGAGATGTGCCATTGGGCAGCATCCGCATTCTCCTGAGAGAGGTGTGGTCCTCATGACGTTCGCCCTCTGCCTCTGCTGAGCGTCCCTCTCCCGGTTACACACCTGTTTTCCAGGCAGCTCCACTGGCTGCTCCCCAGAGCACCCACTGTTATCTAAAGTGCTCACCCAATATTCTGTCAAACACAACCAATAATTTTAACCTATTGTGATTTAAAAGTGTGCCACGTGAACTTTGTGTGGTTGGAACCGTCATGGCATTAGGTAAAGATAAGTTATTGCAAACCTGGACAAGATGTGAGTCTTCCTAAATATGGAAACTCTGACTTACAGCTGTGGGAGTGGGTGATGGGACATGAACTTAATGACACCTGTCAAGCATCACATTTCAGGACTCAGGACAGTCTTGCCCAGAGGCAGATACGATTTTTCTCAATTTCCCTTCCAGTCTTAAATTTAAATATGGAAAATGTATACTTTACCTCTATGTTAGCAGCCCATGGATGTTCCTAACAAAATATTTCAAGATAGTCCTGAAAAGTTTTGGGAATTAGATATTTTTCTCTGAGGCAGAGGCTCCCCATCTTAATTTGGTGACATGCCAGGTGCCTTCTGTTACTTTGTATGCTTCTTTCTTTAGCATAGAGTGAAAAAACATTTCTAATTCAATAAAACAGTTTTAAAAGAATTCCAAGTATTTATAAGAGTTAACTTATTCTATACAAAGACAATCAAAATCTACCTCAAGTTTTTTAAAAAATAGTTAACTAAAATAACTTTCATTACTAATAACCGAAACAAAATCAGGTTAGATTAAGCTAAAATGTGTAATTTGCTGTAAAGATCCAGGGTGGCTTGGGTACTTCATGAGACATAACTACAGACCAACAGCAGGAAGAGGATGACAGTCCACACACAGGTGTGAGCATCTTCCCTCCCTCTGCCTGTGGTCTGGCCACCTCTGCACCCTTGCCCGTGGAGGACGATGACCAAACTGCAGCTGCCCCTGTTCACACGCCCTTCCCTTCAGTTCAGGGGGGCAGCCTGCAGGCCCCTGAATCCTTGTCCCAACTCCACATTCCTGGGAGGGGAAGGAGATAGCTTGAGTCATGTGTCCATGTGTGATCCAGAGGTGGGCACCCTGCAGCAGGCACTGCTGTCTGGCCTGTTCCCCAGTCATCCTGACTCCCTTCACACGTGTCAGGTGGAGAGCAAAAAGTTCAGGCTCAGAGCCCCCCTTGCAGTGAAGACAGACATGTGGCATGGCCAGCGAATCACAAGCAAGAGTCTACAGGGAGGTGCAGGCTTTTGAAAGCACAGGTGTTTCCCCTTCTGTTCCCTCCTTCTTCCTTCCTGGAACATGGGTATGATGGCCAAAGGTGTTGCAGCAGCCATGCTGTGACCATGAGGCAGCAATGAGAAGAGAAGACAGTGGGAAATTTGCACAGAGCATTCCTGACAGGCCAGCCCTAAGGTGGACAGCTGGAGAAAGAGGAGAAAGGGGACCTCGGGCAGTGGTCGGCTGGTAAAGGATAACAGCCAGTTCTCTGGGGAGAATACCTGATTTCTTGTGTTTGCCAGTTTCCGTAATAGAAGTGCTCCCAGCCAATGTCAAGCTGCCAATTATTCACAAAATATATGAAAATGTAAGAGTTAGGTCTTGCTAGCCAGTATGGACATACTGCTTATACCTCTGTGTCTCAATATGTAAAAGTTATAAATCAAATCAATGCTTTTGATAACAAAGAAAAACAGAAAAAAAGGGTTTATCCTACTGCTTGGCCAATGCAACTTCATAACCAGTAGAACCAGAGCATAACCAGAGCTGGTGACCCTGTGAGGGCTAGCCATGGCTCACAGCCCATCTTCTCTCCTCCACCCATGATCTGTCCACACACATGAGTAGCCCAGCTTGCACTTCTGAACTTGAGACACCCTCTCCAACAGTCACCCTCCACCATCTTTTGGGTCACCATGGCCAGCCCTTGGGTAGAGGAAACCTGGGAGATGCTACAGTGGCCACAGTAGGGGCAGGAACTCATGGGCTCCCTGACTCATGAGGCAGCTTCTCACACCAGGGGAGGCACGGAGGAACTGGACAGTAGTGGGCTCTCCAACATCAAGGCCTCTCTTGCCTGGATGTCAGGTCAGTGTGGGAACCTGGGGTCTTGAATGCATCCTTGAGCCATTGCCTCAGACCTGCCTTGGGAGACACATAAAGCCCTATTTATTAAATCCACTTTTAGGTGAGTCATAAGTTATGTTCTGTCAATATATCCCCACTGATTCACCAAGGAAGAGAGAATGAAACATACAGAAACAACCATGAAGGAAAAAAATAGAAGAGAACCACCATCATTTTGAACCAAAGGCCAAAGTTCTTAGATTTCAAGAGCATTCCAGTCACCAACATGTGAATAATAACCAATACTCATTTGGCTGTTTCCTGATAACTTTTTCGGATGATAAGATAAGGGGAAACTGCTATCATTTTCCCAGGAAGAAAAATAACATATTGCATATTATCTTTTTCTAAGCAGATAAAAATGACTTTATCTCAAATTTTTTAAAATCTGTAACGGATGCCAGAAGGAAATATGGCAAATCTTCCAATCTGAGGGGTTAAACCATAGTCCCAAAGAGTCTGTTCATCCCCCAAAAAGCTGTTCATCTTTCTGGTAAACACAAATGTGCTCAGATAATGCCAGGGTTCAGACCACATACCACACATGTGTCCAACAAAAACACTCACATGGAAATGTCCCTGGAGTCAAGGGGCAGAGAGATTTAATGATGACAGTAACTTAAAAAAGAGAGGAGGTAGACTCCCTCTTTCAAGAGCACAGAATCACAGCTAACTGCTGAACAATCCTTGACAGGAGGACACTGGAAATCACCAGAAAAGATGCCCCACATCCAAGGACAGGAGAGAAGCTGCAATGAGACAGTGGGAGGGGCACAATCACAATAAAATCAAATCCCATGGCCACTGGGTGGGTGACTCACAAACTAGAGAACACTTATACCATAGAGGTCTAACCACTGGAGTGAAGCCCTATGTCAGGCTTCCCATCCTGGGGGTCCAGCAATGGGATAAGGAATTGGAATTCTTAGAGAATCAGATTTTGAAGGCTGGCAGGATTTGACTGTAGGACTTAGACATGACTGGGGGAAGTAGAGACTATACTCTTGGAGGGCATGCACAAAGTAGCTTGAGCATCAGGAGCCAGGGAAGGGAGCGGTGACCCCATGGAAGACTGAACCAGACCTACTTGCTAGTGTTGGAGGGTCTCCTGCAGAGGCAGGGTTGACTGTGGCTCACTGTGGGGACAAGGACACTGGCAGCAGAAGTTCCGGGAAGTACTCCTTGGCTTGAGCCCTCCCAGACTCTATGCACCACCAAAGAGCTGCATAGACTCCAGTGCTGGGTCACCTTAGGCCAAAAACCAACAGGGAGGGAAACAAGGCTCCACCCATCAGCAGACAAGCGGATTAAAGTTTTACTGAGTTCTGCCCACCACAGCAACACCCAGTTCTACCCACCACCAGTCCCTCCTATCAGGAAGCTTGCACAATCCTCTTAGATAGCCTCATCCACCAGATGGCAGACAGAAGAAGCAAGAAAAACTACAATTCTGCAGCCTGGGGAACAAAGACCATATTCACAGAAAGACAGACAAAATGAAAAGGCAGAGGACTATGTACCAGATGAAGGGACAAGATAAAAACCCAGACAAACAACTAAATGAAGTGGAGATAGGCAATCTTACAGAAAAAGAATTCAGAATAATTATAGTGAATATGATCCAGGACCTTGGAAAAAGAATGGAGGCAAAGATCAAGAAGATGCAAGAAATGTTTAACAAAGACCTAGAAGAATTAAAGAACAAACACCTAGAAGAATTAAAGATCAAACAGAGATGAACAGTACAATAACTGAAGTGAAAAATACACTAGAAGGAATCAATAGCCCAATAACTAAGGCAGAAGAATGGATAAGTGACCTGGAAGACAGAATAGTGGAATTCACTGCCACAAAACAGAATAAGGAAAAAAGAATGAAAAGAAATGAAGACAGCCTAAGAGACCTCTGGGAAAACACTAAATGCAACAAAATTCACATTATAGTGGTCCCAGAAGGAGAAGAGAAAAAGAAACGCACTGAGAAAATATTTGAAGAGATTAGAGTTGAAAACTTCCCTAACATGGGAAAGGAAATAGTCAAGGAAACACAGAGAGTCCCAGACAGGATAAAACCGAGGAGAAACATGCAGAGACATATAGTAATAAAACTGACAAAAATTAAAGACAAAGAAAAATTATTAAAAGCAACAAAGGAAAAATGACAAATAACATATGAGGGAACTCCCATAAAGTTAACAGCTGATTTCTCAACAGAAACTCTACAAGCAGAAGTGAGTGGCATGATATATTTAAAGTGATGAAAGGGAAGAACCTATAACCAAGATTTTTCTACCCAGTAAGGATCTCATTCAGATTCAACAGAGATATCAAAAGCTTTACAGACAAGAAAAGTTAAGAGAATTCAGCACCACCAAACCAGCTCTAAAACAAATGCTAAAGGAACTTCTCTAAGTGGGAATCACAAGAGAAGAAAAGGACATAGGAAAACAAACTCAAAACAATTAAGAAAATGGTAATAGGAACATGCATACCAATAATTACATTAAATGAGAATGGACTAAATGCTTCAACCAAAAGGCACAGGCTTGCTGAATGGATACACAAACAAGAACCATATATATACTCTCTACAAGAGACCCACTTCAGACCTAGGGACACATAAAGACTGAAAGTGAGGGGATGGCAAAAGGTATTCCATGAAAATGGAAATCAAAAGAAAGTTGGAGTAGCAATACTCATATCAGATAAAATAGATTTTAAAATAAAGAATGTTACAAGAGAAAAGGAAGGACACTACATAATGATCAAGGGATCAATCCAAGAAAAAGATATAACAATTATAAATATGTATGCACATAGGAGCACCTCAATACATAAGGCAAATGCTAACAGTTATAAAAGAGGAAATTGACAGTAACACAGTAATAGCAGGGGACTTTAACACCTCACTTACACCAATGGACAGATCATCCAGACAGAAAATTAGTAAGGAAACACAAGCTTTAAGTGACACAAAGACCAGGTAGATTGATATTTATAGGACATTCCATTGGAAAACAGCAGATTAAACTTTCTTCTCAAGCACAAACAAAACATTCTCCAGGACAGGTCATATCTTGGATCACAAATCAAGCCTCAGTAAATTTAAGAAAATTGAAATCATATCAAGCATCTTTTCCGACCACAACACTATGAGATTAGAAATCAATTACAGGGAAAACAAATGTAAAAAACACAAACACATGGAGGCTAAACATTACATTACTGAATAATCAAGAGATCACTGAAGAAATCAAAGAGGAAATCAAAAAATAACTAGAGACAAACGACAACCAAAACACGAAGATCCAAAACCTATGGGATACATCAAAAGCAGTTCTAAGAGGGAAGTTTATAGCAATACAATCCTACCTCAAGAAACAAGAAACATCTCAAATAAAAAATCTAACCTTACACCTAGAGGAACAAGAGAAAGAAGAACAAACAAAACCCAAAGTTAGTCAAAGGAAAGAAATCATAAAGATCAGAGTAGAAATAAATGAAATAGAAACAAAGTAAACAATAGCAAAGATTGATAAAACTAAAAGCTGCTTATTTGAGAAGATAAACAAAATTGGTAAAGCTTTAGCCAGACTCATCAAGAAAAAAAGGGAGAGGACTCAAATCAATAAAATTAGATATGAAAAAGGAGAAGTTACAACAAACAGTGCAGAAATACAAAGCATCATAAGAGACTACTACAAGCAACTCTATGCCAATAAAATGGACAGCCTAGAAGAACTGTACAAACTCTTAGAAACGTACAACTTTCCAAGACTGAACCAGGAAGAAATAGAAGATATGAACAGACCAATCACAAGTAATGAAATGAAACAATGATTTAAAATCTTCCAACAGATTGGGAAGCCTGACGTGGGACTCAGAACCTTCACTCCAGTGAAGGACTCAGAACCTTCACTCTGTGATACACCAGAAATACATCTACACGTGGAACAACTGCTACAGAACACCTACTGAACGCTGGAAGAAGACCTCAGACCTCCCCACAGGCAAGAAAGTCCCCACGTACCTGGGTAGGGCAAAAGAAAAAAGAAAGAGCAGAGACAAAAGAATAGGGATGGGACCTGCAGCAGTGGGAGGGAGCTGTGAAGGAGGAAAGGTTTCCACACACTAGGAAGCCCCTTCGCGGGCGGAGACTGCAGGTGGCAGAGGGGGAAAGCCTCGGAGCCTCGGAGGAGAGCGGAGCCTCAGAGGAGAGCGCAGCCGCAGGGGTGCGGAGGGCAAAGCAGAGAGATTCCCGCACAGAGAATAGGTGCCGACCGGCACTCACCAGCCCGAGAGGCTTGTCTGCTCCCCTGCCGGGGCGGGCAGGGCTGGGAGCTGAGGCTCGGGCTTCAGTTGGAGCGCAGGGAGAGGACTGCGGTTGGTGGCATGAACACAGCCTGAAGGGGCTAGTGCACCACGGCTAGCCGGGAGGGAGTCCGGGAAAAGGTCTGGAGCTGCCGAAGAGGCAAGAGACTTTTTTTTGCCTCTTTATTTCCTGGTGCTCGAAGAGAGGGGATTAAGAGCACTGCTTAAAGGAGCTCCAGAGATGGGCGCAAGCCGCGGCTATCAGCACGGACCCCAGAGACGGGCATGAGACACTAAGGCTGCTGCTGCCACCACCAAGAAGCCTGTGTGCGAGCACAGGTCACGCTCCACACCTCCCCTCCTGGGAACCTGTGCAGCCCGCCACTGCCAGGGTATCGTGATCCAGGGACAACTCCCCCGGGAGAACGCACGGCACACCTCAGGCTGGTGCAACGTCACACTGGCCTCTGCCGCCGCAGGCCCGCCCCGCACTCCGTGCCCCTCCCTCCCCCCCGGCCTGAGTGAGCCAGAGCCCCCGAGTCAGCTGCTCCTTTAACCCCGTCCTGTCTGAGCGAAGAACAGACGCCCTCCGGCGACCTACACGCAGAGGCAGGGCCAAATCCAAAGCTGAACCCCAGGAGCTGTACGAACAAAGAAGAGAAAGGGAAATCTCTCCCAGCAGCCCCAGAAGCAGCGGATTAAAGCTCCACAATCAATTTGATGTTCCCTGCATCTGTGGAATACACGAATAGACAATGAATCATCCCAAATTGAGGAGGTGGACTTTGAGAGCAAGATTTATGATTTTTTCCCCTTTTCCTCTTTTTGTGAGTGTGTATGTGTATGCTTCTGTGTGAGATTTTGTCTGTATAGCTTTGCTTTCACAATTTGTCCTAGGGTTCTCTCCGTCAGTTTTTGTTTTTTATCTTTTGTAAAAAAATTTTTCTTAATAATTTTTTTATTTTAATAACTTTATTTTATCTTACCTTTATTTTATCTTCTTTCCTTCCTTCCTTCTTCCTTCCTCCTTCCTTCCTTCCTTCCTTCCTTCCTTCCTTCCTTCTTTCTTTCTTTCTTTTCTTTCTTTCTCTTTCTTTCTTTCTTTCTTTCTTTCTTTCTTTCTTTCTTTCTTTCTTTCTTTCTTTCTTTCTTTCTTTCTTTCCTTCTTTCTACTTTTTCTCCCTTTTATTCTGAGCCATGTGGATGAAAGGCTCTTGGTGCTGCAGCCAGGAGTCAGTGCTGTGTCTCTGAAGTGGAAGAGCCAACTTCAGGACACTGGTCCACAAGAGACCTCCCAGCTCCACATAATATCAAATGGCAAAAGTCTCCCATAGATCTCCATCTCAACACTAGCACCCACCTTCACTCAATGACCAGCAAGCTATAGTGCTGGACACCCTATGCCAAACAACTATCAAGACAGGAACACAACCCCACCCATTAGCAGAGAGGCTGCCTAAAATCATAATAAGTCCACAGACACCCCAAAACACACCACCAGATGTGGACCTGCCCACCAGAAAGACAAGATCCAGCCTCATACACCAGAACACAGGCACTAGTCCCCTCCACCAGGAAGCCTACACAACCCACTGAACCAACTTTAGCCACTGGGAACAGACACCAAAAACAATGGGAACTATGAACCTGCAGCCTGCAAAAAGGAGACCCCAAACACAGTAAGATAAGCAAAATGAGAAGACAGAAAAACACACAGCAGATAAAGAAGCAAGATAAAAACCTACCAGACCTAACAAATGAAGAGGAAATAGGCAGTCTACCTGAAAAAGAATTCAGAATAATGATAGTAAAGATGATCCAAAATCTTGGAAATAGAATAGAGAAAATGCAAGAAACATTTAACAAGGACCTAGAAGAACTAAAGGTGAAACAAGCAATGATGAACAACACAATAAATGAAATTAAAAATACTCTAGATGGGATCAACAGTAGATAACTGAGGCAGAAGAATGGATAAGTGACCTGGAAGATAAAATAGTGGAAATAAGTACTGCAGAGCAGAATAAAGATAAAAGAATGAAAAGAACTGAAGACAGTCTCAGAGACCTCTGGAACAACATTAAATGCACCAACATTCGAATTATAGGGGTTCCAGAAGAAGAAGAGAAAAAGAAAGGGACTGAGAAAATATTTGAAGAGTTTAGAGTTGAAAACTTCCCTAATATAGGAAAAGAAATAGTTAATCAAGTCCAGGAAGCACAGAGAGTCGCATACAGGATAAATCCAAGGAGAAATATGCCAAAACACATATTAATCAAACTGTCAAAAATTAAATACAAAGAAAACATATTAAAAGCAGCAAAGGTAAAACAACAAATAACACACAAGGGAATCCCCATAAAGTTAACAGCTCATCTTTCAGCAGAAACTCTGCAAGCCAGAAGGAATAGCAGGACATATTTAAAGTGATGAAAGAGCAAAACCAACAACCAACATTACTCTACACAGCAAGGATCTCATTCAGATTTGATGGAGAAATTAAAACCTTTACAGACAAGCAAAAGCTGAGAGAGTTCTGCACCACCAAACCAGCTTTACAACAAATGCTAAAGGAGCTTCCCTAGGCAAGAAACACAAGAGAAGGAAAAGACCTACAATAACGAACCCAAAACAATTAAGAAAATGGGAATAGGAACATACATATTGATAATTACCTTAAATGTAAATGGATTAAATGCTCCCACCAAAAGAAACAGACTGGCTGAATGGATACAAAAACAAGACCCATATATATGCTGTCTACAAGAGACCCACTTCAGACCTAGAGACACATACAGACTGAAAGTAAGGGGATGGAGAAAGATATTCCATGCAAATGGAAACCAAAAGAAAGCTGGAGTAGCAATTCTCATATCAGACAAAATAGACTTTAAAATAAAGAGTATTAGAAGAGACAAAGAAGGACACTACATAATGATAAAGGGATTAATCCAAAAAGAAGATATAAAAATTGTAAGTATTTATGCACCCAACATAGTAGCACCTTAATACATAAGGCAAATACTAACAGCCATAAAAGGGGAAATCGACAGTAACACATTCATACTAGGGGATTTTAACACCCCACTTTCACCAATGGACAGATAATCCAAAATGCAAATAAATAAGGGAACACAAGCTTTAAATGATACATTAAACAAGATGGACTTAATTGATATTTATAGGACATTCCATCCAAAAACAACAGAATACACATTTTTCTCAAGTGCTCATGGAACATTCTCCAGGATAGATAATATCTTGGGTCGCAAATCAAGCCTTGGTAAATTTAAGAAAATTGAAATTGTATCAAGTATCTTTTCTGACCACAACGCTATGAGACTAGATATCAATTACAGGAAAAGCTCTGTAAAAAATACAAACACATGGAGGCTAAACAATACACTACTTAATAACGAAGTGATCACTGAAGAAATCAAAGAGGAAATTAATACCTAGAAACAAATGACAATGGAGACACGACAACCCAAAACCTATGGGATGCAGCAAAAGCAGTTCTAAGAGGGAAGTTTATAGCAATACAATCCTACCTTAAGAAACAGGAAACATCTCGAATGAACAACCTAACCTTGCACCTAAAGCAATTACAGAAAGAAGAACAAAAAAACCCTAAAGTTAGCAGAAGGAAAGAAATCATAAAGATCAGATCAGAAATAAATGAAAAAGAAATAAAGGAAACAATAGCAAAGATCAATAAAACTAAAAGCTTGTTCTTTGAGAAGATAAACAAAATTGATAAACCATTAGCCAGACTCATCAAGAAAAAAAGGGAGAAGACTCAAATCAATAGAATTAGAAATGAAAAAGGAGAAGTAACAACTGACACTGCAGAAATACAAAAGATCATGAGAGATTACTACAAGCAACTCTATGCCAATAAAATGGACAACCTGGAAGAAATGGACAAATTCTTAGAAATGTACAACCTGGCAAGACTGAATCAGGAGGAAATAGAAAATATGAAGAGACCAATCACAAACACTGAAATTGAAACTGAATAAAATCTTCCAACAGGGCTTCCCTGGTGGTGCAGTGGTTGAGAGTCCACCTGCCAAAGCAGGGGACACAGGTTCGTGTCCCGGTCCGGGAAGATCCCACATGCCGTGGAGCAGCTGGGCCCATGAGCCATGGCCACTGAGCCTGCACGTCTGGAGCCCTGGAGCCTGTGCTCTGCAATGGGAGAGGCCACAAAAGTGAGAGGCCTGCGTACAGCAAAAACAAAAAACAAAAAACAAAAAACAAAAAAACTTCCAACAAACAAAAGCCCAGGACCAGATGGCTTCACAGGTGAATTATGTTAAACATTTGGAGAAGAGCTAACACCCATCCATCTCAAGCTCTTCCAAAAAATTGCAGAGGAAGGAACACTCCCAAACTCATTCTACAAGGCCACTGTCACCCTAATGCCAAAAGCAGACAGAGATACTACAAAAAAAGAAAATTACAGACCAATATCACTGACGAACATAGATGCAAAAATCCTCAACAAAATACTAGCAAACAGAATCCAACAACATATTAAAATGATCATATACCATGATCAAGTGGGATTTATCCCAGGGATGCAAGGATTCTTCAGTATCTGCAAATCAATCAATGTGATACACCATATTAACAAACTGGAGAATAAAAACCATATGATCATCTCAATAGATGCAGAAAAAGTTTTTGACAAAATTCAACACCAATTTATTATAAAAAACAATCCAGAAAGTGGTCATAAGGGAATGTACTTCAATGTAATAAAGGCAAATACAGGATATTTTTCAGGATACAAAATTAATGCACAGAAATCTCTTGCATTCCCATACACTGAAAACAAAACATCAGAAGGAGAAATTAAGGAAACAATCACATTCACCATTGTAACAAAAAGAATAAAATACCCAGGAGTAAACCTACCTAAAGAGGAAAAAGGCCTGTACTCAGAAAACTATAAGATACTGTTGAAAGAAATCAAAGGTGAGGGCTTCCTTGGTGGCACAGTGGTTGAGAATATGCCTGCCAATGCAGGGGACACGGGTTCGAGCCCTGATCTTGGAAGACCCCACATGCCGTGGAGCAACTAGGCCCATGAGCCGCAACTAATGAGCCTGTGCATCTGGAGCTTGTGCTCCGCAACAAGAGAGGCCGTGACAGTGAGAGGCCTGTGCACCACGATGAAGAGTGGCCCCTGCTTGCCGCAACTAGAGAAAGCCCATGCACAGAAACAAAGACCCAACACAGCCAGAAAGAAAGAAAGAAAGAAAGAAAGAAAGAAAGAAAGAAAGAAAGAAAGAAAGAAAGAAAGAAAGAAAGAAAGAAAGAAAGAAAGAAAGAAAGAAAGAAAGAAAGAAAGAAAGAAAGAAAGAAAGAAAGAAAGAAAGAAAGAAAGAAAGAAAGAAAGAAAGAAAGAGAAAGAAAGAAAGAAAGAAAGAAAGAAAGAAAGAAAGAAAGAAAGAAAGAAAGAAATCAAAGATGACACAAGCAAATGGAGAGATAGACCATGTTCTTGGACTAGAGAATCATATTGTGAAAATGATTATACTGCCCAAAGCAATCTACAGATTCAACGCAATCACTATCAAATTACCAATGGCATTTTTTACAGAACTAGAACAAAAAAAATCTTAAAATTTGTATGAAGAGACAAAAGACCCAGAATAGCCAAAGAAATCTTGTGGAGAAAAAAATGGAGCCAGAGGAATCAGACTCCCTGACTTCCGATTATAATACAAAGCTACAGTAATCAAGACAATATGGTCCTGACACAAAAACAGAAATACAGATCAATGGAACAGGAGAGAAAGGCCAGAGATAAACCCACACACCTATAGTCAACTAATCTATGACAAAGGAGGTAAGGATATACAATGGAGAAAAGACTGTCTCTTTAATAAGCAGTACTGGGAAAACTGGACAGCTACATGTAAAAGAATGAAATTAGAACACTCCCTAACACCATACACAAAAATAAACTCAAAATGGATTCAAGACCTAAATGTAAGACCGGACACTATAAAACTTAGAGGAAAACATAGGAAGAACACTCTTTGACATAAATCACAGCAAGATCTTTCTTGACCCACCTCCTAGAATAATGGAAATAAAAACAAAAATAAACAAATGGGACCTAATGAAACTTAAAAGCTTTTGCATAACCAAGGAAACTATAAACAAGATGAAAAGAAAACCCTCAGAATGGGAGAAAATATTTGCAAATGAAACAGCAGACAAAATATTAATCTCCAAAACATATAAATAGCTCATGTAGCTCAATATTAAAAAACACAAACAACCCAATCAAAAAATGGGCAGAAGACCTAAATAGACGTTTTTTCCAAAGAAGACCTATGGATGGCCAAGAGGCACATGAAAAGCTGTACAATATCACTAATTATTAGAGAAATGCAAATCAAAACTACAATGAGGTATCCCCTCACACCAGTTAGAATGGGCATCATCACAAAATCTACAAACAACAAATGCTGGAGAGGGTGTGGAGAAAAGGGAACACTCCTCCACTGCTGGTGGGAATGTAAATTGATATAGCCACTATGGAAAACAGTATGGAGGTTCCTTAAAAAACTAAAAATATAATTACCATATGACACAGCAATCCCACTAGTGGGCATATGCCCAGCAAAAACCATAATTCCAAAAGACACATGCACCCCAATGTTCATTGCAGCACTATTTACAATAGCCAGGACATGGAATCAACTTAAATGCCCATCAACAGATGAATGGATAAAGAAGATGTGGTACCTATATACAATGGAATATTAGCCATAAAAAGGAACGAAATTGGGTCTTTTGTAGAGACGTGTATGGACCTAGAGACTGTCATACAGAGTGAGGTATGTCAGAAAGAGAAAGACAAATACCGTATATTAACGCATATATGTGGAATCTAGAAAAATGATACAGATGAACCGGTTTGCAGAAATAAAGACACGGATGTAGAGAACAAACATATGGGCACCAAGGGGGGAAAGTGGGGCGGGGTGGTGGTGGTGGTGTGATGAATTGGGAGATTGGGATTGACATGTATACACTAAGATGTATAAAATAGATCACTTATAAGAACCTGCTGTGTAAAAAATAAATAAAATTAAATTTAAAAAAGAAAAGAGAGGCGGTATCATGGAAAAAGACTGGCAGTTGGCAATACATCTGGTGCAATGGATTAAGGTCTAGTAATTATTGTATCATATATAAAATAATAAAACAACTCAAGTCAATCTTGAAAAATGATGTCATTTATATAACTGTTAAAACTGTAATAATTCTGTAGAACTAGCAGGTTCTCAAGTACAGCATCAAGAACTGGTGGAAAAATAGAAACAAGTGGGCTGTGACATCCTGCCAGGAGCAAACAGCACACACCCCCCATTCGTGACACTGATGATTAGGAAAAATGGGACCATTCCCTTCATCATCAGAAAATAACCTTATGAACTTTATGAATTGAAAGGCCGCTGTGGTTGTGAACTGAATGCTGTGAGAGAGAAGCACCCTCCTGCGTCCAGAGGTTGCTGGTGGTTTTGAGTCTAATGTGTGAGTGAGACCAGGGCAGGAGATTTCCTGTATGTCATTTACTGATGTGTCCCTGGGTCTAGAACAGTGCCTGCCACAGAGGAAGTGCATAATAATAATCACTGTTGAGTCCCCCATATTGCTCAAGAGAACCACTGAAAAATTGTCTAATGTCTCCACATTACCACTAAGAGCTGAGCCCTGGCCAGTGGAGTGGCCAGATGGGGGCACAGCTCAGGTCTGTAGGTGCCCTATCACCTTGCAGGTCAAGACACCACCTCTCTAGCAGCTGAGGTCAGTGGTAGAAATCTCTGGGATCAAATTTTGCCAATGGAGTTATCACTGTAACACGTGTGGTGTTGAGTGACACAAGCCTGACAGTAGCTCTTCTGCAAATTCCAAATAGCCAGCTGAGAGGTGTGAATCCTTCTGGATCATCCTGAGCACGAGCTCCAGCAAAGTCTGTGTTCACTTCCATCCCTATGTGCAGAAATACCAAAAAACATGAGAAAAATCTCCCTGACCTCTGGAACTGTCCAAGATGAACCCGTGCCCCCAGATCACCTGGAGCTTTATAATCAGCAGGAACACCTGTTTCAGTCCATGGTGCATTGTCCGTAAACAGATACAGCTGATATTTAGGGCAATTCCACGCCCTCCGGAAGCAAATTATAATCTCCATATTTCTCAGGCCAATTGATTTTCCTTTTTTTTTTAAATTATAGTTGGTTTACAATGTCATGTTAGTTTCCAGTGTCCAGAAAGTGATATATATTCTTTTTCAGATTCTTTTCCATTATGGTTTATTACAGGATATTGAATATGGTTCCCTGTGCTACACAGTAAGACTTTGTTGTTTACCTATTTTATGCATAGTAGTGTGTATCTGTTCATCTCAATATCCTAATTTATCCCTCCCCACCCCCCATTTCCCCTTTGGTAACCATGAGTTTTTTTTCTATGTCTGTGAGTCTGTTCCTGTTTTGTAAATAAGTTCATTTGTAACATTTTTTAAGATTCTACATATAAGTGATATCCTATGATATTTGTCTTTCTCTGACTTACTTCACTTAGTATGACAATCTCTAGGTCCATCCATGTTGTTGCAAATGGCATTATTTCATTCTTTTTATAGTTGAATAATATTCCATTGTATATATACACCACATCTTCTTTATCCGTTCACCTGTTGATGGACATTTAGGTTGCTTCCATGCCTTGGCTATTGTAAATAGTGTTGCAATGAGCATTGGGGTGCATGTGTCTTCTTGAATTATGGTTTTAGTTGGGTGTATGCCCAGTAGTGGGATTGCTGGGTCATATGGTAATTCTATTTTTAGTTTTTTAAGGAACGTCCATACTGTTCTCCATAGTGGCTGTACCAATTTACATTCCCACCAACAGTGCATGAGGGTTCCCTTTTCTCCACACCCTCTCCAGCATTTGTTGTTTGTGACCACTTGATTTTCTGTGAGTGTGAATCACTAATTAACAGAGAAACTTATTCAGCAAGCACTTTAAGCTTTTTAAGTATGGATTCTTTCATTCTTTAAGAATATGCAAGTTTTTAATTTTTCTCTGAATTTTAGCTATCCAAATTATGACGATTTTCAGTAACGTCAGAGAATGATTTAGGTACCATTCACACCTGCTGTTGATTTTAAGAAATGTATAGATGTAAAGGAAAAAGATTTCCAAATTGATGTGAGCTCTCCAACTAAGCTCCAACTGAGGCAATGACAGGGGGGTGGGTGGGAAGTGGGGACCATCGATCCAGCTCCTGGTGTCCTCCCACTTGGAATCTTGCCTGTCAGTGGTTGTCGGCAGGGTCAGGACCACAGACCAGAAAACTCAGGAGCAAGGAGCTTGCCCATGGAGACACACGGTTTAGGGCCCAGACTGTGACTTCAGCTCTGGACAGTCTGAAGTCTGTGAATATCAAAATTCAAAAGTGGTTCTCTTTATCTCAACATTAAAAATGTTATTTCTGTGAAGCCAACATTTTATTTTATGGGCAAAACAGTACAAGGGATGGAACTGTTTATAAACACTTGACATACTTTGGAGGCATTGAAATGTATTATCATACTATTCAATCCACTTGTAAACAAGTGTAAATTTGCATGAATTTTTCAGTCTTCATTTTAAAAAAAGGAAACTTTATGGTTTAAAATCATCGTAAGTGATGAGTCTTGCCATCCATTCTTGGACATAAACTATGAAAAAGAATAAAAGAATAAGTGAGTTTTGGGGAAGCAGATGGTTCATCGGTGCCATGAAGCAGGTGACTGTTAAATGGCCACCTCACGATCCCAACCCACAGCTGCGAAGGCTGGAAGGACAGAAAACTTAGAAGTATCAGTTTGCAACTTCCAATGAAGTATGCTAATCCTTGCTCACACAGATCTGCAGAGCAGCTCTCCAGCAGGAAGGAAACGCCAGCAGAACCTGTCACCAGCGTCATGCCTGGCGTGACGTGGCTGGAATCTCTCCACCGTTCCTCTGTGGGAGCTCAGATTGTGGGAAAGAAAATATGCATTTCTAAACTCCCATGTTGGAATCTGCCTCCTTCTGACTTCCCACCCTTGGCTTTTCCTGTAATAACAGAGGACACGTTGAGCTTACAGTTTGCTGACACACCTTCCATCCTGACCTCCTCACGGCATCCTCCAGGCTGACGAGGTTCAGGGTCCCCTCGTGCCCCTCCCCGCAGGCACACCCACATGAAAATGCATGGAAGGCAGGCACTTGGTCCTGACAGGTGAGTCGAAACCACCCTTCACTTTGTCACAATGACAGCATCGTATTTCTGCACTTCTGCTGTTTTGCAGAATATTTCAGACTTTCTCAAAAATCCTGGGACATTTTTGCATAAGGACTTTTTCTGAAGATCATAGTCCCACTTTTTTTCTTCTTACACCCACCAAGAGCCAGGTATGATGAAATCAAGGATGTGACAGTGCCTGTTCTACTGCTTCCTAAGCCCAGGCTAACTGTGGAGTCCTTTGCTCACTTCACCTCTGATTTTTGCACTAAGCTCAGGGTCCCTGGGACCAGCTCTGATTTTCTGAATAAAGAACCTGACTCTGGGCTTCCCTGGTGGCGCAGTGGTTGAGAGTCCGCCTGCCGGTGCAGGGGACACGGGTTCATGCCCCGGTCGGGAAAGATCCCACATGCTGTGGAGAAGCTAGGCCTGTGAGCCATGGCTGCTGAGCCTGCACGTCCGGAGCCTGTGCTCCGCAGCGGGAGAGGCCACAACAGTGAGTGGTCCGCGTACTGCAAAAAAAAAAAAAAAAAAAAAAAAAGAACCTGACTCTGAGACTTCCAGGGCCTCCTGCTGAGCCAAGGGTGGTTGTGAGGGCACAGACCATGTTTGCTTCTCATCCGACTTTACCATGGCAGGGTCCAAGATCTGGTACAGCCAACCCATGACCCTGGTGGACTTACTGAAAACACACATGGAGCCCAGGGGCAGGGTCCTGTTCTTAGCCCTGGGAAGGTCTGCTCCTCTGACCTTCATAGCAACCCTGTGCAGTAGGTTTGATCACCACCCAGTTCCACGGAGGGGAGACTGAGGCAGAGAGCAGTTCCTGCCTTGTCCAAGGTCCTGAAGTCTCTCAGCAGAGGAATGTGGGCAGCCTGGCTCCAGAGTCTGGGTCTCTGACCGCTGAGGCAGCTGCTCATCAACGATGCACTGAGGTGTCTCTTAAGCATCCCCAGGTCAAAACACTTGAGCCAGCCTCTTCCCCAGTCTGTCGGTTTAAGTCCAGAGTTGGCCTGAACAAGGAGACCCCTCTGAGTGTTTGAGTAGACTGTTTCATTCTACAGTGAGAAAACATCTCCGTGAGAATCAGGGGCATTTGGATAATCCCCCTCATTCTGTCTATAAATGCCATTAACCGGATTTGATCAAGTTTTATAATAGTTCCCATGCTCTTCTAATTAATCAGCACTGAAAAGACATCCTACCTGGATGAATGGCAGTGCCACAGCCAAAATGTAGAGTCAGCCCTGAGACTTTTGCCCAGGGCTGGAGCGACACCTACACCACTTGTGAAGTGATCTGGGTGGCTGCGTGATACTGCAGCACCCCAAAAAGGCAAGACCACCCCCGTGGGCACGAGATGTAGCAGCTGGCAGCTGCCATGAGCTGGGTGAGCCCACAAGGCACGGAAAACCCAACACTTAACAACAAATAGCTCAAAAGTGTTTATTTATGTCTTGATGTGTGTATTTATTTATTCCACACTTTTCTCCATTTAAGGAAGCTAGTAACATACCCATTTTGTAGATGTGTTAAAATGTGCATATTGAAATTTTCCTTCAGGAATATGACCCACCAAATCTTTATATTTTTATGAATATAACTTCAGAGAATATCAAGAAAATCGTTTGTGAAACATGAATATAATATAAATTTCTTAGACAAAAGCTGAAAGATGGAAGATTATAAGATTGAAGGCAGTCATTTAAAAGCAATTGTTTTCCTTTTAAAATACTGGGATGAATTTTCATCTCTTCAGAGACAAAAAGAAAGGAAAGATGTTGAAAGGAGCCAGTCACAGAGATAAGAGGGGTTCCTAGAGATAAGAGGGGTTCCTAGGGAGATAGGCAGCAGCGTGGCTTTTCCTGGAGTTTCCATATTTCTGTGTCTTCTTCCCCAGAGTCTGCCTCATTAGGCATGACCCGGTTCTTCGTACTCTGTACTTTGCAGTCAAAGGTAGACCCTTTATATAGGGGCAAAAATTGCTCACCTATAACTGGCCCCATTCTCTTCACTGCCATGATCTTCCTTCCACTATAAAAACAATTGGTTTGAGCCAGAAAAACAATTTGCTTTGAGGCAAATATTACCACAAATTTTCCAATTTATACTGAGTTGAGATGTACCAAAAATACCAGCACAGTATATTGACCAACTTTTTAGCATCATTGTGTGTTTTTCCGTATGCATTCTTATGACCAAAGAAACACAAATTATGTTTATTTATGAGTACGATACAATCAAGCTCATTTTGAAAAGTTTTAAAGAAATATTTATCATCTTAGTAAAATCACAAAAACATTTCTATAATATGAGAAACGTCCATTTATCAACTAAGATGTAACAACAACATAAATTAATGTCTTTCCTGTAGTGATACCTTAGTCCCCAATGAAATGAATTTTTAGAATTGAAAGCTGCAGAGTACTTGCTGAACTTGTCCTGAATATAATTGACATTATGCTCAAAAGACTATTCACTCACTCATTCTTTCATTTCTCCCAAAGCTTTCTTGAGAAAGCAGCATGTGTCTACTACATGTGTCCTCACTTTAACTGCCTGCATCTGAAGTGCTCTTTGGCGGACTTTCCTTGGGCTATTGAAGCCACTTTGCCCAAATGACCAAAGCCAGCCCCCAATGCCCAGTGCGGACCTCTGTCCGTGGTGCTGACGCAGAGGAGGGAAGCCCGGCTCGGCTCCGGGGCTAAGTGGTGAGAAACTTGGAAGGCCGACTTCCCCTCCAGGGCCGCTTGTGGGATCAGGCTGAGGCTGGTTCTTGCATGGTGTCTTCCTATTCCCCACACCCTGGGACTCATTCCTGAGTCACTGCCGGCAAGTCCTAGTCTCAGAGTGTGCTCGGGGGAAACTGACCTAAAAACCAGGCTGGATGGCAGATGGCAGAAACTCAAAGTAAATATTTCTCACTGTGGTTAAAAATCTCAATCTGGTTTTCCACTGACATTCTTAAGATCATAAGTGATAAATTAAATTGAAAAAATCTTAAAGTTTTCAAACTTCTGTAACAAATTGATGTGCAACAGTCAAAGCTTTATCAACAGAGTCACCTGTGGTCAGATTAGAGAAACGCATTATCTGGACTGAAGAGTCTGGGAGGCTCTGGGGAAGTGATGCAGTTGGGGTGTAAGGCTTAGGAGGTGTAGTTGTTCATCTCCTAATGTATGCATATTACGTATATCAGAGGCTCAGTGGCTTGTGGAGATTAGAGAACAGAAGAAAACAGGCTCTGCTAACCCAAGCACCGCCTTTCCAGCCCTGCTTAGGCAAAACTGACTGAAGAAGTCAGTTATGTTGATTGAAGGATTCAAATTTGAAGAAGAAGTAGGAAATCCTGCAAAGTTGAAAAATTCAACCTACTTAAATGCAGGAGGTCATTGATCCTAGCTCCCTGTTTAGGCAAGCTCCATTTCCTCCTTCTGGCTACAAGCCACCCAAGTCCTAGCAAGGGGCCCCCTGATCCACCCCATGGAATAAACTCATCTGAGGTACCCATAGACCTTAAGCGAATATCGCCTGCAGTCCAGTTCCAAAAGCAACTGAGACCTCCGTTCTGCATCAGGAATTCCAGGGGAAGGGGTCAAATTTTCTGGTAGTTCTTCAACACAAAAAATATATTTTTTAAAATGATTGTTGTCAAAACCCGAGGGCTGAGTTTCCCACCTTAGACACCCTCAGAGCACAGTCAGTAGGCGAGGAGCTGAATCAACCACTTTTCTTCTCAAGTGTGATCAGATGTGATGAAGCAGGTCACTTCTCGAGGGAAGGACAAGCTTGTTCTCACCTAAGTCTTCTCCGTGGGCTTATGGAAACAGCTGGGTGTTACCAAAGACACACAGAGGGACAGTAAACAGCAGAGTCCCCTCATCCTCCCGGTCATCATTCAGTAGGGAATCTGTATTTGTGTGGGCAGAGGGCATGACAAATATGACTTCTTGGAAACAAAATTAGTAATTAGTAAGGTAGAACATCTCATCATATGCTCTTATCATCTTCCTACATCACTTGACTTATCATCAAACATTCCAAACTCGTTGCCATAGCACAGGAAATTACTCCCCTAAAGATAGATCTATACAAAGTCCAAAGGGAAGTCTGAGCCATGATTCACACGATTCAATCACTAGACACACAAGCTCTCCTTGGATCCCTGAGACCTTCTCCACTGCTCCTGCTCTTCCTGCCCCCAATAAATTCCAGATGTACTCCTCGTCCCCAGCCCCAGCTCTAGACACACCCACTGGACCTTGCCCCAAGCACATAAGCTCAACATGTCCAAAGGCAAATCCCAGTCTTCCTTGGAAGCATGCCCCTTCTGGAACTCCCTTGCTTCCTTGAAGGCATCACCCTCTATCCATATACAAAACCAGAAACCAGGAATCACTCTAGACTCTTCCTTCCTTCCCAGGGGCTGGGGACACACAATTTCCATGTGTTTCTTTCATCACAATGGTCTGACCAAGTTTGTAACAAATAGGAAAACTCTGAGAGACAACTTCTGAGATCATTCTACACAGAGATTCTCACCATCAACTTGGATGAAAGCACGGAAATGCTTTAATTCAATAGGTAGATTGTTTAAAATGAAATAGAGTACCAGCAGAATAACTTAAAGAGAGACTAAGGATTTAAGCGATTTGAATAAAGAGCAACAACAAACATTGCTCCAAAGTAATAAGCAGTTTGATGTGGTCAAATGAAAATCTGTAAAAAAGAGGGGAATAAACAAAAGAAGCAAGAGGGGGGAAAACGGCTAGGGAAAAATATGTAAGAGAGAAACTTCTGAAGGATAGAGCTAATCCACAGCCAGATGTGTGTCTGCAATGCAGGATTCAAACCGTGAGCATATAAGTCTCGGCTGGATGTGAGGGACCTGGCATCCCTTCTTGAGAATTATTGACATTCAAAAGGCAATCTCCATCTCCTCACACTTGTCCTTCCTAATAAATAGTCTGTCCTTTGAACATTATTGCCCAAGATTCCTTAATAACTCAATTTGATTTTATTTGTATCCATCAGAATAAGTTTTGA
Organism: Leucopleurus acutus; assembly: GCF_964270905.1. NCBI lineage: Eukaryota > Metazoa > Chordata > Mammalia > Artiodactyla > Delphinidae > Leucopleurus > Leucopleurus acutus. The sequence continues at coordinate 174,416,021 of NC_139145.1, read as the reverse complement.
AAACAAATTTAACACTAATCTTATCTAATAGATACATTGTTATATTTTAGGATGATGTAAACATTGCCCATTTTTCTCATGTATGAAGAGATCCCCACATTAACTTGGCAGCCAGAAGGCTAGTGCCTATCATTTCCAGGGACCACAGTCTGTGGCAGAGATCACACCCTCACTTATACATAGGACATCCCCAAAGCCTCAAGCAAGTATGTGCATTGAGGAATGAGCAGATTTTCAGCTCAGCTTAGCAGAACGCTGGAACCAGTAGAAGATTCATCAACTTATGTGAGGCTGCAGGTAAACTCCTTTCTCTGCGAGCAAAGTGTTCCTTCTTTAAAATGAAGTGTGTCACAAGCCCACATTTTTTCCAGCTTTATTGAAATATAATTGACATATAACACTGTGTAAGTTCAAGGTGTACAACATAATTATTTGACATATGTACATATTGCAAAACAATTACCAAAATAAGGTTAGTTAACACCTTTTGCTTCACATAGTTGTGTGTGTGTGTGTGTGTTGTAGGTGTGGTGAGAACTTTAAAAATCTACTCTCTTAGTAACTTTCAAATATGCAACACAGTATCATTAACTGTAGCTACCATGCTGCACCTTACATTGCTAGAACTTATTCTTCTTAAAACTGGAATTTTATACCTTTGATCACCTTCACTCATTTCCCCCACTCCCCAGCCCCTGGCAACCACCAATCTACTGTTCCTGTGAGTTCAGCATTTTTAGATTCCACACATAAGTGAGGTCATAGGTATTTGTCTTTCTCTATTGGAATTATTTCACTTATTGCAATGCCCTCAAGGTCCATCCATGATGTCAAAAGTGGCAGGGTTTCCTTCCTTTTTATGACCGAGTCACATACATATAGATGTGTATACGTATATCCCACATCTTCTTTATCCACTCCTCTGTCGATGGACACTCAGGTAGCTTCCATGTCTTGGCTATTGTGAACAGTGCTGCAATGAACATAGGGGTACAGATATCTCTTTGAGATACTGAGTTCATTTCCTAGGGATATATGCCCAGAAATTTAAATCTCCCTGAAGCCCAAACTGAAAAGTTTGCTTATGATGTTGACTCATCTAACATACTTGTAGCTTTCTCTTCACTTTTAGGAGGTTTTAGTTTTTCATTTCACTCTTTACTTCTTTGAAAATGTCTAAATTTCTATCTGTCATCTGCACCCCTTTCCTTAGGTAAAACACCATCGGTGATCACAGCAAAAGGCACACACATTAATATCTGCACTGTTCTCAGAGCACTTTACTCATCGTAGGACTCAATACACACTCTACCAACATCCCTATTAGAGGTTGGGATTTTATCCAATGATGAGCCAGGGATGCCTGTCTTCCTCTCCACTAGGTAGGAGAGAATTCTGAGGATTGCTCTAGAGAGAAGACAGCTTTAAAACAGCACTACTTCAAGTCTGCACCACAGCTGAAAGTTACAAATCCATCAAGTTGAAGAGAATTGAGCTTATTAATATCCAGAAATGCGTTAATCTTAGTGTTTAGATTACATTTTGCAAGCTTAGAAAAGCAATTCTGCTTGTAATTATCTTCTCATAAAATGTAATCATAAATGACACCCTAGCTCTGAAATAAACCAGAGGAAACCAGAATATTTTATGTAAAATTTAACATTCTACTGTGCTCTTTTTCACAACGTACAAGCTCAAATAATATGTCAGAGATTAACTCGGCCATTCTTTCATTTAGACTTCACACAGCAGATTTCACATTATTTAAAAAGCTTTATATAAAAGTCATTCAAATGTGAATAATTGAAATTATTTTTAATGATTGTCCCATTAGAGACCCAACTTACACAGATCTCAGACTGACTTAGTTTTTTTTCCCTTCCTTTCATCAGTTTATTTTACTGGTGAATTTAAACAGATTCATCTCTAATTAGATATGTACTTTTCAAACAATATTGGAAAACAGTTACCTTTAACATTTGTTCGTTACATCTGTCATCCTTGGAACACAGTGACTTGCCTGTTATGTGTGTACAAGGATTTTCTCCACAAATCTCTGTCAATTACACTGCCAGGAAGCTCTTGATGTCTTCTAACCTTTCATTGTGCAGAACATACATTTAACTACGAGGAAAATGACTATGATGTAATAGGTCAGGCGTGCATGGCTACCACTTGAGAGGGGCCCTGCAAAGGAGCAGGAGGGAGGTTAAAACCCCAAGGCCAAGCTGCACAGTCCATGGAGCCCTGGACACAAGGTTGCCTCTTATTCCATCTAGCTGGGATGAGCAGTGTTCATTAGCAAAACACAAGTCAGTTATAAAAATACAAACTAGCCTTAAACATTTAAAAGTATAAATACCCATTCAATCACTAATCTTGATACAGGGTCAAAGACTTTTCTTTGGACAAGAGTTTCCTCATTGGAGAGAATCAGCATCCATGGTTTCTAGTTTGTTTTTGTAAAGTCTAGTGATTTGTTAAAATATTTGCAAAGCAATCTGTGTCGAGATCAAGTAGAATTTTTTTTTTAATTTGTAGAGTTGTACGACAGAATGTTTAAATGATGTCTTGATAAAGTCTTTACAAAGCATGTGACAGGTTTCATGGGAAAAAAAAGTAACACTCCTCATACTCACTTATATTAATATTTTGTATTATACCTATATTGATATTGAGTATTCACTTAGATGACAGATCGTTGAATGCATAATTGAATAACAGGAATAACTGGGGCTAGAGAAATCACAGCTGGTTCTTGGTGAATGTGAAATACAACCTCTGGGGCAGAAGGGGGGTCTGATGGCAACTCTGGCACCAACAGGTGCGTATTCAGGAGTGATGGAGAGCCAGTCAGTTGGAGAGCCGCTAACGAGAAAAATTAGGAAATTCCTCAGTGAGGCCCCCATTCGGACTCAGCTCATGAGCATGTGCTTCCACCACGTTCCTGCTGCAGATGAGCAAAGCCAGTCGTTTCCACCCCACCAGACAGCTCTCCCCGCGTGGGGTCAGAAAACACGTTCCTGCCGTGAACCTGCTCAGCATCAGGACCCCAGCAAGCAACTCCCACAGCGTCGTGAAGAAATCGAAGCAGAGACAATTGAGAGTTTGCCGGGAGGCTTCTGGCTTGGATGCGGTGCACGTTCAGCTTCAGGGTTAAGAGGACAGGAGCCTCTGGAGGGTGGACATGTCTCCTGGCTGGGCCACTCCTGCCTGGCTACCTTCTTCTGGCCTTTCTCAAACTCCCCTTCAGTAGGGGTGTCTCTGCCAGCAGTACCTGGAAACATAGAAACAAATAGACAGGAGAGCCTGCCCATTACCTGGGATTTCATGTATTTGTTCTCTAATTCTTATTAGGTAGGAGCTAATAGACATCTTTGCAAACTGGGGAGGACATTCATCACGTGGTCCCCTTGGAGGGTGCCCCGTGGCCGGTTCCTGACTTCCTATCACAGGAGGAAGAAGGAAAGGCAGCGTCCACCAATGGGCAATGGAGTGAGTGCGCCGTGGTCCTTACGGAAGCGGAAGGTGGGCTCTCAGTCACCTCAGGGAATTAGGAATCCGGGTCCCCTCTTCTGTTTCTGGTGCTCATCAACTCCCTCCACTGGCTGCAGTCATGCTCAGAGGGGTCCGGAGTCTCTGGCCCGAACAGTGTGTTATTTACTTAGAACCTCACAATGGGTCAGAATCCAAATGGTAAATAGCAGAGTACTGCAAAGGTATATGGAGGACTTCTAAGCACTTACCGTGAAATGCCCTTTGCAAGGGACCTACAGGTGTGCAGACTTGGTGGCACGGAAACAGTCCCCACTCTGATGGCGATGGGAACAGGGCCGCCAACACCGACACCACGCACGGGTGTTTCGGCCCTTGCTGAGCCAGGATGCACGTCTTCTGGAAACCAGAGCCCACCGTAAGGTTTAGAAAGTTCTCCTCCTTATTCCCACACAGGCTGATATCTGCTCGGGTTGGCCTATGCCAGTGAGAAGACCCCCTTATGTGGCGAGCGGCTTCTGCAGCCGCGGGCTGACACCTGTGCAGCCGCGGAGGCTGCGGGTCCCCTGCTTCCGAGTGTCTGTGACTCGACTGGGGCTTGCTTACATGCTCAGTGGCTGCCACTTCCAGCCAGGTTGCATTTCTACCCTCCCCAAGTCGTACAACTTTCACCTTGAACGCAGATCACAGGGAAGTCTGTTTTTCTGCCCGGCGGCACCTGCTCCTCCAGGCAGTCACGTGCAGACTGAACACAGGACCCTCCAAAGACAGCGCCAGACAACAAAAACCAGGGCACTCTGCGTGGATGTGGCCCAGGCTTGGGCCCTGTGCTGCACCGTGTCAGCTCCTGGACCCCACACCACCGCTCGGGGAGGCAATGCTACACCGGTTCCCTCACTCAGAGGAGCAGCCCGACGCTGAGAGCAAGCTGTGTGCTGGTGAGGATTTACAGCCAGCTTTTGCCTACTTCAATGGCGTACACTTCTCCAGCCCAGCCGACTTCAAGCTGCCTACGTGAGGCCACCAGCTGTGACAATGGGAAGTGATGGGTACGGCTGGCTCCAGCCCCCACTGAGAGAGATTCAGGAACTCACTGACCCTGAACAAGCTGAGTCTGAAGGCAAACCCAGGCACATCCGTGGTGGAATCCAGTCCTTAGTTATCCTGACATGGATGCATTGTTTCCAGGCTGAAGCCTTAAAACATGCAAAAGGCTGAGCTGGTGATTTAGCCGTTGGAAATTCACAGTTAGCCTGGAAGCAAAGAACGTTCTGTTTTTGACTCTTTTTTTTCCTGAAAATAATACCACAGCTCCCCATTTGCTTGTAGGGTCCCCAGCACATGGCAGGAGTTGGAGTCCAAGCCAGGGGCTCTGCTCTCTTTCTAGGTGTTATTTCAGTGCCCAGATGCCAGAGATTTTCCCCTCTCAGCCCGTCTCTCCCCTTATGGTTTTCTGATTCCCATCCCTGGCTGCTGCTACTGTCTCCTCTCGGGCGGGAACAGAGGTGAGCTCAGATCCACAGGGACTCGTCCCTGTTTACCTTTTCCGTAAGCAGGTTTGTAATGGTCTCCTTTGTCCCAAAGCCCCCTGTTCTGGGAGCTCCCACCTGCAGGTCTGTGCATCCTGCAAGGAACATTTGAGCCAGAACCCGGGGATGCTCCCCCTGTTCGACTTTCAGCAGACCTTGGCCACGATTCACCACCAGGCTCCGGAAGGGCGAGTAAGTCCCCGGCGGTGGGGACTGCCTGTGTGAACGTTGGCGTGGCAGGACCTCCAAGGCGGATGTGTGCCTGCCCGGGAGCCAGAGCTGCAGGGCTGCGGTGGCTCCTTGCGGCGGCCTGTCCCCAGCAACCGAAGAAAGGCACTCAGCATCCCGTGAGCTGCACCAGCTCCCAGCAAGGAGAGAAAGGGACTCTGCAATGGCCAGCAGGAGCTGACTCCTTTCCACGGAGCAGTCAGCAGATCCCGCTGTGGATCACGGTCTGTTCATAAAGTCATTTAAAATTGCCTGGGTTCTCTGTTCCCATGTAAGTCCCTCCCAGTGGAGGAACTGAAATGCACCTGCCTGGTTATTCCTATCAGGGATAGGCAGCCTCCCGGCCATGTAACTGAGGCTGACCCACCCCTTATTTACTGTGGAGGAACCCAGACTAGTGTAGGCACTAAAACAACAGAAAGCCATCCCCTGCCCATCCTCTTCCCACCCATCCAGTGAACTTGGAAGTGTCTCAGGTGAGCCAAGGCTGCAGGCAGGGACAGAGACTGAATATGGAATCCCACAGGGTGGATCCACGGGGACAACAGGCTGCCTTCCCTGTGCTGGGCATCTTCCCTGCTGCCCGGAGCTGTGGGCCTTTAAGAACATGGGCTGAGTGGAAGCAGGCAGCAGCCCGGCTGGAAAGACTCAGGCACCAGGCAGATGCCATGGATCACCGTAGCGTCCTGCGCCAAAGAACACCTAAGGTTCTGTGGGCTTGAAATGACATGTGCCCCACGCTTGGCATGGCACTGGGTTCTGCCCTTGGAGGGCCAGGCTGAAGAGTCCATGAGGAAACCACTATACATACATATATATATATATATATATATATATATATATATATATATATATATATACACACACACACACACATATATACATACAATGGAATATTACACAGCCATAAAACCGGATGAAATCATGCCCTTTGCAGCAACATGATGGACCTAGAGATTATCATACTTAGTGAAGTAAGTCAGCCAGTGAAAGACAAATATCATATGATATCACTTATATGTGGAATCTAAAATATGATGCAAGTGAACTTATTTACAAAACAGAAACAGACCCACAGACCTAGAAAGCAAACTTATGGTTACCAAAGGAGAAAGGTGGGGGGCAGAGATAAATTAGGAGTATGGGATTAGCAGATACAAACTACTATATATAAAATAGATAAACAACAAAGACTTATTGTATAGCACAGGGAACTATACACAAGATCTTGTAATAAACAATAATGGAAAGAATATATATATATATATATATATATATACACAAATGAATCACTTTGCTGTACCCCTGAATAACTGTAAATCAACTATACTTCAATTAAAAATGTAAAAAATAAAATTAAAAATAAATACATTTTTTAATTTTTAAAAAAATGAGGAAATGGGGGAAGATGACATGACCAAGAGAAGATCCAGGAAAACTGCACTCCCCCGTGTGCTCCAGGAGATGGGGGAGGGGCTGCAGCAGGCAAGTTCTGCTTCACACCCAGGAATAAACCTAAGGGCCATCCAAGACAGGGAACACATTCCTACAAGTGACCCCTTCCGTGCACTGAAGGGGCTGCCCAGTGAATCTGTGAGTTCACTATCACAGGCAAGGGAGACAGATAACTTTCCTTCAAAGATGCCCTAGGAGTTGAGGAGACCTCTCCCTCAGGCGCCGCCCAGACAGTGGGTATTGCTCTTCCAGTGGTTTCAGAAGTGCCGTCACCTGATTCAGATGACAAGCTTCTTAAGTTGTATGTACGATGTTGCAACCCACTCATTCATTTGTATCTCTACATGAAATGAGCTTGAATAAGTTCTGTAAAGTTTAACTACAGGAGACTCATCCCAGTATTAGCTAGACTTAGTTTTAAAAATCGTTGCACACAAGGGATATCGGTTTTAAATTCCCATCTGGGGATGTTGGACATTGACTAATTCTCCCATCACTTTTTGTAAATGGACAGGATGCTGCCTTACATAATAAACAATTGGTATCCCATGACAGACCCATCTAAAAACATCCTCGCTCAAGTGATCCCGGCTTACATAAACCAAAGAGATGGTTTTCCCATCCACCTCAAATTTAAATTGACTGCTTTGTTTAGCACTAAATAAAACGCACCTTTGTTGACTATCACCTCATCCTCCGGTCCGGGGAGACCCAGCTGATTGCTTCTTAAAGCCACGAACAGACAAAGTAAAAATCCATAGCTACATTAGTTGCAGGTTACCAGTCAATAAGTATTCATTAACTAGTGCATTGCTTCTATTCAGGCTACAGTGTCATTTGTTTTCTATTTTTATTAGCTTTGATCATACAATAAGGCTTCTTTTTTTTTTCCTGGAGCAGTAAATCTGCATCAATACAAGTAAATCTCTGCCTAACGTGAGGCACTGCATCTTTATTAGTGCCGGGAGCGGTCCTGCATACAAACTCCCTCCCATCCCCTTGCTCCATCTCTGTTGCAGGGAATATCTCAGCAGAAGCAGAAACACTGAACGTCACGGAGGAAAATACGGGAGCCAGTTCATGGCAAATCCAGTTAAGACTCAGCTCCACCACTGACTTGCCCATCGTGCTGGTGGGTCCCTGGTGCTGGTGGGTCCCTGGAGCATCCCCCCGACTCTTCACCCGACCCCGGGGGCGATCAGTGCCTGAGGGCTGATCACTGGTCCCAGGCTTCCTCTGTGAGTCCGTGGTCCACAGCCCAACGTGGGGAACACAGGCACCTTGTAGCCCAGGATCCGGAGTGACATCTCCCTGGGTCTCTCAGGGTCTGTAAAACGAGACTATGGATACTCCTGTGACCAGTGATTCAGCCAGGTCAGGAGGATTAAGCAAAATCAGGAACATGAAATCACCATTAATTTGTATCCATTCAATGTTTTGTCCCCACCCTCCACTGTCCCTATTGTGCAAACCTCAATTATGTTTTTAAAATGAGATATGGTCTCCTCATTGTATTATTGTATTTAAAAGAAAGTGATTCTTCTTTTTTTCAGAAGAAAAAAGAAAAAAAAAACTTCCCTTACTATAACACTTGTAAATCACGTGGAAGTAATAGACATTTAATTTTTGATATTTTTGTCAAAATAACGAACAAGTCATTAAATGTTTCTCTGGGCACCATAATTCTGAAAATATTCATTTGAAAGGCACATCTCCTCATCTGCATCTGAGGATAATCTGTCTCATTTGTTCAAGAAATACATATATGGTTGGTTTTATTCTTCTATTGTTGATTTAGAGCAAGTTCTTGATGTTCTTTTGGGGGAAAAGTACTTTAAATTTCACTTGTTAGAGGGGTCTGTTAGAGTTCACACAAAGCCAGGTTGAAAAATGTAAACATTTCCATTTTGTTAAACCAAAAGCAGAGATGGTTAAGGGTCTTCCCAGCTATTCCTGGAGGAGATCCTGCACCACCTGGAATTCTGAGAAACATCGTCTGAAACCGAGTCCCCCTAAAAGTGAGCTCCCCTGCCAAGTCTACATTCAACCTCTCTATCCAAAACTTTCTTGTCCCACCCTGTTCCCTTAAGGATTGAGGAAAGTCAAAGAAAAGGGGGAAGGAAACCGAGCAGGACCCTGTGGGTGCCTCCTGGGTACAAGCCACTCCACGTCCCCTGCTGCGCTTTCATATTCCCTGTGTTCCAAAGAGCATATGTGGGCAGTTAATGATGAGCACATCAGAGTCCCAGGACTCCTAGTTCCTCCTGAGGGATATAGATAACAATCTGATGCTCACCTTTGAGTTGTTCTGCAGATACTAAGACCCCCACCCAGTGGAGGATTGTGACCACATGCTGACCACAAGTATGCGGAGCTCAGACTGGTTGGAAACAGAAGGTAGATGATGCTGACGTCTGCCTGTGACCTCACCACCAACCAATCAAAAGGATGTCCGGGAGCTGATCAGGCATCCTACAACCCTCACCCCTAATGTTGCCTTTGAAAACCCTTCCCTGAAAGCCATAGGGGAGTTCGGGTCTTTTGAGCATGAGCTACCCCTTCTCCTTGCTTGGTGCCCTGCAAATAAACACTGTACTTTCCTTCACCATAACCTGGTGTTGGTAGATTGGCTTTGCCTCCCATCAGGAGAGCAGATCTGAGTTCTGTTCTGTTAACACTCACCTGTTAGCACACAAGACGTTCCCCTGTGGATGAACTGAGCCCCAGTCCCAGAGGCAGGAGACTGCAGTTATGATGCTCACCGACCTGATTTATTCTGAGCTTTCATTTCCAGTTTTCAGAAGTTTTCCTCATGTCACTTTTGAAAATTTTTTACTTTCAGTTAGCTTCCTTCAGCCTTGTCCACGATATCCTCTCAGTATTTTAGAGAAAAATACAACCCTGATGTGTTCTGCTCACCAGGACAGATGATAGGCAGCTACACTTATACAACTCACCTGGGTGACAGGGGAACAGACAAGGACTCCGAGGAGAGAAAAGCACCCCGGCTGACCGTGTCCACGCTCAACCGATGCTGAGGGCAGTTAACTCCCATGGGAGAACTGCTCTCTGGCAATGGTGCTTTTATTCTTCACAACTTTTTCCCTATGATGTTAAGTTACAAGATAATTTGGAAATGCCAGGAAAAGGAGAAAGAGATCGATTTTTTAAAATAACCTCCATGACTTGGACATTTTGATCAGCTCCTGCTTGTGGAGCAAAATGATCCGAGCACAGGAGAGGTGGCCATCATTAGCTTGAGTGTCCTGGACACGTGGCTGACAGTCAGCAGGAAAATCATCCTCAAAACCTGCGAGAGCCAGAGGGGGTGAGTGCGCCGGGTGTGACACGGCTTACTTACCGTAAGGGAGGGAGGGCAGCCCCATCGGCACAGACCGCCTTTCCTGGGGTGATGGCACGATGGGCCTCAGGAGGCACACGGCCACGTTTACCCACTCTCTGAAAATTAAGTTCTGATTTTAAGTTGACCCACACTTAGGTCTGGGGAAATAAACAGTTTTTAATTTTTAAAAAGCAAAACGTAAATGTTTGAAAATTCAAAATATTCCTTGTAGAGCCTCACACTCTGTGATCTCACGGAGGTGGTGCTTATAATCCTAGTGACACCAAAGTGACCCTTTAGAACTGGAGAAATGTCCTATAAAGATGCAGACAGGGCTGTGAAAAGAACAAAAGAGAAGCAGTAAATTAGGGAGAAATAATCAACTCCAGGAATGTCTATTTCTGCCCCAGCAGAGGAAATGCGAGTGGTCGTCCGGCTTCGAGGGCTGAGTCCACCCCCAGAAGACCCCAAGCACCCCACCTCCCGCCCCCTCCAGCCATGGGCTCCAACTTCTTGCCCACACGCATGATCCCGAGTGCACGTACTGCCCCGTGGCGCCAACCTGGCCCCCAGGATTCGGGGACTTTCTCCCACGTAACCTCCATCAAATCGTCCTAAAGGGTCAGCACTGTCCCTGGTTTCCACAAGGAAACCGAGCCTCAGGCTGTGCCAGAAGGAGGCCCCTGAAGGTGCCAGACTTGCCCTGAGGATTCACACACCGTGTTTCAACCACAGACCCTCACAACCACCCTGATCGGTTTCTTAATTCACAGGTTGTGGATCAAGGCATCAGTGAGGTCAAGCAACTTGGTCGCAGCGGCCACCTGCGGGTACAGCTGTTGGCCCAGAGAGTTCAGGGGTGCCTGGGACCCCAAGCCTGCCCTGTAGGAGCTGGATGTGCTGGAGGGTCCAGGCCTGGGAATCTCCACCAGCTCTTCACCCTCAACCGTCCAGCTACCCTTCCACGGCTGTGAAAGCCTGGATGTCTCCAGGCCAGCCCCATCCTGTTGCCCTGACCACCGCCCCCCACCTAGTCCTCAGTGCAAGCCCACCTATTGCATTTACCTGTGACACAGCGCCCACTCGTCCCGCATGCCCCCATGAGGCCCCATCGCCCCCGACATCAAACGCCAGCCCTGGCCTCCGAGCCTACCAGGGTCCCTGCCCACTCTGCATCCCAACACATCCTCCAGATGGCGGCCGACACAGAGGACGCGAGGCATGGGCCTCTGGGCACCGCGCTGCTCCTCCTGCAGGAGAATGACGAGGATGCTGGCAGCGTCGTCCATGGCGGCCAACACAGAGGACCGGGGTGCGAGTCCACGGCGGCACACAACAAAGACGCGTTTACTGTTAATAATGCCGTTGATTAAGAGGGCTGGTCGCGCGCTCCTCCCCCCACAGGAATTATGCGGTTTCAGTAAGCGCCGCTCCTTGTACTGGCAGTTTGGGAGCTTGGAGATGAACAGGTTAAACTGGCCTCTTAACTCCTGGGCTTCTTAGCACTTTTCACACCAGTGCGCGTGTGGGTCTCATTAGGGCACAGAACACAGCAAGCCCCACCCATCAGGGACGACAAAGCGCCCTGTCCCAGGGAAGCGCCAGGGGATGGAAAACCTTCACCTTCCTAAAGACTTTTTACACCTTAGCTCATCGCACTCACCCCACACCCCCGTCTGATGCAACAGGTGATGTAAACGACACCCGCTTACAGCCGGGGACCTGCCTGCTGGCGTCAGCCTGGGTGTCGCTCTTTGCCCTGCTCTTTGCCCCTGGCATGAGTGGGCTCAGAGGGTCAGTCTCGTGGGTCCGGGCCACATGTGAGGACCCGCGTGGGAAAGCACCGGGTCACCAGTGGGGCGGGAACTGGCTGAGAGGTGCCTGGTCCACGTGGGCCCCTGCACGTTGGTGCCACCTCAGGGGTTTCTTTGGCCCCTTGCAGCCTGATGGGCCGCCCCACCCATCAGGCACCTTTTCCCAGTGGGCCAGGGGCCACATGCCAGCAGGACAGCAGTTGGCCCTAGTGTTGCCCCCCATTGTTCCACAGTTGCCTTCCATCCCCCGGCCCTGGACGGGGACCAGCCAGTGTGGACCAGACCCTCTGCGAGAGCAGGCGGGGAAGGGCAGACCACTCGGGTTGCCTTACAGGGGACAGGAGACTAGCCCCTGAGCCTCATCTTCTCAACTCCACACCGAGCACCGTGCACCACAAACCAGGCAGGCAGGCGGAGGAGGTGCCCTGTGAGTCCCTGCCGTTTCTGCAGAACCTGGACCCCACACACACACATGCAGCGACCCCTGCACGCATGCCCTTCCCCGGTCCTGGGGGCACAGTGCTGACATCCCCGTGTCTGTGACAGGGCACACGCGCCATCCCTTTCCCAAGGGGCCTCAGCTCCTGCACATCCGGGCTGTTAGACATAAAGGAGGGCCTGGGCTCCCCTGCTCTGCATGCATCTCAGCGACCCTCAGGGTCTCCATCTGCCATCCAGGGACCTGAGTTTAGACCTGGCCGTCGACGCGGAGCTCACACCCAGGAGGCAGGGACGCGCCGTGTGTCTTCCACGTCCTGTAACCTGCACTGTGTTGATGCCGGGCTTTACCACAAGGCAGGCCACTTACCATCCAGTGGCTCACAGATGGGAGCGTTCACTGGTCATTGGCTGAATGACTGCATGACATGCTGTAAATCTACTCTCGATAGTCAGCTAGAAGAGTATATATTGGCCAAGACCTCTCCTTCGAAATATTACTTTAACTTTCGATAAACTAAACTTCCCGAACTCCTAAAACCCAGGTGGAGTTAAAATTAAGAAAGAAAATTTCCAAATTTTCCCATTTCCGAAAGCCTTCCTGTCATTGACCTTGAGGTCTCAAAGGTTGTAAGCAGAGCTGTGACCCTGCCAGGTCACCCTGGGCAGGCAAGGACACGCTTCCTCACACAGATGCGAAACCAAAAAGGGCTTGGCATGGCCAGTGCTGGCTGCCACCCTCCTGTCCTGGAGGACAGTGACCTTCACCTCCTGAAGGAGGCTGAGTGCCACCCTCGTGTCCTGGGGGACAGCAGGCTGCCCAGGTTCCTCCTGGGAGAGAAAAACTGGCCCAGGAGACGAGACTCTGAGTACCTGCAGTGCAGAGGCCACCCCCGCCCGGATGCCGGCTAGTTCCCAGGGCCAGGGTGTCTTGATTAATGACCGGCTGCGAGAGGCCCCCCTGTCGCCTGCGCCCGCTTCCTGGGGCCTCCGGAGCCGCTGTTCCCGTTTCCCCTCCTTCCCCGCCCGGGAGCCTCCGATCAGGTCAAAGCAAAGGCAGGCTCGGCCGTACGCGGCAGAGCTAGGACTGACCGCTGGGAGAACCATCAACCTCGCCGTGTGATGATCAACTGAGCAGTAAATTAATTAATCATCATTTTATGCCTCATCAAGCACTTTGCTGAAGCTCTCAACAGGGGCCTCTCGAGGAGCCAATGAGAAGCGGACTGTTTTGTTTAGCTGGGTGAGACTTCCATAAACAGGGGAGGTTTTGACAAGCTAATAAATATGTCATTCGTCTCTGCCACGGGCAGCAGCCGGCCCCACCTGCAAAGTGGTGAGGCTCTGCCCGGCCTGGTGGGCAGTGAGTGATGGCAGAGGCGTGCCCAGCGAGGTGGCCGTCCAGAGGCACAGGGAGGGCCGAAAGCTCCCAGAAGCTCCTTTGAGCCTTGTGGGAGGAATGCCACCCCTGGGAGGGTCCCCGCAGGTGCAGTACATCCTGACACTTGCCCTCGCAGCCAGGCCTTTGCTCACACCACATGGCCTGCGGGGCCTCTTCCCCAAGGGATCGCCAATATGGGCACCGGATCACACTTAAGGATGCCCACACGAGACCCTCCAGAAGCCAAGCTAGTGTAAAATGCACTGTTTCAGGAGTTATATGACCTACTGTCGCTTCCCATCAGCTTCAAAATACATCATGGCAGCTTCTCGGGGAAAAGTTTCAAGCTAACCTCAGCTCGTCTCTACTGGAAAAAACTCAGTAGTGTAGAACCACCAATTTTTAGGAAACTAGGTTTTCTTTTTTTAATTGAATTCTAGTTGATTTATAGCAGCATGCTAATTTTAGGTGTATACAGCACAGCTATTCAGTTATACATACATATCTAAATACATATTAGTTTTCAGGTTCCTGTCTCTTATAGGTATTACAAAATACTGCGTACAGTTCCCTGTGCTATATAGTAGGTCCTTGTTGCTTATCTATTTTATATATAGTAGTGTGTATCACTTATTCCCAACCTGGAGAAAGCAGTCAGAGGAAAGAAACTAGGTTTTTCAAAACTGAAGAAGTGTTGAAATTTGGGTGATAATTCCAACGACCTTATCAAATGTTTTATATTTTAAACCCAATACAGTGTTGGGAGAGAATTTTGCAGAATTAAAGAAAAATAAGTATCAGAAAGATACAAATGCAAACGCCTCGCAGATCTCTGAGTTGTCAATGAATTTTAACCCATCTTTTAAGTGAATTTGAAATGCCCTCTGATGTCGTCTGGAGAACACTCATATCATATGAAGGTACAGTTTCTAAACTGCAACTGACACATAACTGGCAGGTCCCCCACGAGTCCTTTCTCGTCAGGATAGCAGGGGAGGCTGGGGAACCACGGAGTCACCGTGAACCTTGTCCTGTGTGTGGCCCCCTCACATGCCATGCTGGTTTCTAGCAGGTTCCACAGAGCATCTCGGAAAGGCATCAAGCACGCTCTGCCCCACCTCTGACTCACATTTTAAATTCCACTCAAGATTCCAAACTGCGGAAGAACCCACGGGGTGTTGACCTGGAACTCACGCAGAAGGTTTCTGAGCTCTTGGCGGGCACGGCTCCGTCACAAGCTCCGCCTTTGATAGAGTCAGTGGGACCTTCCACAGTAACCGCTTGCCAGGCATGGGGGGTTTCTCAACAGGACTCACTGGGTCTGGAACCTGGGCCTGGGCTTTTGTCAAGAACGGCCACCGTCAGCAGAGGGCCAGAGCAGGTGGCCTTGGATCTGCTGTCCCCTGGTTGCCGGCCGTTCTGATTCCTGCATGCATGGTGTTCATGGTGACATAAGGCAGACCAGCGTGAGCTGCACTAGCTCCCTTCCCAGCTCCAAATCACCATCAAGTTGCAAAGAGATGGCACTGGTTTCCTCTGAAAGGCAACAAGATAGGAGGTCTTGGAAGGAGCTATACGGTTTCAGCAGAGCTGCACTTCACCCCCATCACATCCCAGGTGGAGCACACGCCATTCGTTTGTGGTGTGATGGTGTAGACAAATCTATGAGACAGCTTTTAATGTTGGGAATGAACTTGCCCTGTTCTGCACATTATAAAACACAGCGCTCCTTCTGTGCATGCTTTGGTCACATGGGTTATTACGCGCTCAAGGTCACATCCATGATGGGCTCTAAGCGTGCGGAGCAGAGATCACTGCTGTCTCTGTCTGCAGGTCACTGTGTCCTCAGGGTCGGATGGAGAATGCCCAGCATAGACCTTTATTAGAATAAAGGTTCTTGGAGGAATAATAAGACAAAGGCCAATGACCACAGAGTTGCTTCTTTTGCTTTAAATGCTTTCTTTTTATCCCCAATTTTCTTGATTTTGAAACTTATTTCAGGAGAAAGAAAGAGAAAGTGGGAAGGGAAGTAGGGAGGGAGGTCAGTCAAGTGCAAAGTAGGGACACTGTCTAGTAATATTTCTGTTCTTGCTTGATCCGGCTTTACTGCTTAAAGCCATGAAGACAGTTGCACGGAGGCAACACTGCTCACCCTGATACTACAGGACTGTCCCAAGAGATATAAATAGAAGTCTCAAGCTAACGGCTTCCCTGAAGGGATCCCTGGAAGCTTAGGACAGTGTGCCCGCCTCGTCTCCATCCTTGACCTTCACATAGAAGTCAGTGCTTGGAGGACCGGAGTCTTCCTGCAGGGACCAGTTTAATTTGGTCCAACCTAGTTTCCTAAATGTTCTAGCCATGGAGCCTTTCACTGAGGAATGGCTCAGGTAGCGTGGGGTATGCTACATTGAGCCCGCATTTCAAAGGCCCTTCAGCTGCGCCCCTGCTTCCCAGTGTGCAGATTTTCTTCCTCAGGTGCCCCAAGGACCCCCCTAATTTGGGAGGGTCCCCCTGCAACCATGATGCACACTGCCCCTGGAGTCCTAACCTTTCTAATAACACTTTAAAGGCCTTGCCAGTTGAGTTGTTCACACTTTTCTGTATTTTTATTTATTTTTTAGTCTATTTCATGCATTCTAGATGGGCATGATATTACCCCAAAGAGGGTAAAAATTGATTTTTAGGGAGCAAAAGAAACCTTGCTCTTTTTATATACAAAGCACAGATACGCCTATAATACATTGATACACTGTATGTCTCTAGTATTTAATTTTATGTGGGCAGGAATTAAGGAAAGGGTCCTAAAAGGCTCATTATGAGAGCAATGATTAAAACTAAGATGGAAAAACACTGTTCCACTTGATCTGTCATATTATGAACAAAATGTTTTTAACTCTCCCTTGTAGCTGTATCCCACATTCTCGTTGTGTGTGTATGTAAACACACACACATTGCTTTTATTTTTAACTGCTACATTCTTCGTTCAAAAAAATGTTAAGAGTGTCATGACTCCCTCACAAGCTGCTGGGTCTCCACTTCCATTGCATTTATTTTTGTTCTTTTTTTGTTTTTAATTTTATTTTTTATTGAAGTATAGTTGATTTACAATGTTGTGTTACTTTCAGGTGTACAGCAGAGTGATTCGGTTATACATATACATATATCTATTCTTTTTTAGATTCTTTTTCCTTATAGGTTATTACAAAATATTGAGGATATCTCCCTGTGCTATACAGTAGGTCTTTGTCTGGAATCTATTTTATATATTCCATTGCATTTAATACTAATATTTCTACCTCTGCTTTGACTTGTTTTGATTTCAGTGGTATATACTGGCCCATATCTTTAATTTAAAGGCTCCCTTGTCACTCCATTTTGAAGAGCTTCTTGCTAACAACAGAGTTGGATTTTATGACCAGCACTCCCAGAGTTTTAACATAGATGCTGAGCCCACTCGCAATGAGCTTGATAACCGATAGTCTGGGCTGGATCCTTTTAAATTTGTAATTCCATTGCATTTCTTTCCCATAAGGTCTGTGTTCTTCTAGTTCAAGCATCTTTAGCTAATGTGTATATTACAGATACCTATCGTTAACATGGTGTGTTCAGACCCAATTTTGTACACTGCAAGTTTGATTGCTCATCGCCCCCTTCTCACCTCTTTGTGTTTCCCTATCTTGAAATACCTGATTCAATTGTCATTTGGTAAACTCCTTCCTGATTATTTTCCTTATGTAGCAAACACAATGACATTCTCTCCTCTTGGTGTCCTCACGTGTTTAGAATCATTTTCATTTGTCCTGAAAGATGAGCACTATCTTGGTCTAGGACACAAACTTCTTACCCTCCATGCTCTGCTCTGAGGTCCCTCCACCTCTAGCCTCTAGTTCTGCAGAGGAGAAATCTGATGCTACTCCAATGCCCCTCCCCCAGAAGAAAGCTGCAATTTCTTCCTTGAAATTGCTTCAAACTTTTGATGATACAATTGAATAGTAACAGTTGAAATTTAAAATTCACCTTCTGTATAATCTAGCATTCCGGTTTTGAGAAATTTACTTTATATAAAAGTAATGAAAATGAAAGCATAAGTCTGCGATGATATGTATTGAGGAATGCTTGTTTAGAATTGACTCAAATGTTGACCAATGATGGCATATTGATATTACAAAGTATAACAAAGCCTTGGTAGAAACAGCATCTTAAATCTCTACATATTAGCACATGGGGTGGCCAGAATGTACGCTGTGTAAAAAAGGGGAATTGCAGAGCCATGTGTTTGTATCTGGGTGTTGTGGAGGGAAGACAGTTCCATTGGTGCTCCATTAGATGAGTGACGGAATGGTGGAAGGGTGTCTGGAAGGTATTACCAATGGGGTGGAAGGCCAGAGGGAGATTGGGTGCTTCCCTTATGTGCCTTTGAGCAGTTCCAGTTGTTACAGTGAACACATTTACTGTGAAATCCTAAAAATAAAGTAACAAATCTGGAAGGAAATAAAATCCACTTTAATCAAGAAGTGATTCACCACCTGAAAACCATCAACACCAGCATTAAATTGGAGCATTCATGGCACGTCATGCACGACCCCTTGCATCTGGCTTTTAGCTGCCTCTCCAGCCCTATCTCCACCAGCTCCAACCCACAGTCTCTTCATGTCTCTGCCCACTACTCCCTCTTCTCACTCAAGCATGGCTTGAATCTCATCTTCTCCTTCAACCTATTTTCACAAATTGACCTAATTTCTGCCTCCTCAGAAACTTACAGAAGATTTTATCCATGTGTTTCAGGGGGTAATTAATCCCAGACTACCTTGTATCATTTGTCTGGTTTAGACAACTATCTCCAGATTATATTTTATAAGAATTTTCATATGTCAAGTATTTGCTTCTTCAACTATAAGTTTCTCAGAATATCATACCCATAATAATGCATCACCAATAATGAAATCAATAGAAAGATTGATTGATAATTATTTGATGACTTGCTGGAAAGCTAGACCAGATAGCTGGGTCTTGGAATGTAAGTATTTCTGCCTTCAGGACTTTCTTAGAACATGATCCATGTGCTATTTTATTGGGTGGCATTCAACAATAATGTCACCATCGAGTACTCTTTCTTATATTTCCAACTCCACAATATACTTAATAGCATGTTGAATAGACACATTTATGAACAACTATCAGCATATTAAAAACATAGATAGATAGTAGACAGATATTTAAGATAAAAAGATTTTTCAGCTCTTAAGATAAATTTTTATTACACAGAGAAATGAAATTGCAATTTGGAAAAGCTGTTCCTAAATAATAATAAATGCCCAGGCCACGTTACTGACCTTATTGCCTGAGCACAAAATTGGTCAATGTTTTCTTTTTTCTTTCCTTGTAACTTAGAAAGATTATGTTAAATTCTTGTATTTAAAATCAAGAAAAGTGAATAAATCAACAAACTAGCAAAGTAAACAGCAAGGAACCAAAAATAACACTTTCTCTAAAGTTCTTTGTAACGTGCAATGGGTACTTGGTTTCGGGCCAATGGACAACTCCAATTGCCTCTAATATATTTGCTTTTAGGATCTCTCTCCCTAACCCCTGGACCTCTGGGAGTGAGTCGTAGTGGGGGCCCCCCTCAGAGGCCTGGAAGTGTTCCCCATCCCACCGCCTGCCTACATCTGAGCAAATAAGCAGCGTGATATGCTAACCCTGAGAGAACTCAGCATCCACTTGGAAGCTGTAGACTTTCTGCCAAGACACAGATAATGATAAGCCCTAACACGTGAAGCCTCCTGCTTCTCCCCACGCTGACAGGCCTCAAGAATTATACCTGAGGTATTTGCAAACCAGCGGGTGTTGGTCAGGCTAGAAGGATAAATTCATCATGAAATCAGTGTTCCAATATCAATTCTCTTACAGTTCTCCTTGGTTTTATGACCAGCCTATGACCAGGTTTCTTCTAAGTGTCAAAAACGTTTCCCTTTGTGTTTAAGGGCTAGTCCTACTAAGCGTGGCTGGTCACCGTGGCTCCACCAAATCCTGTCCCCACTATGTCCAGGAAAAATGTCGTATCTGGACAAAGGTGGATCCATTGTCTGAGGGCCCGCAGACAGTGAGGTCCCCTTTGAGTTCTAGGTGGACACGCCCACCTGAAACGTCATTCCTGAGAGGTCCCTATGGACAGAGGCTAAGATGTGATTTTAAAGCTAACCTATGAAGCTGCTGTAGTAAAGCCTCTTATAAATATTTTAAACAGAGAAGCAAAGGGGTTTGTGGCAGATTTACGCAGCTTGCTGATTAAGCAGTCATTCTAACAGGTAGAATGATCTGGGAAGCAATGGCAGGCGAGGCTGTTGGTCACTCTCAGCCCTAAAAGCTCAGTGGGTTAAGTGAGCAAACTTTTGTTTCTCAGTCACTCAACACATGTGCATGTGGTCGGTTGGTGGGGTGCAGTGGGGGGACACTTTCTGTCCATCCTGGTCACTCAGCGACCCAAGCTGATGGAGCCACCATTGCTATACAAGCTCCCTTTGTGGCAGGTCAGGAAGATATGGCCTCTCACACACGGGCTCTGATAATGTCCACGTAGATTGTGTGGCTCTGTGTGGGCCCACATGGCAGAGACTCTCAGACCTGCACTCAGCTCACCGACCACAGCACACACCTGACTCACTGAGTCAGGAGGCAATGCCCCGTGTGGGTACCTGAGGAGACCTAGAACATTTATTGACAGACACCTCAAGGGCCACGAGAGCAGCCACATCACAAGGGCTGGCAGAATTAACTCCACAGCCGGAAGAAATAAATGTGGGCGGTAAAGAGATCACAAATGACAAAGAATAAGCAAAGCGTGTTCGCAACGTCAGAAAACGACAATCAAATCAAACAATTTCAAAACAGGGCATCTATTTCACCCAGCTTTAAAAAAAAAACAACGTTTACCATAATTTTTTGATAGTTCAGTGCTACTTGATAGTCATCTGTGGCTTTAGGTGCCAACTGTGTTCTTTTAATTTATTAAATATAAAGTTTGGTGATAAGCATTTTTGCAAACCGTGATTTCCTAAACGTTGCCTTCAGAAACCAAGTTCATAAATTATCCCTAGGCCACCCTTCATCTGCACGATCTTTCTTGAATGCCACCTAAGAAACTCTAGCATATTTTAATTACAGGTTAAGTTATATTCAATGGAAATCTGTTATCCTGCTAGTTAGTTAGGATATCAAATTAATAGGATATGAAAAGTAATTTGTGTTCTACAAAGGTTGGATTTTAAGGCGCTATTGTGTTCACGTAATACGATTAGATCCGTATTTTACTCAAATCTGTGTAGGAACAAACCAATACACTATGGGCAAAAATAAGTTGTAAAACATGTTTCCAGCACACAAACCAAAAGAATGTCTGGAATGAGAATTCTGACAAGGAGCTGCCCCAACCCGGGGGCGACATGGCATCTATAAATGGCTTTGAACCTTGGTGGGAAGAGAGAAGGAGAGTTTCAGGCCAGGGCAACTAACAAGTGCTTCGATTTATAGGGACACGATTTCTGGCTTCAATGTCAAATTACATCACCGAGAAACAGGAAACTTCGTGGAATTAATTGCTCGATTGTTTCCAAGATGACTGCTGATGTTGCCAAAGCCTCAAGACCTTTTCAGTCACACTAGGTGACTTTTTAAAGAGTAAAAACACCATTTATGATTTTGTAGAGAATTGAGAGGGGGGAGCCTCTCCTCTTTTTTATGGTTTGAGCTACAGAGTTGAAGAATCTTCCCTTAAAGGTGATCATTTTTCTCTGAAGCTAAAACTCCCCATGTGTGTGCAGATGAGGGGAAAGAGACAGAGCAGAACTTGGCCTCAATTCTCTGGACAGAGTGAGAAACATTTGCCTCTAAGGAAGATTTCAGAAGAGGAACTAAGGAGATAATATATCAGAGGACACATTCGAGAAAGCTGCCAGTCTAGGGAAGAAGGCGATTCCTTGAACTCTACGCAGCTTGGAAGGAGGAGATGGTGCTGGGGACAGCCTGGAAATCGGCAGTGAGACTTGGGACATTCCGGCTGTGATCCCACTGAAGTTGTGACCTGAACGAGGGCCTCAGGGTTAAAAGGAGTCCCAGCAAAAATCCCAAGCCAACTGAGACATCATCATGTTATTATTTCTGACAGATCAGTGGAAACCCTCCCTTTTCAAGCATCCACAGAAACAGAAAGTGCAATGCCTGCTTCCAAGACATCAGAGGCATTCAGGCATTGATCTCCAACGGACTTGCTCTGATTTTTGGCCTGGGATGGTCTCACGCTGAAGCAGAGCTGGAGGGTGTGAATCTATGCAAACAAGATCTGCTGGAAGACGTTGGCAAATCCTGGGCCAAGGGCAGCCCACACTTCCCCAGCTCCCGGGGCCATTAGCACCCCTGCTCAGCTGTCAGGAATGTTCCCAACCCCTGAGTCTCTGACTCACTTCCTTTTTCAAGCTCATCTTTCTGTTCTGTCAATGTAAGATTAACTGTGAACTTCACTTCTCGTCCCCACCAAGTAACGTGGAAGCCCGTTTACCTGCAGGCTTCTGTTCTCCCCTCCAGTCCCTTTGGAAATACTGCCCTGAACACTCACTTTACAAACATTTGGGCTGATTTCCCAAGAAGCAGTGACTTATTCTGGATCCTGAAGACAATATCAGAAATAAACTGGTAGAGAGTAAGATAGAGCAGCATGCCTTGTACATTGTCATGCTGTTTAATTTTAACTTTCAGGCCCCAATCCTGTTACAGACAGGTATCTAATCATCACCAGGGGGGCTGGATAGGACTGGGACCCATTTCAAAGGTGAAGAAACTGGGGCATTCAAAAGTGATGGGAAATCTTACTTTCCCATTGACTGTGCCACATCAAATTCAAAGTCAGTTCAAAAGGAGATTAAACTAAACATTTAAAGAAGAGTTAACACCTATCCTTCTCAAACTCTTCCAAAATTTAGCAGAGGGAGGAACACACCCAAACTCATTCTACAAGGCCACCATCACCCTGATACCAAAAGCAGACAAGGATGTCACAAAGAAAGAAAATTACAGGCCAATATCACTGATGAACATAGATGCAAAAATCCTGAACAAAATACTAGCAAACAGAATCCAACAGCACATTAAAAGGATCATACACCATGATCAAGTGGAATTTATTCCAGGAATACAAGAATTCTTCATTATATGCAAATCAATCAAAGTGATACATCATATTAACAAATTGAAGGAGAAAAAACATATGATAATCTCAATCGATGCAGAAAAAACTTTCGACAAAATTCAACACCCATTTATGATAAAAACTCTGCAGAAAGTAGGCATAGAGGGAACTTTCCTCAACATAATAAAGGCCATATATGACAAACCCACAGCCAACATCATCCTCAATGGTGAAAAACTGAAAGCATTTCCACTAAGATCAGGAACAAGACAAGGTTGCCCACTCTCACCACTCTTATTAAACATAGTTTTGGAAGTTTTAACCACAGCAATCAGAGAAGAAAAGGAAATAAAAGGAATCTAAATTGGAAAAGAAGAAGTAAAGTTGTCACTGTTTGCAGATGACATGATACTATATATAGAGAATCCTAAAGATGCTACCAGAAAACTACTAGAGCTAATCAATGAATTTGGTAAAGTAGCAGGATACAAAATTAATGCACAGAAATCTCTGGCATTCCTATACATTAATGATGAAAAATCTGAAAGTGAAATCAAGAGAACACTCCCATTTACCACTGCAACAAAAAGAATAAAATATCTAGGAATAAACCTACCTAAGGAGACAAAAGACCTGCATCCAGAAAATTATAAGACACTGGTGAAAGAAATTAAAGATGATACAAATAGATGGAGAGATATACCATGTTCTTGGATTGGAAGAAGCAACATTGTGAAAATGACTCTACTACCCAAAGCAATCTACAGATTCAATGCAATCCCCATCAAACTACCACTGGCATTTTTCACAGAACTAGAACAAAAAATTCACAATTTGTATGGAAACACAAAAGACCCTGAATAGCCAAAGCAATATTGAGAACGAAAAACGGAGGTGGAGGAATCAGGCTCCCTGACTTCAGACTATACTACAAAGCTACAGTAATCAAGACAGTATGGTACTGGCAGAAACAGAGAAATATAGATCAATGGAACGGGATAGAAAGCCCAGAGATAAACCCATGCACATATGGTCACCTTATCTTTGATAAAGGAGGCAGGAATGTACAGTGGAGGAAGGACAGCCTCTTCAATAAGTGGTGCTGGGAAAACTGGACAGCTACATGTAAAAGGATGAGATTAGATCACTCCCTAACACCATACACAAAAATAAGCTTAAAATGGATTAAAGAACGAAATGTAAGGCCAGAAACTCTTAGAGGAAAACATAGGCAGAACATTCTATGACATAAATCCCCCATAAATCCCCCAATCCTTTTTGACCCACCTCCTAGAGAAATGGAAATAAAAACAAAAATAAACAAATGGGACCTAATGAAACTTCAAAGTTTTGAACAGCAAAGGAAACCATAAACAAGATCAAAAGACAACCCTCAGAATGGGAGAATATATTTGCAAATGAAGCAACTGACAAAGGATTAATCTCCAAAATTTACAAGCAGCTCATGCAGCTCAATAACAAAAAAACAAACAACCCAATCCAAAAGTGGGCAGAAGACCTAAATAGACATTTCTCCAAAGAAGATATACAGACTGCCAACAAACACATGAAAGAATGCTCAATCATTAATCATTAGAGAAATGCAAATCAAAACTACAATGAGATATCATCTCACACCAGTCAGAATGGCCATCATCAAAAAAATCTAGAAACAATAAATGCTGGAGAGGGTGTGGAGAAAAGGGAACACTTTTGCACTGCTGGTGGGAATGTGAATTGGTATAGCCACTATGGAGAACAGTATGGAGGTTCCTTAAAAAACTACAAATAGGACTACCATATGACCCAGCAATCCCACTACTGGGCATATACCCTGAGAAAACCAAAATTCAAAAAGATTCATGTACCAAAATGTTCATTGCAGCTCTATTTACAATAGCCCGGAGATGGAAACAACCTAAGTGTCCATCATCGGATGAATGGATAAAGAAGATGTGGCACATATATACAATGGAATATTACTCAGCCATAAAAAGAAACGAAATTGAGCTATTTGTAATGAGGTGGATGGACCTAGAGTCTGTCATACAGAGTGAAGTAAGTCAGAAAGAGAAAGACAAATACCGTATGCTAACACATATATATGGAATCTAAGAAAAAAGAAATGTTTTGAGGAACCTAGGGGTAAGACAGGAATAATGACACAGACCTACTAGAGAATGGACTTGAGGATATGGGGAGGGGGAAGGGTAACCTGTGACAAAGCGAGAGAGTGGCATGGACATATATACACTACCAAACATAAAATAGATAGCTAGTGGGAAGCAGCCACATAGCACAGGGAGATCAGCTCAGTGCTTTGTGACCACCTAGAGCAGTGGGATAGGGAGGGTGGGAGGCAGGGAGACGCAAGAGGGAAGAGATATGGGAACATATGTATACGTATAACTAATTCACTTTGTTATAAAACAGAAACTAACACACCATTGTAAAGCAATTATACTCCAATAAAGAATTTTAAAACAAAAACAAAAAGGACATTAAACTTCCTGTTTGGCATTGTTATTAGCTCAGTAATTTGTTTTTTCATCCTGAACTGTTGACACAAGGAGAAGGTTCAGGAACTGACGCTGGTTTGCTGTTGCTGCTGTTAATTTTACTTGCCTAAGAAGAGTGGGAAACGCCACAAAGCCCTCATGGAGATGCTGAGGAGGTCTCCCCTGGCTCCGCAAGCTGGGCAGGCACAGGAAGGGACTTCAGGTCACGGCCGCCAAACAGACCCTTTACCCAAGTGACCCCCAGAAGCCACACCCAGAGGCCCGTGGTCCTGGCAGGTGGACCATTGAGCCAGCTCATGGACTCTCCATCCGGACCCCTTGGAGGGCAGAGGACCATCTGCTTCTCCCTTGTCACACCCCCCCACCCCCCCACGGAAGACCAGGGGGACCAGAGGCAGGGCCTGCAGCCATGAGGAGTGCAGACTGGGAAGCAGGGACCTCATGCCAGTGAGGTGCTGGGATCTGCAATCCCAATGTGCCCAGAGGCCAAAGAAGGCCAGCATGAGTAGGATGTGTGTGCAGCCAGGGTATGGGACACAGGGGGGCCAGTGCCTGGCAGCCCCCGCACAGCTCTGATGACCTGCCCTAGTGGGTGTGGACCTGTTACAGGTCTGTG
This sequence comes from Leucopleurus acutus, assembly GCF_964270905.1. Classification (NCBI taxonomy): domain Eukaryota; kingdom Metazoa; phylum Chordata; class Mammalia; order Artiodactyla; family Delphinidae; genus Leucopleurus; species Leucopleurus acutus. The sequence goes on along the minus strand of NC_139145.1, from coordinate 174,390,022 downwards.
AGGGCCTCTCGCACCCATTGAGTTGGAGTGTAAGTCACTGCACCATCCACCCTTAAGATGGATAGACACCTGCGCAAGGCCGAGGTGGTGGGGGTGCACTCAGTTACGGCCCGATGAAGCCCAGGGAGAAACAGGGCCCCCAGGTGGGTCTCCACCACACATGGGCCTCCACCCCAGAGGGGCCTCCACCACACATGGGCCTCCACCCCAGAGGGGCCTCCACCACACATGGGCCTCCGCGCCAGGTGGGCCTCCACCCCAGATGTGCCTTCACCACAGGTAGGCGTGCCTCCTCTGCCATGTGAAGCAGGAGGGAGGGAGTGACCCTGAGACACTTACCTGGAATCCAGCCAACGCGATCCACTGTGCAAGGTCTTCTTCCTGAAAGGCCGGCAGGCCGGGCGATGTCGGGGCGATGGCGGGATGGGTCCTTTCTTTTTCATTCATTGAAAATCAGTGGTTTGAAGCTAATCCCTCAGCACAAATACAATTACCTAATCGCCGTCTTCTGTGTTTCACCCCAGATGGTGACAAAGTGCCTGGGGTCTGACCCTCCGCACGGCACTCGAGTCCTTAAACACAAGTAGAATCGAAATGTGCTTTGTTTAGGCTCACTTAATGCAGAGCCTTTGGGGAGAGTCATAAAATTCCCAGTGGGAAAGGGAGAACTACCACTTCTGAGACTTTAGCGACACTGATCCGCTGTTCTAGACCCTTCTGTACAGAGCTTCTCACTTAACGCCCCACAGCCCTGGGGGGGGGACTTAGGCTTCTCCATCTGAGGGGAGTAAAGCTGAGAACCGGGGAGCTAAGGCCCCTGCAGGGCTACCCAGCACATCGGCCCTCCCCAAGGTCTGCAGACACCACGGCCCAGGGTCTCCCACAGCACTCGCCTGGTTCTTTTTTGGATTCTAGACCCAAGTGTCCCTCAATCACCCGAGGTTCCCATAAAACTAGCTGAGACCCCAGAGTTCTGAGTGACCCCCATCCAGGGCTGCAACAAAGACACCACCCTTCAGGGCCTCAGCCAGCAGGAGTCTTCACATGGAATAATTCACGTGGAGGACAGATGGAAGGAAGCCAAATGAACTGATTTATGGGGCTAAAATTCCATCTCCCTCTGCTTCATTGATTTTGTACTTGTCGTAATCATGGAAAATTCTTTTAAACAGGCTATAAAAAGATGTTGTTTCATCAGAGTGGGGCTTAGGTGCCACTCGGAGGCCCTCGGCTGTCAGCTGTTCGCCCTGCAGCCCGGGCCCTGCCCCGAGGTAGGAGGGGCGCGTCCGAGGCCCCCCCCCCTCTGCACAGGAGTCCTGCGCACCAGCCGCTCCCGCTGCGTTCATTGTGTTACCTTCGCTGGATCAGCTCCAGACTTCCAAATTTAGCAGTCCTCTGCTTAGGCACAGCTTCTTGGAGTCATCGCCATACCTTAGCGATGAGGGCAGCCCATTAAACATGATCTGATGGCTATCTGGAGTTTGAGCGATGTAGCTGACAGCTTAGAATGAAAGAAGATACATGAGTCCCCACAATATGTGCACACAGAGCGAGCTTGTTACAAACAGGGACGGTAGATTACATCTTTCCAATAAACCCGAGTTTCATCACCCGACTACTGCCCGACGCGAATCGGCCGGGCCTCTCTAATAACCGGGCTAATGAGGGGGCACTGGGGGCGGGGCACCAGGGACCGAATACGAGGAACACGCGAGCCGGGCGGAGGCTGCCAGCCGAGCTGAGGCAGCCGTTTAATCTAGTCTGTTATCCCAACGCGGTTTTGAGGAACAGTACACTGAACCCAGATTTTAAAGGATGAAAAAGGCATCCACCAATTCAGGGAGTGATGTGAATCTGGGGACGCCTTGAGTGGCCCCCTGCCCTCTCTGTGTTCTGGAAATATCAGGACTGTTGAGCTGAGCTCTCGTTCCTTCTGCCCTTGTCAGGTATTGGGTGGGAGGTGAGGGGCCAGGAAGGGCGGCAACCAGATTCCAGAGCCAGGCCAGCTTGTTACCTGCAACCTCAACACCCGAGGACTGCCCGGGCAGAATCAATTCTTCTCCAGAAAGTTTTTGGTGGAAACACTGAGTTTGCTCTTGGGCTAAGTGTCCTTCTTAACAAGTGGCGACACTTGCTCCGCCAGACCCCCTCCACCGCCCCCCCAACAGTGAGGCCCTTCTCATCAGGATGATAACATCAGCCCAGGTGCTGCAACAGTCTTCAAAAATCGTAAATCTTAACCTGTCACCTAAGGGAAGCGGAGAAAAAAGGTTAAACAAGTTTGTGAAGAACCTTTCCCAGGTGTTATTTTGCAAGTTGAGAGCTAATTGATGGTTCTGCCGTAATAGTTACAAGTGATAAAGATCGTGTAAACACTCCCCACTGGAGGGCACATCGGGGTGTCCCGGGGCCGCCGATGCCAGATGGAGACGGCGGCCTCAAGCGGGGGACAGCACCCTGCACTGTCTGATGGCTCTGAAAGCCTGATACTCTAATCCCACGGGAGTCAGAGTGGGGACAGTCCATGCGAGAAACAGAAATCTAGGATACTGGATGGCTAGGTAGAGGGGCCGCCTCCTGCCAAGGTCAAGTCCAGTGAGGGCAACGCTCTTCAAGCCAACCAGCTTATTAAGGAACAGAGTGGAGGAACTTGAATTCGCTCTTAGGACCCCATCTTTGCCTGCCCCAGGTCAGATTCTAAAGGGCATAAGATCCGTCCCTTTTCAATTTTAAGGCTAATAAGTCTCTTTGCAAGATGTGAAGGGGAAGGAAAGCTTTCCCATGGTCTCCCCGCAAAGCCCTGGGCCCGCCCCTGGGCCTCAGGGATGTAATTGGATTCCCCAGTGAGGGTGGGAGAGAAGCGATAAAGCAGGGTGACAATTGTCACACAAAAGCACAAAGCCCATTTACATTTTCATTGGTTTCACAAGAAGAAAATATGGAGCCGGTTGAGTTTTTCTAATTTTTGCCATCATTGAAAAATTAACATTTGCCTGAGTAAAGACCATGGTGTGTACGTCCATGATATCACCCCCAACTTAGAGGGAGTCTAGAGCATCAGAAAAATTAGAGATGATAACATTTTCATTTTCTCCTTTATATCCCGTAGGCTGGTTTTTAACTGCATTTGCTTGGGGATTTTTTTCTTATGAAAATAGTATTATATGTGACGTTCAGGCTTCCATACAAATGATGAAAACCACAGTGTCTTTGATGATATGTATTTGGAACCTATAAATAACACCAATTTAAATAAGTCCTGAAGCAACAACGGGCAGACGTTTAGTCCCATCAGATTCCATTCACTGCTCAGCTCGGTTGCGCTTCTGTTCCATCATTTGTAAATTAAGGAACGAATCACTGCCTATTTCAGCAGGATGGACACACCTAGATCCTGTATCTGCCTGGAGTGTGCTGCTTCGTTAAGACAGATTCCCTTCCACCCAAGAGGGCGCAGACGCCCTGGGACCGCGCTGGCTCCCGGCACAGGGGCCGGGGTGACTCGAACTTTGACATGGGAGTGAGAGACAGAAAGCATTTTGATGATGGAAATGCCTCGGGTTCCCACCCTCTCTTTCATTTGCCTCTGGAATTCAGCATCAATTTATCACAAGGATCTCTCCGTGTCAGCTCTTGCTTCACAGAATGCATGCTCCTGAAAATAGCGCTTAAAAGTTCTGATTATTTTAAAGTGATTAAGCTGTGTCTTTTTGTTGTCACTCTCATCTTCTGAACGACAAAGCGCTGGATCCCCATGCTGGCCATTTTCACAAAATCAACCTGGGTTTGGAACGGCGCACTCCCAGGGAGCTGGTGCGTGGGTAGGAGCGGGAAGCAGATGGTGCGTCCAGGCTGGTGAAATTTTCAGGTCAATTCTGGGCAACACCAAGGCCAGGACACCCCAGCCATTAGCAGCTGACAATCTGAACTAAAACCTACCCAATCTTTCAAATTCTCTCCTTAAAAAAGCAAAAGAACCATCCCCCCTCACCACCACCACAGACGAAGGGTTCTGGTAAAAAACAGCCTGCTGTGATACAGAAGTCCACATGGTAAAGTGAATTAACAGAGGAGAGACCACTGCGCCTCATGGGCAGGGATGGGGGCACATCCCAGACGTGAGGGGACGGTTTTCATGGGAATGAACGGTTTGTGGGCAGTTTTTCCCGGTGAGTCAGGCACAGCGCGGTCTGAGGCTTCTCAGGCTTACGCCGCTTCAATCTGTCTGATAAAAGTATTTGTGTCCGGGAGAGGATGAGAACAGTGAACCCAATTCACAGGCGTGGTTAAAGCAACAGAAGTGGTACCCAGGGCATCCCAGCTGTGGAGGCTCAGTCTCCAGCCATATGAGGAAGGTGGGTACGGGGGCACCTCTCCACTACTCAGCGCCCCCGAGACCAGGAGATGCCCTTGGCCCCTGGGCCTGGACTGCCCACCGACCCCCCACCAGGGGCGGCACCAGGAGTGGAAGCTCAGCTCTGGAGAAGGGGCGTGGCAGCACCTGCTACCCGGACACCGGGCAGCCGAGGGCCCCTCCTGAGATGGTCGCCAAGTGCCCACTCTGCTGTTTTCATTAGATAGACTCACCTTTTTTTTAACTTAATACAATTAATTTAAAACAAGTCTTTATGTCACTGCTGTAATCCGAATCATTTGTTAATTCTAAATGCAAGTCTGTTTAAAACAAACAATGTTATTAAATGCTAAAATTAAAATGAAAACAGTAATCTAGAGGATTGGTAAATCTAAACCATTTCTTAAGTGTTGCTCACTGAGGAAAGCAGGTTTCTCCACGGAAGAATGGACCTGTTTATGGTAAGTCGTGATAAGGGGCAATTGGCCCCATGTTCAGGTCCATAAGGTGCTGTTCTACATCAGATCAGCCGCCCTGGGATTCGTTCGTTTGGGGTGCCCCTCCTGCACGTGCCGGAAACTCACGGCTGGCGGGCATCTTCTGCAGGACCACACGGGCCCCTCACGCCCAGGACATGGGCTCTGCTGCAGACCCTCCCTTCTGCTTCCCTGCTTTTCCTCGAACGAATTTGTTCTCGGCAGCCCAGCAGAGCCTCCTAACTGCCCTTCACAGCATCAGTCCTGACCCCGAGGCCTCAGTCTGGACATGGTTTGCACTCTTACCAGAACTCACAGCCACACCCCCCAAATCAGGGAAACCGAGAAGTGCAAAGGTTTTTTCTAACAATAAATAAATAAATGTGTTTCTTTGGCCTTCCCTCCCCCCACCCCTCCCCCCTTCCCCGCCCCCTCCCCCTCCCTCACGCTGCTGCACATTCCCCTTCTCAGATGGGTCTGATACTGTGACCACCTCGTCCTGCTGGGCGTGGGCTCATCCTGCAGGGGGCGGCTGCTGACCCCCACCTTCAACCACATCTTGGGCTGCCAACCTCGGCCAGGCCAGTGGACCACGCAGCCCAAGCAGAGCACATCCCCAGAGGGGCCACGAAACGTTTGGCAGAGCCGGTGGGGGCAGCGTATTACAGAGTAACATCCAAAAGCATTTAAAATGCAGAAATAGCAGAGTCTTTGACTTGACAACTTTTAATGGGGCCAAAATATTGACATTAGAAACAGATCATCTGGCCCCACTAACAGTCGGACCCTCCAAACGGTTTTGAGTGGTCTAGGCATGCAGAGGCCTCTTCTAATTGGCTGGTGACCAGAGATCGTTAGTAAGTGTGGCCAACCCCACCCCCTGCGTAAAGAAAGCCCGAGGCAGCAGCATTCCAGGGCTGGGCCCCTGAAGGCCAGGCAGGAAGGCTGCAGCCCCGGCTTTACCACATGGGCGGCCGCCCTGAGTCTGTGCGCCTCACTTGCATCCTGTTATTTAAATTGAACGGACAAGTGCTCAAATTTCTGCTGCTCCTTTTCGTCATGAACTCAAGTGAAGCAGCTTTGCAGACTCTTATTCAGCCTCTTTTGCTATTTAAATGCATCCCCACCAAAAATGACTGTGAATGTGAGAAATGTTTGACTGCGTTTGTGAGTTAGAAAGTTCTAACTCACTGCTATGACTGAATATCTCCCTTCAATTCGATCATCAGATGTTCAAAGCACACCCTTTGTCTGCACTGGTCTTGCCTGCTCGTGTGGACTTGCAGCGGGAAGCACATTTTCAGATGGTACAAACAGCACGTTTTTCGCTCGCTGACTGAATTGTGCAGACCCCAGAAAGAGTGGCTCCCTTCGCTTACAGAGACTTAAGAACCAAAACCACGCGTAACTTTTATACTGCATTTGTAGCTCACGCTAATTAAAGAGAGAAGAAGAGGTCAGTAATAGAAGGGCAGTGATTTTTATTTGAAGAACTTTTCTGTTGTGACTAATACTCAACATTCTATGCCTCGTGCTAAATGGAGCTTAACCGAGAGAAAGCATCACATCTGGAAAAGATGGGGAGATGGTCATAAAGGAGACGAGGATGAGAAATTCTCTCGGAACGCGGGTGAGGGGCAGGCTGCTCTGGGGCCAGGAGGGACGTCTCTGGACAGCAACGAAAACTTTGTTTGATTGGTCATTTTTAAGTTATCAGCATAATAAAGTTTTAAAAACCTCTCTCTGCCCAAGAAAAAGAAAGCAAAACTACTCTCTTTTGAGTTTATAGGATTTAAGTGGCACTACATACTTATGTTTTCTTTGAGGACAAATGCTTAAATATTATTTTTATTTTATTTTTATTAAATTGCATTTCCTTTAAAAGTTGGTCTGGGTCTTTTTGTTCCCACCCACTGTGTTCAGGAAATCCCAAGAAGAGGGAAATTATAGAACATAGTGAAAGATATAGACCAAAACATACCCTCATATTTTAGACATTTTTGCTTTCATAAAAGGAAGAGAAACTCATCAATGTTAGAAAAGCTTCTGTTCAGTTTGACTTTCGAGGGGTTTCAATTTCCATAAAGATGTGGTTTTGAATATATATTTTTCAATGAAACCTGACTTGTTTCAAGTGATTTGGAGGCATGGGTTCTGTTCTTTGTGGATGGGAGAGATTTATTTCCCTAGAAACCACAGAATGCCAAATCTCCCTGTGAATGATAGATCCTCCTGTCTCTCCCCTCCCTGGAGCCTGCCCTGTCCAACTGAGAAAAGATAAACCCAGTGATTTATTCGGGGAGCACCCAGCTTTGCTCGGGGGTAAACAGGGCGCTCCTCCCGTGAGGATGCAGCTGGAGCAAACCAATGGTTTCGCTGGGCTGGGAAAGTGCATCCCTCCCCAGCCTACTATCAGGTCCGCAGAGGGGAAGCATCTCATTTAACTAAAAGAATAAGATAAATGATCGTCTGTGACTTTTACTCAAAGTAATATTTCAACTCTTGTACCTTTCTAGTACATTTCCTTTGTTTTTACAACTGTTCCCTAATCTGAAAGAGTTTGCCATGTCAGCAATAAATGAGAGTTAATAGTATATGCCCTTTATGGGGAGAAACATATACATAGAATTCAGTCATGAGAAGAAAATTAAAAACCTGCTTAATCAGCAAGAGTTAGAATGTTTTACAATATCAGAGGAGCTAATATATGGCAGGTACTGTGTCTACCCCAAAGTCTTAACATAACCTATAGGAATAGCTGCATGATTTCATGATTTTCTCCCCAATGTTAACCAAAGGACCCCAGTGATGCTGAGTGATTAAATACAGGCAGACCTTGGAGATATTGTGGGTTAGGGAATGAAACGAATATCACGATAAAATTAGTCACACAGAATTTTTGGTTTCCCAAAAGTTTTGTTTACACTGTACTGTAGTCCATGAGTGTGCAATAGCTTTATGTAAAAAAAAAAAAAAACAATGTACATACCTTAATTAAAAAATACTTTGTTGCTAAAAAGTGCTAACCATCATCTGAGCCTTCAGTGACTCATAGTAGCAACATCAGAGATCACTGATCACAGTTACGCGTGAGACATAAATAATCATGAAAAAGTTTGAAATATTTTGGGAGTTACCAAAATGTGACTCAGAGACACAAAGTGAGCAAATACTGTTGGAAAAATGGTGCCGATAGACGTGCTGGGTGCAGGGCTGCCCCAAACCTTCAATTTGTAAGGAACCACAACACCTGCTAAGCACTGCAAGGGGAAGCACAAGAAAATGAGGTCCACCCCTACTGTCCACACACAGTTCTCAGGAGAGAAGGAGCCAGGGGGATCATTCACATCTCTGCATTTGATGATGTTAGAACCTGCTGTGTGGGTTCCAATGTCACCAAATCAGAATAAAGAGTCCAGGAACAGAGTAAAGCACAAAGGAAAATTTGTTAATTGGTAAGTTAATCTCTCAAATCACTGACTTAAAGAATGAATTTTTTTGTAAATGGTGTGGGGTTCACCACTTGGATAAAGATGCAATTTGATCCCTACCTCACACTGTATATCCCAAAGAATGGCACCTGTATTACAGATTTTAAGTTGAAAAATAAAACCATAGGTATTAGATGACAATTAAAATCAGAGGTTGATTCACTTCTAAAATTAAAATGCAAGGGGAGATAACTTTTCAAATTATGGCTTAAAATCCAAAAGCAATAAAATATTGATGAATTCACTACAGTTGTTTTTTTTTAATGTTGATGTCAAAAATAATCACTATAAGAAAATGCAGAAGCCAAATGACAAACTGAGAGAAGAAACAGTTGTCATTTATAGTGTAGACAAAGGGTAATATTGTGAATATTAACAGAGTTTTTAAGGTTGGAGAAGAGGACCAAAAACTTACAGAAAAATAGACAAAAGACAAGATATGCTTAACTTTTCAACTTCACTCAAAGTAATTTAAAAATCTCACCGATACGTTGTTTCTCCTGTATCAGAGCGGCAACATTTCCCCAAATTCGACAACATTCTCTATAGAAATGGGCACAGTCATAATTGCTGGCCATCAGAATGTATTCACAGAGGGTAATCACAGGGATTGTATCCAAATAGCAAACATGAAATCAACATTAAAAAGCAAAGTTCCTGGTCCTTTGGTGAGGAAGTTAACTCTTTCCTTTTAATTCTCAGAAGGTTTGGGGATTTTTGTAAAGTGTCTTTCCTATCATTATAGAACCGATTTCTGAGATTATAAAGGGAAGGAAATAGAATCTCTTCTATTTTTAATTTTTAACCATTCTTTCCTTAATATTTTATTTAATAGATCTGTCAAGATACTAATTCAGACACTATAAACCTTGGCCAAGTTTTGAAAGAGGTAGTCCCCCGCCAGGCCCAACGATGCACCCACCTGAACCAGGAGAGGGAGAAAATGATTCTCTAGGGGCTCGTGGGATAGAAGAGCAGTGAGACCCCAGCCTCACCTGCTTAGCCTCACCTGCAGAGGCTTCTGGTAGCCAAGCTTCGTGACCCCAGGGGGCAGCACTCACTCGGTTCAGGAGAGGGGGTCATGGATTAACAATGAACTGGACTTTGGTTTTCGTGTTAAAATTTAGATTTCATTTTATCTTAATTGTAAAGATAATTTAAAAGATTTGTTTGGGGACACTAAAATGTCTTGTCCCGCAAAGTTTGGACCGGTCACCCCTCCAGGCAAATCAGTAGTGAATTCCTTTGTTCTTCCAGGTGGAGTTATGGAAGGTTGTGTTTCCTCTTGAGAGGGTCATGGTGGCATTTACACCACTGGTGTGTGGCAAGTAGTAGGTTACTGCTGAGGAAGGAATCCCCATTTCGTTTCTGATGTGATTAAAAGGTCATGTCCTCAGTGTGAAGAAATAGCAGTGACACAAGCAGCTGGGACGCTATTTCAGACCATAACCTGACCTGTGGTCACACAGGAAGCGGATACTGATCAGTGCATTTTCCCTCCCATGATTCTATGCATTTCAGGGAGGCAAAAAGTAGCAATGTGAATGTTATTTAGATGCCAGTGTTTTCACGAAGATCACAAAACAAAGCCTAGAATTGTGAGATCACATGCAACAGTGGATTACTGTGACTGTCTGGGGTTTTGTATGAAGTCTCACAGAAGACAATCACACGCACAATTACACACATGCCCACCCACTCACACACACGTGTACACACACGCACATGCACGCATGCACGCACTCCCCTGAGCACAGACCTAGCTATTGCCTTCTGTTGGGTCCACCCCAGACACGGCCATGACTTTGCAGCCTCATGGGGTGAGAGGCCATCCCCGGAGTTTTCAGCAGGCCCAGGAAGGCACTCTTGTGAATTAAACAGCTCCCTCCTGCATGCACATCAGCTGTGAGTCCTTCCAGCATGTGCTCTGAGTTTCGACACTCGAGGGTCTAGGCTGAGCTAAGCTGCTGGACCAGGAGTGGACGCCCCTGCCAACCTCCAGCTTCCAGCCTCCACTCTGTCTGACCTATCCCCCCACTCACAGCCTTGCTTGTAACCCCACGCCCCGCGGCTTCCCACCCTTTGCAGGACAAAGGCGGCTGTGCTGGGGGTGCGGCCTGCCAGCCTGGCCTCTAGCTCCTCTCCAGCCCTCCGACCCGCACCCCTGGGTGCCCTTGCCCCCCCAGTGTGCCTCCCCACACGGGCCTGCCCTGAACCCTTTGGGCAGCTCCTGTGACACCTCCCAGAGCTTCTCAGAATGGCTGTCCCTCCTCTGACACTCTTGTCCCAACGTCTGCTCTCAGGGTGACGGGCGCCTTGCTGGGAACAGAGTAGGTGCTCAGTAAACACCTCCCAAGTGGAAGGGGGAATGAGTAGTACAGATTCTGCCACTTCTCCTGAATCCAGGCAATCTTTAGATTAACTTCCAGAGACCTGAGGAACTTCATCAAACACTCCCATTATCAGTAATATCTTAGCCATACCACAGAATGCTTTATCTGGCAGTAGAGTAAATAAGAGATGGAAATTTACATACTTCATATTTAACTGCCTTTCTTTCAAGAGTCCCCGATCAAAACAATACAAGGATGATGACTAGAATGCTAAGATATTTATTCATCAGCACACAGTGAAAGCCAATATGATGGCTCCCAAGAGGCACTCTTAGTTGCAGAAACAGACATAGGTTGTGGTCCCTGCTCTCAAGGGAATTAGAGTCTGGTGGTCCTAGTGGACCCCATCAGCCTCTCCCAGGCACATGCAAACTAAGAAGAGCTGTGAAGCCAGCGTGAAGAGCTGTTTCTCCACTCTTCATCCAGGGTAACGTGCATGAGTGAGCCGTCCTCATTCTTCACACACTGCTCAAACTCCAGCAGGGATCCTACAACCCTGGTAGCAGAGTCTGAGTCTTAGAGACAGGAAAAGTCCTAGAAAAGCACTCCATCTTCCATAGCCCTCGAGCCTATCCCTGGATCTCTTCCTACTCAGAAGTGGTCCACGGATCCTCAGCACAGCACACCCGGGAGTTCCTCAGAGGTGCAGAGCCCAGGCCTGCCCAGACCTAGGGACTAATCCAAACCCGCATCCTCACAAACGCCCCAGGTGATTCCTGGGCACCTCGCAACCCCACCCAGGCTGGGGATGAAGCCTGCTGCTCAGCACAAACACGACTCGTGGACAGAACGCGGCCCCCCCTGCACAATCCTCCCATGTGAAGTCACAGCCCAAAAGAGGGGACGCAAAATCCCCGCCTGGCAGCATCTACCGTGTGTCCCCAAACGGCTCCAGCGTTGCCCTGACCACTTCTGCCACCACCCACCTTTCCACTCTGACCCCCCAACCTTCACTTCTGGGGCTCCTTGTCGACCTCACTCTGCCCAGAGTTTCCTATTTATCGATTTCATGAGAAAACACTGTCTGAGACCCCGGAGGTGGTGGGAGCAGGGTGTTGGTGAGGGAAGACTCGTATTCAGAAGACGCTGTTTCGGGGTCCCCAAGACATCCTCCACATCCAACGATCCCCTGTGAGGACTCCCAGCGCTCGGTCATGAGTTATTCCAACCGCGGGACACAGACCACAGTCAGCAAAGGGAAAGGCACACAGGGTGAAGTGCAGGGGGACCAGGTGGGAGCTCCCAGAGTCCTCACCCTCGGCGTCCCAAGACAGGCTGAATCCCCCAGCAATGCATGGTGACACAGGGACCCCCATTAGAGACTCAGGGCCAGGGATTTTATGGGGGCTGGTCACGTGGGCTCCTTCTGTCCGGCACATGCCAGACTCCCAGCAGGAAGGCAGGACTCAGTGCGAAGCCAGGATTTGTACAGTTTGGACACACTGAGGCCCTTTATCAGTCAGGGAGATGAGAAGTCTCCCGAGATCCGTTTCCCATGTGCCACAGAAGGCCAGCCTTGCGAGCAGACCTTTCTAAACTGAGCTAACCCTTTTCTGCACAGATGCATTCATTTCCTTCAAAAGATTTTGGAATACGGACATTATTACCCATGAAATTTGCAGTTTTAAGTTGAAATGGCAGAAACTTAAGTTACATCGTGTAAAGAAATCCCTGATAGTAAAGGGTTAGAAAAAGAACAAACATATTTGGGGGCAGGTTGGTCATTGTGTGTCTCCCTGTTACAGCTACCATCCCAGGATCTACAATAATGTCCCATCGATGAAAAAAATCATAACTCTTTGGAAATTAACAGAAACCCCAGTATACAGGAGTCCCTAGCGTAATAACAGAGAGAAAAATTCTCTGTCCCCAGGCCGGAGTCACAGAACCCTGGAGCACCTCCCCCCTGGTGACGATGACAGTAATTACCACCTACAGTCTACAGACTGGTGACAGTAATTGCCACGCCAAAGGCAGTCTGGCAAAGTTTGAACTTAACTACCATTGCCTGTACTGTTTTTTTTTTTTTAACCTCTTTATTGGGGTATAATTGCTTTACAATGGTGTGTTAGTTTCTGCTTTATAACAAAGTGAACCAGTTATACATATACATATGTCCCCATATCCCCTCCCTCTTGCGTCTCCCTCCCACCCTCCCTATCCCACCCCTCTAGGTGGTCACAAAGCACCGAGCTGATCTCCCTGTGCTATGCGGCTGCTTCCCACTAGCTGTCTACCTTACGTTTGGTAGTGTGTATATGTCCAGGACTCTCTCTCGCCCTGTCACAGTTCACCCTTCCCCCTCCCCATATCCTCAAGTCCGTAGGTGTGTGTCTTTATTCCTGTCTTACCCCTAGGTTCTTCATGACATTTTTTTTTCTTCTTAAATTCCATATATATGTGTTAGCATACGGTATTTGTCTTTTTCTTTCTGACTTACTTCACTCTGTATGACAGACTCTAGGTCTATCCACCTCATTACAAATAGCTCAATTTCGTTTCTTTTTATGGCTGAGTAATATTCCATTGTATACATGTGCCACATCATCTTTATGCATACATCCGATAATGGACACTTAGGTTGTTTCCATCTCCTGGCTATTGTAAATAGAGCTGCAATGAACATTTTGGTATATGACTCTTTTTGAATTATGGTTTTCTCAGGGTATATGCCCAGTAGTGGGATTGCTGGGTCATACGGTAGTTCTATTTGTAGTTTTTTAAGGAACCTCCATAATGTTCTCCATAGTGGCTGAACCAATTCACATTCCCACCAGCAGTGCAAGAGTGTTCCCTTCTCTCCACACCCTCTCCAGCATTTATTGTTTCTAGATTTTTTGATGATGGCCATTCTGACTGGTGTGAGATGATACCTCATTGTAGTTTTGATTTGCATTTCTCTAATGATTAATGATGTTGAGCGTTCTTTCGTGTGTTTGTTGGCAGTCTGGATGCCTGTACTGTTTTTATCGATTGTTCAGAATAAGAACCAATCTTGATTCGGCTAACATCACACTTGAGGTCTTCCCCACGGCCAAGCTCCTATTTTTATTCCATTATTAAGAACCCAAGACCACGGATGGACCCAGAGGAAACGTCCCCGTGGCCCTCGCTCACGTGCTACAGAAGGAAGCGTGACAGAAGTCTATTTGACTCTCTTCTGACCAGCCAAAATGTTAGCATCGTCTGACAAGACCAAAGCCGGTGAAAGCTGGGGTTGGTAAAGTAAGAATTGTAATAAAGAGTGAACCTAAAACACGGTTCCATGCTTCACATTCCCCCAGCGTCACTTGCATTTCAGTTAAAATGGGAGGAATACGGAGGCTGCTGAGGAACTCACAGATGTTTCCAGGAACGGACATATTTTTATACTTCACCTGCACTTAAGGTTGCTTGAAAGCATTATTTGTCATTTCTTTCCGAACAGACATGAGTGTCTGCTCACAACATCCACTAGACAGGATCTGGTCAGACAGTAACTGCAGAGGCTCCAGAAGGCCTGTGTGTGGGAGGGGCAGACACCCCCTGCGTAGCTGAGCTTCTTGTCGGGGCTGAGCTTGGCCTCCCGTGTGCCTGGTTTGGAAGCGTTGCTGCTTCAGTCCCTGGAGCCCACCTAGGGCAGGGCGTGCTGTGGCAGCCACAGGGTGGCTCCACTGCAGAGGAAGCATTGCCCATCCTTGGCTGGGGAAGGCCACTCCTGGTGCAGTGGCCTGAGTTGTGGTGGAGACGCTCCAGGAGGCCCTCCACCACAGCCGGGCTCGGCCGCCCTGAGTAGAGCTGGCGGGCCTCAGGCAGGCAGCCAGGGGTGAGGACCCCCACTCACGGCAGAGTAAATACCCCAACCCTCTCCGCTCATCCCAAACCACTGAAGCACGCTGGCAGAGTCCACGTGGTTTAGATCACCCCGTTATCGCCATCCTCTCAGTGAGCTTTCTCCTCTACCATCTGGTGACAATATCACTGTGATTTAGCCAAAGTTTTCTGTCTCCAGGTTAAAGACTCAAAATTTTCTCAAGGTGCCATTTCCCCTTAACGGGGTGAGTCACGTCCCCGTAGGAGCACCAGAACTAACCTTCAGAAAAGATGCTCAACACGACCTTGTAGGATGTGAAATGCCTCCCTCGAATTTTCCCTATGGCTTGCCATATTTGCACTCTGAAACTTATATGTTGGAAAACAAATATGTTTTCCTCTTAGATGTGTTTTAAAAACATCCGTGCTTGAAGACCATTGTGAAGCCCTTGGTTTCAACCTTTTGTACCATTGTACATTGTACATTGTACCATTGTAAAGCAATTATACCCCAATAAAGAAGCAGAACAAATTTAGAGGCTGCTGTCCAGGGCCCTGTGGCTGCAGGCAGGTCCCGGCAGGTGTTTGCCTGAAAGTAGGTCACCAGAAGCCAGGGCAAATCGGGACAGCTCCCCATGCTATACAAATGAACCCCATCAAAGCACGGTGGCAGAGGTATCTATCAGGAAGGCAGCATTCTGCGCCCCAGCCATCCCCACTCCTGGAGCTGGAAGGGAAACCCAGTGGCTGACTCAAAAACGGACGAAAACCTCACGTAGAGGCGACATTCGGTGTCAGGCTGTGTCCTTGAGGGAAGCGGAAGAGTCCTTCAAATGCAAACAGGTGATAGTTCTTCAGAAACAGGAGACTTCAAAAGCCGGTGTTCCCCGGATCGCCTAATGCAAAGGTGGCAAAGTCCTCAGAGCGCCCCCAGCAGGGGAAGTTTCCCTCTGAGGCCCCTCCACAAGGGGCAGTGCTGGTCAGGGGGGGCCCACTGGGGAGAAGACTGCAGGATGGCGGTGCAGGGCCCAGCTTGGCCTCACCTGGAGCAGCCCCCCGACCCCTGGTACGAACACAGTGAGTTTCCGAGAACGGTGTGAGTTGAACAAGGGCTTCTGTGCCCCACAAAAATTAAGCATTCTGTTTCACAGATAAGTAAACAAAGGTCCCCAGGGATCAGCGCCCTCCTAGGGAAACAGAACTAGGACTCAGCTCTTTCCACTCAGCCCCGCAGCTCCAGTGATAACAAGAACGTGGGCCCTGGGAAGAGAGTCAGGGATGGTGACCAGGAGGCACTGGGTGACAGTGAGGCTGAGAGGGCCCGGGCAAGGGTCGTTTGGCGGGGGGGGGGGGGGTTGTTTATCCTTTGCTTATTCCTCTTCTGGTCCATGATGACAGGGCCAGTCGCATCATGGCCCCCCAAAATGCCCACGCCCGGCTTCTCTGGAACCTGTGACAACGCTGTGTTTGGTGACAAAGGAGTCTCTGCAGAGGGGATTAAGGTAACAGCATCATACAGACTGCCCGGTAGGCAGAATCTCATCTTGTGAGTCCTTAAAATAGAGACTTTCCTTGCCTGGAGGCAGGAAAGCTGCAGGTGTTTGAAGCATGAGAGGGACGTGACCGGCCATTGCTGGGGGGGCAAAGGGACAGCAGGAGAAGCGCTGGGGGCAGGGCGTGGCCCTGCAGGAGCACAACAGGCCCTCAGCTGATCTCCTGCAGGAACACAGACCTCAGTCCTACAACCAGGACTACCTGAATTCTGAAAGCGACAGGAGGGGCTTGGACGTGGATTCATGTCAAGAGCCTCCAGAAAGGGGAGCAGCCCCGCCAAGACTTTGATTTCGGCGTGTGAGTCCCCGAGCAGAAGACCCAGTGCAGCCAGGGGTCCCTGGACTTCCGAGCTACAGAACTGTGGATTAATACACGTGTGTGGTTTCAAGCTGCCAAGTCTGTGGTATCAAACATCATTACAGCAGCAACAGAAAACTAATTCAGGTGACGAAACGTCCTGGAGACACTTAGTAAGGAGGACTCAAGAGATGCTATAGGGGAACACCAGGGAGGCCCCATTAAGTCAGCCAGGCTGATTCTTGCCTCCTTAAAAATCAGGCAGTAAAGGAGAAGTCACCATTCTGAAAGAAAGGAACTCATGGTCCCTAGAACAACTTACTCACATAGAAGAAGATGACACAGAGGTTAAGTTTTTTGGTTTTTTTTTTAATTGACCACTTCCATACAAAATTTTGGGGGCCAGATGAACAAAATCCCTTTCATGATGATGATGATGATAATAACAGCAGTAAATATTTGTGCAGCACTTAAAAATCTGTGAGATCCTTTCACATCACTATTCCCTTCCATCCTCCACATTCCATGAGACATGTATTATTATTTATGTTTTATAAAACATATACATGTACAAGGGGGTCACCAAGAGTCAGAGAAAATCAGGGAAGTTCCCCACGTCACACACGTAGGCTTGAGCTCCACCGGGGCCGTGGCCTCCTTCGTGCAACGTCATCTCAGCTCCTGGAGAAGCAGCAGATCCCAGGCAAAGTGGTCCAGAGTCCCTGAGACCCCCTTTCCTTACGGCTTCCCAGACTCCCTCTCCACCCACATCCCCAAACTTCTTCCAGATGTTCCAGGAAACTCCGCTCCCTCCCCAAGGGCTTCCCCCTTCCCCAGGCCCAGGTCTTCAAACTCCGGGCTCTGCAGCCAGGCCAGCCATGGCCATCCCTTCCCCCACATGGACTTTCCCTTTCCTGGCCAGCGTCGCTGCTGAGAAGTGGTTCCCGACGGTGCCCCACACGTCCCCAGCTGAGCGTGCACCCCACCGTGAAACTCACAGCTTCTGCCTGATGGACAATGCGAGCCTGCCTGCCCCCGGGCTCCAGCAGCTTGGGGGGCTCTCGCTTTGTCTCCCCAGGTCCCAGCCGGTGTTGGACCAGCAGGCACATGATCCTCACTGCCACACAAGGGGAAGAACAGCATCGTCGCCCTGGCCTGTACCTTTGAACGACAATTCCAGGCCAGACCACCTCTCCTCTCTCCAACCAGGAGTCCCAGTACCAGCTGCAAGGATATAAACTCCGACACCCCCGCTTGCCACCTGTGCTCCTATATTGACGTTGTGACTCCCTACTAGGGCTCAGACATTATGCTCCGTGGTGAGGACACGATTAAAAGCAGCTCGGGAGGCTGTCGGTCTTACAGAAGAATGTGTTTGCGGTGAAGTAAAGCGTGGAAAGGGGGAAGGGGCTCTAGGAGGGGCATGAGGTCCAGTCGGTGTGCCTGTGGAAGAGCCGACCCCAGGCAGTTCAAGGACCCTCCTCCTCCGAGTGCCCTCTTCCAAGTTTACAGCGAGATGGTGTGTCCTGCTCCCTGGGGTTGGGCGGGGCCCCGGGACTCATTCTAGGAAGGCTCTGTGAGTCCCTTCGGGGCGGAGGTATTTAATAGGCAGGACAAGACACCCCTGCAGAACTTTCTTGCCTTTTGCACAACAATTGGCAACATTCAAACTGGGTCCTTGAAAGATTACGATGAGCACAGCTTGGAGATTCAGGATGAGAAAGAAATAAATCTGTGGTTTTAAAGTATGGACATTTTAGGTTTGCTTGTCACTAAAAAATAGCTTACCGTAAGTGACACTAGAATTGGTACCAGCGCTGGGATGCTGTCACCACAGAAAATCTGAACTATGTCGCGCCGATTTAGGGGTTAGCTGTCAGCCAAGGAGGAAGCTCGTACTGGAGTTTGTAAGGGTGCCAGTCCGTCCTATGAGGTGGTGAAATATGTGATGAAGCCCTCGCCTAGGGCAACATGGATGGCATGTAATATACCTAGTAGACTGAAGGGATTGCATGATGGAAGGTTAGCATCATCTTATTGTTAACCTAGTTACTTTGGGCTGCATTGGAGATAATACTACAGGAAAGGTTTGAGCTCAGAAAAGAAAATGAGGAGTAGAGATCTGAGCCCAGAAATTAAGGGGCTTTCAGAATTGGAAGGTACAACTTCTTCTCATCAAGGCATGGCCACCAAGCCCGTCGTTAAAACTTCAGAATAGATGCAAAGTCCTGTTGCCAGTGGATAAAATGTCTTGGGCACATGACTAAAGGTGTCCCTCCCACCAGAGCCAGACAGGCTTATGCAGATGGAGAGACAGAGACCCGGATGGAGAGATTGGCCAGGGGGCAAAAGAGTAAAGACAGCAGATCTAAAATGGACATGAGGAAATGGGCACATAGAGCTGAATGGGATCATATAAGTAAGACATTCATTATGTTTTGTGCTTTTTGTTTTTTTTTAATTTTGGTAAAATGTACATACATAATATTTGGCATTTTAACCATTTTCAGGTATACAGTTCAGTGGCATTAAGGACATTTACATTGTTGTTCAGAGTCCCACCGTCCATCCCCAGGACTCTTTCGTCTTCCAAAGCCAAAGCGCTGTCCCCATAAAATACTCATTCTCTGTTCCCTCTCTTCAAGCCTCTGACAACCACCGTTCCACTTTCTGTCTCTATGCATTTGAAAGTTCTCGTAAATGGAATCACAGTGCTTGTCTTTTTGTGATTGGCTTATTTCACATCTCATTATGTCGTCAAGGTTCATTCGTGTTGTAGCCTGTGTCAGAATTTCCTTCCTCTTTGAGAATAAATAATATTCCATCATATGGATGGACCACATCTTTTTTATCCATTCATCTCTCAGTGCACACTTGGAGTGCTTCCACATTTTGGCTACACTGCAATGAACATGGATGTACAAATATGTCTTCTAATCTCTGTTTTCAATTCCTTTGAGTATTTACCCAGGAGTAAAATTGCTAGATCACATGGCAGTTCTAATTTTAATTTTTTGAGGAACCTCCATACTGTTTTCCACAGTGGCTACACCTTTTTACGTTGCCACCAACAGTGTACAAAGGGATCCAACTTGCCTACATCCTCGTCAACTCTTTGCTAGTTTCTGAACCTTTTTGGTAGTAGCCACCCTCATGAGTATGAAGAGGTACCTCACTGTGGTTTTGATTTGCATTTCCCTAATGATTAGTGATGTTGAATATCTTTTCATGTGCTTATTGGCCATTTGTGTGTCTTCTTTGAAGAAATGTCTATTCAAGCCCCTTGACATTTTACAAATTGTTTGTTTCTTCGTTGTTGAGTTGTACCACTTCTTTATATATTCTAGATATTGCCCCCTTGTCAGATATGTGATTTGCAAATATTTTCTTCCATTCTGTGGGGTACCTTTTTACTCTGTGTCCTTTGATAAACAAGAAAACTTATTTGGTTGAAAGATAACTGTCCTTCCAAAGAAACCATAAACTAGGGTAAAAAGACTGTAAAAGTTAAATGACATTTGCATGTAAAACACTTAGCATAATATTTAACACATAATATTTAACGTATTGTCGTGTTCAGTAGGGGTTAGTTTTAGTGTGTACTTATTCTAATAATAAAACCATTGCTTTAAAAGTTTCAGAACTTTAAAATATTTCCTTTTGGAATCATTTTATAAAACACATGTTTAAAATTTCAAAGATAATCTGTCTCATTATTCATAAACACATTTTATTTTAAGGCCCCCAAAAAACAGTACTGCTTTATTAGTTATGGATTTTGCATTGAAATTTTCTTTACCTGCTAAGTGTTAAGAGACTTTGGGTTAGTTCTATGTACTAAATCTACTCTAAACCAGAGAATATTTGCCGTCACTGAAGTACATAAAACCATAGTACAGTGGAGATTCTGACAGCTCTGATCTCCAGTATCACAGCTTAAAATGGGCCTTGGGTTAAATGTCTTCTTTAAGAGAGAAAATATAAATTTAAAAGCATAGTTCAGGTCAATATACAAACAACAGCCTTCTCAGTTGCCTTGTGCAACTGAGAAAACTCTACTGAGATCCTCAATATTGTAACTGTGGTGTCGACACCCTCTGGTCCTCTGACGAGCCTGGACGGGAGGCATGTTCTCCTCTCCCGTCCGATCTGTAGCTGAGTCACAGCCAGCGTCACCCACCGTAACCATTTGCAGGATTACGTGGAGAGGCATCAGAAACCCAAAGGTGATTTTGATGCTGTGCCACCGTTGAGCTGATGATGGGCATTCCGTGTCACCGACAAAGGTCTGTAGTGACCCGAATAGGAGAGAAGTTATTCGTTCATTCAACCAGCAACTCTGAAGCTGGCAAGTGTTCCATCCTGGGAATGAAGTGTGCCTGGGTAAACAGTGATTCGATCAACCTGAAAACTATGCATGCTATGATGGAAACCAAGGTCTTCTTGTTGTTAAATCGCTACAGAACAAGAGCCTTTCTGTTTATACCCGTTATCTGAAGATGGATCATTCTGACTGGTGAGTTCAACAGCCAATCATTCAATCATGCGCTTCTTCAAAGACAATTTGCATAACTCAATCTGGAAACGTAGAACTGAGTGAAGTGCTAACAAGCTGATCGTTTCACCTGGGTTTTCTTGCAGAAATATTGCTGCATTCGCTTCAGCGCTTCTATTTCTGTTTTTTCTTAAGCTCCAACCCTTAAATAATGATATACTTTGAGCAAGTGGCTGGCACGGTCTGTGCAGTGACACGGTCCTCTCGGCCAAAATAAATTCAGACAAAGAAATTAAAGTCTGCCTCTTTGAAATGCTCTGAGCTGCCCAAAGCCAGCGGTGAACATAAACTATAAAATCCACAGACGATGGATTCATTGGCTCACTCCACATCACAAAATTACCGAAAGCCAAAGAAGAATCAGATGAACGCCAAAGACCACATCTCACATGACATGATATTCTCAGGACGGCAGATCAAAGAGAACCTTTAGGAATGGAATTTAGCTTAAGTGGAAACTGGCAAAAGGACTTTGTGTAAAGGTTGTTGAATGAGACGACTCTTCTGGAAGTCACCACATTACCTGCTTGTTTTTCGTCCATTTCCCATGGACAGAAGCGTATTTGGGGAGATTTTAAAATTATCCCTGACTTGAGACTAAATAACAACTGGGTTCATTCCATTTATAGCTGAGGTAGAAATAGGACAGTCGGGCTGACAAGTAAGCCATGGAGTTTGCCATTCCCTAACCCCGCTCAGCCCCACAGCCTCCAAGAGCCCGGCAGTCAATATAAAGTAAGAAAAATGCAGTGCATGGGGGCTCCAAGCAGCTCACTGACTATGCTTGGAAAGCATTCTTTCTCCTTCTGAGATTAGTTTGGAAGATAAAATGCCCTTTCCTTCACAAAATGCAATGACAGGAGAGAGTCATAGTTGTGCTTTCTGTTTATTTTTAACATCTTTTTTGGTTTAAATAAAAGTTGGCAACCTTTCCTGCAGCCTACAATACAGTTATTTTAATTACCAGTTCTTGAAAATTGAGACGCTCCAATCCATTCTCACAGGAAGCAAAAGCAATTTGCACTATGGTCAGGGCTTTGGGTTTGAGGAAAGTGGGCGGTGGAGACAGAGGGCGCGGTGGGAGGAGAGATGCAGGACAAGCTCTTGTTCCCCTGGGCTCAGGCACGCCTCGGGAGCTGGACGGCTCCCCCGGGCCCTTTGCCCCTCAACCCTCGGTGGGTCCATTCCTTTGTTCCAAACGCAACAGTGAAGCAGCCGGTGGGGAGCAGCCGTGGAGGCGGAGAGTCTGAGGCACCAGGGAAAATTCTGACACATGGTTTCCGCTGGATGAAGAGGTCTTGCAAAGGGAAGACATCCCTCTGGATGTGGAGTGATATCCAGCCCAGTTAGCTATAGACTCCACACATCAGGCCGTATAGAGCCTATGGGTGATGACGTAGCCCTGGTGGTGTCCTGCCAAAGATGCATAAATCTGGTGGACCGCGTACTGTCAGAGCTGCTGTGAAAGGCCAGCCAATCCACCCGTGGAGATGTGGCTGCCGTGCTCAGTGTGGAGGCCCCACTTAGCCCTGCAAACACTCTACCCAGTTACAGCAGCCATGGCAGCCAGACACAAAGGCAAGCAGAACTTTGAGATGAATAACTTCCAAACGCCAGGGCCTGGCAGCCTTGAAAGGCTCCGGTCTGTAGCTCGTCTGCCCACCTGTAGCTTGAAGGAAGTCTGGGTGGCCTTGACTGATACCTGCAGTGGTCCACACTGGAGGCCAGCTGGCCTCACCAGGCTCTGGCCGCAGGTACACCGCGTACAATGAATCCACTCATATAATCCTACTGCTTAGACTCGCCCACGTTCTGTGTGTTATCTCAGTGCTGAGAATTTAAAAGAAAGAAATGATGGGTTGACCAGAAAAAGCTAAACAGAGCGGGGGACTTAGAAGCTTAGGCTCCCATCTGTACCTCCAGGTCCCATCATCAAAAAAGCCATGCAGGGGGCTTCCCGGGTGGCGCAGTGGTTGAGAGTCTGCCTGCCGATGCAGGGGACGTGGGTTCGTGCTCCGGTCTGGGAAGATCCCACATGCCGTGGAGCGGCTGGGCCCGTGAGCCATGGCCGCTGAGCCTGTGCTCCGCAACGGGAGAGGCCACAACAGTGAGAGGCCCGCGTACCACCCCCCCCCCCAAAAAAAAAAAAGCCATGCAGGTCACTGAGTTGATGAGTAGAGATGTTGAGACCCTGCCTGGAGAGCCAAGGTCATGTAGACAAGCAGAGATGCCCACAGGCATCACAGGTGTTGGGAGGGGGCCAGGAGGAGCTCGACCCTCCCTCTGAAGAAGATCCCCCCTTATTAGCCAGAAGTCCTTTTACCTTGTCAGTAGGAGGGGACCCCCATCCTTGGGACTCTATTTATGAAACGTCCTCAGAGGGACTGCTCAGGCAGATCAATGGCACTTTGCTTAAACAAGTCCTTCGGGTGTTATCTTCCGGACACGTGCCTTTTTTTTTTTTTTTTTTTCCACAAATTAGCTGATGGAAAGCAGGAAACGCATGGGAAGTTCATACAGTCTGCGTCCTCTCCACCTCCACAGTGTCCCTACCCTCTTGTCTCTTTTTCTCCTGCTCTCGCCCTTCAGAGACGTGGATATCACTTCACGTGGACGCAGAAGCCACCTCACAGCCTTTCAGGAACAAGAGGGGGTGGAATTAGAGAGTAACTTTTACTTTGCAAATTGGATTTCAAATCCTTAGGGTTTAAAAAAACGCTACATGTTTATGAAAAAGAATGCAGGCGAAAATAATCAGATAGCAACAAAGAAGAAAGGAGAAAATCATCCTTTTGATGAATTTGTACATTTTTAATTTAATTATATTTTGTTAACTTCCTCCAAAAAATCTGCAGCGGGAGCTGTGACGTGGTGGTGTGGAGAGTGTCCACCTGGGTGTCACTTCTAGTGAAATGTTTGCCAGTTTAAAAATATAGACTTTTCATTTCAATTTCATTGACACTTTCTGCCATCAGCAGGGTTACAGACTTTTGATGGGTTTGAGGTCCTATGCGTGGTTACAGCTGCTATTAAGTAGCTGTTCTTCAACGTTGAGGATTTTTCTATTGGGTGTGTATCTCCTCGATTTGTCATAATGTTGTATTTTTTTTCATTTTATTGTTTCTTCTCACTTGATGTTTCTTTTTATTTGACCTAAGTAGGCTTTAAGTTTTTATTAGTCAAATTTTTTATTCTTTTTCAGAATAATCCTGATCCACATTAGGGAAGTTCTTGCCAAAACTAGAACAACGTAACAAAAACACACTTAATTTTCTTCCTAAACTTCTGTGATTTTATTTCTTTGTATTTGAATATTTTTATCCACCTTAAACTTATTTTTGTGTAAGCTATAGATTCATATTTTATCAGAAGAATTTTTTACAGAGGATTTCTTTATATGAGATATTTCTTTCTCCCAAATGGGTAGCCAAGAGTGTCATGATGAAGTAAATATCCCATCATTTTCTGGTCAACATAAATGCCTCCTTTGTAATTTGTGAGATGCCACTCTGCTTGTCCTCTTTCCTTGGACAAGGAACCCAATTCCATTCATTGTTCTGTCTTTTCCTAGGCAAGCACTCAACGATTTTACTTACTAGGACTCTTTTTCTGGGGGGGTCGGGGGCAGGGCCATGCTGAGTGGCTTGCAGGATCTCAGTTCCCCAACCAGGGATTGAACCCAGGCCCCCAACAGTGAAAGCCCGGAACCCTAACCACTAGGCCACCAGGGACTCTTTTGCAAAGTAATATGAATAACTCTCAAAGAACTGTTTAAAATAAGTCATCTATGGATAAAAATATGCAATGACTGATGCAAAATCGCACTAAGCCAATAATAGAAAAGTAAAAGAGAAACATTTGTATCAACAAGCTGGAAGAAGTCACAGAGCCAGGATTATCAAATACCACGCTGACACAAAGTCAGGAGCGATCACTAATACTGAGGAACGGAATCCGCCTTTACAAAGAATGCCAGGGATGAGAATTAGCAAGGTAAAGTCCCAGGATGACTGTGATGCTGTGCACTTGGGGTTAGCACACCGACTCCACCTGTACTGGAGGGAAAGCCCTGGATCAACACAGCCTCTTGTGAAAAAGACCAAGAGCCTTAATTCACCACAAGCGCAGCGTCAGCCAACAGGGTGAGTTTGGGCAGCACCAATGGAATTAGCGTCTCCATGGCAGCTGGGAGGTACATGCGTTCCCACTCCACTCCTAGCCAACCTCCCAGCCCCGCTGCTCCCCCGTGACTTCACACTGGGCCCCCCAGTAAACCAACAGCCATTTGGGGCAGGGCCTCTGCTCTCCATCAACTGCAGCTCTTGGTGGAGACCCAATAAATGTTTTTGGAAGTAATAATCCCTGTCTAAAAACTAGAGCTTTCTTACAAGTATTTGCGATTTTCAACATGTTCTCTCAAAACTGTGTGTTTAGAAAAATAACCCTTGTACCAACTGAAACTATGATATTTCAATAAGAAGACCATGAACCACTATCTGAATACCTTCTTAAAAGGTGCTCCTAAGAATATTCAATCTTCACTTGCATCAAGGAGGTGGAACACAGGTGGAAGGGAAGCAGGGACTCCCTTACCTTCTGTGAGGTGGAATGCAGGCAGCTTCTCAGTCAGGAGTGGTGGGTATCTAGGAAGTGAAAATTGTGTTGGCAGCACAAGACGCTAAAGTTGGTAACGAAATAGAAGATGCTACAGAAAAGAGGAAGGCTATAAGGATGTAAATCTGAACATATACCTGGATCTCTGCAGAAAATAAAAGACTAAAGCAATTTTCCCCTCGCTTTGAAAAACTGACCTAGTTTAAGAAAGTAAAAGACAAAAGGAAAGAGGAGCAAGAGGTTAGTGGAGGGACAGGAAGTGAGGGAAGAGGAGGAGAAACAGGAGAAACAGGGAAAGAAGGATCGCACTGGTTTCTGGGAATATCGGATAAAGGGATGAATTATCAGGAAAATACCAAACAAATTGCACCAGCTTTTAAGGACTGTCTATGCGCTCAGTGTCCTGAACCTAGGTCCAAACCTGCAGCGTCCCCAGCTGCCTGGACTGTCCTCAGTCACAACCCCAGGACAGTGCGGGGAAGCCCCACAGGTAAGAGCAACCTCGTACCACCACGTGCTCCACCAGTCACTGGAAGGAGCAGAGTTGTGTCCACATCCTGAGCTAAAGCTCAGAACACATCTTCTGGAATCAGCTCCAGGGAAGTCAGCTACATTGAAAAGGACCAGCTGAGCTTCTTACGGTTTAGCCCAAGACCCTCACCACCGTATATAGTGCTGTCTTTGGAACTTGCACATGAACTTTTGGAGTTCAATCCATTCATAAACCGAAGACTGCTCGTCCTTGCCGCAAACATATTCGCCCACTCCTGGGATGACAAGCGCAGCAGCTGTGAAATCCGCCTTTGATGTGAGCCTAATTGATTCCAAATATTTCCTTTGCGAGCACAGGGCCGGGAACTTCAGAGTGGAGTGCTTGGATCTTCCTGGGCTGGATCTGCTTAAACTCCTCCTGCTGGCAAGTGCAGGCTGTGGCTGCCTGAAAGCCTTTGACCTGGACGTTCAATTGCAGACGTGGATATGGTCCACCCAAGATAAAGTCACACGATAACCAGGCGGGGATCATTTTTTTTAATTTTTTAAATTTATTTTAATGTTGGCTGCGTTGGGTCTTCATTGCTGCGTGTGGGCTTTCTCTAGTTGCGGGAGCGGGGGCTTCTCGTTGCGGAGCACGGGCTCTAGGCGCGCAGGCTTCAGTAGTTGTGGTGTGCAGGCTCTAGAGCGCAGGCTCAGTAGTTGTGGTGCGTGGGCTTAGTGGCTCCATGGCATGTGGGATCTTCCCGGACCAGGGCTCGAACCTGTGTCCCCTGCGTTGGCAGGCGGATTCTTCACTGCGCCACCAGGGAAGCCCCAGGCCGGGATCTTAAGAGCCACGTGCTGACTCCGATCCAGGCTTGTCATTATTTCAGCCATGTCAACACTCCCAGCTCTGCTACTCCACCATTTTAAGTGACTGATAAAATTACACAGTTGCTTATTTACTTGTCTAAACACAGCCTGGAAAGTGTCAGGTTGTATCACAATGTTTAATTGCTACCAAAATAGGTGTGTGTCAAGTAAACAGTTACAAATAAACGGAAGTTATTGTTCAGAAAATGGATTAATTAGTATTTAATTGCTATAACTTACAATTAATCCCTTAATATTAGGAATTCAAGCTCGTAACAAATTAGTGAGGAACAAAAAAATGCATCAAGGAATGAGAGGTCCTTTCCCAAATCCATAACCCATGAGAGCTCCCAACCCCCTGCAGACTTGGCTGGAGCTGATCAGGAATCTCAAGGTCTTTACACTGGTCAAAACTCAATTTCTCTTTCTAACCTCAGAAGTCATTTTAAATGGTTAAGGTGGATTCGAGATCCATTCTGATGACTCAGAGGTGAGGCAGATGCGGGCGTCTTCGACTGAGAGCACATCTGAAAATAATTGATTTGCCGCGAAGATGCGTTTAGTAAGGCGTGTTTGCAGGGACACAAACCCCAAATGTTCTCTACCTCCGCAGATGCTTCCGGCAAGTCTGAAAGCTCGGGCTCAAACCAGGCGAGTCTTTTCTAAACAGCTCTGTCCAGGGGGCCGGACGTGTTGCCCATAGGCCTCGCTCACCACTCGGGAGCTGGGCCACCTTTAGGATGAATGCATTCCCAGTGCCCACGCCTGACATCGCCCAGGAGACTCAGGTGGGACCCCTACCCAAGTCATTGGGAACCCAGCCGGCTTCGCCTGGTAACCAGGCCCCAGTCACGCCTGAAGCTGCCCCGCAACCTGGGGAGCTGAGTCCAGCTGCTTCTTAGGAGATCAGAACCCCACACACGACGGGTCCCCAGGCAGAAGTGGCTCCCGCCCAGCCCCTCCACCCACCGCCTGCTTTTTAAGGCCTTTCTGAATTGTTTGCTGTCAGCAGAACAAGTGTGTGCCCTGCGATCCCACAGACAACAAAGCCCCCAGCGGCATTTCACGCGGGTGATGTCACCCAGGTAAAATTGTACTGACAAGCTTTTAATTAAAGTTTTCCCACACATCTTTCCACGGGTCCCCGGAGCAATTATTCATTATGTGCCGACTGCCAGCCAATTGTGAGTTGGGAGGGAAGTGTTTTATTTTCAAAGCTCTTGCTGACAGCTAGAGAACACTCTGTTATACAATCTGTTTACGTTTTCACACACACACACACACACACACACAAACACACACACACACACACACACACACACACACACGGTCTCGCTCAAGGGGAAATGGCCATGCAGGGTGTTTAGCATGCATGGCAGTAATTAAA
This sequence comes from Leucopleurus acutus, assembly GCF_964270905.1. Taxonomy (NCBI): domain Eukaryota; kingdom Metazoa; phylum Chordata; class Mammalia; order Artiodactyla; family Delphinidae; genus Leucopleurus; species Leucopleurus acutus. Next base: position 174,361,762 of record NC_139145.1, on the reverse strand, counting down.
TGTGTCTGCTGTTAAGATAAATAAAAGGGGGGGGAAGCACAGCTCTTCTGTAAACAGTCCCCCATCCCGACCAGGTCCCCCCAGCCTGGCAAGGAGAGATGTTTCCTGGAAGGCACAGGTTAGAACAGATGTGGGGACCCGTGGCTGGGGGAGGGAGGCGCCTGGGATCACCCTGAGCTTTGCCAGGAGGAAAAGGGCGCTCACTGTTGAGACAGCAGGCCGGTGCCCTGTGCGGGGCCACTAGGAGGGAAGCAGGCTTTTGTCAGCACCTGAGACACAGTCCCACCTTTCGTAGCGGAGAACCTGCAGGAAGGAGCCCAGACGTGGAGAGCAAGACTGAGCTGGAGCTGGTCGGGGCTCCCGGGTCCCTGGTTCCTGCTGGTGGAGCTTCTGCGGAATCAGGCTCTTCGTCCCATCCCTGTGTCACCAGGACAAACTCTCCAAAACCTGGAGAGGAAGGAAGGGAGGGGCCTGCCCGGGAGGGGTGACCCCGACCTTGAGTCTTAGAGGATGAAAGTCCATTTGCACAATGACCACCGCACGGGGCCACTCTGGACACCTGTCAGGCTGGCCTGGTGCCGCTTGGGAGCTACGGGGCCTGCAGAAGCGGCTTCCCCTTCTGAACGCGCCCCTCAGTACGGGGGAGACTCCACACCTGCCTGGCCTCCCCGGCCTCAGGGTGGGTACGAGGGTCTGTGACCACCTGATCTCAGAAAGCGTGAGCTCACCGAGGGTCCCCCAGTCATGAACTGCCGAGACCCCCTTTTGCTCCCTCCCGTCGTGGCTCCAAACAGTGGAGCAGAACGAAGATTGGGAACCTCAGCCAGGTGTGCTTGGGCCCATATGCCCCCACGCAGTCCTACCTGGGGCCCTGCTTCCAGACGCCCAGAAGGGCTTGACAGAGACTCTGGCTTGGGTGGAAGCAGGTGCCCTCGGGCAGGCCCATGACAGGTATTTTCACACCTCAGGCCAGCGGTCCCATAGCACTTCCCCTCTCTTGGCCCATCTGTCTGTCAAAATCAACCGTGAGTTGGGAAAAGAAAATGTATGCATATATATGCGGCCATCTGGAAAACTGTCCCCTCTCCCGATGCAGAAGTAGGAGATGTCGGGACCACAGCCGTGGCACCATGGAGGGTGTCTGGTGCCTTTTAAGGGCCAGCCCCTGTTCTCAAACCATCGCCTGATTGGGCTCGTACGCTGAACCAGATCCTGCATTCCTGGGCCACAGATATGTGGGGGGACTTAGGATACATCCATGGCGAGCGACTGTGCATAAGCTCACGTTCTCTTCCCTTGACATTGACCGAACAGGTTTGGATTCCCACTGGTCTTGCCTCAGCCATGCCTCAGCCACCCTCTGTTCCCCTCCGTCGGAGCCTGACACCCACTGACCCCGAGATGTCAACCAGTGAGCTAAAAGGAACTTCTGTCTCACACGGGCACGATGGGAAACAGGACTGGGATTCACAGCATTGATGCAAGGGTGCTCAGGAAGCCCACTGTCCCCGCCGCTCTGGGCAGATGTCCCCCCTCCAGTGTCTGACATCACGTTTCACGTTGCTGGGCAGGGAAGCAACATGGACTCCTCCCCCCCGGCTCAGGCCCCAACCTGCACAGAAGTGACCACAGTCATCTGAAGAGGCAGTTCCTGAAACAAGTCAACCAATGCTCACTACTGTCCTAGGTGCAGGGCGTTGTGCTAGGTGCTAACATCACAACGCTGAGCGAGACACACTAGTCCTGTCCTCCTGGAGTCCAGCTGTGGCCACAGACACTGAGACAAGCACAGAGAACCTCTGGATGGGGGCCCATGGACGCAGTAGCGAGCCAACCCTGGGCGTCAGGAAAGGCTGGAACGCCGAGAAGGAACTACTTGTCAAAGGGAAAAGCAGAGAAGGCTCCACGCACAGTTACCAAGGCCAAGGAGGGAGAGAGAAAGGGAGAGACTGAGAGTAAAACAGAGACAGAGCCCTCAAGTGTCCGGGTAGAGCTCTGTGTTTGAGGCTCGAGTCCATCAAAGGAGAGCAACAAAGGAAGGAGGGGGCTGAGACGCCAAGACTGTCCCCGGGGCCTCAGATAACACTCCAGGGTACCTGGCTTTGTGATAGAAGCAGCTGGAGCCCCTAAACGTCGTGAGCAAGGAAGAATACAATCCACCTTGCGTTGTAGAGCGAACTTCCTAATGGCTGGAGGCACAGTGGACGAGAGAGGGGTGTGGAGGAAGCAGGGGGCCCTTGGGATGCTTGACAGCCCCCCCCCCAGAGTGGGAGGGGTCCTCTGAGACAGAGCGGAGCCAGTGGGTGTGGAAAAGGGTGAGCACAGCTCTGCAGAGCCTGTCATGTGAGCTACATTGTGGGAATATGTGTGTAAACACAGGGATGGGTGGATGGATTCCATTAATGAATGAGTAGAATATCGTTTGCCCTCAGCTACCTGGCAGTTTCATTATTTGGAATTGGTTTAGTTAATTTTAGTTTGGCATAATGCATGAGGTGATTTAAGAAAAAAAAAAAAAAGCAGCCACAGAAGTCTTCCTCGCTCCTCCCCTTGAGCTGTGGGCCACAAGCCCCCTCCTCTTCAACCCTCAGTGGCCAGCATCCGCTCCAACCCACACAGCACTGCATCAGAGGCACATCTTACACATCTGAGGCTAGTTTAAAACACATAACCCGACTTCCATCTTGCTCTTTTGAGCCCTGGAGTTGGAGAGTCCAGCGGGTTGAAGAAGTTCAGCCACATGGAAGCATTCTGGCTGACAGTTCCAGCACCAGACAGTTTTGCTGAATTTTTCTTCAAATCATTCCCCCCCTCCCCCAACCCCATCCTATGGGTCAGGACAAACTTGGTGTGTTTCTGTCCAGACGCTGCAAATCAGAGACACACCATCTCCTCGGTGGCCTGTTTACATCCTTAGCTCCCTGAATATATTAGCAAATTTAAATGGTTGTTTATGCCACTAAGTTCTGGGTTATTTGTCTTGCATCGGTAGGAACGGGGACAGAATCTGACAGCTGGAAGTGAGATGCCGCCATCATGAAAACCTAAACTACACTGGTTTTCAGGGTCTTGAGGAGACTGTTGGTGGAAGCCAGACCTGTGTCATAAGAGGTGTCAATGAAAACTCAATAAAAAGTGAGGAAAATGTTATCAGAGGAAAGATGACCCTTGCTATTCAGTGGTGGAAATGTTAGCAACATTATTGCCTGAAATAATGGAGAAAATAGCAAATGCATACAAGGAAATGATGGATTTGTCTATGGAAATATTTAGGCAGAATGCTGAACGTGTCGACTGTTTTCTTTTTAGATGAACATCATAAGGTAAGGAGAAAGAAGGATGAGTTGCAGAAGGAATTATTCGGGTTTCAAGAAGGATTCAGAGGAAATATAAACAGGCAGGACTTGCTGGCTTTGAAAATAAACTATTTCACATCTTCAGTTTTTCCAGAGAAAGATTTAAGGCAGTCCTTCACAGGCTCTTTCAAACTAACTTATCTTCTAAGAATCCCAAGACACAAACCTTGCTTATTAAGCAATAGGGCTTCTATGAATTTTTAAGGTGTTTCCCACTCTGTGCACAAAGGGAGCTCAAGTTAGAGAAGGACTTATCTTGAAAATTTTGTGGATGTGACTTTTGACTATATGGATTATAAAGTGATACAAATGAAACCCACAACATTTTTAAAGAAATTGTGTCAAGTTGAACTGAAATAGTACAAAAACAGTAACAAAAAAGAAAAGAGCGTTTGGAACTAAAACATTTAACATCAGGAAGTAGGCTGAGTAAGCTATTCAGTTACAAACTCAGGTCATTTCTTGTAGAAAAGGACGAATGACTCTTTTGCACACAGGACTTTTGATTTTGTTTTTTTTTTTTAATTTTTATTGGAGTATAGTTGCTTTACAATCTTGTGTTAGTTTCTACTGTACAGCAAAGTACAACTATCCGTATAAATATATCCCCTCTTTTGTGGATTTTCTTCCCATTTAGGTCACCACAGAGCACTGAGTAGAGTTCCCTGTGCTATACAGTAGGTTCTAGTTAGTTGTGTTTTTTTTTTAATTTTTATTGGAGTATAGTTGCTTTACAATGTTGTGTTAGTTTCTACTGCACAGCAAAGTACAACTACCCGTATAAATATATCCCCTCTTTTGTGGATTTTCTTCCCATTTAGGTCACCACAGAGCACTGAGTAGAGTTCCCTGTGCTATACAGTAGGTTTTAGTTAGTTATCTATTTTATACATAGTATCAATAGTGTATATGTGTCAATACCAGTCTCTGATTTCATCCCACCCCCTTCCCCCCTTGGTATCCATATGTTTGTTCTCTATGTCTGTGTCTCTATTTCTGCTTCGTAAATAAGGTCATCTATACCATTTTTTTTTCAGATTCCACATATGTGCGTTAATATACGACATTGGCTTTTCTCTGTCTGACTTCCTTAACTCTGTATGACGGTCTCCAGGTCCATCCACGTCTCTGCAAATGGCACAGGTCTTTATATTGGGAGGAGCTGTGTGCAAGGAACCACACACAGTTGCCTCATCCTCACAAGGAGCCGGAGCCTGGCGCCAGAACGGCTGAACATGGTCTTGACCTATTTTGCACAAGAGAAGGATGTAAACAATTTGTGACCAGAGGACAGGCTGTAATATTCTTTTGAAGGAAAATGGCTATGCATTTCTTTGACAGTCCTTCAACTGAGATTCAGGGCTCTGTCCCTTCTTCTTAAATCTGGGAGGGCTTGTGGTTGTTTTAACTAAGAATACAGCAGAAAGGATATTTGTGATTTCTGAAGCTCGTCCCTGGCAATTATCCAGGCTTTCCCTGGCTCACTGGAACCCTCGGTATGGACCCAACAAGGAGCTCCACTGCCCTGAGGCTGCTGTGCCACGAGGAAGCCCAGGTAGCACGAGGAGACCATAGCACCTGGTCCACAGTCAGCTGAGACACGTGAGGAACTGAATCCCCAATTTCAGCCGCAAACCAAGGAACAAAAGGCAGCCACCGGCTGCTGGAAGAGGCAAGGAAGGACCCACCCCTGGAGCCTCCAGAGGGAGCGCGCGTGGCCTTGCAGGGATCTTCATTTCAGACTCTGGGGCTCCAGAGCTGTGAGAGAATGCATTTCTGTTGTTTCAAGATGCAACGTTTGTGGTGTTTTGTTACAGCAGTCCCGGGGAATGACTGCAGTGATCCTTCCTCCAGAATTTGTGTGAGGAGGAAGTGTCCTGTGATGCAGCCTGAGGCCTGGGCCACGGTGCAGCCTGGTCAGCGTTAGCTGTCACTGCAAGTCCACCAGCCCTGGGGACTGGACGTCAGGGACAAAGCACGGAGAGGTGAGCTGGACGCAGAAACACAAGGGCACAGTGGTGAACCCGCCATGCCCGCACGATGACATGGACAGGCGCGAGAATGCCCGGAGTGTGAGGGCCAGGGCGGTAGGGCCCCCACAGGGTGGGTGAGCTAGGGTTTGAGCCAGCTCTTGTCTGCTCCCCCAGATGCTGACCATCCTTGGGCAGGATCAAAATGCTGGTCAGTCAGAGCTGGTGCAGGTCTATGTGCACGGCCAGCTTGGCCAGGACGAGGACACCGTCAAAGGCTTAGACGCCAGCCCCTCAGGAGCGCTCACTGCCCACGACGACTCTAGGACTCACGATCCACAGTCCTTCCCAGCGCTTCAGGTAATACTGGAAATGAGACGCCATCCTTCCTGTAAACAGACTTGATCTCTACGGCTCCATCATCCAAGGAGACGCTCACTTACCAGGGCTAAATCAACACTCAACAGTGGAGGACCTCTTAGTGCAAATCCCTGTCTTCAGGCTTGAATCTCTGGGATTTCTCCCATCCTTTCCTTCCTTTTTCTCCGCTCCACGCACCCACCCCCCCATCTTTTCTTCTTTCTCTTTCTGTCTTTCTTAATATTCTTTGGAAGCTCTTGAGACATAGAGAAAGAGGTTGGGAAACACACTTCCCCTGCAGCTGTGGGCGGATGGACTTGCCCTCTCCCTCCGTACTCAGACTCTGTATGGACCACAAGGTCATGTTGTGTTTTCCTTTGGTCCCTTTGTCTGTCTTGTTCCTCCTGTTTTCAGGTAACTTTATGGAGTCCAGAGGTTTAATGTTTCATGAATATGAACAGCAACACTATCTAAATAATTGGATCTGACTCTACAAGATTCACTGGGTGGCATCATTTGAGGACTCACATCTCCAGGAGAAGTGCTGGCCCAGGAATCACGCATGTCCAGCTGCAACGGCACTGAGAGAGCTGTGCAAACTGCAGGGAGGGCCCGTCCCCGCAAATGCACACGTCGCCAAGTGCCTGGCCTGAGCCCTGACTGTCTGCCCACCCAGCAGAACCACGAGGAAGAGTCAATCAAAAACTAATACAGAAAGCTTTTCGTCTACCCACGAGGCAGAGTACACCCAGACTTCCAGACTCTTAGCTGCTGAGATGTTCCAACCACCCCCCTCTGTGGTAATGGAAACGAGCCTGGATCCGTCCCTGCCGCCTGCTGGCCCCAGCTGCTACCTTGCCTTCCCAGAGGGGCAGCCTGCTCTGTGACATGGGGACACATGCTGGTCCAGGATGGAGGGCAGGCCCGACACACCACAGCGAGCACCTTGACCTTGTGGGCTTCCCCGTGGGCTCATCACGGCTGCGGTTGGGAGGTTCCCAGGGGGTCCAGGAGAGAATGAAGTCAATGATGTGAGTCAAAAGGCCTGAGGACCCTGGCCCCATGGAGATGACCTCAGCCTGCCCTGACCCAGGGCAGACACTGATGGACCAGACCTGCTCACCAGACCTGGGACAGCCGCTCCGAGAGACGCGGCCTGAACTTCTGCTCTTGGGGGAAACGGCCGAGATGAGGTTTTCTCACCAAACAGTTTTCTGGTTTTGTTTTTATTTTCTTGCTGGTTTTCTGGGAAGAGTTACTTTTTCCTCTCACGAGCTGCTTTCTCTGCTGCCTGCAAGAATACTGGAAACCAAGCGAACCCGCCTTTTGGGTTGTCCTGGTATTCACTATCCAGACGCCTCCTGAGTTTGGACAGGTGTGTTAATCACATTCCCAGACTCTCAGGCTTCGGCTTCCAGAACTATCTTTCTTAACCTGCTCTGCAGTGGGCGCTGACCAGCGAATAAATGGTGTCGCCGCCCCGCTGGCTCGGAGAGGAATGACATCATGGAGAGAAACTCAGCCGAGTGAGGTGAGGAGAGTGCCCTGGGAGGAGGGAGGAGGTCCAGACCCCTGGGAAGACAGACGGGACTGTGCACAGCCTCAGGCGGCACTCCTCTGCAGAGAGTGGGCTGCGTGGGCCAGGTCAGATCCGTGTCAGCCTGGGAGCAGTGCAACTGGGGCTTCCAGGAGCATGGCCCAATATTAATCCAAGATTGTTCCTCCAATTTCTCATCACAGATTCTACTGCATTGACAAATAAGATGGAAACACAAGAAGGAAAAATAAGACGATAGCATCAGGAAGACTGCTAGTCAGCTCCCCTTCCATGTGTGAAATCTTTTCTTCACCCACGTCTGGCAGAGGACCCAGGAGTGTCCAGGGAGGCCAGGCTGGGTGCAGACGTGAGCTCCCCCGGCTCATGCGGCTGGCAGATGTGTGGGGCTTTGATAACCGGGAAACCCCAAAACAGATTGTGGAGGGAAATTATCTGCAGATGTGTCATAGGGAGAAGAGTCAAACAAGTGCCAATAAATTAGTGAAAATTACATTTTCCCAGATCAGCCTTATCTTCTGAAGTATAAATTAGTGCGATCTAAATTTTCCAAAGTCTTCAAAGGCAAAGCACCCAGAGTCCTGGCTGTTCTTGGCAAATGTGTGTTCTTCCCTGAAAGTATTCACAGGAGAATGAAAGTGTGTACCAGCAGCTTGCCACTTGATGGTGGAGCGAGTCATGCAAGAGGGCAAGGGGAGGAGCAAGGCTGCCCCAGGAGCTGGGCTGAGGGTTTGCTGCCCCAGGTCCAGGACAGCAGCTTCTCCTCTGCTCCCAGGAGCCCAAGGTTCACCCACCTGACACTAAGCTTGCCACACCTGGGACTCTTCCAGCTCGGCAGGGTTTTCATGTGGTCCTTATGTGACTCTCCCCTTGGGGAGTACTAATCCTCGGCACGAACCCTATATTCATCTGATGACCCTGACATCATTATGGTGAACAGAGAGATCCCCTTTTTATTAATTCCCATTTTAAAAGAGAGGAAACACAAACACAAAGAGATTCAGGTTAAATCCCCAGCCCTCCCGAGACACCCAGGAATGAAGCTGGGCCAGTCATCCCCGCACAAAAGAGCTGTGTTCTGTTCGGCACTAGAATTTTTCAGAGCAGTGGCTCATCTAAAACGTGTCATTATCTCAAGGGATTTTCAGAGAGTCTCAAATTCCTAAGACAAAATGCAAAGCAAACCCAAAGAAAAAGTTCAAGGAAATATACACACAAGAAGTTTCTTTTTGAAAAATCCCTCTGACACTGGGTTTGAATAGGTGTATTGAATTTCTGTCCTTTCCTTAGAAATCATGCTGACTGGTTTATCATAAAATGGTTAGCATGCTGATTTGATAAACATGCAAGAAGGAAAACAAACCTCCTTTTTTTCTTGGCTCTCATTTTCTCCCTATGGGGATGCACTTGTCTACACAGGGGCAAGAGTCTAGACGAGAATACTGAGCACACCTGTGGGGGTTGCAGAGCATACCTGCCTGGTGTGTCTGGACCATGCAGGGTGGGTGCCTCTGATCCTTCCACCTCGAGTGCAAGGTACCATTTAGCTAAACCTCACTGTGGTGGGTTGTACAGCGTCCCTCCAAGAGCTATGTCCACTGGCAACTTCAGAACGTGTCTGTCTCTGTCTGCCTGGGCTGCCGTGACAACATTCCACAGACTGGGTTGCTTATAAACAGCAGAACCACATTGCTCACAGTTCTGGAGGCTGGACGTCCAAGATCAAGGTGCCAGCAGGGTGAGTTCCAGTGAGAGCCCTGCACTGGGCTGTAGACAGTGCCTTCTCACCAGGTCCTCACCTGATAGAAGCTCTTTCATAAGGGCACTAATCCCATCCCTGAGGGCTCCATCCTCATGACCTAATCACCTCCCAAAGGCCCCACCTCCTGATACCTTCATCTTGGGCGTTAGGACTTCAAAGTATGAATTTGAGGACACACACACATTCAGACCACAGCGGTGACCTTATTTGAACTAAAGGACTTTGCAGAGGATCTTGATATGAGATCATCCTGGGTTTGGGTGAGCCCAAAATCTAGTGGTGGGTGTCCTTGTAAGACAGAAAAGGAGGTGACAGAGAGGAGAAGCCAACATGAAGGTGGAGGTGGGGACTGGAGTGATGAGGCCTCTATAAGCCAAGGAAGGCCACAGCCACCAGGGGCCCACAGAGGAGTGGGATAGGGTGCCCCCAGACCCTCCAGAGGGAGCCAGCTCTGCCCACACCTGGATTTTGGACTTCCGGCCTCTAGAGCTGTGAGACAATAAATGTCTGTTGTCTAAAGTCCCCCAGTTTATAGCAGTTTGTCACAGGACACTCGAATACTTACGCGCCCAGAGTGGGAGGAGGTGGACGTGCCTGGGGGAAGGGACAGCACAGCCCTGGCTGCTCCTCAGGGATGAATCTCTGGGAGGATGATGCCCGAGCCCTTGGTCTTCTCCTCTGGGATTCACAGCAGAGGCCACCTGAACACAAGAATAGTCACAGAGGGAGTGGGGGCGATGACCAGGGCTCCTGGCTGCCCTCCCACACACACACACACACACACACACACACACACGCCACAGCCCAGGCTGCCCTCGGTGCCCGGCTGACCTTACCCTTCTCACCCCTAAGGAGGGAATTGATGAAAGCATGAGGGACAGAGCTTCTGGGGGAAACAGCACAGACTGGGCAGGGGTGTGGCCTCTAGGGACACTGGCCAGACTCTGAGAGGGATATGGGCCTGTGCCTGGCTCCCTTGTTCCCCAGATGTGCCATGGGTGGGGTCCAGGCTCTGAGTCCCCCCACTGAGAGAAGACCACACCCCTAGGAGGAGGGGACCACCCCTGGGATGACGGCAGCTGGTCACCATCCACCCCCAGCACCAGGCAGGCCTGCAGCCAACTCGTGTCTGAGACGTGTCTGCTGGGTGTTCGGCATCTCAGGACCTCCTCCTTCCACTTGGGACATGAGTTCCTTGTCTGAGTCGCCCCTGCTGGCAGCCTCCTCCTCAAGGACCGGCACCTTATGGGTGTGTCCTATGTCCTGGCGTGTCCTAGGGTATGTTCTGGGTCTCCTAGGTTATGTCCTGACGTGTCCTGTGTGTCCTAGGGTATGTTCTGGGTCTCCTAGGTTATGTCCTGGGGTGTCCTGGGCCGTGACCTGGTGTGTCCTGGAAGTGTTCTGACGTGTCATGGTGTGTGTCCTCAGGCGTCCTGGGGTGTGTCCTGGGAGTGTCCTGGCATGTCCTGGGCATGACCTAGCACAGATGAGGGCCCTACCAGAGGAGGGCAGGTGACTGGGAAGCAGCAGGACAGGACAGGACACAAAAGGGGACCAGGGGCCAGACCGTCTGGGGTCCAGGGCTGCCTGCACACACACAGAGACAGGAACACACCTCCACAAAGGAGCAGTGAGGGCTCTGGAGATGCCACTCCCGCGAACTCACCACCTGGGAGCAAGAAAGGATGGAAGGCCTGGGGAAACCCTCGGGTGGCACCTGGCGAGGACTTCCACATGAAGACAAGGACCCCCCCAGCCCACCCATCACGGGAGAGCCATACGGGTGGTACCCGGGCCTGGTGGCTCCGTCTATCCCTGTCGCCCCAGCAGCCTGTGTCCTCCGGCTCCACGCACCAGAGATAAAATCAGAATCGATGGCGAAGACAAGCCTCATCTTACCTGCATGTTAGCAGCGATGAAACGCAATCCAGCAACTCCTTGAGGCATCTGGCCCAGCTGAGGCAGAAGCAGATCAGGCCAAAGCCGGCGGCCTAGGGAACAGGAAGGGCCAGAGAGGATGCCATCCAACAAGGCCTCCCTCGGGTCAAAATGGGGCCGGTTTCCAGGGACCTCACAGCCAGTGTGCTCCTACCTTCCCTGCCCGACCTCCTCTCCATCCACACCTCACCCCCACCTGACGCACACACCTCTCAGCTCTGATTGTTTTTAAATCAGAAGGATCTGGGGTCCGTGCTTGTGCCTGAAATGGAGAGAAGCCATACCCTTCTTCCCCCTCCAACTCTGATGAAACCTCCTGTCCATCTCCAGCCCCGCCTAAGACGCCAAGAGCCCGGGCCTCCTTGTGAATTTGCTTCGGAAGCCCAGCCCGGCCAGGACTGCCCGTCGCCGTCTCTGCTGTGTGCTGAGCGGTGCATGGTGAGCACAGGCCCAGGGAGGAACAGCCAGGGAGCTCTCTAGAGTAGACAATTATCCTCGCAAGGGCTCTGGGCATGCATCTGGAGCAAGGAAGGGGATTCCTAGGATGTCATGTAGCTATCCAAGGCTGGAAGATTGATTTGCAAATTTACACATTTAAACACCCTTCATATTCCATGAAAAAACATTAAGGAACGTTATCTGCTCTTCTCAGATACAAAACAACTGAAAATGTGAGACTGTCATGCTCTTGGTGTTTGATTATTTAAAGTATTTACCAGACTATGGCCACACCCGTCTTCCATGGGATTTCAGCTCCCCTCCTGCCACCAAACTGTCCCGCCCTGTCACCACCCTGGTCATGTGATACAGAAACCCAAAGACCACTTCTCTCAGTTCCTCTTTCTTGGCATCTTGGGGATGTGGAATCATCTGGAAACATGCTCTTCCCATATGGTTCCAGGAGGTTGCAGCCTCTGCCTCCACTCCCGACCCCCTTGGGGCTCCTTCTCTGCTTGATCCTCTTCCTCTGGTCCCCCAAGATGCCGGGCTCCTGGGGTTCCATCCTCAGCCCTCTGCTCTTCTCCATTCCCACCCTGCCCTGGGGGCTCCTTGTGCCCCCCAGGCTGCCCATCCTCCAAACATGCCAAATCCACACACCCAACAGCCTGCTGCAGGTCACCAAAATGACCGGCTGTTGTCACCTGAAGCTCTACTTCTCTGCAACGCTCACCTGCACCCCAGCAGAGCCCTTCCCCCGATCCTGTCCCCTCCACCCACCATGCCGTCACATCTTCATCTGCTCTCCAGTCCCTGCCTGTCTCCACCTCTACTGTGTCCTTGGGGCCCCTCCATCCTCCCGGGACCAGTGTAGCCCCCTCTGTTCACCCTCCCCTGCCCGCCCTCCATGCACACCAAGGGACACTCACAGGGGTTGCCTCAGGACTCCCTGCTTTGTCCCCCACACATCAGACTGCTGTCTTGGGGTGAAAATGCTGGGCTGCTGCCCACTGGTCCCACCTGCTGCTTATTATCCTGTCTTGTCCTCCAGGAAGCCTTCCTTGCCTTCCCCATGCCTGGCAGACCTGAGCAACCTTTCCTACCATCCACAGCACCACCACAACTGGATGTATTACAGCCCCTGGAGGTAGCCCTGTTTCCTTATTAGCCTGCAAGCTCCTTGAGAGAAGGAGCACATGGGGTCTGTCTTTGCCACTGGACACTCACTCGCTCGCTCAGCCACTCACTCATTCACTCACTCAGCCACTCGCTCACTCACTCACTCAGTCACTCACTCATTCACTCACTCAGCCACTCGCTCACTCACTCACTCAGTCACTCACTCATTCACTCACTCATTTGACTCCACCACTCATTCACTCACTCACTCGCTCACTCAGCCACTCACTCACTCACTCATTCACTCACTCACTCTCTCACTCATTCACTCACTCACTCTCTCACTCATTCACTCACTCATTCATTCACTCACTCATTCATTCACTCACTCACTCATTCATTCACTCACTCACTCATTCACTCACTCATTCATTCAGTCACTCATTCAGTCACTCAACCACTCATTCTCTCACTCATCCACTCTCTCACTCATTCACTCAACCACTCACTCATTCATTCACTCACTGACTCATTCACTCAACCACTCACTCTCTCACTCGTTCACTCATTCACTCACTCACTCTCATTCCCCTGGTCAGTTTTGGTCACACAGGACCCCTGAGCTGGGCAGTGGTAAGGAGGAGCAGTGATGAGACAGGCGAGGTGGCCACTGGGAGCTCACTCAAGACAGGGGAGACCGACACCCAGTCCAAAGTCCAAAGACAAAATATCCCACACAAGTTAAAAGGAAATGCTCCAGCTTTAACTCGAAGTGACCAGACCTTAGAAACATACGTCTGAGAGGGGAAAAAAGCAAGTTTTGTATACGTTTTGATCTCACAGACATTAAAAACACGGGAAGTGAGTGTCTTTTCTGTGTCACTAACATGCATGGCGTCTTTCCAGACACCGGCACATCAGCTGACGTTTGCTGAAGGCCTTTCCACCAGCTTGTGTGTCCTGACAAATACCCACCTGTACCTCCTCTTTCTGTCACCCTGTGGGGTGGCCCTAAATACCTGAAAACCGCCCTGTCTACTCAGGGCCTCGGCCAGGGCCGCCTGGCTCGTGGGAGGAGCATCCAGCCCCTCCCAGGTCTCCTGTGTGTCCCAGGGTCTCTGGATACCAGGCTGGCCTCAGGGTCCCACAGAGCCGGGACTGAGCTGACCACACTTCTGGGCACCCCCCTAACTTAATATTTTTGTCCCTTGCACAAACAACTGTGCTATGGGATTTTCTGTGTAACACACACACGGAGCCTCGGAAGTTAACCTGCCCTGGTGTTTATGAAGAGCCGTCTGCGTCCCTGTGACACCATCCGGCAGCTCCAGGGAGCCTGGCCTTGGAAAAACAAGACCCCAAAGTGTGTTGAAGCCGGGCCTCACTAGGCCATACACTGGGACCAGCCGGGGGGTCTTTCAGACAAGATGTGCCGGAACTCCCCCAGGGATTATACTGGGCACACGGCCGCCAGGCTGTTCTGCCCCATTGCTTCTTGGTGAAATGAAAATAATAATAATTTCTAAGCCTTCAGATTCTACCTCCCAAAGTACTTTTCCAGGAACATACTTTGAAAGAACACCATAGAAAGTATGGTCCCAGCGACACAAAGCTTCAGACGTTCTCATGATTTAGGGGACAAGGCCGTGAAGGGGCTCCTGTGAGAATTTTTTGTTTCTGAAATTTTGAGCCGAGCCTGGACTGTCAGCACTCAAAGTTCCATGTGAGCTTTGCTGGGCTGGTGCTTGTTCTAAGAAAAAAGAACATGTGTGCCATGGGGGTCTGGCTGTCGGCAGGCATTCCCATCCTGGGGTCAGGGGAAGCAGCACTAAAGATGGCGTCTCAGGTACAAAGTCTTGTACGAAAGTCTCCGTATGAAGCACAGAAGAAGAGCAAATACTCTAGAGCAACCCCTGTGAGCGAGTCACAAAGCAATTCTTCAGGGTTCGTGAAGGTCCCAGAATGAGCTTGCGGACTCCAGGTAGGCAGAGCACAGATTCACCCAAACACGCCTGGATGCACTGGGCACTTAGTCAGCACCTACCGGGTGCTTGGTCCGTACCAGGCTCTGGGGAGAGAGCGGAGACAGGTGGAGGGTTTGTCCTGTGACTGTGACCGCTCGTGCACTTGAGGCCCCCGGGCCGCCACGGGAGGGACGCAGAGCCACCTCCTCGGGGCTGACTCGCTCTAGACTTGATGACATGCACACCAAGTGCCGCTCGGACCAGAAGACCTTTGTCTTTTCTGAGGGAGGAATCAAAGCTGGAGTTTCCTTGCACGACACAGAATTCCCAATTCTGCTCCAGAAAAATTGACCTTAAACTGCAAAATGTAAGAGGAGGAATGAAAACTTCAGCCTGCCTGGAACACAGCCATAGTTTAGCGGATTCAACTCAAAAAAAGTCCCGGGCAGCTGGTGAGGTTTCAGGCGGCACTGTTGATCCAAACTCTCGTTTTTACCCACAAATCCTGAAAAGCAACATGTTGAAGGGAATGGATGTCTCTAACGTCTTTCTCTTACATTCCCTGGGAATTCAACATTAAACAATGAAGAATAATATTTATTTCTTTCAAGAAAATTGTGAAGATAAATACAGAGTGGGTCACATCGTTCCAAGACTTAGCTGGAACCAGTAAACAGGTTTTCCCCTGCGTCCAAAGAACAAAGTATAAAACTAATCACTTTGGGGGGATGGTGGGCTCGTCTCCTCCTTGACTTCAGGTCAGACCAGGTAGCCCTTTGGTCCAAACACTCCGTGGACCCGTTGCTGGAAGCGTCTCAAAGCCCCTTGATGCTCCACTGAAGAGCTGCCACGGCCTCGTGACGGTTACACCGCATCTTGTGGGTAAGGACACAGGACGATGCACTAGATGAATGCTTTGCCTTTTTAATCTATTAATCTACCACCTTTGGGACATGATTTTAAATCCACTCCAGAGCAAAGTGACTGGAAATCGCTCTGGTCTGACAGCTTTAAAAGATCACAAGTGAAACGTGTTAAGAAGGTCTCAACGCATCGATACGGTGCAAGGATGGCTCTCTGGAAGTTTCCCTGGCCTGATGACGCTTCTACACCCTCCCGCTGGGAGCGTCCAAAACAGACAATCACGCACCAGCAAGAAAATATTTCTATTAGACAGAGTTAAAGGGGTGAGTCCGTGTTCTGTCAGATCTGGGCCAAGGATGTTTATCACTGCTGGGGTTGAAAATCCTCCG
The DNA here is from genome assembly GCF_964270905.1 of Leucopleurus acutus. Taxonomy (NCBI): domain Eukaryota; kingdom Metazoa; phylum Chordata; class Mammalia; order Artiodactyla; family Delphinidae; genus Leucopleurus; species Leucopleurus acutus. The sequence goes on along the minus strand of NC_139145.1, from coordinate 174,346,047 downwards.
AGTTCCCGGAAAATATATGCTTCCTCCTTGCTGGGTTGGGTCCTGGTATCATCTGAGACAGGGAAAGGGGAGGGGGGTGCAGGCTAGGAACTTAAATAGATGGAGCCTTGCAATGGGACAAAACAGAAAACCGATTAAAACAAAAGCTTCATTTTGATGACACTGAAGTAAAGCATGTCTGTATTTTTAAAACCAATGACTGAGCCCCTGCTTCCCTTGTCAGTCCCTGTGCTCACTGGCCAAGGTCACCCCCATGGCCAGGGATGGTCCCCCTAAATAGGCTCTGCGGGCATCTCTCCACGAGCGTGGTCTGGGGAGAATGCCGAGGAGGTCCTCAGGCCACAGGCGTCCCCGGCCAGCCCCCAGCCAGCACGGGGCGATGACTCACAGCTCTCAGCCTCCCACGTAGTGGGAAGATGAGGTAGTGCATACAAAACCTCACTTTCGTGAAACAACTATAAATGAAAATTAATTTAAAAACACCTCACTTTCTCCTGTGGCCAAGCACCCACACCGCACATCTGGCCATTTGGACGCAAATCCCAAAGTGTAGGAACCTCTAGGAATTGCTTACATATGGAGGAGAAGAAAGAGGAAACACCACCGCGAGAGGTGGGTCACCTGGGAAAGCAGGAGGGGTGGACTCCTGTAAAGAAGGAAAGCTCCTGGGGACAGCCTGGGAGCTACGGACAGTGGGCTGAAGACTCTGCCTCTGGACAGCAGGACAAAACAACTCAACGGGACCGACTCCAGGCGGCTAAGGTGTCCCGTCGTGGGGACAGATAGGGAAGTGTGGACGCTGCTTCTAGGATCTGCCAGAGAATGGAGGGAAACCAGACGGGTGCATGGGGATGGCAGGGGCCAGGAGAAGGTCTAGGGTGTGGGATGGCCATGCTCACAAGGCAGAGACAGCAGGCACATGGGCCAGCACGGAGGGACAGCGGGCAGGTGACCCCCAGCACAGACGATGTTGTGCCCATGATGAGGCTGGAGCAGAAGCTTGGGGGACCTGCCCACGGCAGCCCACTTTGGAGGCCACCTGTGCAGGGGCCTCCGCTCCTGCCAAGGCTTTCTGCTTGACAACCTTCCTCTGTGCCCGGAAGCCACCTGCAGCCACTGGGCTGGGAATCAGTGGATAAATACCCAGCTCGCCTCCCCTCGGTGTTCTGCCAAGGTTCCAAGACTCCCACCAAGTAGTCTCCTGACCCAGCCTCCGGAACCACCTCCCAGAGAAACTCCTGGCCCTCAAATCCTTTATTCAGAAGCTGCTTTGGGGTCACTGTAAGCAATTATAAGGCATGAATGGGGGAAGTGGGGGGACTGTTAGCAGAATGCCTCCTGGGAAAAACCAAAAGGACGGTCAGGGCTGTGCAGATGGAGAGACAGGGAGACGTGGGGTCCCCTAGGGGGAATTCAGGGGAGGCGCAGGGGGCAGAGTAGAGAGGGATTCAGATCTCAGAAAATGCCCACTTTTGCCCTTTGAAAAGAATTGATAATATGATGCTGAAGAAGAAACGTCGTGCAGTCAAGGTTACCAACATGGGATTCCATGATGAGTAACAGGGAAAGGCTGGGTTCAACCACGTGCAGGACAAGCAGCCCTCCTGTAACAACAGTGCGCTTTTTAAAAATGATGATTCATTTTTATTGGAGTACGGTTGCTTTACAATGTTGTGCACAGCAAATGAATCAGCCACACACATACAGATATCCCCTCCCTTTGGGACTTCCGTCCCATTTAGGTCACCACATATACACTATTGATACCATGTATAAAATAGATAACCGATGACAATGCACTTTTATCAGCAAGTCTAGGTGGATTTGCACAATCCAGTGAAGCTTCCCCTTTCTTCCACCAAGTTGCCCTGCAGGTTAGAGAGGAGCCACCACTGTTCTCTCTTGCCCTGGACATATTCCTAATTAGTTTGCTTTTCTTAATTAGAAGAGGCTCTACATCCCCACCTTGTCCCCAACTTTATGGGCTCCTCCAGATGTTGAATAGGAAACAGGAAGCCCCAGAAAAACAGCTGGATGTTAAAGACAGCGAGAATTACCAACAGATCACTTTGGAAATGATGCCTTCTCCTCACATTACCTCTGAGTAACCACTGCTGTGGCATCTTCCTTCTAGAAGGACCGAGTGGTGTGAGCCTGGGGCAGGACGTCCACTCTCGCTGTGCTCTGGGGTCTCCTGCGCTTACTTCCCTGGGGTGCACCCACACCACCGCCTGCCCCCGCTTACAGTCGCTGCCCTGCATCTCCCCCGGGCTCACAGGACCTGGCTTCCCTCTTCTGGCTCTGCAGATGGCTCTGCCGAAGGTGGTGGGTGGAGGTGTCCTCTCACCCAAACTTCCCGACTTCAGCCACTAAGGCTAACCTCCCCTCCCTCAGGCTGAGAATGATTTGGCATCTTCTCCTTAGAAAACCACATCTCTCAAGTGACTTAGAATTGGTAGAGATGTCTCCCTTCCAGACCAGTGACCTGCCTGTTCTGGAGCGACAGCCTGGAGTGAGGAGACCTCTGCAGGAATGCACCCGGCATCCGCAGTGGTAACCTCAGCCGCTGCTCAGGGCCGTTGCAGGACCCTCCCTCCTCCCCCCACCCCTTCGGATGGAGGTCAGTTGGGGTCCAGAGCACAAGCTAGCACCCCCAAGGCCCTCATCCTTGGTCACATGGAGCTTTCTCTAGCAGGACTCACTCTTCCAAGAAGACGAGGGGAGATGGCAGGGGGCCTGCTGGTGTCAACCCAGCAAATTCTGGTCATCTCTGCAGCACCTGGTGGGGAGGAATTGCAACTCGTGGACGCCTGGCCAAGCGTTCCCGTCTTGATTCTGTGAAGAAGAACGACCTTGGTTCTTGTCTTCTTTGAAGAAAGAATTCAGCAAAGAGACCAAGATTGTGAAATAGACACGGTGTTTATTTGAAGCAAAGTACATGTGGAAGGGCACATGGGCGAACTTGGAGTGAGTTATGCGGGCAGCAGAGGAGGCTTAGTTTGCTTATGTGGGGACGGTTTTCTGGGTTGTCTCCAGCCTATCATCTCACTTGTGCCCACATTTGGTCTGACTCCTTCCAGGTGTGTGCGCATCTCTCGGCCAAGATGGATTCCAGCTGCCTCTTCTCCCTCCTTTTGTCCTTCCTCTAGACTGAGGGCCTTCTCTGCACACGTGTTGGGCTGAGAAATCCACAGGAATGCACCCAATCAGAGCCCATCACGAAGCATCAGCAGGAGACCAGCTGCAGCTGCTTCGCCTGGGGCCTAACTCCTTCCTCAGACTGAGTCCTCTATCATTCCTGAAATGATTAAAGCAAAACGTATGACAAAAGCAAAACCCAAAGTATCTTTCTGTCATTTTCATGACTGCGTTTATATAATTAACATACATAATAAATAAATAGATATTCAAGTTGAGTTAAGTTCAGGATAAGTTCATGGTGATAAATACACTCGTATATTACCAAAAAATTGAAAAATGGACTAGAAACACCTGTGTGAGTTGACTCGCCCATAACTGCCTTGTTCCAGGTATTCTGTTTCAGTGTTTCTCTATATGCGTCGCTTTTTCATAAAATTCCGTTTATTTACGGTTTCTGTGACCTCACGTCCGGCTCCTCTTATTTACTGTCACAAAAAAATTATACGTTTGGTCTCTGCTCATTATTTTTTGTTTAAAAGAAATGACTTTGATGTTTCAATCTTTTGCTGTCTGAATTATTTTAGTTTACCTTGTCTTTTCTAAGAAACTGCAGGATATATTTCTCCTGGCTTCAATTTTTCACATGATTACTTTAAATTTAGAAATGTGTTAATTCATATTTTATCATTGGAGTCAGAAATTACAATCATCTTAATCCCTTCGCACAAGATAAAATTTCAGTCTATTTTTTACCATTTCCCAACATCCTAGGTTTTCTTGACAAAGTCTGAGGGTTGAAACGCGAGTTACCCTTCTTTGAAGAGCTGGGTCTTCATTTCGTTGTGGTTTATAAACAACCCTCCAACTTCTTTCTGGATTTACTTGATATGTACTTTCTAAGGCCCTCTGCCAAGTCTGGGCCTGCCTGCTCCACTCTGGTTTGCTTCAACTCCCAGCCTCCTCATGCCTCCTCAAGTTGTAGAACTTTTGTTTTTCGAAGAAGGCAACCACGCACCCTGCTCTCCGAGCACTGTCCATCTGGGTGGCTTGTCTGTGGGAATGGAAGCTTTCAGCTGCAGTAACAACAGGCCCTAGTCCAACAGGCTGGAGCAGCAGGGAACACCCAGCCGTGTGCAGGGTTGAGGGAGGCCACCCGGGTGCTAGATGGAGAAGTTAAATGGGGCCGCGGATGTCGCAGGTGTGTTCTGCGTCTCTCTCTGTGACACAGGCCACCAGTGTTGTCCTAGGCTGGAAGCCCTCATGGTCACAGCAGGGCTGCCAGTGCCCAGCAGAACTGTATAACTCTTCCCTAGTCATGCCCTCTGGACAGAGAGTGGCTCATGTGACACCATCAGAGTGTTTTCCCAGCAACCTCCACAAACCTCTCCTGAGCTCTCATCGTCAACTCTCGCTCCTCCCAGGGGTCAGGCTTGGCAGGGATAGGGTTAGTCCTAGAGCAGTCAGGCCTCCTGCTAGCCGAGGTCTGTGACCACATAGGGGGAGCATGGGGAGCCCCCAACACAATATGGGAAGAGGGAGTGGGGAACACACACACCCTCCAGGACAGAGTTCTGTTGACTTCCTACATAAACAGCCCATTGTCTGGGCCCACGACAATGTTAGAATAAGTGTATTCCTTTGGCCTCTGTGCAGCTGGGGAGGCCTAACCTCTGTTCCCTTTATAGAACAGTAACTAACTTTGGTTGCAACTCTAAAATTAACAAAATGATAGAACTGCAAGCAGTATTTCTGCCTGGAATATTCCAGGCATCTAAAATTTCCTTCCTTAATGAAAGAAAATTTTCTTCAATTTTAGTTCTGATTATGCTTCTCTTTTAGTTGCCCTAGATTTTCCTACAAGGACATTTATAATTCTTAGTCTAGATTCTTTCTCTGTCCTCTCTATCTTCATTTACAAAGAACAAAACAATTAGTTTCATTTACTCTGCATATTAAAAAAAAATGTTTCTTATTGCAGTGAGCCAATACCAGAAGTTAGACATAAGAACACAAACGCCCATCACCAGGGGGAAAAGCAGTATTAATAGTTCACCATGTATCCTTTGCTCTTTTTTCTATGTGATGTACGTCAAACCACGTGTTAAACAGTCATCAAATACTTCTTGGCGACCTATTACGTTGGCCTTAGAATATATCCCTCTGAAGGTATATAGAATGCAGCGCTTAAAAATTAATCCAATTGGTTATTTTTCCCCTGTACTTATATCAGTGTGGTCTACATTTATTCCTATTTTGATGTTGCCTTTGATCTCTTTTAAAATTGGATCGTAGTTTTGCCATGTGCAGCATGTCTTGTTGCAAACATCATCTGGCACTCTGCACAGAGCTCTCCCGCTTACACCCTCCCCGCTCCCCTCCTGAGCGAGCACTTTCACCATCAGTCCCCGTGGGCCCTTTCTGTGTTCCATTTTACCAATGTAAGGAAGCTGCTGGCCTTCTTATTTCATCGTCTCTCTGATTACACATGTAACGTCCTCGCCCCTGAGCATCTGACTCCACAGCGTCACCATATCCTGCTCTGGGCGGGGATGGGGGGCGGACAGTCCTCCACACCTTTTCCACGTGTGGCCACACGACTTTGTGGTCACCTTCTGCCCGACGGGCTCTCTGTGTTTGTTTCCTGTGATTGCTGTGATAAAACACCGCAAAATGAGTGGCTTACAACACCCAAAACTTTTTCTCTCCCAGCTCGGGAGGCCAGAGTCTGAGATCAAAGTGTCAGCAGGGGCTCAGAGCCTCCAAAGGCTCTAAGGGAGGCTCCTTCCTGCCTCTCCGGCTTCTGGGGCCCCAACACTCCAACCTCTGCCTCCGTCTTCACGTGGCCTCCTCCTCTGTTTCTCTCTTTTCCCCATCGTCTGTCTAATCTCCCTCTTAGAAGGACACCTGTCATTGGAGTTAGGGTCCACCCAGGTAACCAGGATAAGCTCCTCAACTCGAAATCCTTAGTTACGTCTTCCGAGACCCTTTTTCTGAATAAGGTGCCATTCTCAGGTCTGAGGTCAGGACGTGGACAGTGTGCTGGAGACCGCTGTTCAGCCCACCGCCGTTGGTGGCTTGCCATGTCTTACTGCAGCAAACACCACCTCGTGCACACCGCTTTGTGCTGTGCAGATACATCTTCGGCACAACTTCTAGAGGAGGTGTTGAGACTTGAAGGGTGACCGCCTGCACGGTTTTGTTAGATTTTGTCCAATTCCCTTCCATGGATGGCATCTCTCTTAACAGAAGTGACCTTGAACATCTATCCATGGGTGTAAAGGCAATTTGTGTGTGTTTGCCTTTGCAGTGAAATATCTTTTCATGTTGTTTGTCCACTTTTCTTTTGAGTGTTTGGGTCTTTATTTCTCCTTGATTGTTTAAAACATCTTAAAATTTAAGGTGTTTAGCCCTCAAGCTAAGATAGGAACTGTTGATATATCCCCCAGTTTGCCATTGCTTTGGATCAAGGCAATTTGGTGGGGGCGAGGAGATTTTTGGGCCACGCAAACATTTATATAGTGTTGATTTTATTCATTTTTTTCCTATTTACTTGCGTCTTTTTTTTTTTTTTTTTTTTTTTTTGCAGTATGTGGGCATCTCACTGTTGTGGCCTCTCCCATTGCAGAGCACAGGCTCTGGACGTGGCATGTGGGATCTTCCCGGACCGGGGCACGAACCCGCCTCCCGTGCATCGGCAGGTGGACTCTCAACCACTGTGCCACCAGGGAAGCCCCTGATGTCATTTACTTTTATCTTGATGGTATGAGATGCCACCTTTGCCATAAACAAAAAAAGTCCCCTGGGTTGGTCTCTCTACTCTGCCCCTAGGGCCCATTTGTCCAGCCAGGCACGAGAGCTATTAGTTACAGGCTTTGTACCATGTTTGCGTGTCCTTCGTCACGCATCTTTTTGGGATTTTCATATTCTTACATGATTATTTGTCCATACAAACTTTAAGGTCAACTGCATGTCTATAAAAAATACCTGCTGGCACGAGTGTTGGATTTATGCTAAATTCGTATATTAACTCGGTAGAATTAGCTCTCCTTATCCAAGAGCAAGGTACAAGTCTACCTAGGAAACTTTGAGAAGCATTTGAGAGTTTCCCCATATAGATTTTACAATTGCTTATCAAGGGCATAAGAATTTCATGTTCTTAGTTGTTTTAAACAAGATTTTCTCTTTCTTTCTGTTTTCTAAGGGGCCGTTGTGGGTCCACAGGAAAGAGGTTGATTTTTGTTGGTTAGGCTTATATCCTCCTAAATGTTCCGAAAGGCAGCTTTTAATTATTTAAATAACTTCCTTAGTTCTCAAAGTCATGTTGATGAAGGGATAAGAGTTGAATCTTCTCTCTAAACACATGGCTATGGTAGATAAAGATGATTCAATATTTTAAAAAAGGCACAGCCACCCATGAAAGCAAGCAAGGAGAATCCCTGTGGCTGGAAATGGCTGAGTGCACGGTGATGCCAGAGGCTGGGTCCCACGGTCACAGTGGACCCAGAGCAAAACAGGTCCTTGTGCAGGGCCGGACTTGGTGGGTGAGGACTTTGGGTCTCGGCAGGAAGCTGCCCACCCAGGAAAGGGTTGAAGTTACCCACCCCTCACTCCCTCCCACACACTCAGGGTTGAGATTGGGAATGAGTTTCCTGCCCAGAATGAGCCCAGCCACGTATTCAAGTCAAGCAGGCCCCCAGTGCCTCCGTGTGCAGCTCCTGACCTGGGCTGTCGGGGCAGGCTGAGGCCAGACCAGGTGCCTGCCCCGGGGACTGCGTTCCAAGCAGGTGGGAACAGCTGGCAAAGGGCCCTGCAGGAGAGGCCCTGCTCAGGATGAGCTCTTAAAACACAAGGATTTGAAAAACAGTTAACAGTCCCATAAATGGGTGACGTCAATAATGATCAAAGAAATGTTCACATGTTGAGGTGTGGGGAAGTCATTCTGGCTTATACATGAGATAACTTGAATTTTCTTCTAACTAGAACAGCCTGTTTGCGGCCCATCAAACACACATTGTGCATCTGCTTTAATGATTAAAGAAAAGGGCACATAGACTAGAAGGAAAGAATGTCCGTGTTAAAAATAAAGATTAAATGCCCCTCTTGCTTGGACGCCAATGCCGGTCCTCCTTGGACGATAAGAACACCTTCCCAGGCACCAAGGCCATACTGACTCACTGTGTATGTGCAGATCTTTTTTTTTTAAAACCAGGAATGCCTCCCTGACTAGTTTGATGTTCTTTGTTCTGATGAGACATAAAACTGTGCTGAAAACCGTGCTTCTCAAGAGCAGTTCCGCAGAGTGAAATCTGAGAGGCTATCTCCCAGGCTATAGTCCTCAGTTTGACTCACATAAAACTCTTTTCCCTTCCTATTATACATTGTTTATTGATTATTTTCATCCGACAGTAAGGAGGATATAGAAGTAGCAGAGCGGGAATTCCCTGGAGATCCAGTGGTCAGGACTCCGCGCTTCCACTGCTGAGGGCCTGGTCAGGAAACTAAAATCCCTCGAGCCACGTGGTGTGGCCAAAAGAGAGAGAAAATGGCAAAGCGATTTTCAAGAAACACTAAGCGAAGCAAGCGTGTACTACATTCTCAAGTAACTAAAGCACACACAGGCAGATTAGGAAAATGGAAGCCCTGGAGACAAGAAATAGCAGGGATTAAACTTACCCAAATCCTTACACTCAAATCCCAGGAGGAGGGCTGGGCTGTGTAGCAGGCGTTGTGGAGCCTGTTGGAAAGGGTGGGTGGTGGGGTTGGAGCCAGTGGGGCCCCTGGCTGTGCAGTCGCTCCTGCACTGAGGTCAGCCCAGCAGCCAGCAGGGTGGTCTGGTCCAGAGATTCCTGCCTGCAGTGGGGGGACAGCAGGGTCCCAGGGGTCACACTGGCGCCTCTGGCCCTTTGGATGGAGCTGCCGCCCCAGTTGGGTCTTCGGGTTTGATCAGGCTTCATGCACCACCACCACCACCACCACCACCCCTCCCCACAGTCTGGCTCACTCCTGCATTTAGGCCAGTTCCTGGAAACAGCCTTCTAGAGCATCTGCCCACCCTGCAGCCCGTGCCGGCCACTGGGCCTGCATCCTCGGCAAGGACACCCACCCCGCTGCAGGCGCCCTGCCTGGAGCTGACCAGCACCGAGACCCCGGGCGGCCGTTGCCTTTCGGAGGAAAGCTAGACTTATTCTGGGGTCCCCTAAGGGAAATCTTCTCAGAGCAGAGAGAGTTCCCCCACGCCCTGGGCCCAGACCCCTTTGATGGGGTGGGCAGGGGTCTCTGAAGGGAGCTCCCAGGTGGAGGCAGGTGAGGCCTTGGATGTTGTAACTGATGGAGACCCCTGTTCACTCCGACGGGCCAATTAGCTCGAGGTGACCCTTTGTCCAGGACGGACCTGCCCCTCAGGAGACCAGGGAAGGTGCAGGAGGCACCCTGCACTCCGGACAGGCCTCCATCCTCCCTGTCCAGGCATCCAGCCTCCCATCACCCCTTCGGGCACTGGAAGGTCTGTTTAAGCTGCAGCCCCTTGCCCATAACCCTTAATCCGGTGACACCAAAAGGGAGCTTCAAGGTTCAGGAAGGAGTCTGAGAGTTACAGCGAGGGCCTGGATTTCAGACCCAGGATGGAAATGGAGAATATAGCATCAGACAGGACCCAACCCCCTCTTCAGAGCACTTTGCAGGGAGCACTCCAGCTGATTCCAGGGTTTGGGGTATCTCCGCAAACTCCTGGATCAGATGCCCTCCCGGGAGAAGCAAAACCACTATAGAATTACCAGAAGACAGATTGTAGAGTTTCAATCGCATTTTTGTGAAGTTCTGTACCATATACATTCAATTTCAAATGTCAACACTTTTCTTTTTCCATCTGATGGGCAAATGTAGATCTAAAAAACAGTCTAAAACCAAATCTAAGACAAAAAATAACCATGGATTTACAGAATTTAACATATCCTTGTCCTCAAAGATGAGGTTAGTTCATGCACAGTTTAAGCAAAATACCTACAATTACAGCCCCAGTTGCATGTTTAGATACAATTCACAGAGGAGCGATCAGTCAGTAAACTACCTCATGGTTAATAAACCGTCGCATGGAGGTGGACCCTCCGTGGTAACCATGCCCGAGCATTTCAACATACAGTTCCTGGTCCTGTTGCTGGAAGCTTCCAGCCCACCTGAACGCCCAGAGTGGGTCATCTCACAGGTGCACAGACACAAAATAATCTCTACAACTTACACTTTAGACCATTGTTCGGACTCCTACTTCTGAAAATGTTCAATGTTTCATAGTAGCTGTTTTTAAACAGCAAAACCAGCAAAGAAAATACTATGCAAAAAAAAAAAAAAGAGAGAGAGAGAAGTATAGTTCTCTTGCACGGGGCATTGATGGAACATTAACAGACGGGCTGTGTACGGAGGCCCTGCCCCCAGCGTATTTAAAATCATCATTTTCAGAGCCGGGAGCTGGGCCGGGCGGGGCTCGCTCTCCTTTGGGCGCTGAGGAAGGACCACTGGAGGAAGGGCAGGGAGTCCCCTGTGGAGCCCACTCAGGAGCACGATGTCAAGGTGGGGATCCTACCTGTGGCTTCAGTATTACTCACGAATTTAAAATAACAAAGTGTTAAAAAAATATATCAGAACAAGTAACTCCCAACGATAAATGCATCAAGGCGGTGGAAAGGATTACATTTAAGGTATCAAAATTGAAGTTGATGCTGATCCCACATTATTCATTACTTCAAATGGAGATGCCTTTAAATTTATATTAAATTCAATTTAAATGCCATCAGAACCATGGTTGACAAAGTACTGACGGATGAATATTTTAGTCTGATTCAATAGCAGTAAACTTTATTTTCTTACCTTGAGGCAAGGTGATGGAGTTTTTATACTCAGTAGGTTGAACTGGGTTTGTAGTGACATGGCTTCTGATTTCCATAAAATAAAATTCTATCTTTAAAAAATGATTTTCAAGGGTTTAAGCCTTGAACTCTGAAAACATTTCTTCAGGGCTCTTTCTGCTTCACTCATTAATTTATACTCTGAAATCCAAAAGCTTTCTTATGCTTCTCTTCAAAATACCTTCAGGTTCAGAATTAACCATTAGTCGTCTTAAAGGTTTTATGTTTGATGCTGCTATTCAGTAATACTTCAACTTTATTTTTCCACTTACAGCTCTTGGTCATAGGGGAAAAGCGCCTTATACAGAAACGCACTTGGAGTTGGTGTTGAATGCATGTGCGTTAGGTGAGTGAATGAAATGCTTCAGTAATTGATTAATTATAATTAACTAGTCTCTGTAACTGGTTCTAAGAAAGAATAGGCAGCCATTGTCCGTCTGCTGGAATAGCCCTTGGCTTCAGAGTTTGCAGGTCTCGTCACAAAATGATACGGGCAGTCCCTCTGAAGAGATTATTAGTGATGTAAATATTGATTATTACTGATGCAGGGAATTAAATAGTCGTCTCTGGGCTGAGTCCTTCAGCCTCTGGCTCCATGTGCCTCCATCTAAGCTCCTAGAATTCAGAGAAGGTTTTTCTCTCTGTACCTCGTTCCCAGTGTGCTGTCTTTCCCAGAGATGTACAGGAGCTCCTGCGGTGGGATCACATTCTGTCAACCCTTCCTCGTGTATGATTATTTTCTTTAGCACAGTGTATTTTTAATTCCTGTCGATTCTTATCTAGCTAATGGCTCATTTCTCCCCTAAACCAAGGCAGCCACAGCTTCTGGGGAAGGACAGATGCAACTGAAGGTCAGGAAGCCATGGCTTGGCTGTGACTTTCAAAATAGCCTCTACAAAAAGGCAGGGGGGATCCACGAGATTTGGGAGCCAGAACTTCAACTGTAAAAGCCAAGTCCTTGATAAATAAAAAGGCCCACGACATTTTCCAATTTGCCTCCTTGAATAGAGTGGGTCCTGTAGCCAAGGCTGGGCTGCAGGGAGCTCTGAGGGGTAAACACACAGCTTTTCCAGGCTCTACTGGGGGAAGGGGGAGGGGGAAGGGGCTGAGCATGAGGGACAGCTGGCAGTGTGGGACCGGGACCGGGATGTGGGCAGAGGCGTCTGCCTCAGAGTCTGTCCCAGGCTCTCCAGGCCGCTGTGCTGCGTTCCTCCCTGTGTCTCAGGTACGGCCACTCTGGTGATGAGGGCGGGCAGCTCACAGAGACGCTGTGCACAGAGGTTTACATTTTAACCATCCCTCTCCAGACGACTGAGCAAGGCCTTCGGGGAGACATTGTCACAATCTTATTACAATTAACATCATCCATTATTTCATCTCCGGGATGCAAGGGCTGCATCCTGGTGGCCAAAAAGTAGGTTCGGGTCGTCAGGTTCCACATGCCATAGCCACCGTCTCAGGGCTCCCTGAAGGGCCACCCAGTCAGAACCGCAGTCGTCAGTCCAGCCTAGCTTTAGGTGGTGACCACTTCAAGTGCTTAATTCTGATTGTCCTATTATTTTTATACATGTTTAGAAATTGTTTTCCAAATGTATTTTTAATTAATCCAAAATGAATCATTTTAAATAATCTGTAGTAGGAGGGAAGAATCAGTGCGGAAAGGTGATTCATTTCGGCATAAAATCAGTCACTCTGGCTGAAAAGCAAAGATCTCTGACTGACATATAGAGTATCGGGAAAATAATCTCGGAAAGGGTTTTGTCTGTTTCTTGGCTTTGCAGTACCGAAACACAGATTCAGAAAAAACAAATAACTTCATCACATAATGACATGTCGAAAGTATCGCATCTTACTAACCTTTCACATGAGTAATTTATAATAAAGTCGCTATGTGATTATATAGATTTACATGTTACTTGTCAATTAGAAATATTTTAGTTTAAAGGAATATGGATTTGTTTTACTTACCAGAATCCCAATATACACATTCATGAAATGACTTACAAACTTCATTTTATACTTTTGAATTATCCCAGGCTCTGGAGGCTCCAGGGAGTCACTAAAACTTAGTAATTCTGAGCAGAGCATCCCCGTCTCCCACTTAAAAATAGAAGCTATAATACTCTCGAGCTTTTGCCAAATTGCAAATAAGTGAGCGGAGTGAAGAGTGATGTGATGAGTCAGAGCTGAATATTCTCAAACCCAACAAGTGTCAAAGCGTGATTACACAGCCTTACCCTGGGTCCCGCACCCTCAGCTCTGGCCCGGAGCCCATCTCAGGTAGGCAGGCACCGAAGTCAGGTCCGTTTGTGCACCCTGGAGCATCTTGGAGGAAAGCCGGCAGATCCCAGCATGGTAAGTAACTTCACAAATGTGTCTCTTGGGATTCTGATAAGCAGAACAAATGCATACTCCTTTAGGAATACGTTAGGACACATCGTTTCAGTTACTGTGGATATCATTATAATTAATTTGGAAAATACAAGACATATAAAAGACAAGCCGGGGTTTCCCTGGTGGCGCAGTGGTTGAGAGCCCGCCTGCGATGCAGGGGACGCGGGTTCGTGCCCCGGTCCGGGAAGATCCCACATGCCGCGGAGCAGCTGGGCCCGTGAGCCATGGCTGCTGAGCCTGCGCGTCCGGAACCTGTGCTCCGCAACGGGAGAGGCCACAACAGTGAGAGGCCCGCGTACAGCAAAAATAAAAATAAAAAAAAAAAGACAAGCCAGAGAACCACAGCCCCCTCCTCTTTCACTCTCAGCCGGAAGAATCCTCACTGCCCACCTGGTCTTCACTAGAGCACTGTGAGGCCTGGGAGCTCCTCGTTCACTGAAGGTTGAGCCCCCAAGTCCAGAAGAATGGCCAGGTTGAAGGGGAGTGGCCCTCACCCCAGTGGCATGTCCTGGCTGCACTAACGTGTTGCTGGGACATCACATAGGAGAGGGTTTATTCCCCATCAGAACAGAAACAGAGCCAAGGTCACGTGTGCCAAGGTCATTCCATCTTGACATAGTGCTTAGTGACCACTGACCTGTCTGCACAGGAGAGAAGGGAATTTACCGATGGAAATGAAGGTGGGCGTCTGCAGACAGGAAACCCCAGAGTCCCGTCGCTCTGGGATGGGGGGACCCTCCTACATCCTGGTCACCTCAGGGTCCACAGTGCACCAGGACACCAGGCTCCAGCACTCAGCAGTGGTCCATTTATTAGTTTAAACAAACCAGAGCTTCCAATTCACCATGCTGGCGCTGTAGCCAGAGAATGTGAGGTTTCAGGATAACTGCAAAGAGAGCATAGCGCACTGGAGCAACATGTTGGAGGAAAAGCATCCTTCGTATTCTAAAGTAGAGTCATAGAAAAGACGTAGCATCTCACAGGCACCGGGCGCACGAACAGACCACCGGTTAGTTATACTTGTACCTGGCATGCCGACTATGGTTTCTTTCCCCAACCATTTTGGGACTTCAAGCTCAATGCATTTGAAGGGGTAAATGTACTTGACAAAACAAAGACTTAGCTGGAAACGATGTCCACAATCTCCAGAAATTTCAGGGTGTGTAATACGTATTAAAGCGTGTCAAAAGTTAAGCCCGTAAGTCACAGAACCTCTGCTGAATTTGGATTCCAGCTCAGGAATGAGATGATGAAAGTATAAATACGCAGCCAACTGCGCTGAGCACCTCGGAGAGTTCCCAGGCTCGCCCTCCGCCAAGTGGCAGGGAACAGCTGGCCAGAATTTCTGAGCGCCTTTAATGAAGAGGATTCCTCGTTGTTCGGATTTGGTGATTAAATGGAATAAGACATATTCCTTAGTGGGTTTCCTGAAAGAAGGTTGTCCTGGAAGACACCTGGGTCTATGAATCCATCCTGGGGCCCGACAGGGCAAGGGCAGGGGTGGGGGGACCACACTTGGAAATCAAGCTTTTGGTCACATGGTTCTTGTCAGTGTGCTTTTTGTCTTTCCACACATTTCAAGAATCTTTCTTAGACTCAACTAAGAAGTCCGGGCTACTTTATGTGTTGGGATTTCCTTCCTCAGAATACAGCACCAAGGATTTGTAAAACAGTCTCTGTGTGGGTCCGTGGATGTGTCCTGGCTGGTGGAATTATGGAGTGAAACTACGCTGCACTCAGGGCAGAAGCGGGGAGACCGAGGAGCCTCCAGAAGCCAGGACGCCTCCAGGGGCGCTGCGGACACGTTCCCAGGCCTTGGGAAGTTTCTCTCCATGATGGCAGAAGCTGTGATCATCACCAGTAGCTCAAGGCTGAAGTCTGTACCTACGAAGTGTTTACTGAAACTAGCAACAGTCCCCACGGTCCCCGCGTTCCCACTTAATTAGCTTCTGTCTCACTCACCTTTTAGGGTTATTTATTGTCTTTCTTGACAGACAGAAACGGAGGCCTGGGGTGGTGGGTGGTGGAGTGTCCGGCTGGGCTGCCTCACCCCACACTAGGAATTACACAGGCCCAGCTCCGTGCTGGTTCACTGACCCTGAAGCCAGGCACCCTGGCTTTGCTGCGCAAAGCCCCATGGAAATGAAAGGTCCCAGGTAGAACACAATTGAAATCCTGGTCACCTGTCAGAAAAGCATGAGTCATCACTTACTTGCCCAAGCAGCGGACTTCAGACTGTTGACCAAAATCCTCAGAAAGAAATATGTTGTGTTATCCACACACACACGCACACACACACACACACACACACACCTGAAATACAAGTTCACAAAACACTCCTTATATTCCCGGTGTGATACTTTCTCTTCTATCCTATTTCATTTAAGGAAAACTGGACACACAGTGGATAGAAACCCACAGTTTGAAAATAAGCCTGAATTGCTTAGACCGTCTTGCATATTCACGGCTGCATCCCTACAGATCCACGGCCCAAGCATCTATCCACTAGGCTGTTTCCACGTAGGGTGAGACACTTCCGTTTCTGTAGCCACAAGAAATGTGTATTCAAGAGACACTGAGCTAGATTCTTAGTGTGGTTTCTAACCACCTCTGCTGTCTGAGCCCTTGTGTAGTTGAATCTATGGCTTGAGCTTTTATCCAAGGTAGTTTAAACAACTTCATGAAACAGATGGGTGTTATCAGCAAAATTCACAGGGGATGTCCTTTGTTTAAGGAGCTCTTACTAACTCCAAGAAGATCACATGTAAATCCAGAGAATCTTGGGATTATAAACTCTTAGGTCTAGAAGAAATCGAATTGGTCCTGCTTCCCAATTCTTGTTTTATTAATTAAAAGGAAAGCGTCTGTGGACTTAATTGTCCCACCCAGCATCTGGTACACGACGGCAGGGCAGTTATACGAATTGAATTAATGAACTTGCTAACGTGGCAAGGCCAAGGCTGAACAGCAGGCACCAGGCTGGGGATGCAAACTTTGTATCCACGGTGGTGCGTGTGGGAAGTTCTGGGTTTGCACCACAGTGTCCGTGGCCCGAGCTCGTCTTCACACGGGGAGAGGAGCCGCTTGCCCACAGCCAAAGGCACTCCCAGCAGAGTGAGCAGACTTACGGCTACTCTGTACCATCTGCACATTCCCGTGTGGCCTCCCACACCTCTGAGCTGAGAGATAAGATGGAGTCCTGGCTCCCCCAAAGGCTTCATCTCTCCTAAGCTCGTCTAGAAGGCAAACCCACAACCCTAGCCTCAGGAGCTCCATGTTTTGATGAGGTTGGAAAACATGGCGGGGGGGTGGGAAACATGGAACAGGAAGTTTTGTTTAATCTATATGCACACCCCTGAGATGGCATTCCCAAGGGAAGTTAAAATAAGACTTTGAAATGGAAATTGCTTAAGAAGGGCCACGCAACTGATAGGGAGGGACAGGAACCCACAGGGCCCTTCTGCTTCCTCACCCCTGGATGTGGCTGGGAAGGTTTTTCATTTGTAAAATCCAAGGTCATTCTAGTCACTAGTGAAGTGCTTGTGAGGAATTATTAATAGAAATTGTGAACAATACCACTCAGACAGAATCCTGATCTATCTGCCTGTGACAAGCAGAGTGTTAGGGGTTCTGAGAGCTTTGGATAACAACAGCTGGTTCTTCTCATAAAAACGGGGCACCTGTCAGCTTTTCCAATGAAGAACTTTCATGCGAAGCATACTAAACTCTCCTCATCCGGCTGCCAGCGCCCTGCCATCGGGCAAAGGTATTTTTAAATGTCTTCCAATATATTTTATTACCTGCAAGGGCAGCAGAAATAGTTTGTCGATGTGTGACGCCCTCCTTTCCCAGCACGACCCGAAGCGAGCCAGCAGCTTAGAGATGGCAAGCCATCACCCTAATCACTTTTGACTTTTTTCTTCAAAACCACATCATGAAAATGCTGCACTATGAAAAAAGGGGATTGTTCACAAGGAAAAAAAAAAAAGCCGGGGTTTCCGTTCAGAGTGCACAGAGTCTCCTGCCGCTCCGTGTGCCACCCTGGGCCGTGGTCAGGGTGACACTTGCACCGTTAAGGGTGATGGGCTTCTCCCCAGTCCTGGGACAACCAGGTGGCCTCAGAAAAGGCACATGGTCTCTGGGACGCTGCCCCAGGTGATGTTGATCTGCCTTCCTGCCCCCACCCCCGCCAGCTGTTGGTGCACTGATGAATTAATATTTGTAAAGAACTGAGAGCTATTTGCAGAGGGTGTCAGGGGTCAGGAATCACACACCTCCTCTCAGAGTGAAAACGCATGAGGAAGAGACGTGCAGATACGAATCAGGCTAAATGCCCGTTGTAAGTTACAAGCCTGCCCTAATTCTTAGTTTCCCGTGAGCCCGCGGCTCCGTGAATTCAGATGTCCTCCCTAAAATAGCAACACAGAAGCTCCGGGGCCCACGTTTGATCTAAACAATTAGCCAGGACATTCTTCTGACTTACCAACAAAGGTCCTAAATCAGTGGAGCTCCCCCTGGCTTTCTTTTCAACGTTATAAAGTCTCTGTCAGTTTCCCCCCTTCCCTTGGAAGGTTACATCACTTTCTTTTTCTTCTCTATTTCCTTTTAGGTTTGGAATCACATTCATGGACAGTAGACACAACGCCTATTTGCCGTCTATAAGGTTTAGGAACCTTTCTGAGTTATCCCTCCAAAAAAGAATTCTATAATTAGCACAGCAGAGTTAATAATATTCAATGAATTGAATAATACATTACATAATCCTTAACAGTGTCAGAAAATCTTCTGATTGTCTGGTGTTTCACATGGGCTCCATTTGACTTATTTTTGTTGTTGAAGTGTAGTTGATTTACAATGTTGTGTTAATTTCTGCTGTATAGCAAAGTGATTCAGGTATGTATATATATATATATATATATATATACACACACACACACACACACACACACATTCTTTTTTTATTCACATGGGCTCCATTTTAAACACAGCCTTTTCATGAGAAAATAATCTTGAATTTGTTACCACAATGTACACTTTGCAGCTAAGGAATTCTAGAATGAAAACAGACATTCCTTCCAGATAACACATTCATGACGATGTCATCTGACATTCTTTCAATTTGGTAGAATTGCAGGGCTGCCTGATCCGGGAAGGCCCCGAGTCCCAGTGCCTCTGTGTGGATATGGCTTTAGGGATGGTTTCCTACGACCTGCTCCCGGCACGGGTGAGACGGAGAAGGCCAGGGAGTTGAGGGAGGCCACGTCTGACCCCTCCCTCAACGACCCCTTCCCACGCCTTCTCAGATCACAAGATACTCGATAAAGGCACATTTAAAATGTGGCTTTCAAACTGCTCCCTCTTACAATGATTCCTTGGGACACAGGAGTCAGACACGGGGCCAAGATTGGAGCCAACAGCAGGTAAGGGAGAGTTTCTCCCGGGGCACCCCCTGCCCCCAACAGGGAAGAGACGCTGCATCCCTGCCGCCCCCAGGGGCACTGTCAGGGGGATCAGGCGGTGCCCCGAGGGGCGGGGACGAAGACAGCCCCCATGGAGAGGCCTGGGAGCAGGATGCCCAGGTCACACAGCCGGAGGGGGACCCAGGTCACCAGGAAGCTGTGCTGGGGGAAGACGACCTCAGGCCCCAGTCCCAACCTTCGCCCATCATTCCCCAGAAGCACATCGCTTGTTGAGCCCCCAGTGGTGTTTCTTACCCGTCATCCTGAACTTGAAATATTTACTTGTGCTCAGAATCTGGACATGCGTGTCCACTGAAACTAGGCACGTGGACCCCTCTCACTCAGCTCCCGATGTATCTGAAAGAGACAGAGTAACACAAGGAAAGAGTGAACTCCACTCGGGCCTGTCTTTCCCCAGGCAGCTGGTGCACGACAAGCGGTGCCGAGTTGCTGACAGGTGATGAGTGACAGTCCCCAAATATTCCTGAAATACTCGGTCAACTGGATACATCTTGCTTAGGGGCTGCTACTCCACATGATGTAAGGTAGACATACCTCCTGCTCCAAATTAGATTGTGCAGGTGAGGCAGGAATCTGAGGGGCCCAACTTCAGTGTGCAGTTAGGGGAGCATCGCGGTCTGCCCTGGGAGCTTAACAGGGTGTGTGTTTGTGTGTGTGTCAAACCGAAAGGCAAAGATGTGCCTGATTCCTAAGGTCTGAGCAATTTCAACTACTGTTTGTGCCAAGAACACTCCGTTAAAAAAAAAAAAAAAAAAAGGAAAGGAATTTACTGGAAAGGGCAAGAGATGGGGCCTGCCTATGTAAGTTGAGGGAGCCTGGGGGGCGTCCTGTGGAACTCGGGTCAACTGGAAGCTAACAGTTTACTCTTTAGAAGAGAGTAAATTCAAGCAATGTTTGCATAAGCCACGGCTCTAGACTTTATCTCCCTTTCACATTTTGATTTATTCTTGGAAATTTAAACTCCATGGGTGAGTGTGTGTGTGTGGTGTGTGTGTAGAAAGAGAGACAGACAGACAGAAACAGAGAGAGACAGACACAGACAGAGACACAGAGACAGGTATATCATATCAAAAAACTGGAAGGTCTCAGGAAAGAAACCAAGGACTAACATTTTAGTTTCCAGTTGCAGAAGATAAAAGGCCAGAGGCCCTGTTAGTCCTCATTCGCTGAGCCCGGGCAGAGAGTAGGTGGGCCCCCCTGAAGTGGGCCCCCGAGGTTTGAGAGCTGAGACCACCATCATCCCTGCCTTTCTGCAGGGCAGGGGTTTGGATGCTACAGCGTGTCTCTCTGTTTCTGCAAATCCTGAAGCCCTCTTTTGTGAACTTGCAGAAAAATTTAAGGAGAAAATGATGCTGACAGCTGCTCTACTGAAACCAAGAAGGACTTTCCACCGTTCCCCACCTGCATAGGAAATTGCCGGCTGCACGCAGGATTTCACATTGCTGTGTTTGCGCCTGTCTACAGGTCCAGTGGGCATTTACTGGGCCGCCCCCTCTGGCAAAGCTGAGACACGAGGACGCCTCACCCCCGCCACCCTTGGCCAGCCCCAGCCCATTGACCTCACTTCATCCATGACCTTCGGAAAGCAGGGGAGGCCGGGGACAGCGCTGAGGGCCTGCGTTGCAAGGAGGGGAAATAGCCTGGAAAAGCAGGTCTGGGCTGGACCACTTGAGGAGCGTGGGGTTGGTGCCTGGCCCAAGGTGGAATCCGCAGCACAGCCCTCGCCCTGGGTTAATCCGGGCAACTCACAAATCTCAGGCGTCTCACCTGTGAAGCCAAGAGGACAATCGTGACTCTTTTGTAGTTGTAGGGAAGATTAGGTGAGATAACCCAGAGCAAGGGCACAGAGTAAGCGCTAACTGAACACCGGCAGCTACTTCCTTTACTTATTAACTGCGTGTCCTCAAACAAAACGTTCAGAACTCCTAGTGGCCCCCTGTGTACCACGTGAAGAAAGTAGCATCAACCCAGAGAGGGCTGAAGGATGTCGTTTAAATGAGATACTGGACGTGGTCTGCCAGGTGAAGGAGATACAGCTTGTCCACAAGGAGGTGTGTCAACTCCAGCTCTGCTCGCAAAGCATCTCCGGCCAAAAGACCCCCCGCCCCATGCAAGTTCCATGAGATTCCCCGGTTTCTCTTCCAAACTACCGAAACTTCCAACCTCTTAACTTCACCCAGATCACTGGAATGAACTGAGGTTTAGACATTAGCCATAAAAGGTACGTGTGTTTTAGACGAGTGGGTCTCTTTTGGGTCCCAGAAACTGACACATAAGGATGGAATGGTTGTGCCTAACAGTGGCTGAATGAAAACTTTCCTGGTCATTGGCAGCTCTCAGTCTGTCCAGCCTCTGTCCTCTGAGACTCCCCCCACTACACCTGCTACCTTCCAGAAGCCCAGGGCTAAGTTAGCAGAAGCACAATGACACAATGATGCCTCCCTCCACACGTTCCATGTGGGCTAACCATGCCGCCGCCACCATCACCCCAAAAGAAAATTTCCTCAGAAGCCAAAGAGTAAACACACGTCTGATCTATTCCTTTCCCATCCCAACGTTGTCTGAGTTATGAAGCAAATTAGTAGCCACTGATTAAACAACTAAGCTACTGGGTTGAGAGGAAAGTTTTCAAATGCACTTACCTATTTAACCTTTCTTTCAAGGCCACTCATTAAAACTAATGGCAGTTAAGTTAATAAAAGTCTCTTTCTCAGCATTGAGCTGCCCACCCGATCAACGTGTGTCTGCCGAGGCTTGCGAGGTGGAAAACGGGCCCGGAAGTAAATCCGTGCTTCAGGGGAAGCTTCCCCGCCCCTCAATCCGGTGCCTGTGTGGACAGACGCAAGCACACACACGCGCACCCACGCGCACACACCACGCACACGCACGAGCATACACACACGTGTGCATACACATGCACGCGCGCACACACACGTGCACACACACAACCCATACACACCCGCACGTGCACGTGCGCACACACCCATACACACACGTGCACACACACACCACCCACACATGCACACGCACATCCCCAAACAAGTGTGCGCGCACACACACGTGCACACACACAACCCATACACACCCACACGTGCACGTGCGCACACACCCATACACACACGTGCGCGCACACACACACATGCACACGCACATCCCCAAACAAGTGTGCACACGTGTGTGCACACACACTCTCTCACACACACACTGTGTTCCTGCAATTTTAAGTTTTTGGCTATAACATATACAAAATGTATTTCTAAGCAGAGTTGTCAAATTAATTGATGTAATTGCTAAAAAGCCACTCCTTCCTCCATGGCAGTTAAAAGCCCATAACTTCAGTAATGCAGTAAACAAACTTGTTTTATCCACGTCAGACCCCTTTGAATTTTCACCTAACAGGGATCCAGCACATATCCCAGAGAATTTTACTAGAAGTTGTCTCAGGTGAGAAAACATGTTTTTTCTCACTTCCTGCATAAAGAAAGCTGGAGGCGTGCAGGAGATGGTCAGTCATCACCCTCAAGGAGCCGCCAGCAGGTGGCTGGACGGGAATGGAACCCCAGCTGCTCCCTCTTCGACGTCTCACCTTGCAGACACTTCACCTGCACGTGGCATTTCAAGATTCCAGGATCACTTCACAGGTGTTTCATAGGACACATATTTAAAATAGATGCTAATCATCTGCATCTAACAAATTGCACTAAAAAGCAGTTGAGGCAGCGCCGTGTGGAGTGGGTCCAGACAAGGTCAGAGATCACAAATGAAAGAGAACAAAGGGTGCTGGCGGAGACCACGGCTTTGTGGCCCTGGCCTCCAGGACCTGTCCTCACCGCCTCTTGCACCCAACTGTCTACACTACTTTCTGCACTGGACTGTTCACACTGCTACCTGCACCCAACTTTCTGCACTGCCTCCCTCACCTGACTGTCTACACAGCCTTCTGCAGTTAACTGTCCACACAAGACCCCTGCAGCTAGCAGTATGTGCAATTTCCCAGCACAAAGATGTGTTTTCAAACAAGAGCAGGCAAGGAAATGAGGATGATTATGTAGGAAGATGGCGCTCCGGGTCCTGCTGGGGGGTGAGAGTCTCGGGTCTGATTCTGCAGGCAGCTGGGTCCCCCCTCCGCCCCTCCACCAAGAGACTGTTAGGTCTGCGATATTTTGGAGGTCAGTGTAGAACAGCTTGGTGCAAGGAGGCCTTCGAAGCAGGATCCCAGGGCTTGGATACTGCAGGGGGCAGACAGAGGGGTGAGGGCCACAGGGAAGGCCAAGAGAAGGATGGAGAGGCAGCAGAGGGGGACAGAGGAGGTGGACCTCAGGCATCACTTTTCCGCTATCACGTGTCTTCCCATCAGAACATTTTGGGGACTTCCCTGGTGGTCCAGTGGTTAAGACTTCGTCTTCTAATGCAGGAGGTGCTGGTTCAATCCCTAGTCCGGTAGCTAAGATCCCATATGCCTTGCAGCCAAAAACACAAAAAAAACATTAAACAGAAGCAATATTGTAAGAAATTCAGTAAAGACTTAAAAAACCTGTTGAAAGGACAATGTTCAATTTCACTTGAGTCTGTGGCTTAATGCATCTCTTGTTCTTCCTTCTCAATACGTTCTCTCTGCTTAGAGCATAAACTACTACTTGAAAGTCACGGTCTCTTTGAACAAACCCCGATGTCTTTCCACAGACATGCAAGGCAGCCACCATGAACGAGAAACGCACAGGGCCGGGCTCTGGGCGTAGGATTACTCTGCTCTGTGCTGGTAGACAAAGACCATGGACCGAAGACCACAGATCACTGTGTTCCAAATACATACTTTGATGGCTGCACAGTGACTGAAGTGCTGAGATGCCAATAGGAAGCTCCTAAGAAACCCACATCCCCTAGAGGTTTACGGTGGGTCCTAAGGGGCTCATTGATAACACACTTGGATTCACTAGCGGGACTGTGAGTCAATCACACAACGAAATCTAACAAGAAATTCTTCAAAACTCATCCTGCTTCTCCTGCTTTTAATTCTTGTTGAACTGAAAAGTAAGTACTTTAAAGAAACCCAAGTCCACCCCCAAGAGCCCAGGATTCCAACATGAACCAATGTGAAAGCAGCTTGCGCAGGTGACTACACGTCCCAAGATTCCAGAGCTCAGGAAAAGCCTCACGACCAAACCTATCACGTTGATTCTATCATATTGTTCCTTACCTTTTCTATCTGCAAACACTTGAGTCGACAAATATTCAGTTTGATGTTCAGTTCACATCAAGGCAAACCTAGGAAGGTTCCCTACCTATTGCGTTCCTGGATCTCGGAGCTGGCTGGAGCCGGAACACGCAGGCTTGTATCTAACTGTCTGCACAAAAGGGGTCAGGGCCCAGGTTTGACCACCAGCATGCCTCCTTCCTGCTGAGTGTGGTGAAGGGTGATCTGTGCACCCGCAGGGCTAAAGCCTCTTCCCACCCTGGGTATCACTACCTATAATGCAGACACTTCCCTGCCTCTGATGAAAACCAAAGGGCTTTCGGACCACCCTGTGGTGGCCATGCTAAGCCACTGTCTCCACACAGCTCTGTTTGCAGGACGTCAGTGGCCTCTGGAAACGTCTGACACATTCAAGGGCTTGTGGGGTCATCACATCCCCGATCTGCCCTGAAGGAAATACGCCCATGCTGCAGAGGCCCCAGCTCTGTCTCCCAGGGCTCCACCACTCGAATGCTGCCTGGATTTCCACGGCAGGCATTTTCTGTTTTCTTGTTTTCTCACCTCAGTCCTGCACCCATGGCCCTGCCAGACCAATGGACCCCAAATCTCTCTCCAGGTGACTCCAGTGCCATCCTGGCTTAAGGGCCATCGGATTAATGCATGAAGCTACTTCATGTGGAACATAAAAGCCCTGAATGTGGGTGACTGTCGACAAATCCATGCCAAGGTCAAGTGACCGTTTTAAAACAGCAGCGTTTACTTATGAGAGGAGCATGTGATTTGGGAACGGGTTTTCGTGAGGGAAAGGTGAGGTGGAGGGTTTGGAGGGCCATCCTTTGGTGGGAAGGATTGTTCAGGCCTCTGTGTGTAAAGAGAGACCTGCTTCCTACCACAGTGTGATGGGGTTCTGGTTTGAACACGAGCCACCTTACACCTCTAATTCCATCCACTCACCATCACTAAATTCAGTTCTGTCCATTCTGCCTCAATTTCTCCCTTCCATACACCTCTGCTCCAAGCCATGTATGAAAAAATCTCACTTGACAAATATTTTTAATGTATCTCATCAGTATTAGGGTTGCCAGACTTAGCAAATAAAAATAAAGAAAAGAAAAAATTACGTTTATTCTTATTTTTTGCATGTGGTTTACTACCCAGTTTCTATTGAAAATATACTTAAATGTACACTTTGAATACAATCACTTTTTAATTTTTGAGTGATTATTGCCAGTGGAACACAAATTATGTGAAAATCTTGATTACTACAAGGTAAGGAGTGATCCTGCTGCAAAGAAGACAAGGAAAGAAATGAATCAATATATAATTTATGAATTACACAGTCTTTATTACTAATCCAAGCTTTGCCACCCCTCAGAATGAAACACCCAGACATGCACAGTAATCGTTCAATTCAACCCTCTTTGATATGGTGATGACTCCCGTGCAAGTTATGCTTTGCACATGTTTTGTGACTGTGTCAGTTGAAGGTGTATTTTCCCAGGTAGAAAGCTAAAACATATGGCATGGAACAGTTTATAAGCCTGATTTACAAATGTTCAGGATTCAGACACTGAGTGGGCCTCGTTTATCCTCTTGGCCTGACCCCGGCATGGCCGTCACTGGGCCTTGGGCTGGGATGAGGTCTGTGAGTGGACCGACCGGGGCAGGTAGACAGTGAAGCTAGGGCCAGCCTAGCCCGACGAGGAGTACCTTGGAAGAGCCTCCGGGGCAGGAGGCTCCGGGCTTTGGGAGGGGAGCCACTTGGGGCGCTCAAAGGGCCACAGCAGAATCGTTAAGAGCTGTCCCCTCCCCTGCCAAGGTGGTGGAGGTCACCGGCTTCCATTGCCTTCTCTGGGGTTCTCTGCCCAGCAGAGTGCAGGCACTACCCCTCCTGCAGGACCACTGTCCAGAGCCGGCACTGGGCCCCTGCTAAGGAGGCGCCTGCCCACCCTGTTCAGAGCGTCCACCCCATCATCTCCTGTGGGACACCCTCCAGGCGACGACCCCGTCACAGTAGTAGCCCCTTCCTCTAAGCATCCAGCCTGAGGCTGCCGGTGCCCTTGTGCATAAGCCCCTACCAGAAAAAAAGTGCCTCCTGGGCCTCCTAACACCACAGTGATTTAGGAACGCGCCTGGTCCCTGTCCCACAGATTTGCTCTCAGCGGCTTTTCCTCACCTCAAGGTAAGAGGCCAGGAGTGCACCCAGCCTGGGACAACCCGCCCAACTCCTGCAGCCCACAGCCCACCTGCAGCTAAGCCTCTCGCTGCGCACTCTGCCAGTTTGCACGGGGAAGGCAGGGAGAGGAGGGGCTTCGAGCACCTGAGCACATCATTTGCTTCTACTTAAAGATCTAACGTCAGTCGAAAGTTTACATTATAACTCATTTGTGTGCTGAGTCCTGGCGAGATGGCTTTATCTTCTTTCAAAGCACAGCCTTGACTCAGCGCCTGCTTCGTAAGAGGTCCAGCCCCGCGGAGAGGTTAAACCAACTGTGTTTCCCATCAGGGCTTGGGCTCATCCCACCCACCGCAGACAGGCCCTCCCGGAGGAAGTGGGCCCTTTCGGTGACTCCTGTTTACATCTGGGCCCGTTACCACCTAACTCACTATTATTTGAGGGGCTGAGTATCACTAATCATTTTAAACGGATTATTTTTCCACTGCTTGAGAGCCAGAAAGAATAAACCTGAAACTGGCCTGGGCCTCCTATTTAAATAAACTAGCGTCCTAGCGCCCGATCTGCCCCACACTTGGGCCCAGGGGTCCCCAAGGCCCCGCTTCCTGCCTCCCACCCCACCCCCTTCCCGCCTCCAGGCTTTGGCGGGCTGGTCCAGGCTCCGGTCCACCATGTCTGCTCCAGTCCACCATCTCCCCATCTCGGCTGTACGGACCTCCAGGGTCGAGTTACCCCCGGGAGTCGGATGGCGGGAGGGATGGGGCCGAGGTCGCGTCGGGGGCACAACTTACCCGGATCAACAGCGGGGCCCGACTCCCAAAGGTTACAAAGCACACCGCCTCCCCGGACCCAAACTTCACTGCCCCCAGCCCCACCCCAGAGCCTCCCCCGCGGCCGCTGGGGCCTCCTGCAGGTCCGGCCCTCGGGGACCCTCTCCCCACCGGTGGGAGGATGGGGACGCTGCTCCCATGGTCCCGCCCCTGCACTACCAGCTCTGAGCGTCCAAGTCAAAGTCGCCAGTGGCCACCCGAGAACGAGGGCCACAGTATGGTCTGGCAGCCAGGAGTCCCGGAAATGAAGTGCTGGCAGTGAGGCTGGGTTCCAGGACGCCCCCGCCGCCCCCCCCCCCCCGCCGCCTTTGACTCTGGAGCTTGTCCTGAGGGTCTGTAGCTGGACGAAACCCAGGCGACCTGGCGCGCTCGCGGGCGCCCCATCCAGGCCGTGAACTCCGCTGCATCCACGTGGGCTTGTCACCACCTCCAGGCAGCCCTCCAGCTGGTTCTTAAAGAGAAGTGTGGGACGGGAATGGGGGGGAGGGAGAGTGTGTCGAGGTAACTAAACGTGCTTGATCAGGCCTGTAAAACCCTGACTTCTCCTGGTAAATTCCCTGAAAAGGAGAAGAGATGTCTCAGGCCACTGGACTGCGTGCGGGGAGTCGCACCCAGACGCCAGCGGCTCAATCGAGCGCCCTCCCGCCCCTGGCTAGGTTTATCCAGGTCGTCCCAGAGGTGCAGCCCCGCCAGGCGAGCTGTGCAGTCAGGCTCCTCCGCGCGGGTCCTGGGAAGGCGGCTGGGGGTGCACGGGGTCCCCGCCCCGGTCACTGCCCGGTGGGACCTTCCGGGCGCGCGCCACGAAGGCGGCCAGCGGTGCGGGGCAAGTGCTCTCAGCTGCCGAGCGAATATCACCTCGAGCTCTGCTCCCGGCACCGCGTGGTTGCCTGGCGCGTGCCGGAAAGACCCGCAAAAGAACCGAGGGAAGGGGGCAAACAGCGAGGCTGGCGGCGGCTCCTCCCTCCTGGGCGTGGGGAAGGCGCCCAGCCGACCCTCCCTCATCCTAAACTTGGAGGCAGTGCTTTCGATTGCGGCAGTAGGGCGTGGACTCTGCGCCCCTTCCCCGCGCACGCCCGCGCTCCGGAGGGGCAGGGGTGCGGCACCCAGAGCCGCCCGCGAGGGTGTCCGGAGCAGGGCTGGAGGACAGGGGGCCCGCGAGAGGGGCCGGGAGGAGGAGGGGAGACTTGTCGAGGGGAGGGAGCAGCAGTAGGGCCAGGGTGGGGGCTAGCGGAGTGGAGCTGGGGGCGCAGTCGTCGGAGGAGCCCGGGATGGGGCCTCCTCTGGGAGCTGGCAGGCGTCGCGCGTCCCTGCAGGCTGGTGGACGGGCCCCGGGCGCCCGGCTGCGGCCTCCCCTAAGGAGGCTGCGAAGGGCCAGACCGTCTCCCCTCGAGGGGACGGGGCCTGGAAGTGGCGGGAGGACATCAGCAGGCCACTGGACCCGGGCCTCCCGGAGCGAGATCTGGGCGGGGCTCTGCCCTCTCCTCAGCGCCCCTCGCGCCCCCTGCACTTCCCAGTGCCCCGGGCGAGGGCTCCCAGCCGGGCCCTGCGGTCCCTCCCGCGCTCTTCGCGGTCCCTGGACCTGCCAGCTGAAGGACGTCCTCAGCCCGGACGGCCCGGGGGCTGGGGACCGTGGACGAAAGATAGTTCCTTGAAGAAATGATTGTAGTAGTTGTGCAGGGGCCAAACGTGGGCTCAGAACCGACCCTGGGTTAAATGCCATTAATGAACTTCGGGCCCCCGGGTGTCCCCGTGGAGAGCGCGGCCGGGAGCGGGGCGGCTCCAGGTCACGCACCTCACCCGGGGCCGCCGGCGCCCACGGTCCCCCCCTCCGCGCGCTGCAGAGCGGCCTCCCCGGCTGACACTGTCTCTCCGCACCCAGCACGTCGGGGCACCGATTGGCCTTCCCTGTCTCCCTGGGCCACCTACATGTCCCCACCTGACCTGCTAACTCACCTCCCAACTTTTCAGGGCTCGTGACACCCCCGGGTCACGCGGGACCCGCACCTGCTCAGGACGAACGCTCGGCACCCTTCCCATCCCCAGGCCAGGGTGGTCCCACTGTGCTGGTAGGAGCAGGGCCTGAAAACAGGGGTCCTCCCCCAGCCCGCCTTCCCCTGTTCGAAAATGTCAGGGGTTAAAATGTTCGCTTTGCGCTTTCTTTTGATCCTGGAGGAGAAAGGCTAAAATGCTGACACCTCTACGGGCCTTGCTTAGACCTGCGGCTTCGAGCAGTCCCAGCCCCACTAACTTTGGTCCGCCTTATTAATTCCAGCTGCACTCTATTTGTTTGTCATTTTCCCCTTTTCCTCGCGAATCATTATTTATGGCAGAGGGGGGACATAAAGGTGCCCGCTAGTAGAGTGGAGGCTGGCAGGGAATTTCTGACAAGGAGAGCATGAATGTGTGTTTTCCCTAAAGGTCACCAACAGAAGGGGCCTGGTCTGATCATCTCTTAGAATCGTTACTCAAGTGCATTAACTAATTACCCAATCAGAGAAATGAAAAAAAAAAATATTCTTTAAAATAACCAAAGGTAATTATAACCCGGTTGTTGACACTGGTTAATAATTGATCAGAACTTACACACAATCAATTGTTAATTCCCCCGCCCCCCCTAAAAACACGTGAGTGCTTGTGTAGTGTTATTTTGTTCCTTCCCTCTGGGCATTGCCTATGAAGATCCAGTTAGTTTCCACTTGGAGGCAGCCCCAAACCTCACAGCTGCTTCTTTAAGAATCTTAGATTTAATTTGTTTTCAGTTTCATCTAGAACCAAGTAACACTGGGACACCTTTTTAAAAGATGCTTCCTTATTATCTTGCAGCCACACTTAAACAAACAAAAATCATTCTTCCTCTTTCCTTTTACCTGGGGTTGCAAAAGAACAGAAGGCAGATTTCCTGACTCATCCATTTGCATTATATTACCAGTAGAGTCCTCCTTGCAAACAGCTTCCATTTTTATCTTTCTTAGAAAGAGCGAGAACACTCTGCCCTCAGCAGAGGGAATACAAGCCTATTTTCTTTGCCTAGAGGGTGGAGGCTGGAGGTGCCAGCTGAGACTATATCCCTCTGTTTGCAGGAGATGCACGTGAAAAAGCAGAGGAGAGCATGAAAATGGGGGTATTTGCTCCCCAAACTGGGGGTAGAAATGGTGCCTCCCTTGCCTACCAATGCCTGACGTCCAAGTGCATAGCATCAAACACCGGTTTACTAGCATTCTAGCCCAAGCAAAGGGAAGGGCTGGCGTGTGGTTTCATCATGGCCAATAGAAAGTAATTTCCAGCAACTGGAAAATTATATTGTCATAGATTACTTCTCCTTATAATAAGCCTTTAAAATATCTGCAGGGATTTGTCACTTACATAAAGGTTTGCAAATACATCAAAGGGATATGTCCCCTTTGCGATTTGTAGAAATTCAAATGATGTTAATCATAATATCCACATATCACAGACTGTTGTGTATTGTTCCCAAGATTGTCTCTTGGGTTAACACATTTTTTTTAATGTTTAAAATGTTATTTTTGTAAAAGGTAGTGTAAAAACACATATTTAATGGGTCTATTTATATCCTTAGTTTGGGGTTAAAATGAATGTTTTCCTTGGGATTTTCAATGCACTGGGAAACTAAAGAAAAAGTATGTGGTGGATAATCAGTGTAGACTGTTACTTTGAGGAACTTTCTAATAATCCAGCGTATTGTTTACATTTGAAAAGGGATGCCTCCGGCTGAAAAGATAAATGGCTTTGTAATGATTTTTGCAAACTTATGTCTCTTTACTGCGACTCGAGCAGAGAATTTAGGGCACATTTATTCCGTCACGTTAAGAAACAAAAGGGTCGACTTGACTCTTAGCCTCTTTGATAATATTTCAGTGCGATTTTAAATGACCCTAAAATGCACGCGGCCAGTGGAGGGCGGCTGCTCCGTCCGCGCTTTCCGCAGCGGTGCGCAAGGGCCAGGTCCAAAGATGCCGGATAAACACGCGCGGGAGGACAGCCTCGCGGGCACCCGGCCGCTTCCGCGCTTCCTGGACCTGCTCGGCGGCGGCGGCGGCGGTGGCGGCGGCAGCGAGGGATGCGGGATGCGCGGAGCCCCGGCCCGGGCGCCCGGCCCCTTCCTTTCCGCCGCCCCCGCGGCCTCGCCGCAGACAAAGGTGGATGAAGTTCTTTTTAAGTTTCAAAGGGAGTTGCCCGGCAGCTTTGCAGAAACAATAACTCTTTTATTGGGAACAAATGTTGACATTTGACGGGCGCGGAGCCTGCGGCCGCCGGGCAAGCGCTCCCCTTGCTCTCAGCAGCGCCCGGCCCCGGGGCCCACCTGAGATTAAAGCGCGAATTCCGATAAATCTGCTTTAAAGCACCCGGGGCCGCGCGGGGCAGAGGCCGGCAAACCGGACCGCGGGGCTGCATCCCAGCCGAGGGGCGGGAGGCCGGGCCAGGCCCGCGTCCCCAAGGCCCCGCGTGCACGCCACTGCGCGCCCCCCTCTCCTCCGCCTCCGCTAACATCTGCGAAAGTCTTCGTAGGCCAGGACGTAATGTTTGATTAGCTCGATTTTAAAGCAAAAGATAAAAATCAGACGCAGCAACTTCCTTCCCTGTCTCTGTGTCTGTGTCTCTATGGGTCTCTCTTTCTCCCTCATCTTCCCTAAGGATCTGCGTGGAGAAACCATAACCCACTCTGCATTTCCTTAAAAAGATCCCGCTAAACACCTGCAGCTTTTATGTGCTTAGAGCACATTTCAAAATCAAGTTTTCCAGAAAGAAATTCAGGTCAGGAGGCAGGGTGGGTAAGTTATGGAAATCTTTGATAATTTGTTGGACTTATAAACATCAAAGAAGATTCGTTAGCCTGGGCTAATCTCCTGCGCTGCTTTGAGTTTTCACCCATTGAAAGGTATGCGTTGTCCCTGAGCGGAGGGCTGGTGTGTGTGTGTGTGTGTGTGTGTGTGTGTGTGTGTGTGTGTGTGTGTGTGTGTGTGTGTGTGTGTGTGTGTGTGTGTGTGTGTGTAAGGGATCACATGTCCAGGTAAAACAATCTTCAGTTCCAAAGGGAGACAGCTTTTATCCAGGCTTCAATTTCTGCACATGTGCAAGGAGACCAATTTTTGCCTGGGTTTCCTACTTCTCCACTCCACACTTCTTTAAGAGATGGAGTGCCCTCAGTGTGTATATTCACTGGGGGCATGGTCTTTCAGTGCGTAATTTGTTGAATATTGTTAACTTTCATACTTTTCACTGAAGTCTTCAAATATTCAAATTATAATATTGCATATAGCAGATATTGCTGCCATGTGCACTGTATTCCCTGCTGATTTAGGAAATATAGCTAATATTAATAAAAGCAAAACTACTTAATGCCTTCATATGGCAATGTCAAATGCTATCTGGAGGGGAAATCATTATCTTCACAGTAATTCTACAAAGCTTTCATCTAAGACAAAAGCAGGCAAAGGAGCTCCCGCCTCACTTTTATGTCCACAGACTCGAATTTGTTTTCTTCCAGACACGCTGCCACAGAGTAACCAGGCTGCCCACGTGAAAAATCTTCCCTGTTGCCAAGAGATAGCTCAGATCCAAACATGTCAAGGTCTCTTACTAGGAGAGGCAGGAAGGAGAAAAAAAATAGTTGTGTACCCCCAGAGATTCGCTTTCTGCTAACCTCCAAATGCTTATCTACTCAAAGCCAACAAAATGCCTGAGAAGTAATAGAAAACCGAAACCTTGGCCTGCGTCTCCGTTGGCAGTCAGACCCCACCGTTCCTCCCCACAGGCGTGGCGCTGTGACCAGTTCACAGCCCCCTGGATTTGCCTCAAGTGTCTAAGATTACTTTCAAATACCCTTTCTAACAAGACCCCAGCAAGAGGCCACTAATTTCTAAGGCACAAAAAGCCACTGGAGAGAGCTCCGTTTGTCAATATCAACTGGTCCAGCAATTTCCCATCCTCAGACACGTCGGCCTATCGGAGCTGGCAGACGTGTAGACAAGATTTTATAAATTGTTCAATATCAGCCCATAATGAACCCCAACTGACCATTCCAAAGCAGCTAAAAGCATCCGGGATGACCCCCGCTGGGATCCAATAATGCTCTCAGGCTGCAACATTATTAATCATGGAATAAAATAGATGAACCTCTTGAAAAATAAGTGTATGATTGATTAAAGGGCAATCTAAGAAGCTATTATTCTTGTTTTATAACCGTAAGTTATATTCACTCAATTCATCTTTGGAGAGGAAATAAATGATTGTTCATTCCTTTTCTGAAATTATATTATATGGATATCCATATAATTTTGCTGAAAATTAAAGTGACAGTTTTGCTGCTTTTATGATACTAATCAAAGGGAATATGTTCCCTGACTAGACTTGTCCCATCATTAGATAGTAACACAATAACGAGGCAATAGGCTAAGGTCCTTTAAACTTTCCTTTCCCCCCAGGGTAAGGGTAAGAGTCACTGTAAGGAAAATAAATCGCTCCTCCCAGATTTTCGCCGTGTGTTTAATGTGAGTTATATGAAAAGGAGAGTTAAGAAGCCATCCGGTAAATCTGAATATTCTACGCCAATGTGGATAATTCAAGGTTACGATAAACAATTATTTCCCTCAATAATTTATGGTGAGGATGTAACTATTATCCATGTTATCGCAATTCTCTAGTTACTGAGAAGGTTCAATAAGCCTATACCAGAAATAAATATAAAATGGATCCGAACGCATCGGCATATCAGATCGTTTTATCTTGCCAGGCTCTTAAAATGTATACTAACAAGCCATTTTCATATTCAGAACACAAAATCTGAATTTTCTTGCAATGCATGTGTACATAAATAACCTAAAACCATACATATCTCCCTACTGTGTACGTCTCTTCCATCTGCCTTTTTGTAGGAGCGGGAGAAGGGAGAGATTATTTTACACATTTTCTTTAAAAAGCCTGAGGTCAGATCACCTGGGCAGAGGGGCTACTGTCACCAGGACTCCCTACCCAAATCACTCTTCCAGGACAAATGAGCCCCAGACACCACATTGTTGTAGACTAGTTTGCTTTTATTTACAATTTAAGATATAAATTAGTAAAGAATTCTTGTTAAACAACCAACAAAGATTATATAACCAGCAATGTTCAAATAAAAACCAGGCAGAATTTATTTACAAAAGGTTTAGATTCCATTGCAATACAACTTGCATAAATTACTAGAAGCTTTATATCATTATAAAAATAAATATCAAATTTGTTTCCACTTCTTAAGTACTCAAGTTCTATAATCACGTTTTATTTCTACTGTGTACATCTTTTACAAATAAACTTTACAGTAAATCCTATCACACCTATAGAATATATACCGTGGCAATGAAGTGATCAATTCAAGATATCCTGAGAAAAAAGATTGTTTTCAAAAGTCACACATACATTGGGGAAGCTATACTATGCCAACAAATTCACATATGTCCAACAAAAGTCTGTTCCGATAGAGTCTGCGGGTTGGCAGTGCCCTGTGGATCCTCCTCGTTTACAGTGGCACAAGATGTGGTCCGGATTTAGAGATCATTTTTTTTAATACATCTGTATATTTATGAACTTGGGAAGAGAGAATGGCCTGCTGACTTTTTTTTCCAAAGCAATTGTGACACCTACCTGTGGACCAAGGAAAAGACCAAATCATCCCAAATCCTTCAGTCCCATGCCAACATCACCATATTCTAAAAAGGAGTCCATCTGAAATGGTCTTGCCTCTTTCCCATCTCCAAAATCTGTGATTAGTAATTGTGCCTACTTGTAAAGTGGGTATTTTCTGAGTTGCCGCTGTCAGCCAGGTGAACTGCACGGCCCTACCTAGTCCATCTGGACATAGGGACAAGCCTGATAAAAGCTAGACTAGTCCTTCTATGTCTCTCCAGTCTGACTCTGCGAAGATCATCTATGAAGGCGTTTGATACCCCAAGTTTCAGGGGCACTCGCTCATCAAAGCAAGTGTCTATTAAGGGTCTAGCATAGTTAAAAAACAAAGTTCCAAATTGCATACAAATACCCAGATTTTAAGAATCTATTTTTTCCAAAGAGAAAACAACAGCAATAAATACATTCCAGTTAAAGGAGTGATTCTGGAAAGCAGAACTTGAGCAGAAAAAGAAGGACTCTCTGAAAGAGCATGGATCCCCTCCCACTTAAAGGGGAAAACAAAACAAAACAAAAAAAGGGGGAAGATTGCAGTGCTCTGTCCTCATACCCCGCGCCAAAAAGCAAGAAATATACACTAAGCAAGTTTACAGGGCAACTGGTTCGGGGAGGCTCCCCAAGGGGTAAGGGGGAACCCCAGGGCCCACTTACTTGCATTGCTGTGTGCGGCCCTTCTATAGGTAGGGCTGGAGGCCTCCACCAACCACGGTGCAGCCCTCACTGGCATCTGTCAGGGGAGGGGGCAGTTAGTCAGAACCCACCCCCAGAGCCATCAGTCTCCCAGACAGCAGCACAGCCACCAGCCTGCACACCCACGCTCGCCATGCCCTTGCCCCCTGCGCCCAGCGAGCAGTCTGGGGCAGCCCGCTGTCTCCACCACCACTGCCTGAGACAGACTTCGGTCATGTTTCCGCGTCCTCATTTTCTCTCCCCCTTGACTCCTTTTACAGGTCTTATCAGCTCAAGCCTGCATCATGAGCAACAGAGACAATATAAAGAAAAGGAGAGAAAGAAAATAGGCTCTCGTTTTCTATTTTGAAGATTTAAAAACTAAGGCCTCTGGGAAGAACTAGAACGTTTTGTTTCCTTCCAGCCAAAGGCAGAAGAGGAGATTCAGCTGAGACTCTATAAAGGGACAGAAAAGACAGAAAGCTTAGGCTCAGTCAGCAGGGGGAAAGCTGTCAGCTGCATGTTGGGCAATCTGTGTTTGCCCAAACGAAAACAGTCACGAGAATACTAGTAAGGGTAATAATGATAAATCAAATGAAAAGTCAGCTATAAGGGGGCAAGTCCCGTTGCGTGGCAGGATCGCCTGGCCCTCCGCCCCCTTTCTGCCCTCACCACCCCTTCACTTCTAACTTGCAGTCCAAGAACCACCGTCCAAAGACGCCCTGTCTTCTTCCTGTTCTCCTGTAAGCGACAAAGCTTCCCCGGCCAGACCTACAGGTCCCCCGGCCCCTTCCCCGGCTCCTCAAGGGTGCTCACCAACCGGGGACCCGCCGGCGCCCCCTCCCCCAGGGCCCCACGGGCCGCAGGCCGCCTACCTTTCTTGGGCTCGTAGCCGCCGCCGGGGGGCCGGTAGTGGGGCTCCAGCGGGTGCGCGCCCGCCTTGCCCGCGTCGCTGGCAGCCTTGGGCGCCGCGTGCAGCGCCTCTCCGGGGGCCGCGGCCGCCGAGTTGTACCGCAGGAGACCCTGGCCCTGCAGAGCCGCGTTCAAGTTCCCGTAGTTTGTGTAGTTGCCGTAGAAGGGCGACGTGTAGTAGAGGTGGCGGCCGAGCAGCGGCGACGCGGGGTAGGGCGAGCCGCCCGGCGGCGCCCCTGACGAGGCGGGCGCGGCGGCCGCTGGCAGCCCCGGCGGCGCGCAGGCCGGGCCCAGGCTCGGCTGCTTGAGGTCCGACGTGGCGATCTCGGCCAGAGACCACAGCTTGGGCTTGCTGGCGGGCGGCGGCGCGCCCGGCGACGTCCGGCTGCCCAGGGGCGTCTTGCCGCCGCCGCCGCCGCCGCCCCCGCGGGGCGCGGCCTCGGATGGGGGGCTCAGCAGCGGCGCCTCCACGCCGGTGAGCGGCGACGAGGTCACGGGCTTGGGCGGCGCCAGGTCCCGCTCGCCCTCCTCGTCGTCGTCCTCCTCGTCCTCCAGGTCGTCGTACTTCTCCTTGCACTCCGAGCCCGACTCGCACAGGGGGTCCTCGGCCCGGCACGGCAGCTTCTCTCCGTCCGACTCGGCGGAGCACGAATGATCCGTGAGCGAGTCGACGTGCAGGCTGATCCCTGCAGGGGCGCGGGCACGGTCTGTGGCACCCGGGGGCTCTCTGCCCCACCTGCTCCCTCACTTCGACCCAACCCGAGCCGCGTCCTCCAGGGAGCGCGACCTCCCAGGACGCGCTCACCGAGGAGGAGTTGCTCGGCCCCGGAGCTGCCAGGCGGCCGAGACTCCAGGCCCGAACGTGGAGCGTCGGGCGGGCAGCACCCGCCCCCCCGCCCGACCTCATCCTCCCTGACCTCACCTTGGCGCCCCGCCTGGGAAGAAAGCCCCCGCGACCCTGCGCCCGCCTCGGCCCCTCTCACCTTCGTCCTCCGCCGAAGTCTCGGTGCCCTCCTGCACCTTGTCCGGACTCTCCTCCTTGCTCCTTGCCGAATCGCCCTCGTCCTCGTCCTCGTCCTCGCTTTTGTTCCTGGGGGCCCACGTCATCTTGTTCTCCTTCTTGAGGCGCCGGCGCGCGTTGGCGAACCAGGTGGAGACCTGCGTGAGGGTCATCTTGGTGATGATGGCCAGCATGATCTTCTCGCCCTTGGTGGGGTAGGGGTTCTTGCGGTGCTCGTTGAGCCAGGCCTTGAGCGTGGCCGTGGCATCCCGCGTGGCGTTCTTGCGGTAGGCCGGGTCATTGAGCTGGTACGGGTAGGCCGCGCTTCCATAAGGGTGGTAGCTGATGGCGCCCGTCATCCCGGTCGTGTGTGCGTCGTAGGGCGCACCCTGCAACCGACAAGAGCCTGGTGAGCGGGTCGCTTGGGGACCTGCCAGGCGTCAGCGCCAAGGCGACCCCTCCGCCCGCCCGTGGCCGCCTTTCCCACGATGCCTCCGGCGCTAGAGCTGCGCTTCCCGCGGCAACAGAGTAAAAGGACTCAGCGGGTAATTTAAGGCCAGCTGTTGATCAAGAAGAGCGATACGGTTTTATTATCAAAATTTCCAACTATTTCACTTTCCTAAAACGACGCATCTTCCCCCAAATGCCCCTGTGCCGCCAGTACAGACGTACACAAATACGAACGCACACACAGGCCCACAGGTAGTTTCCTGATATCTAAATTTCTCTGGATGTTAAGTGCGGCTGCCTCCCCTACTCCCCCTCCCCCGCCCTTATATGGTTAAAAAACTACCCCAGAGCCCCCGCTCCGCTATTCACCGCCCTAAAGCTCGGCAAATCCAATTTGCAACTCAGAAGCCAGTCACCGTTTCGAATTCTTCAAATATGTGCTAATTAGCATGTTAATTCAGCCTTTAACGTTTAAATTCGAGACTTTTACAGCCTTCGCCGAGGCCCCAGCAACTCCAATGCTGCCCTGGAATTCCGCCGAGCGCGGGAGGTGGCCACAAGCCCCCGTTATGGCCTCCATCAACTAAAATGCGTTTTGCCACACCCGGCCGGGCCCAGCTGCAGACCCCGAGGAGCGCGGGCCGACCCCGGGTCGGGGAAGCAGGAGCTGCTCTCGGTGCGCAGGGGACCGAGGCGGCACTTAGCTGGCCAAACGCCGGCCGACACGTTTTTCCGAAGCATGGCCTGTGGGACAGATTAAGGCTGAGATCTTGGCGGCCGGGCCGGGCCCCAGAGCCTCTGCCGATGCTCCCTCCCTTCCCCAACTCAGTGACCCCAAGCCCCTACAAGTAGATGCTAAACACTCGGTAATCGCCCCGGAGGCCCCAGTGGCGCCGACCCTCGCGCCCCGCGCCGAGAGAAGCGAGCCCCGGCCCGCTCCGGACTGCTGGCCGAGCTTCGGCGCCTGAAGGAAGGACCACCCAGGACAGATCCCATCCCGACCCCAGCGGAGTCGCACTTCACAGGCTCTTTGGGAAAATGACCCCTGCAGCCGAGTGGAAGGGCGTGGAGCGCGAGTCTCGGCCCGCGCTCAGGACGTCGCCGGCCGACCGCCCTGCCTCTTGTCCTGGCCTCTCGTCCCGCCAGCAGCGCGGCGACCCCAGTCGGCGACTGCGGAGCCACCTCCCACGGCACGTTCCCCGCGGCCCAGCTCGCGGATCCCCGGCCCCGCTCCGCCAGCGCCCCGGCGTCCCGCGTCCAGCCCGCCCGCCCGCCCGCGCGCCGTTACCATGTAGGATGGGAAGCCGGCGGCAGCGGCGGCAGCGTCGGCCGAGTACTGCAGCGGGCTGCCGAAGCCCGTGGCCGCCTGCGCGGTGAAGGCCGCGGAGCCCGGGTAAGGGCTGAACGCCGAGCCCGACGCCGAGCGAGCCAGCTCCTCGCTGCGCGGCGCCGCCAGTGCCGACGCGCCGTACGCCGGGCACGAGTATAGCGCCAGCGAGCCGGGCGCCTGGTACAGGTAGCCCTGCGGGTAGGACATGGTGGGCGCGGGGCGCCGGGCCCGCGTCACGCCGAACAGCGGGCAGGGCGCGCGGCGCCCTCCATCCACGCCCGGCCGGGGCGCGGCGCGGCGGCGGCGGGCGCGGGGACCGCCGGCCGAGGCAGGCCGGCCTGCTCACTAGCCCGGGCGGCCCGCGGGCCGGGGGAGCGGCTGGGCGGCGGCGGCGGCGGCCTCGGCAGCGGCAGCGCGGAGCCGGTGGGCGCAGCCGCGCGCCAGGCCGGCGGTCGGGGTTTGGGGGAGTCTGGACTCGGGAGTGAGGAGTTGAGGAAGGAGCGCTCGAGTTTCCGAGGGACATTGGAACGCAGAGCTGTCCGTCACGAGCTCATCTGCATATTCGGGCGCCCGCCCCCTCCCCTGCCCCGCCCGCTTTGCCGGCTCGAGCCGCCAGGCCGCGGCCGGGGGAGGGGCGGAGACGGGCCGGGGAGGGGGGCGGAGGAGCGGGCGGCGGGAGGGAGGAAGGAGGGAGGAGGAGGCGATAGCGACGCGCAGGCTTTTGTGGCGCAGTCGCCTCTCGCGCAGACCCAGCCCGCGGCTCGCGGCCCCGCAGCCTGGCGGGGCCGAGCAGTGCGCACCCCCTCCCACTCGCGCGGACTCCCGGCACCCGCCCTCCCACCTTCCTCGGCCAGCCCCCCAGACCCAGCCGCGCTGGCCCCCTTCCCTTGCCCCGCCCCCAGCTCGGCCCGCGAGAACCCGGCAGAGGCCGCCGGGCTGCCACTTGGGGGGACGAACGGCCCGTGCCCCCTCTCCGCCCGGGTGGCTGAGCGCAGGACCCTAGTGCCAGGGCCGAGAGCCGCGGGTGATGGGGCGGGAGTGTGGCACCCGAGGCCCGGGTCCTCCTGGGGGTGCCGTGCGTGGCGCTGACTTCCACCTTCCTGCGTCCACCCTGCCTGCCGCGCGGTGCGAAGCTCCCCGCGTGGCCTCGCGTGTGGTCTCCGGACCCGCGCCGCCCAGCGTGTCCCCGCGGGACCCGGATCCGGGGCACTTTCGTTGCGAACTGCCAGGAGGGCCCTGAGGTGAGCTTTCTGCCCCGAAGTACGTAGTGGCAAGCCGGTCCCGGGGTGTTAGGACTTTCTGCTCTAGGAAGCGTTTTAGCCCACGCCTCCAGTGCTTCGTCCGGGAAGACGCCACCCCCTCCAAAGAGTTTTATTTTATTTTGTTTTAATAAGTTGACTCCTCTTTCGGATGTGTGTTGTAAAACACTCTGGGGAATGATTGTCACTGGACAGACCGCCTCTGGCACGACGTGAAGCCTCGCTGTCACTCGGGAAGGGACGAGGAAACGACAGGCTGGTGGCACGGGCGGCGCAGTCGGCGGCACAGGTAGCTCAGGTAACAGGCGACTCGGGAGGAGCTTCGCAGGGCCCAGCGGCGAGATGCTAGGGAAAGGGCCCTGGGACCCCCAGTCCCTCGAAAACACCCTTCTCCCCATACCTTCTCTGGGGGCCGGGCCAGCGGAAGCGGGCGTCTGGCGACTGGGCTGGGGGACGGGGGGAGGTGGGGGGAGGTCACCGGTGGCTCTCAGGAGGTCCACGGGGGGTCGGGTGTGTGCGGATACGGCGGGGTGGCCCACACAACAGGTGCCACTTCCTCGGCGGCCGTCTCGGGTGGGTGACCTGTAGGGGGAGAACGCGGTAGGTGGGAGCTCCGGCCCGCAGACCCCCCCTTCCCGCAGCCCCCTGTTGGTTGGGCAGCTCTCAGAGTGGCCAGAGTTATCGCGTTCGGGTCGCGGTCGCGCGGGCGCCGCGCGCGCGTCCTGCGGCCGCTCTGCTGGCTGCGGCTGCAGCGCGGGGACCATGAGGCCCCAGTCTGCGGCCTGATCGCCTGCGGAACCTTCGAGGCAGTCAGGGTGCGTCTGTCTTTCCCTAGGTCCAAGGGAAGCAGATGTAAACGGCAGTGCCGGGCTTGAGCAGAACCCACCCTCCTTGGCCTGCGGGTGCGTGGCTCCCGGCAGGTGCGGTCCAGGCCCTTTAACCAGCCGCCGCTCGCCCGAGCCCCCAAGCCACTCGCTCCCTACTGTTCCCCCACGCTGCCTACAAACTCCAGCCCGCTCCCGCTACACCTCACTCGCCACCTCCCCCCCAAACACACCCTCCTCCGCCCCGCCCCT
This sequence comes from Leucopleurus acutus, assembly GCF_964270905.1. NCBI lineage: Eukaryota > Metazoa > Chordata > Mammalia > Artiodactyla > Delphinidae > Leucopleurus > Leucopleurus acutus. Next base: position 174,304,555 of record NC_139145.1, on the reverse strand, counting down.
CCCCCACTACTTCCCACACACTCTGGGCCGCTGTGAGCACCCAGCAGGGGAGTTTCAACAATGCTGTGACCCCAAGCAGGACGTCCTAATTCAGTTCAGGGCAGATATTTTAAATCAATTATCCTAGCGTTAAAAAGGAAAGAGAAGGAGAGAGAGCCAGAGGCCCCAGCAGCCCTGTGGCGCATGCCTTTGACAGGACCCACGGCATTTGTGGTCTTCCTGGGAGGGTATTCGGCCGGGAAGAGGCCATAAATGAGACAGACACACGTTGGATGACCAACGAAAACAGCAGCAGATCAGGTTACAGGCCTTCGGTTCGCTTCCAATTACATAGTTGAAGTGAAAAAATCAGGTCTAATGTTTATCTCCAAGGAAGACTGGCCTGAGTATTTCCATTTCCAAAGACCAGCGCCTGCTGTTGTCTCATTAGCATTTGGGCCTGCCCCCCCCCTCGCCCTCCCTCGCCCTCCCTCGATCTCTCTCCTGGGCCTGATCTCTGCCAGGGGCAGAAAAGAAAACAGCGAATTATTACAAAAACATCCCCAGTTTGGAACAGGAGCATAAGCTCCGATACACTCGATTTTGACATCAATTAAGTGTATAACCAGACATGTGCACGTGGCTTTGGAGGGTCTCGACTCGCCCAGGGTGCATCTCCAGAAAGGGCTGCCTGGTACTTCCCTCTGCCTTTAGCTCGGCGCTGCTGATTCTGAAGACAGTCTCTTCTCTGAGTGTATTTTATCCCCCAGCAATTATACTCCTCCACTGAAATCTGAATTTTCCGTACTGCTGCCTGCTACTAATAAAAACCGTCTACCTTGCACTATTAAACAGTCGAATCGCCCTACATGCCGTTTTTATTAGTAGTGACTGTAGCAAATTAAAATGCCTACGCAGAGACATTAAAACTTACGCTCAGCATTGTTATTGGGATATATAAACTCCGTTTCGCTTTAAAGCTCTCCGATTTTTTAAAATCACTTTCCCTTTTCGTAGATTAAAGTTGGCTGGGTCTTCTTTTAAAAAACTCAATCGAAAGAACAGGCTGCATGTGTCGAGGCTCGACGCGGTGGCTGGGAGCGCGGCCGCCTGCGACTGTGGCCTGGATTCGCGGGAACTGAGTCTCGGGTCACCGCGGGGAGCGCTCGGCTGCGCCCCGGGCCGCCAGGCCTCCTCTCTCCGAGAGCAGGGACCTAGATGCTTCGCTCACGGTCGTGGAGGGCGTTCAGGCCTGTGGAGCGTCTCGGTCCGGACGTACACTTGGCTTCTGTTGCTTTCAGTTGCCCTCCAAGCTGGATTTAAAGAGAAGGGCCGGCACGCAGGGCCAACCGGGTAAGTGCCCGGAAAGCGCGCTCACACGGAACCATTAACCTGGGCAGTGAGCTTTCAGGTTTACGGTGGATCCCCCCGCCCCTTTGCCCCAGATGTGCATTCAGAAAACAAGCGGGTGTGGTGGTTGTTAACACTGTCACATTACTGTTTCTTGTCCCAACAGTGGCCGATGCCTTTGGAACAAGTCGGCGTGGACAGGCACGTTTCAAGGAGCTGTGGTTTCCTGGAGGCCAAGCTCTGGGAAACGGCAGAAACGCGCGCGGACTTGGGCTCCGGGTCCTCCCCGGAAAGCGGCGGCGGCGCAGGCCAAGGCGCCCTCCACCTCCGTCCTGGGGCTCCCGGGAGCCGGGCAGGCTGAGCGGCGACGCGGCCCGAAGTCGTGCGCGCGGGCGGCGAGGGGGCGCTGTGGCCCGCGGCTGCCGCCTCGTCCCCATCGCGGTGGCCCCGGCGCTGTCCCCGGCCACCGACGGGCGGCGGGCTTCCCGACCTGCCTCCTCCCACGTCGGTTTGATTCGGGGAAGAAGGACAATAACCCTGGAGCATTTCAATAAAACCTGAGTCTCGCTCGACCTTTCTCTCTTTCCGCCTTTTGCCCTGTCTTCCGGGGAGTTTTTAAGAGTTTGGTGGGAAAATAGGTGGCATTGTGGAACGTGTAAATTTGGAGGGGGGTCAGTTAAGATTAAAGAGACACATTTTACGTTGTTCCCCCGAATAAAGCCACGTGTGAAATGTAAGTCGTTTCAGTGTGTAAGGCACATTTCCAGTGTAAAGTCATGTGTGAAATGTAAGTCGTTTCAATGTATAAGGCACATTTCCAGTGTGTTCCTAACCGAGTTCTCCTGTGCCCGCACTTCCTGGCGGGACTGCGGAGCGAGTGACAGCAAAAACAAGGAGAAAGAGCACGAGAGTTCTGCGTTTTCCTTTGTTTTTCTTTTCTTTTTTGGAAAACCGAAACACGTCGCTATAAATTGTACAAAATTTAAATCAAAATGAAACGTAAATGCCTTCCAAGCGGGGTGGAGCCCGCTCACCATTCTATGGACACTTTGGATTTCCGAGGTTCTCAAACTCTCTTCTGATGTGGCCACGTGTGTCTGGAAAACAAAGTCGTAGGCGAGCCCGCGCCAGGCCCAGGGGTCCCCGCCGCTCCTGTCCAGGAACCCCGAGCTGGGACGCGGCCCGGGGTTTTCAAACTGGCCCGAAAGCCTGGGCCCTGCGGGCAGCGCCGCGGGTGGGGACCCGGGCTGGGGCCCCAGGACGCAGGGAGCTCTCTTCTGCACTTTCTGGGCTCAGTCGGCGACCCGGCTCTCCCACCAGCGGCTCGACCCCGGAGCTCGAACGACTGCGAGGTCTCCTGGCCGCTAACGTGTCCCTCCCGGTTTCCTTTAGTGGCAGCACAGTGCCCATCCTCTCTACAGATGCCCCGCCTCCGACGCGCTTCCTGAAGTTTCTCCTGCGTTGCGCCCCGAGAATCCTTCCCTCGCCATTTCTCAGCATCCTGCAGGCTTGGCCTGCGTGCTCCCCTGGCTCTCGGCTCATCCCTCCTCCCCGCCCGCCCGGAACCGCAGACCCTAGTGGCGAGGCGTGCGCGCGGCCCCGCGCCCAGGTCCCCGCCGGCGTCCGAGTCCCGGGCCTGGAGCGCCGAGCGGGAACTGGATGGCGGGTGCAGGGGTGGGGGGAGGGTCGCGGGCCGGGTACGGGATGAGGGATCCGAGTTACTGCAGACCCGTTTCCGGAGCAGCGAAGACCCGAGCGCCCTCGTCCTGCAATCGGCGGCTGTCTGGAAGGAGAAGTGTTCGAGAGTCCTCAGCCCTCCACGTTCACGGCGTGGACTCGCACACACGTGTGCGCGCACACGCGCGCTGCCCGGGGAGGTCCGCGCGCCGCGGGAGCTGCTCTGGGCAAGTGGAAAGAGATAAGAGTTGTCAGTTTTTTCTTTTCCCTTTTCTGTTAAGTGTTTCTGCAAGACAGTCGTTGGAAGAACTTAGCTCACCTCCATCCCCCACCTCTCCCCACCCCACCCTCAGTCCCTCTGGCAGCTACTCCGTCACTCGCTTCGCATTCTCCGTTCTACACTCCGGAGCGCACCGTGGGGCGTAAGTGCGGGTGTGAGCGCGCCCAGGGGGCTGCAGAGACCGCGCGAGTCGCTCCGACCGGCCGGAGCAGGTAGGATCCTCGCTCGCAAGAAAATATGGGAGGAGAAGGAGGTGTGTTTTGACAATTGGTTTCGTCAGAGAAGCGAGGCTGTATAGGGCGTTTGTCTGGGGCCACGCTTCTTATCCTTTTGCTAACTCTCGGTCTGTGCGCCCAAACGGCTCGCCCAGACCACGATTCGGCGGCACGTAGTCAGGCGCACGCACCAGCCCTCCCCAAGCTCTCCCACACACCCTGACACAGCTGGGTTGCAGAGCCAGGGGTAAGGGAGGATTTTTTTTTTTTTAATACTGGAAGGAAGGCAGAAAGAAAAGTTTGATACGTTTGATTGCATTAAAAGTAAAAACTTCAGTTGGATAGAAAATAAATTGCTGAAGATAGAAGATATTTGCGGCCCACCTAAATGGCAAAGACTGCTCTGCAGAATCAGGAAGGGTTCCCAACATCAGCGGGTGAAGGCAAGCCACCCAATGGAGAAATGGGTCAGGGATGCAGGCAGACCCTCCACACAGAGGAGACCTAAGAGCCTAGTTAGCAGAGGCGCACATTCACTCTTGACAGGGAAATCATACGGTGTATAAGATGCCACTTTACGCCCGCTGGATGACACCAAACAAGGCCCAGGGTGTGCAGAGACAGGGCACTCGCTCTCCCTGCCGTGCTAGTTGAAATGGCTCCAAAGGAATTAGGGAGGTATTTGGCCACATCTGAAAGAGCAGGAGATGCCCACTCCCTCTCACCCTGGATTCCTTGCCTATTGTCCCACCACAAGAAAAATGCCAGGCAGGGGCACGGAGGCCCCAGCACAGCGCGCTTGCAGCTTTGTTTGCAAAGTACAGGGCTGGAAATGTCCTAAATGGCAGGAGAGGCCTGGATACAGAGTCTGCGGCATATTCCATGGAACAGAATGTTCCCAGGGATGAAAGTGAGTAAGATAGCTCTGCTGGTATCAACATGAATAAGTCCTGAGAATATAGAGTTGAGCGGGGAAAATAATAATACTTTTTTTAAAAAAGGATACAGACAGCTTGATGCCGATGACAGAATTTGACAAAAACCAGCAATATGTGTGCTATTTACACATGAGGGTGGGGACTGCAGTCATGCTGTGGGGAGGAAGGTCTCCCCTCTGCTGCAGGCCCACTGAGTGCCTGGGAAGAGGGGTGAGGGGAGTCCACTGTGTTAGTCATGTTTTATGTCTGAAAAATACATCTGCTGCAAATGTCACAAAAGATTATTAACTTGGGATGATGGTTACGTGGGATTCTATCACTCTGTACGTTCCTACCATGTGAAATATTTTACACTTTGAAAATTAAAAGAAAAGTATGTGTTATCATTTAAAAAGAGAGTCACAGAAGTATAGTGAACTCATTTAGGAGCGCTTTCTTAAAAAAAAAAAAACAACACGTTGTCAAAAATTTGCATTTTTGTCTCTTTCTTCCTCTCTTCATCCCCCCACCCTTCAAAATATAAAGATAAACAAAGTCTTGGATTTGCAGTTTAGACTGTCACTTATGTGTCTTTGGGCCATCGTCCAGAGCGTGGCAGGTAGAGAGAGGCTTCCTGGGCAGGGTGCTCCCTACAGGGCCCTGGGCCCCTCGTCTGGGACCTGCAGGTTAGCGGCTCACCCCATGGCCACTTGCTCTGCTCAGGGCTGAGGCACCGTCACAGAGGCCTCTGGAGGGGAAGGACAGCGTTGCTGCTGCCACCGGCCACCTGCACGCCTCTATGGGGAGAGGGATGCCTTTGCCCTGGATGGAATTCTGCATCTTTTCTCTACACACAGTAAAGGTATTTTAGAAAATTAAAGTTAAGAGTAGAGAGAAGGGCTCTGGAAGACAGAAAGATGGGGGGATGGCCAAGGGGGTGGGCAGAGTGTAGCCTAGAAAGGAAAGCAGAAGAGAGGCCGGGGCAGGGTAGGGAGACTCCAGGCCCCGGCAGGCCCTCACCCCGCACACACCCCTCACTCCCAGAATAGAACTCTGTGCCTTTCTGGCACTTAAGCTGCTTCTAGAAACAATCCTCTCTGCTCTCATTCTCTCCATTTCAACTAGACGGATTGGATCTTCCACACAGATCTGCGGAGAGGCCTTGCTCAGGCAGAGAGGCCGGCAGCTTGGCCCCGGCGGTGATTACAGAGGCCTCCACGTTCCATTCTATTCCTCAGCCTGCTCAGAGCCAGGCTAGGAAAGGGTGCTGCTTCCTGGGAATCCCCACAGTTCCAAAGGGTCCCCTGCATCCACCAGGTGGAAGGCGCTTGCTGCTAACTTCCACTGGCAGGCAGCCGTCGGGCTGGCTGCCCCCTTGCTCTCTGCTCGGCCCCCGGCCTGCTGACCCTTCTTCCTGCAGCCACACCCCCTCCCACATCAGTCTCTACACGTTGCTTCCCCTGAGAGCATCCTCCCCACGGTGCTCCTTCATCCCTCTGCCTTGGGGCTCCGTGGCAGCCACAGCCAGAGCTGCTGCTGGTGTCCTGGTGTGACGGTTCTCTGACCTGACTTCCGGCCTGGCCAATCGTGGGAGCTAGACAAGTATTGACTGAATGAATGAAAGAATGAGTGGATGGCTAGCTCTTGGTTATTCACCTTTACTTCTAAAAGGTACAGCAGGGTGTTGAGGGAAAGAAACCAAAAGATCACAGGGAGACTTGCTTACGTTTTAACCCCCGCTTCCCTCCTTGGAGATTCCTCTGCACCTGAGTGTCATGGACACTCGTAATCCAGGCAGATCCGATCACGCCTCAGGAGCCCTGCTCTCCAGTGTGAAGCACAGTTGATTTGGGATGTTAAATTTTAGGGCCCAATGGAAATGCACACTTAAAATAACACTTAGTTTTTAAAATGAATTCCTGAGTTAGCAGTCAGCCCCAAACCTTGCATTCCTTGAGGAAAGTGAGCGTGAATTTTTATTTTTGCATCTCAAATGACCTGTTCCCAGCACACAGACATTTGGGAAAAAGGAAACTTGACCAGAAGCAAACTGGACTTTTATGATATTTTTAGTGAAAAATTCAGTGAGAACAGTGTTTAAAGCACTACTTAGATTCCAAGCAAGGGTTTTGTAGATACAGACGAGCTTACTGTAAAACTTCTTTTTAATGGCACAAACCTTACGATAGCTAAAACAATTTTGACAAAGAAGAATAAAGTGAGATGAATCAGTTTACCGGATATCAAGACATTACATCATTGGAACAGAAAAGGCAATCCAAAAACAAACCCAGACGAATATTCCTGACTTATTTTGGCGAAGGTGCAAAGCAATTAAATGAAGGAAAGTTAGTCTTTTCAACAAATGGTGTCGGAGCAATTGGACATCCATAAGTCACACACACACACACACTCCAACCCAAGTCTCATATCTTATACAAAAATTAACTAAACATGGAGCACAGACTTAACTGTCAAATTATGAAACTTTTAGAAAAATAGAGGAGAAAGTCTTCAAGACTTAAGGCAAAGAATTTGTAGACTGAACACCAAAAGCACAGTCCATAAAAGGAAAATTTGATACATTGGGCTTCATCCAACTGAAAACTTTTGTTCTCTGAGAGAATGAAAAGGTAAGTTGCAGACAGAAAATATTGGGTTGGCCAAAAAGTTTGTTCGGTTTTAAGTAAAAATAAAAGACACATTTTTCATTTTCACCAAGAATTTTATTCAATAATGTATTCACTAACTGAAAAAACTTTTTGGCCAAACCATATATCCGACAAAGGACTAGTATCTAGAATATATAAAGAATACTCAAAGCAAAAGAGTAAACTAAAACAATAAAAAACAGTCCAATTAAAATTTAGTCAGAAGAAATTTCACCAAAAAGGGTATATAGATGGCAAATAAGCATATGAAGGATGTTCAACGTCATTAGCCATCAAGGAAATGCAAACTAAAACCACAGTGAAACATATGCACCTATCAGAATGGCTAAAGTAAAAAAAATAATAAACTAGAGATAACATCAAAGTCTGGTAAGAATGCAGAGAAACAAGATCATTCATCCAGTGCTGGTGGGAATATAACATGGTAAATCCACTCTGGAAACTAGTTTGACAGTTTCTTATAAAACTAAACTTGCAGCTACCATGAAGTCTACAGATTGCATTCTTGGGCATCATTCCCAGAGAAACAGAAACTTACGTTCACACAAACCCTGTACACGGATGTTCATATTAGCCTTATGTATAATAGACAGAAACTGGAATCAGCCCAGATGTCCTTCAGTAGGTGGAACAAACTAATGCTCAACCGTATGCAGGAGTGAGTTGTTGGTCCACACAAGAACTCGCATGCATCTCCAGAGAATTAGGCTGAAGGACAAAAGCCAATGCCAACGGTTATACACTATGTGATTCCACCAGGAGAACATTTTGAAATTACAAAAGTTTAGAAATGGAGCACAGTTTGGTGGTTGCCAGGTAGGAGAGACAAAGTGGGGGAGTTAGGAAGTAAGAGGGAGGGGGCGTGTTTACAAAGGGGAACAGGAAGGAACCTTGTGGTGATAAGGGTCAGTACCTTGACTGTGTGTGTCTTCAGAGACATTCAGGGCATGAGGGCTGGAGAAGATGTGGGACCCACAATATATGATGACTCCTCTGAGCACAGGAAGGCAGGGCATGTGACAAGGGGACAGTAGAGGCAGCATCCTCCTGGAGATGCAAAGCCGGGAACTGCCTTCTATATTTTTTGACTTTTATAAATATTTGGTGATTTTTAAAAGTTATATACGGTCGGGGGAGGGATAAATTGGAAGTTTAGGATTAACAAATCTATTATATATGTATAATAGACAAACAACAAGGACATACTGCATACCACAGGGAACTATATACAATACCTTATAATAACTATAATGGAAAAGAATCTGAAAAAGAATACATATATATGTATATACAATAGAATCACTGTGCTGTACACCTGAAACCAACACAACAGTGTAAATCAACTATACTTGAATTTAAAAAAATTATAAACAAATATGATGAATTGGGTGTATACTATAATGGGATGAGAAGAAGAGCATGTTTTTATATTTATCTTTTGAAATCTCTGACTTTTCTAGATTTTTACATTAGTCTGAGAAAAAATATATATTGTATATATAGATCGTGAATTATGGTAGATACTAAACTATATCTGAGATAAGCACATATATATTTTAACTCATTTAATGTTAATATTTCTTTATATCTCTCCTCATGTATTGAAAGTCTTGTTTCTTTCACCACTGTATATTTATTGATTTATTTTGAAATATACATAAAGTTTCAAAACCATAAATATCAACATTACTACTAACAATAAATAACTCAGTACAGTGTTTTTTTCTTTGTAAATTATTTTGCATATAGAAAATATCACACTTGGGATCCCCAAAACAGTATTCAAAATTGCTTGAAGATAGTATTTTATCTGTTATCAATTTTATACAAAGATTTATTTTTTTCCTACCTAAATTAATTTTAGGACTTTTCCTCTTTTCGACTGAATTTTTGTAATTCAGTGACTTCCGTGGTTGTCACGGGAAGTGTGCTCAGCAGTCTTGGCCCCTTTGTCTCCCCCGTTTTCCATCTCTCCTGCCCTCCTGCTGTCCGTCTCTGCCCTCATTAACTTCTACAAGTCTTCCCAGCATTTCTTTTTGCAAATGTAAGCAAATACATGCACACGTTCATGACCATAAGTCAATAAACCCTCTCCCTTTCTTTCTCAGGTTACATACCTCCTTCCCAAACTTGCTATGTTTCCTTAACAATAACTCAAGGAGATCACTACGAATTACTTTCTAGAGAATTTTCCCTTTTTTCCCAAAAGTGCCTGAATAGTATTGCCTTCAAGGGTGCATCATAGTTATTCAACCAGACCCCTAGTGAAGGGCCTTTGTGCTGGTTATAAGCGTGTTCTTTATCAATGGTGCTGCGGTCGGTAGCTTTCTTACAGGCTCTTGCTGGGGAAGGTGCAGCTTCAGCCTGGAACCTAAGAAATGGGATGTCTGGGCCGTAGGGTGACTGAATGTGTGGTTTTAGCTGGAATTGCCAAATTTCTCTTCTGTTTTGTACTCCAAATATCAGTATAAGAGACTGCACGTTTCTTCACATCCCAGCCAGCATAGACTGTTTAAAGAAACTCGGAATGTTGTCTGATCTGATAGGTGAAAAGTGAGTAATAAATTCTTCCTTCGATGGCATTAGGCTCTCAATATTGAAACTCAGTCGCCTCCCTGAGGTAAAATCCCACACGTATGTTTCAGAACAAAGTGGCATTTCATTATGGTTGAATGTGAATTTTCCGAATAACTAATGGCGTCGATCGTCTTTGCATGTGCTTGTTGGCCGTCCAAGTACCTGTTTTTCTGAAGTGGCTGTACAGTTCTTGTGGTCCTTTTTAAAATGCATTGTTTCTCTTCTCATTTCTGCATTATAAGAGTTCTTTATATATTCTGGTCACACGTCCTTTTGCAGATATAGGTTTTTTTTCTCCCAATCTGTGGCTTGCATTTTCTTTTTTTTTTTTTTATTCTATTAATGGAGTTTTTCAACAAGCAAAACTTCCCGTTTTGATAAAGTTCAATTTTCAAAAATTATTCTTTTTGCCTTGTGGGATGTGCGTGTGTGTTGTGTGTCCTTTTAAAGAAATATATGCCTGATCCAAGGTCATGAAGATTTTCTCCTATGTAATGTTTGCAGTTGTTATGAGTTTAGCTCTTACATTTACCTATTATGATTCATTTTGGAGTAATTTTGTGTGGGGTGTGTAGGAAGAGTCAACATTATTTTTTTCCCCATCCAGTACATAGTTGTTTCAGTGCCACTTATTGAAGACTATACTTAACCCAGTGAATTATCTTGTCACTTTTGCCAAAAAATACAGTTGCCCATTTGAGTGTGGGTGCATTTCTGGCTTCTCAACAATGTCCCATTGAGATCTGTCTATCCTTAGCTCAATACCATATTGTTTTGTTTTTATCTCTTTACAGAAAGTCTTAAAGTTAAAAGTGCAAGTCCTTTAACTTTAATTTTCTTTCATAAAATTGTTTTGGAACTTCTAAGTCCTTTATATGACCACGTAAATTTTGAATTAGTTCCTCAATTTCTACAAAAAGGCCCGTGGGGTTTGATTGGGATTTAATTGATAACATAGATCAAGTTGTGGAAAACCGCTCACTTAAAAAATATTAACTCATTCAATCCGTAAATATACTCAACCTTTCCTTTTATTTAGGCCTTTAAAAATTTTCTCAGGAATGTTTTATAGTTTTTAGGGTAGAAATTTTGAACAACATTTATTAAAGTTATTACTAAGCATTTTATTTATTTATTTAAGCCATTGGGAATGCCTTTGTGTGACATATTTTGACATTGTTTACATAGAAGTACAAGTCATTTTTGTATATTGACCAGGTGTTCTGCAATCTTGCTAACTTTGGCTATTGGTTATATTAGCTTTCCGTAGATTTTTAAAATTTTCTGTATAAATGATTATGTCTTTTGTGAATAAAGTTTTATTCCAACCTTTCCAGCTTGCTTGCTGTCTCCTTCATTGTCTACCTTTCTTGCACTAGCCAGAGTCTCTGGTGTGATGCAACAGAAGTGTGAGGGAGGCATCCTTGCCGTCACCCGAGGTGGGAAGGTCAGTCTGTCTTCACTAAGCATTGTGCTGCTGTAAGTTTTGAAGATGTCCTTAAGTTTGGAAGATTGCCCTTTTTTCCTAGGTTGCTATGAGCTTTTAATCATGGATGGGGGCTGTACTTCCTTGAAACTTATTTTTCTGTATCTATTGAATAAACATATTTTTTAATTTAATTCTATTAACATGGTATGTTACATTAATTGACTTTCAAATGTCAAACCAACCTTGCATTAGTGAGATGAACTCCACTTGGTCATAGGTACATTACCATTTTACAGGACTGTGCATCTCATGATATGGAAACAAGAATCTTCAAATACGTTAATGAATCGTGTCCAGCAGCTTATTAGAGGATGACGGATCATGCACAAATGGGGCTTATCTCGGGAATTTAAGACCGAGTCAACTTGGCAAAGTCAACCGATGTAATTCATCACATTAACAAGATAAAGGAGAAAGATGATATGATTATTTCAATAAATGCAGAAACAACTTTTGACAAAACTTACAATTCCTTTATTAACAACACTCAGAAAACTATGGGTAGAATGAAAATTTTCAAACTGACAAAGGACATCAGCATACACCTAAAGCTGACACCACTGTTAATCATGAAAGATTGCATGCTTTCCACGACTGGGAGCAAGATGAAGGTGTCCGCTTCTATTCAACATCATATTCGTAGTCTTAACCGTGGTAATAAGACAATAAGTAAATAACAAACAAGAAATAAGACAAAATTTGGAAAGGTTTCCTAGACAACACGATTGCCTATGCAAAACAAAATACCTATTAGAATTACTATGTGAGTTTAACAAGGTTACAAAACACAAAGTCCACATTAATGTCAATCAGTTGTGTTTCCACAACGTGGTGACAAATAATAAGAAAATTTAATTTTTAAAATTCCATTTATAATATTGTTGAAATATTAAACAAATAGCAATAAATGAAATCAAATGTAAAACGTACAAATTCTACACGGAAAACTGCAACATAGTACTGAGAGTAATTAAAGGACATGTAAATAAAATGAGAGACATAACACAGCCATGGATTGAAAAACTCCGCATCGTGAAGATACTCATTCTGCCCAAATTGATATGTAAAGTGAACACATGCCAATCAAAACCTCAATAGGAATTTTTGTAAAAACTGATGATTGATTCTAAGGCTTGTTTAGAATTTCAAAGGACAATAGTCAAGCAATTTTGAAGAAGAAGAACCAGACTGGAGAGCTTGTGCTACTTGATTTCAAACCTTATTATAAAGTTACAGTAATTAAGACAGCTTGCTATTAGTGAAAAGATGGACAACAGATCAACAGAACAGAATAGAGCGCTGAGAAATAGAGCTACACATTTGTGATTACTTAATATGGACAAAAATGCCCTGGTGTTAGAACAACTCGACATCCATATGAGGAAAAAGATAATTGCTATCTAACACCATATACAAAATTATTTTGAAATGGATCAGAGACCTAAATGCAAAGGCTAAAACATAGGAGTAAACTTTTACAATTTGGAGGTATTCCTTAGAGAGGACACACATAAGAATACCCTTAAAAGAGAAGGGGAGAGGGGCTTCCCTGGTGGCGCAGTGGTTGAGAATCTGCCTGCCAGTGCAGGAGACACAGGTTCGAGCCCTGGTCCCGGAAGATCCCACATGCCGCAAAGCAACTGAGTCCGTGAACCACAACTGCTTAGCCTGTTATCTAGAGCCCACGAGCCACAACTACTGAAGCCCATGTGCCACAACTACTGAAGCATGAGTGCCTAGAGCACATGCTCCACAGCAAGAGAAGCCACCGCAATGAGAAGCCTGTGCACCACAATGAAGAATAACCCCCGCTCACCACAACTAGAGAAAGCCTGTGCACAGCAACGAAGACCCAACACAGCCTAAAATAAAATAAAGAAAGACATTTTAAAAAAAGAGAGAGAAAAGGGATAAATTGGACTTCATAAAATTCTCTTGAAGTGACCAAGATGATAAAATAAAAAGGCAAGCCACAGTGTATAATGTGTTGCCTGTGACATATTATATATAGCATATTTTTTGACAAAACACTTGCATATGTAAACACATCTTACATTTCAATAAGATGAGGAGTCTAATAAAAAGTGGGTAAAGTCTTGGAAAGACACTTGTCAAAAAGATATAATTTCAAAAATGGTCAACACCAGCAGTCATAGGAGAAACACAAACAAATCCCAGTGAGTTTCCACTACTCACCTTCTAGAATGAGGCTAAAATTAAGGAGACTGACCATATCAGGCGTTGTCGATGAGCGAGAGCAAATGAGATTCTATATCAGTCCTGGTGGGAATGGAAAACTGGGCTAGCACTTCAGAAAACCATCTGGGCCGTTGGACATGAGCCTTAACATACTCTTACCACATGCCCAAGACATGCTACTCTTACCACGTGCCCAAGACATGCTACTCTTAGGTCTGCCCAAGAGAAAAGAGAACGAGTGTCCCACCAACCATCTGACCCCCATGTTTATTGTAGCATCATTTATCATAGCCCCAAACTGGGAAGAACCCAAATAGTCATCATCAGGAGAGTTAGACTGTGGTCCACAGTACCCAGGTGACCTGTCTCATCACCATCAGCCCTGGGCAACTCTGCACCACGTATCCTTGAGGTGTTCAGGCTCCCCAACTTCTGCTTGGCCCTCCACACCTGACCAGACACTGTACCTACCCAGGGACCTTCTGTCCTCATGCCCGAGGGTGTAAGAGAATCTGAAGTCACCTTTGACTTACCTTCCTTTTTCTCTTAATTAGCTAGTTAGTTAAATATGCCAACAAATACCTTTGGAAAAGGGTTATGGGAGGAAGTGAGGACCCACCAAATTCATACGTGGAAGTCCTAACCCCCAGTGCCTCTCCAAATGTGACCGTGTGTGGAGATTCAGTCTTTAAAGAGGCGATTAAGGTGAAATGAGGTCATTGGAGCAAGCCTGGCTGCCGAATGAGTGGTGTCCTCGGAAGAAGAGATCAGGACACAGACACACACACAGAGACGACCATGTGAGGACACAGGGAGGAGATGGTCTTCTACACGCCCAGAAAAGAGGCCTCAGAGGGAAGCAGCCCTGTGGACACCCTGATCTTGGACTTGTGACCTCCAGAAAGGTGCGAAAATAAATTCCCGTTGTTTAAGCCGCTCAGTCTTGGTACTTTGTTAGGGCAGCCGGAGCAGATGATACAAACACCTGTGAAGTAAGAGCCACTATAGGCCCACCTCCGTGAATGCCCTTATGAGTATGGAAAAAAAAGAGGTGTGGTCAAATGGGGTTTATTCTCAGCTGGGGGTGAGGATGGAAATTCACTAATTCCCCAGCGGCCATGCCCACGTGAGCCTCCTACTGCCTTTCCTGACGGTGACCCCTCTCTTCCGCCTGGTTTACAGTAATCTCCCTCTTGCTACCCTCGACCCTACCATCAGGTTAAGGGAGCATGTGATTTGCCACTTACACTTCCCAGATGACTTGTCCCTGGAGATGGGGCTCAATAGAATAGAAGTCACGGTGTCCAACTGGCAGGCTACTTGCAGACTGGGGGGTGAGGCGAGCAGCCCCTGCACTCCCCAGGTACCACCACGTGCCAGGGGCTGACGCAGACACCGAAGGCCACAGCGGCCCCCACCCCCCGAACTTTGTGCAGATTGGGTGAGAAGGGGCCGTCGGTGAGATCTAACGCTATTCCCTTTGGGAATTCGTTCCTGTGTTCACAGAAGAGGGAACCAAAGCTGGAGTGAGCGGTGGCACTGGAGTGTTCCATTCACTTACGTACACCTTTATTGTGTGCTGACTTTGTACAGAAGAACCCCGCACTGTGGGGCAGAGAGAGATTATAGCAGAGTTTCTTCTTGTACCCATTAGAAGACAGGGAGAGACACGCATGCCAACCTTAACCAGGTCATGTAATATATGAAACGATGCAGAACAGAGTGCTGGGATTTCAGAGCAGGAGTCTCCTGCCAACGTCTGAAGAGACTGCAGCCACCTCACGCAGAATCCCGGGTGGTGACTGACTTTCCCCAATGCACCCCACGTGCTCCAGGGCGCAGGCTGGCGTTCAGACTCTGATGCCCCCTCATCACTGATGTTCCTCTGGTTTCTCCCTCAAGTTTGCTGAAGTATATATTCATCTTTCCAGGGCTTAGGGTGTGCTTTCATTGTCATTTTTAAAAGTGTTACAGTTTCGGGAATTCCCTGTCGGTCCAGTGGTTAAGACTCCGATCTTCCACTGCAGCGGACCCGGGTTCGATCTCTGGTCAGGGAACTAAGATCCTGCGTGCCACAGTGTGGCCAAAAAAAAAGTATTACAGTTTTGTTTCCAATGAGCTTCCCCTTCACCTGTATCCATTTCCAACATGTTTTTTGTTTGCTTGTTTTGCTTTTGTTTTTCCATCTTCATTCCAATCTTTATTTCTTAATATATCATGATAATCCAAAAAAAATTAAATAAACATTTTTATCTTGTGCTTTTAGTTCATATTCAGACAAAATTAGTGCTGTTTTAGCAACACAAATTTCACATTAATATGGTACATTCCACTGGCTGAGGCTTCCGCGTATTTTGTTGGTTTGATAAAAGCCCCTTTCAAAAGGCATACGAAGTTATAAAGAAAAAGACAAAAAAGGTACTTGAGTTTTAGGAATTAGGGTGATTATTGGTAATGCAAAAACATCCAAAAACCTGAAACAAATACTGAATCTTCAGTTCTAAACTGCAGCTTAAGCAAATGACAGCAAACCAAAGGAAACTTGATTTACTCATGAAGAAATTAAGAAAATCCAGGCTTCCCTGGTGGCGCAGTGGTTGAGAATCTGCCTGCTAATGCAGGGGACACAGGTTCAAGCCCTGGTCTGGGAAGATCCCACATGCTGCGGAGCAACTGGGCCCGTGAGCCACAACTACTGAGCCTGCGCGTCTGGAGCCTGTGCTCCGCAACAAGAGAGGCCCCAATAGTGAGAGGCCCGCGCACCGCGATGAAGAATGGCCCCCGCTTGCCACAATTAGAGAAAGCCCTCGCACAGAAATGAAGACCCAACACAGCCCAAAATAAATAAATCAATTAATTAATTAAAAGAAAAGAAATTAAGAAAATCCAATGTGGTTTTAATCAGCTGTGGTGTAATCATAGTTTCTCACCTGTGTCTCCATTGCCTTTGCTGTTGGACAGAATAACATTTCCGGGGCCATGTGTGTCAGGTGGCTGGTCTTCTCCACCAACTTGGATTGCCAGGCTTGTGCTCTAAGGGTAGAATGAGGACTGGGGTCTCTACCTGATGGATCTCCTGTAGGTCTTTGCTGGCAGATGTACAGACATCCATGTGTAAGGCATCCCTGAATCCCATGGACACCAAGCTGGGGCTTGTCTCTGTGGTCAAGTCCCATCAGTTCTCATGGCAGGACAGGTGCAGACCTGGTAAACAACAGGTTAGAGAGGGACCAGGTACAGGGTCTGCGGGGCCAGGCTGGGCCCAGGCCCCAGGAGGTGTCTGCTGTTGAGGAGACACGTACCTGAGACAACTTTGCCAGAAGAATCCACCGAATCCATCTGTTTTCTTAGACAGTGGGAAGTGCTGGGGAGAACAGGACAACAGGGCAAACGAGCAGGGGGCTATTTTGTCAGAAGCCATGAGAGGTCACGTTGACAAGGGAACCTTTAAGCAGAAACATGAGGGAAGCAAAAGAGAGCTTCCCGAAAGTGTGGGGAGGTGGGCATATCCAGGGAATGTGGGCACAGACTTCCAGTCTCATAGGGAACAGAACGGAATTCCAGTTGTATTTGTTTCCTGTGGCTGATGTAAAAAATGACCCCCAAAGGGGTGACTTAAAACAGCAGGAATGTATTCCCTCATAGCTCTGGAGGCCAGACCTCTGAAATCAGGCTGTCCCAGGGCCGAGCTCCCTCCTGAGGCCTCTTTCAGCATCTGGTGACCCAGCCTCTGTCTCGGGGCTCCCGGTGGCCTCACTCCAAGCTCTGCCTCCGTGTTCAGTGGCCTTCCACTCTGTCTCCCCTTCTTAGAAGGACATCCGTCTTGGACATAGACCCTCCCAATCTGGGCCGATGCTTGCCTCAATCACATCTGCAAAGACCCTATTTCTAAAGAAGGTCACATTTGAATCTTTTCTGCGGGGGTCGGGGTAGCACTATCCAGCCACCTACCTGTGTAAGAGCTACAGACTCCAGGAGGGATTCAGAATCAATAGCAGAGAACACCTAGGACTGCACTCTGAAGGGACGGAGCGCTGCTGCCCCTAGGCAGGTAGACTCAGGTGGCGTCTGGGGGACAAGACATTCACACTGACAACAAAGCAGCCCTGATTCGCTGGGGGAGGGGCAGGGGAGCCCCACGGGCGGGCTCCGCAGATCAGGGGTGCAAGGTCGGCGCTTTCCCACCCTACTCTTTCCCCATATCTCTGCTGAGCCTGTCCTCCACCTTCGGTTTCCAGGGTCCCTGTACCACCCGATGGCCGCCCCAGCTAAAATCTCACCTCGCCAGCGCTCCCCTCGCGCTGAAGACCATTTCCTGCCTTTCCCTCTTCCCGCCCCCGTCCCCAGGCTGAGGCCCAGCTGGCAGGGGTGCAGCCCTCCTTTCTGGAGCGCCCGCCCATGGCACCTTCTAAATTCGGGGCACGCTCTAGTTTGTGTTTCGGGGGCCCTTCTGCCCGTGATGCCCCGGCCCAGGCCCCCCTTCGCCCCCCGCGGAGCCCGCTGCCTCTTCCGCTACGGGAACGTGCCCTGCGGTCCCACACACCCCCGTGCAAGTGAGAGGCCCTCTGGAACACAAGTGGTTCGACCAGTTTCCACATCAGACTCTCCACCACCTGCAGGAAGCCTTGGCCACTCCAGGGGACAAACTGGTTTCAAGGCCGGCGCCACCTCGCGCCCCGACGTGCATCCCCCGCAGAGGCCGGTCCAGCTCTGCATCTGCGCTCCCGGGATGCTGGCCTCGAGGTTCATCCAGCCCAGAGCTCCCCCGCCTGCCCAGACCCACGCAGGGGACCGGCTCCTGCCTCCAGCAGGACCCTCCGGTCTTTATTGAAGCGGGGAGGGGTGGAAAGACGAGGGGGAGAGTCTGCTTCAAGATAAAGGCAACTTGAGACTTAGAGCTGGACCTTCCATTGCCCCCCACTTTCGTCCCCAGAGGGCGGCTTCCTCACGCCTGCTATCCCTCCCTCCCGGGCCTGCTTCCCCATCAGGAGGAAACGCTGAGGGATGCCCCCTCGTTCTTAGGAAGGACAGTGGGACCACTGTTTTTATAAGTCGGCTTCTGCCAACAGCCTACTGTCAATCTTAAGTTTCTTAAGTTTTTGTGCCGACAAAAATAGTTTTCTCTCTAAGAGGAATTCTTGAACCAGCTGCCAACTAGTGCCTTTTACGTGACCAAATATATACATATTTTAATTGAAATTTTGCATATATAATGTATATGTATATTTGTATATGATCTGTGTACATGTTGTATAGATATACATTTTCAACAAAGAAAAATAAATATGTTGATAAAATTCATAGAAAATCTATTAAAAATGCAGGTTTAGGCTGCACAATTATTTCATAATTCCCCAAATAAAAAATATCCAGGCGACAATAATATAAATTAACAACAAAATGACCCCCAAATAGTCTACTTGGGATTAAACAACATTAGCAAGAAAAAGCTCGAGCTATCTGCTGAGTGAATGTGAGAGTGTATTCATCAAGGTAGAGGGGAAACAGGAATATAGATTTGGGGCACAAATTTACATTGATTAAGCTTTTAGGTATTTTATTTTATTTTTTTTTTACCACAAGTATGTAGCATTTTATAATTAAAAAACAGAGAAGATAGAAAATAGGTCTTCAGTCAAATATATTATGATACAGTCTCATAATGGAATATTAAGTAGATTCTCAAAAAGGACAAAGCAGAAATATATGAAGTAAAATAGGAAGATAGCCACTATAATTTGTTAGATTTTGTGTATGATAAAGCAAGTGTGATCTACACATACGTGAGCTAATAAAGCCATGGAAAGTTGAATGATATCGGCTTAGTGAGTGGTCATGAATACTTATGCATTATTTGAATGATATCAGTGATGGACTGTTTTGGGCTGATGTAGCGAAAACTTCTGTGCGCCTCTTACTAGCAACTCCCTGCTTCTTATAGAGCACTGGTGTCCACAGGAGGCAATTTTGATTTGTCATAATGACTGGGAAACTATATAGCTTAGTACTCTACAGCACACAAATCACCCCCACCCTAGAAATGCTGTTTTATAATAACAGGACCTTGGTTTCTAACCGAGCACGTGGTCACCTGGAGCAAAGACTACATTTCCCAGAATTCCTGCAGCTAGGTATGGTCATGTGACTTGGGGTTGGCTCTAGAGTGTGAACAGAAGGGATGTGGCCACCTCAGCAACCCCTGCAGATGGAGAGCACAGCCCCGCCTGGTTTCCCTTCTTCCGGCAGGAGCACGACCCTCAGCACTGGAGCTGGGGGGACACCGTGTCCAAGGGTGAAAGTGCATGGAAAGGCTCCCTTAGGCTCCCACACCCGCTGGGCCTGGACTGAGCCATATCCTGGCCTCCCTTCAGCCACCGATGCTTTGGTTTCCTATCTCTCACAGATGAACCAAGCCCGAACAAAAGCGAGTAGAGCTTGGTATCTTATTACACACATTCTAATAAATACGTTCTTTCTATTACCAATTTTAAGATAATTGATAAAGTTAAGCAGCCTGTGTCTGCTGTAAATACCACCACCTGGGCGGCTTTTAGCACAAGAGCAGTGTAGTCTCTCATGGTCTGGAGGCTACACGGCCCAGATCCAGCTGTGGGCAAGGTTGGCTCCTCTGGAGGCTCCAGGGGAGGATCCGCTTCGTCCCTCTCTGCCCAGCATCTGGTGGTGCTGGCAACCCTGGGCGGTCCTGGGCTTGTGGCCAACAGGCTCTAATATCTGCCTTTCCCCCGTCGTCTCCGCTACCGTGAAATAAGGGGCGTTGTCTTTGTATTTAGGCCCCTATTGGGTGGTCCAGGATAACCTCGTCTCAGGATTACATCTTCAAAGACCCTTTTTCCAAATGAGGTCTCATTTCTATGTTCTAGGGTTAGAACATGGGCAGATCTTTGGGGGTCCCCCACTAGACCCACCTCAGACCACTACCTCAATCTCATTTCCCCTCCCCAGGGTCAGTGTGTACAGTCCGGAGCTTTCTCTTAGCACTTCTATACATGTACATGAATCTACTGACATATCAGGTATATATGTGTGTGTGTGTGTATATATATATATATATAGGATATGAGTGAGGACTTCACTAACTTGTGATTAATGAGCAGAATATGGCATAAATGATAGACTCTTAATTCTGAGATTAGGGTTACAAGATTGCTGCTTCCATTTTGGGTGCCCTTTCTCTTGTGCTACTCAGGTCATACATTCTAGGGGAAAACCAGCTCCAAGTGAAGCAGCCTGTGAGTAGGCTTGCATCGTGAGGGGCCAAGGCCAGCCAGTAGACATGTTTTTGAGTTGGAAGGGGGTCCTCCATCCCAGTAGAACACTGAGATGGCGACAGCCTCAGCCATCAGAAGCATCACAACCACACCAGAGACTTAGAGTCACTCTCAGATTTCTGAACCACAAAACCGTGAAACAATAAGGGTATCACAATAGATAATATAATAGGTTCTATAGAACATGCTGTGTGTAATCTGTAATTTCTTCTTTTAATAACAGTATCTTTAAGAACTTTCCATATCATCAAATTCCTTGCTATTTATTGACTGCAAAATATTCCATTGTTTTAGATTTTTTACTTATTCTTGAGACAATGTTGGCTATTTATGTTTCCACAATAATTTGTCTAGATGTTAAAATGTGTTTCTGTAAAGTTTTATTTACCCTCTTCCACCTTGACTTTTGATCGTTGTGCCTTCCCACTTTTCCTATTCAAATGTATGTAGTTTGGATCTTCTTTCTTCTTCTTCTTCTTTTTTTTAATAGATCTTTATTGGAGTATAATTGCTTTACAATACTGTGTTAGTTTCTGTTGTATAACAAAGTGAATCAGCCATATGCATACATATGTCCCCATATCCCCTCCCTCTTGCGTCTCCCTCCCACCCTCCCTATCTCACCCCTCTAGGCCCTTGCAGAGCACTGAGCTGATCTCCCTATGTTATGCGACTGCTTCCCACTAGTTATTTTACATTAGATAGTGTATATATGTCGATGCTACTCTCACTTCACCCAAACTTCCCCCCCTCCACTGTGTCCTCAAGTCCATTCTCTATGTCTACGTCTTTAGTCCTGCCCTGCCACTAGGTTCATTAATACCAGTTTTTTTTTTAAGATTCCATACATATGGATTAGCATATCGTATTTGTTTTTCCCTTTTTGACTTACTTCACTCTGTATGACAGACTCTAGGTCCATCCACCTCACTACAAATAACTCAATTTTGTTTCTTTTTATGGCTATGAGTAATATTCCATTGTATATATGTGCCACATATATGTGCCACAATATTCCATTGTATATATGTGCCACATCTTCTTTATCCATTCATCTGTCGCTGGACACTTAGGTTGCTTCCATGTCCTGGCTATTGTAAATAGAGCTGCAATGAACATTGTGGTACATGACTCTTTTTGAATTATGGTTTTCTCAGGGTATATGCCCAGTCATGGGATTGCTGGGTCATATGGTAACTCTATTTGTAGTTTTTTAAGGAACCTCCATACTGTTGTCGATAGTGGCTGTACCAATTCACATTCCCACCAACAGTGCAAGAAGGTTCCCTTTTCTCCACACCCTCTCCAGCATTTATTGTTTCTAGATTTTCTTTTGATAATGGCCATTCTGACTGGTGTTAGGTGATACCTCATTGAAGTTTTGATTTGCATTTCTCTAATAATTAGTGATGTTGAGCATTTTTTCATGTGTCTCTTTGCCATCTGTTTGTCTTCTTTGGTGAAGTCTACTTAGGTCTTCTGCCCATTTTTTAATTGGATTTTTGTTTTTTTTGATATTGAGCTCCATGAGCTGTTTGTATATTTTGGAGATTAATCCTTTGTCTACTGTTTCATTTGCAAATATTTTCTCCCATTCTGAGGATTGTCTTTTTGTCTTGTTTATGATTTCATTTGCTGTGCAAAAGATTTCAAGTTTAATTAGGTCCCATTTGTTTTTATTTCCATTACTCTAGGAGGTGGGTCAAAAAAGATCTTGCTGTGGTTTATGTCAAAGAGTTTTTTTCCCATGTGTTCCTCTAAGAGTTTGATAGTGTCTGGCCTTACATTTAGATCTTTATATAGATCTAAATATAGATCTTTATATCTTTATAATCCATTTTGAGTTTATTTTTGTGTATGTTGTTAGGGAGTGTTCTAATTTCATTCTTTTACATGTAGCTGTCCAGTTTTCCCAGCACCACTTATTGAAGAGGCTGTCTTTTCTCCATTGTATATTCTTGCCTTCTTTATCAAAGATAAGGTGACCATATGTGCATGGGTTTACCTCTGGGCTTTTTATCCTGTTCCATTGATCTATATTTCTGTTTTTGTGCCAGCACCATACTCTCTCAATTACTGTAGCTTTGTGGTAGAGTCTGAAGTCAGGGAGCCTGATTCCTCCAGCTCCATTGTTCTTTCTCAAGATTGCTTTGGCTATTTGGAGTCTTTTGTGTCTCCATACGAATTGTAAAATTTTTTGTTCTAGTTCTGTGAAAAATGCCATTGGTAGTTTGATAGGGATTGCGTTGAATCTGTAGATTGCTTTGGGTAGTATAGTCAGTTTCACAATATTGATTCTTCCAATACAAGGACATGGTATATTTTTCCATCTGTTTATGTCATCTTTGATTTCTTTCATCAGTGTTTTATAGTTTTCTGAGTACAAGTCTTTCCCCTCCTTAGGTAGGTTTATTCCGAGGTATTTTATTCTTTTTGTTGAGATGGTAAATGGGATTGTTTCCTTAATTTCTCTTTCTGATTTTTGTTTGTTCAGGTATAGGAATGCCAGAGATTTCTGTGCATTAATTTTGTATCCTGCAACTTTACCAAATTCATTGATTAACTGTAATAGTTTTCTGGTGGCATCTTTAGGATTCTCTATGTATAGTGTCGTGTCATCTACAAACAGTGACTGTTTTACTTCTTCTTTTCCAATTTGGATTCCCTTTATTTCTTTTTCTTCTCTGATTGCTGTGGCTAGGACTTCCAAAACTATGTTGAATAAGAGTGGCAAGAGTGGACATCCTTGTCTTGTTCCTGATCTTAGTGGAAATGCTTTCAGTTTTTCATCATTGAGTATGATGTTTGCTGTGGATTTGTCAGATATGGCCTTTATTATGTTGAGGTAGGTTAGCTCTATGCCCATTTTCTAGAGAGTTTTTACCATAAATGAGAGTTGAATTTTGTCAAAAGCTTTTTCTGCATCTATTGAGATGATCATATATTTTTTATTCCTTAATTTGTTAATATGGTGTATCACATTGATTGATTTGCCTATATTGAAGAATCCTTATATCCCTGGGATAAATTCCACTTGATCATGGTGTATGATCCTTTTAATATATTGTTGGATTCTGTTTGCTAGTATTTTGTTCAGGATTTTTGCATCTATGCTCATCAATTATATTGTCTATAATTTTCTTTTTTTGTGATATCTTTTCCTGGTTTTGGTATCAGGGTGATGGTGGCTTTGTAGAATGAATTTGAGAGTGTTCCTCCCTATGCAAGTTTCTGAAGAGTTTGAGAAGGATTGGTGTTAACTCTTCTCTAAATGTTTGACAGAATTCACCTGTGAAGCCATCTGCTCCTGGACTTTTGTTTGTTGGAAGATTTTTAATTACAGGTTCAATTTCATTCCTTGTGATAGGTCTGTTTATATTTTCTAATTCTTCCTGGTTCAGTCTTGAAAATTTTACCTTTCTGAGAATCTGTTCATTTCTTCGTGGTTATCCATTTTATTGGTATATAGTTGTTTTTAGGAGTCTCTTATAATCCTTTGTATTTCTGCAGTATCAGTTGTGATTTCTCCTTTTTCATTTCTAATTTTATTGATTTGTGTCCTCTCCCTTTTTTTCTTGATGAGTCTGGCTAAGAGTTTATCAATTTTGTTTATTTTCTCAAAGAACCAGCTTTTAGTTTTATTGATCTTTGCTATTGTTTTCTTCATTTCTATTTCATTTATTTCTGCTCTGATTTTATGACTCCTTTCCTTCTACTAACTTTGGGTTTTCTTTGTTCTTCTTTCTCTAGTTGCTTTAGGTGTGGGGTTAGATTGTTTATTTGAGATTTTTCTTGTTTCTTGAGGTGAAATTGAATTGCTATAAACTTCCTTCTTAGAACTGCTTTTGATGCGTCCCATAGGTTTTGGGTTGTCGTGTTCTCATTGTCATTTGTTTCTATGTATTTTTAAATTTCTTCTTTGATTTTTTCAGCGATCTCTTGGTTATTTAGTAGTACACTGTTTAGCCTCCATGTATTTTTTTTTTTTTTACTGTTTTTTTTTTTTCCACAGTTTTTTTTTTTTCCCTGTAATTGATTTCCAATCTCATAGTGTTGTGGTCAGAAAAGATGCTTGGTATGATTTCAATTTTCTTAAATTTTCCGAGTCTTGATTTGTGACCCAAGATGTGTTCTATCCTGGATAATATTCCATGTGCACTTGAGAAGAAAGTATATTCTGCCACTTTTGGGTGGAATGTTCCATAAACATCAATTAAATCTATCTGGTCTCTTGTGTCATTTAAAACTTGTGTTTCCTTATTTACTTTCTGTTTGGATGATCTGTCCATTGGTGTAAGTGGAGTGTTAAAGTCTTCTACTATTATTGTGTTACTGTTGATTTCCCCTTTCATGTTTGTTGGCATTTGTCTTATGTATTGAGGTGCTCCTATGTTGGGTGCATAAACATTTATAATTGTTATATCTTCTTCTTGGATTGATCCCTTGGTCATTATGTAGTGTCCCTCCTTATCTCTTATAACAGTCTTTATTTTAAAGTCTATTTTATCAGATATGAGTATTGCTACTCCAGTTTACTTTTGATTTCCATTTGCATGGAATATCTTTTTCCATCCCTTCACTTTCAGTCTGCATGGTTCCTAGGTCTGAAGTGGGTCTCTTGTAGACAGCATATATATGGGTTTGTTTCTGTGTTCATTCAGCCAGTCTGTGTATTTTGGTTGGGGCATTTAATCCATTTACATTTAAGGCTATTATTGATATGTATGTTCCTCCCTACCATTTTCTTAATTGTTTTGGGTTTGTGTTTGTGGGTCTTTTTCTTCTCTTGTGTTTCCCGCCTAGAGAAGTTTCCTTAGCATTTGTTGGAAAGTTGGTTTTGTGATGCTGAACTCTCTTAGCTTTTGCTTGTCTGAAAAGCTTTTGATTTCTCCATCGAACCTGAATGAGATCCTTGCTGGGTAGAGTAAACTTTGTTGTAGGTTTTTCTCTTTCATCACTTTAATTATATCTTGCTACTCCCTTCTGGCCTGCAGAGTTTCTGCTGAAAAATCAGCTGATAACCTTATGGGGATTCCCTTGTATGTTAGTTTTTGTTTTTCCCTTGCTGCTTTTAATATATTTTCTTTGAATTTATTTTTTGTTAGTTGGATTAATATGTGTTTTGATGTGTTTCTCCTAGGGTTTATCCTGTATGGAACTCTCTGTGCTTCCTGGACTTTGGTGACTATTTCCTTTCCCATGTTAGGGAAGTTTTCCACTATAATCTCTTCAAATATTTTCTTAGACCCTTTCTTTTTCTTTTCTTCTTCTAGGACCCTTCTAATTTGAATGTTGGTGTGTTTAGTGTTGTCCCAGAGGTCTCTGAGGTTGTCTTCAATTCTTTTCATTCTTTTTTCTTTATTCTGCTCCTCAGCAGTTATTTCCACCATTCTGTCTTCCAGTTCACTTATTTGTTCTTCTGCCTCAGTTATTCTGTTATTGATTCCTTCTAGGGCATTTTTCATTTCAGTTATTGTGTTGTTCATCTCTGTTTGTTTGTTCTTTTGTTCTTCTAGATCTTTGTTAAACATTTCTTGTATTTTCTCAATCTGTGCCTCCATTCTATTTCTGAGATTCTGGATCATCTTTCCTGTCATTACTCTGAATTCTTTTTCAGGTGGTTTGCCTATTTCCTCTTCATTTATTTGGTCTTGTAGCTTTTCGCCTTGTTCCTTCATGTGACATATTTTTTTGCCATCTCTTTTTTTTTTTTTTTTTTGATGAGTGGGATTGTGTTCCTGTCTTACTGGTTGTTTGGCCTGAGGCTTCCAACACTGGAGTTTGTAGGCTGTTGGGTAGAGCTGAGTCTTGGTGCTGATATGAGGACCCCTGGGAGACCTCACTCAAATGAATATTCCCTGGGGTCTGAGGTTCTCTGTTAGTCCAGTGGTTCGGACCTGGAGCTCCCATCACAGGAGCTTCAGCCCAACCCCTGGCTTGTAAACCAAGATCCCACAAGCTGAGAGGGCTGGCAAAGAAAAAAAAGAGAACAATAACAAAATAAAAAATACAATAGGAAACTAACAGATATGTTAGAAAGAATATAAAAATAAAAATATAGATGAAACAACAACTGGAAGGTGAAACAGAGCCACAATAGTAAAACAGAGGAGGAGGAAAAAAAAAAGGTGGAAAAGGCCTTGGCTGTGGAGGGTGGGGCCTAAGCAGGGATGGGTTTTGGTGGTGGGCAGGGCCAATGCTTAGGACCCACAGGGCTGGAAAAGGCCCTGGGGTTTGGAGAGTGGGACTTAGGCTCAATGGAACAGAAGAGGCCCAGGCGTGCCCCCACCTCTGATCTCAGAGTGTGGGGGACCCCACCTGGGAGCCCAGCTGGCTTCTTCTCCTTCTCCTACGGTTCTGGAGGGTCCCTTCCGCCTGCCTATTCTGCTCTCTTCCAGCCTCCGTCCTATGCCCCCAGGACCCACACAGCCTGGAGGCAGTTTGGAGGGCAAGGGACCTCCCTGGGAGCTCAGTAGGTTTCCTGGGCTCGAGTGGGTGGGGCAAACATCCTCTGTTCCTTCTCCTGCTCTTCAAGTCCTGGAGAGCCCCTCCTGCCTGCCTGTTGTCCCCTGGCTTCCCTCCTATGCCCCCAGGACCAACGCAGCCCAAAGGGGCCCTCTGAAGGTGTAGGACCCGGCCCGAGAGCCAGGCAGACTTCCCTGGGCCATAGGGCAGGGTATACGCTGGGCGTGTCACCGCCCCCCCACCCCAGATCCAAGCCCCCAAGGGTCTGCTGCCTCAGGGATGCCAGTCCTGTCCGGCCTCCACTTCTCCTCCCCGCTCAGTCACCACAAGTCCTACGGGTTCACTTGGGGGTTCCTCCCATCTCTTTGGGCATCGATGTCCCCCGCCAGCATACTGCAGGTGCCCTGGTTGTGGGGAGATGTAAACTCTGTGTCTTCCCACACCATCATCTGCCTTATTTCTTTTTAAAGCACCAATTTTTATATCTGTCAAGAGACTGTCTACTCTAAGATTTATTTATTTCAAATGTGTTGAAATTTCTATGTGAAGTAATAACTGCCCAATTTTTGTGACAGTTTCATGAATATTTTAAAAGAAAGAGTAACCTCTCATTGTTCAATTTCAATATTGAAAGGCAATTTAGACCAAGCTCGTTAAGTATGGGGTCCAACTTTTCTGCATTTTTTTTCTGTTTAATCTGTTAGTTTCTGAAATTTAAATTAATGCCTCTTACTATGACTGAGAATTTTCCACTTGTCTTTATTTACTTTGTGTGTTTTTAAGCCATATTCTGGGGTACAAACAAGGTTTCTGACTGACATTTTCTGAGTGCATTATTTCCTTTATTACATGAATATCCAACTTCATCCATTTTGTTGTGTTCACTCTGAATTCTAATTTATTCCATATCAATATTGCTCCAGTTGCTTGCTTCTTATTACCACTTGATTGGCATATCTTTATACTTCCCATTCTTTTCAACTTTCATGTTTTGATGTGTCTCTTCAATTGATTTATAATGGGATTTTTCTTACCCAATTTGTAATATTCTCTTGTTTATGATGTGAATGCAGCTCACTTACATTTATTATAAGTACTGATGTGCTTAGCTTTTCTTTTCTGCATATTTTTTGCTTGGCTTTTGTTTTCCTAGGTACCATATTTTTCCCTTTCATCCTTTCCTTGTAAACTTAATTTTGTTGAATTGATCTTTTCTGAGTTACCCCCCAACCTCTCTCTAATTGTGTATAGAAGCATCATTATCAGAGCATAATTTTAGATATACTCATTTAGTGGGCTTAAGAATAAAACTGCTATGAACATTCATGCACAAGTTTTATGTAGACTGTGTTCTCTTCTCTTGGGTAAACACCTAGGAGTGCAAGTGGTATATAGTGCAAGGGCCATATAGTAAGTGTAAGTAAGTCCAACTTTGTAAGACCCTTCCAGCTGCTTTCCCAAGGGGTGTATTTTTTCCACCAGTAATGGTGAGGGTTGCAGTTGTTCTAAATCCATGCCAGCACTTCTATCTACAGGATTTTAATTTTAAGTATTCCAATGGATTTGTGCTGATATCTTCTTATGATTTTAATTTGCATGTATTTGATAACTTAAGATGGTAAATGTCTTTTCATATGCCTATTGATCATTCTCATATCTTTTGTTTAGATATGGTATGTTGAAATATTTGCCAACATTAAAAAAATTGGCTATTTGCATCCTTATTATTGAGTTACAGGAGTTCTTTATATATTTTGGATGTAAAACCTTGGTCTGACATATGTATTGTGAATATTTTCTCCAGTCTCTTTCATGCCTTTTCTTTTCTTGGAAATCTTTCAAGACAAGAAAATTTTAATTCTGTTCAAGTTCAATTTATCAGTTTTTATTTTATGTAATTTATGCTGTTACATTCTAAGAAATCTCTGCCAGCCTCAATGTCACAAAGATTTTCTATTATTTCAAGAGATTTTATACTTTTATATTTAGGCCTATGATTCATTTTTGTGTTTGGTATTTTTTTTAATTGATATGCTGATGTCCTAGCACGATTTATTAAAAAGACTATCCTTTCCCATTAACTTGCCTTACCATCTTTGTAGAAAAACAATTGACCACTGAAGTGCACATTTATGTCTAGGTTATTTATTCTGTTCCACTGATCTACATGTCTATTTTAATGCAGTTAGCACTATTACTGTGGCAAACTTTGGAATCAGACTAAGTCCACCATCTCTAACCTATTTTAAAATAGCCTTAGCTATTTCACATCCTTTGCATTTTCATATAAGTTTTAGAACCAGCCTGTTTATTATCTACTGATAAGCCTGTTGGGATCTTGATTTGGATTGTAATCCATTAATTGAAGGACATTTCATAGTGTAAAAATACTGAAAATGTCAATCAATGAACATAACATATCTTGCCCTTTATTTAGGTTTCTTTAATTTTTCTCGGTAATATTCTGTAGTTTTCAGAATATAGATATTGCAAGTATTTTGACATTTTTGTTCCTAAAGAATGTTTTTGATGCTATTGATAATGGATATTTTAAAAAATTCATTTTCTAACTGCCTTTTGATAGCATAGAAAACGATAATTAATTATAGTATATTTCCTTTTTATTATATGGCCTTGCTAAGTTCATTTCTTCATGCTAGAAACTTTTATAAGGATATTTTTAGGATTTACTACACACAACATTGTTATCCACAAACAAAAACCGTTTTATTACTTCTTTTGCAATTTGCATGACTTTTGCTTCTTTTTTTGGTCTTATTCCACTAGACAGAACCTTTAGTACAGTGTTGACTGGAAGTGGTGGGAACAGACAGATATCCTTGCCCTGTTTCTGGTCTTAGGAGGAAACCATGCAGTCTTCCATCATTAAATGGGATGTTAATTGTACATGAACTATAGGCGGTCTTTATTAGGTTGAGAATGTTCTCTGCTTCCCTTAGTTCTTTGAGAGTTTTTAATCATAAATGGGTGTGGTGATAATTGCTATAAACTTCCCTCTTAGAACTGCTTTTGCTGCATTCCATAGGTTTTGTGTCATTGTGTTTGCATTGTCATTTGATCCTAGGTATTCTTTGATTTCTTCTTTGCTTTCTTCAGTGATCTCTTGGTTATTTAGTAGTGTATTGTTTAGCCTCCCTGTGTTTGTAGTTTTTACAGATTTTTCCCTGTAATTGATATCTAGTCTCATATCACTGTGATTGGAAAAGATACCTGATACAATTTCAATTTTCTTAAATTTACCAAGGCTTGATTTGTGACCCAAGACATGATATATCCCGGAGAATGTTCCATGAGCACTTGAGAAGAAAGTGTACTCTGTTGTTTTTGGATGGAATGTCCTATAAATATCAATTAAGTCCATCTTGTCTAATGTGTCATTTAAAGCTTGTGTTTCCTTATTTATTTTCATTTTAGATGATCTGTCCATTGGTGAAAGTGGGGTGTTAAAATCTGCTACTATTACTGTGTTACTGTCAATTTCCCCTTTTATGGCTGTTAACATTTGCCTTATGTATTGAGGTGCTCCTATGTTGGGTGCATAAATATTTACAACTGTTATATCATCTTCTTGGATTGATCCCTTGGTCATTATGTAGTGTCCTTCCTTGTCTCTTATAATAGTCTTTATTTTAAAGTCTCTTTTGTCTGATATGAGAATTGCTACTCCAGCTTTCTTCTGATTTCCATTTGCATGGAATGTCTTTTTCCATTCCCTCACTTTCAGTCTCTATGTGTCCCTAGTTCTGAAGTGGGTCTCTTGTAGACAGCATATGTAAGGGTCTTGTCTTTGTATCCATTCAGCCAGTCTGTGTCTTTTGGTTGGAGCATTTAATCCATTTACATTTAAGGTAGTTATCAATATGTATGTTCCTATTACCATTTTCTTAATTGTTTTGGATTTGTTATTGTAGGTCTTTTCCTTCTCTTGTGTTTCCTGCCTAGAGAAGTTCCTTTAGCAATTGTTGTAAAGCTGGTTTGGTGGTGCTGAACTCTCTTAGCTTTTGTTTGTCTGTTAAACTTTTAAT
This sequence comes from Leucopleurus acutus, assembly GCF_964270905.1. Classification (NCBI taxonomy): domain Eukaryota; kingdom Metazoa; phylum Chordata; class Mammalia; order Artiodactyla; family Delphinidae; genus Leucopleurus; species Leucopleurus acutus. The sequence goes on along the minus strand of NC_139145.1, from coordinate 174,273,400 downwards.
TTCTCCATCGGATCTGAATGAGATCCTTGCTGGGTAGAGTAATCTTGGTTGTAGGTTTTTCCCTTTCATCACTTAAAATATGTCCTGCCACTCCCTTCTGGCTTGTAGAGTTTCTGCTGAAAGATCATCTGTTAACCTTATGGGGATTCCCTTGTATGTTATGTGTTACTTTTCCCTTGCTGCTTTTAATATTTTTCTTTGTATTTAATTCTTTATAGTTTGATTAGTATGTGTCCTGGTGTGTTTCTCCTTGGATTTATCCAGCATGGGACCTTATGCGCTTCCTGGACTTGATTGACTATTTCTTTTCCCATATTAGGGAAGTTTTCAACTATAATCTCTTCAAATGTTTTCTCAGTCCCTTTTTTTTTCTCTCTCTCTTCTTCTTCTTGGGCCCATATAATTCAAATGTTGGTGTGTCTAATGTTGTCCCAGAGGTCTCTGAGACTGTCCTCAATTCCTTTCATTCCTTTTTCCTTATTCTGCTCTGCAGTAGCTATTTCCACTCTTTTATCTTTCAGGTCATTTATCCGTTTTTCTGCTTCAGTTATTCTGCTATTGATTCCTTCTAGAGAATTTTTAATTTCATTTATTGTGTTATTCATCATTGTTTGTTTGCTCTTAGTTCTTCTAGGTGCTTGTTAATCATTTCTTTTATTTTGTCCATTCTATTTCCAAGATTTTGGATCATCTTTACTATTATTAATCTAAATTCTTTTTCAGGTAGACTTCCTATTTCCTCTTCATTTGTTTGGTCTGGTGGGTCTTTACCTTGCTCCTTCATCCGCTGTGTATTTCTCTGTCTTCTCATTTTGCTTAACTTACTGTGTTTGGGGGTCTCCTTTTCACAGGCTGCAGGTTCATAGTTCCCATTTTTTTTCTTGTCTGCCCCCAGTGGCTAAGGTTGGTTCAGTGGGTTATGTAGGCTTCCTGGTGGAGGGGACTGGTGCCTGTGTTCTGGTGGATGAGGCTGAATCTTGTCTTTCTCATGGGCAGGACCATGTCTGGTGGTGTGTTTTGGGGTGTCTGTGAACTTATTATGATTTTAGGAAGCCTCTCTGCTGATGGGTGGGGTTGTGTCCCTGTCTTGCTAGTTGTTTTGCATAGGGTGTCCAGCACTATAGCTTGCTGGTCTTTGAGTGGAGCTGGGTCTTATCATTGAGATGGAGATCTCTGGGAGAGCTTTTGCTGTTTGATATTACATGGGGCCAGAAGGTCTCTGGTGGACCAATGTCCTGAACTCAGCTCTCCCACCTCAAAGGCTCAGGCTTAACACCTGGCCAGAGAACCAGACCCTGTCAGCCACACAGCTCAAAGGAAAAGGGGGGGAAAAAAGAAAGAAAACAAAAAATAAAATAAAATAATTAAAATAAAAAATTATTAAAAATAAAAATGTAGGGCTTCCCTGGTGGCGCAGTGGTTAAGAGTCCGCCTGTCGATGCAGGGGACGCGGGTTCGTGCCCCGGTCCGGGAAGATCCCACATGCCGCGGAGCGGCTGGGCCCGTGAGCCATGGCCGCTGAGCCTGCAGGTCTGGAGCCTGTGCTCCGCAGCGGGAGAGGCCACAACAGTGAGAGGCCCACATACCACAAAAAATGAATAAATAAATAAATAAATAAAATAAATAAAAAAGTAATGAAAGAAAGAAGAGAGCAACCAAACCAAAACACAAATCCACAAATGATAACAAGCACTAAAAAGTATACTAAAGAAAAAAAGGACAGACAGAAGCCTAGGGCAAATGGTAAAAACAAAATTATGCAGACAAAATCACACAAAGAAACATACACATACACACAAAAAGAGAAAAAGGAAAAAAATATATATATATATTTTAAAAAAGGAAGAGAGCAACCAGATCAATAAACAAATCTACCAATGACAATAAGCTCTAAACACTAAACTAAGATAAACATAAAACCAGAAACAAATTAGTGCAGAAAACAAACCCCAGGTCTACAGTGGCTCCCAAATTCCAACACCTCAATTTTGGGATGATTCGTTGTCTATTCAGGTATTCCACAGATGCAGGGTACATCAAGTTGACTGTGGAGATTTAATCTACTGCTCCTGAGGCTGCTGGGGGAGATTTCCCTTTCTCTTCTCTGTTCGCACAACTCCTGGGGTTCAGCTTTGGATTTGGCCCCGCCTCTGCATGTAGGTTGCCTGAGAGCATCTGTTCCCACCCAGACAGGACAGGATTAAAGTAGCAGCTGATTCGGGGGCTCTGGCTCACTCAGGCTTGGGGGAGGGAGGGGTACAGAATGTGGGGGGAGCCTGAGGCAGCAGAGACCAGGGTGAAGTTGCAATAGCCTGAGGCACCATGTGCTCCCCCGGGGAAATTGCCCTTGGATCACGGGACCCTGGCAGTGGTGGGCTACACAGGCTCCCAGGAAGGAAGGTGTGGATAGTGACCTGTGCTCGCACCCAGGATTCTTGGTGGCTGCAGCAGCAGCGTTAGCATTTCATGTCCATCTCTGGTGTCCATGCTGATAGCCGCAGCTCACGCCCATCTCTGGATCTCGTTTAGGCGGTGCTCTGAATCTCCTCTCCTCGGGCACCTCAAAACAATGGTCTCTTGTCTCTTTGGCAGTTCCAGACTTTTTCCTGGACTCCCTCCTGGCTAGCTGTGGTGCACTAGCCCCCTTCAGGCTGTGTTCACACAGCCAACCCCAGTCGTCTCCCTGGGATCTGACCTCCGAAGTCCGAGCCTCAGCTCCCAGCCCCCACCTACCCCGGTGGGTGAGCAGACAAGCCTCTCGGGCTGGTGAGTGCTGGTCGGCACCGATCCTCTGTGTGGGCATCTCTCCACTTTGCCCTCTGCATCCCTGTTGCTGTGCTGTCCTCCGTGGCTCTGAAGCTTCCCCCCCACCACCCCTGTCTTCACCAGTGAAAGGGCTTCCTAGTGTGTGGGAACTTTTCCCCCTTCACAGATTCCTCCCAGAGGTGCAGGCCCTGTCCCTATTCTTTTGTCTGTGTTTTTCCTTTTTTCTTTCACCCTACCCAGGTACATGGGGAGTTTCTTGTCTTTTGGGAAGTCTGAGGTCTTCTGTCAGCGTTCAGTAGGTGTTCTGTAGGAATTGTTCCACGTGTAGATGTATTTTTGATGTATTTGTGGGGAGGAAGGTGATCTCTACATCTTATTCCTCTGCCATCTTGAAGGTCCACCCCACTGGGTTATTTGAACATATTTTGTTTAATTTCTAAATATTTGGGAATTTCATAAGTTTATTCTTATTGTTTGTTGCTGATTTAATATCATGTCAGATGATATATAATTTCACCCCTCCTAAAGTTATTGAAACTTATTTCATGGTTCATTATTTGGTCTTTATGGGGGAAGATTTTAGGTTCACTCAAGAAGTTACAAATTCTGCTGTTGTAAGGTAGAGTAGGTCAATATTAAAGTTGGTTTACTTGTCTTCTATGTCCTTAAAGATTTTCTGTCTGCTTGTTCTATCAAGTGCTGAGAAAGAAGTGTTAATATTACCAACGATATTTGTCTATTTTTCCTTCACTTTATCAATTTTTTGCCTCATGTATTTTAACACATTATTCGGTGCATATGAATCTAGGATTGTTATCTATTCTTGATTAATTGACAGTTTTATCATTATGTAGTATCTTTCTATATACATAGTAACACTCCTAGTCCTAAAGTCTGCAGTGTCTGATACCAGGATAGTCACTTCAGCTTTCTTATGATTAGTGTTTGTGTTGTATACTATTTCCCATTCTTTTATTTTCATGTAGCTCTGTTTCTATATTTGAAGTTTATTTCTTGTAAACAGTACATAGTTGGGTCTTGTTTTTCTATCAAGTGTAACAATCTCTGCCTTTTAACTCCTGTTCTAAGATCTCTTATATTCAATGTAACTATTGTTATAACTTGGCTTAAGTCTACCATATTACTGTTTGTCCCATCTGTTCCTTTCCTTTATCTTTTTAATGCTTTTTGAGATTGAAAATTTTTTCTTTTATTTTTCTACTTTATCTACATTATGGGCTCATTATATACACATCTTTTTAATTATATACCTCTGGTGGTTTCTTGAGTTTACAATATGCAGTGTTAATTCAATAGAACCTGCCTTTAAATATTATACCTCTAATATATAATGCAAGACCCTTATAAGATTGTGCTCCATTTCCCAATGTTATATATTTTATTCATATATATGATATAAAGCTCATAATATACTATTACATTTTGCTTTAAATACTCAATTATCCTTAAAAAATTCAAGGCTGAGAATATTTCAATATTTATCTATATATTTACCATTTCTGGAGTTCTTTATTCTTTTTCTGTAGATCCCAGTTCCCATTTGGCATCGTTTAACTTCAGCATGAAGAATTTTTTTTGTTTTTTTAAATTAATGTTGCTTTTAGTCCATCGATTCTTTCAGCTTTTATTTATCTGGGAAAATACTTATTTTGCTTTATTTTTGAAAGAGAATTCCCTTGACACAGAATTATAGGTTTTTCCATTGTCTTCTGGTTTCACTGATTCTGAAGAGAAGTCTGTAGACATTGTTATCTTTGTACTACTGCATCATATGCACCAAGCCCCTGATCCCTGGCTGCCTGTGCAGTTTTATTTGTATTTATCCTGATTGAACTTTGATGGGTTTCTTCCATCTATGTGTTCAGAATTTTCATAAATTTGGAAAAATATTGATAATTATTTATTCCAATATAATTGTAACTTCTCTTTCAGGGACTCTAGGTGTACTTAAATTGTTTGATATTTTCCTTTGCTCATTGAGATGTTAATTTTTTTTTTTAAGTCTCATTTCCCCTTGTCTCTGCCTCTTTTTGAATATATTACATTGCTACATGTTTAAGTTCCCTAAGCTTTCCCTCTGTTGTGTGTAGGTCTATCTCATTCTTTTTGATGATTGCATTATATTCCATGCCATAAAAGTAGATATCAGAATTTATTTACTCATCTCCCTAATTAACGGAATCTGTATTGTTTCTAGCTGTTTGCTATTTGCAGTGATCCTGCAACAAACATCCTTGCATATATATTCTTATTTACTTTTATTTCTGCATGATAGGGTTCTAGGTCTGGGATTTCTGGGTCAAAAGTCATATGTACTTTTTGGTTTCAAAATTATTGTGAAATGTTGCTTTCCAAATATTCTGTCTCAAATACACCTATTTGATTATATACTTTTATAAGTTACACCAAATATTAATAATTAATGTGGTCATTTCATATGTCTTATTTTAGTAGTTCTTTTTTCCTTTTTCATCTTTGCTTGATGTCTCCTTCACTTTCCCTCTGCTCTCCAAATTATACTTTCCAGTAGTGTTTAACCTGCTAAATCTATTAGTGATTTTTTTGTCTCAGATTTTGACTTCTTACCTCCAGAAGTTCCATTTGGCTTTTGGGTAGATTTTTACTAGGTGTAGAGTGAGAAAGTACAACATAGAAATTTTAATACAATATAAATCAATGACCAAAATCAAACAAACAACAAAACATGCCCATGTTTGTATATAAAATATATACATATTTGGTGTAAAATACGTACTAAATTTCTTAGGGAGAAGAAGATGTAATCCTACCATAAATAATATGTATGTGTATTAGAATATATATGCACAAATTTCTCTTATAGTTTAGAATTAAGTGGAAATACTAGATTATAAGACTAAGATGTGGTTTCTTCAACGCCACCAGATGTACCATCTGAACCTGGTGTTGATGATGACGATGATGATGATGATGATGATAATGATGCAGGGGATTGGTACTTGACCACTGAATCAATTTGAAAAGACATATAGGTTTATTTATATTTGCTATTCCTTCTGGCCTAAGTTTTAGAAATGGCTGTTATTCTTGTGATTTGCCTATTTCATTCAAATTTTCAAATCTTCAAATCTGGTTAAGGAAATAGCTAAGTCTAACCTAGGCAGGAAAGGAAAGGAAAGCATAAATGGAAAAATGTTATTTATCACATAGATATTTTCCTTGCTAAATATTCAATCACTAAATACAAGTAAATAATTGTCAATAGCCAGGGTAAGTATGCTGAAAGTGCATTAATCAATTAGACTTGGAGAGAATCATTTCTAGAAAAGAGGGACTAGTAGTTATGAAATTGTATACGTTTTCTCTGTAAAATTCATAGTTTAATCCCCTTAGCAGGTCTCAGGATCCTGTCCACAGTGGAAAGAACACATCTGACATCGATGAAAATTTTCAAACATTAAATATCAGTGTCTGAGCAACCATGGAGGTTTAAAGAGTGCACTTTCTTAATACCCGTTGAGAAGTGTGTTAATGATTAAATGGTTCCTCAAAGGAAGCTACTGAGCACGATTGGCTTGGGTGGGGGGTTCCATGGAAGGCTCTTGTGATTGATGGTCTCAGCCTCACATGACGGCACTTGGTGGCATTCCTGATGTGGGGTTCACCTTCCAGCCGTCTTGGTAAGAGTCGCTGTGCCTCAGGATTCTGGGATGGCATTCAGTGGGCTTTGGGTGACTTTCTCTGAATGAGTCTCATTTGTAATCCATCTGACAATTTTCTATATAGTGTATGTGAGAACAAATGTGATTTTTCTAAGAATTGACATTTCAGCTCTTCACAATCCAAATATTTATACTTGGTTCTGAACCAAGCAGATAACAAGAGTTCAGCTACTCATGTCTATGAAAGAAAAGTTATAGTCAATGAATGGAATGATTTTGCAAATATTATTCTACTTCCACCCCTTAGTACAAATAAGGGCCCAATCTGAAAGAGATTTTCCAAGTGAGAATCAAGAGGGATAATGCTTTAGGGAGGACATCACATGAGCTGGCACGTTATCCTTGTAATAAATGTTTCTAATTTGACACATTGTTTCAGACTCTGCATGTGATTTGTCATTTGTTTCAAATTTGGATTGTTTTTGGAATAATAAAGGATCCCTCTCTTATTTTCTGACATCATGCAAGCCAGTGGTTACTGCATTTGCTCCACCAGCTTCTATGAGAGCTTAGCTGTGCAGCTGCAGGCAGGTAGGAGCTGAGAACACCCAGTAGGTGGAAGGAGATGAGAAACTTGCATGCTTTCTCTGCTCTATGTCAATGGGCAACATGGTTCCGGATGTTCTGTGTGCTATGTCCACTACTCTCCCTGGAATAACATTTTACCTGGGATGGTAGTAACCTCACCACTAGAGAGTCAAGACCCACGTGGAACATTCCTTAAGCTACAGCAAGGAGTAGACCCTAAGATCACATTTGCTAGGAAAAAGTAAGGGCATTTATCTAGAGTTTTTTAAAAAAACAACTTCATGATGTCACATAGGTGATGAATTCTGAATCCCTAAATGAGAATATGTGCGAAAATGGTATAGAACTTCTAATTAATTATAAATTTCCAATAAATCAGCCATGATGAGGGTTCCCCCCAGCCTGATCTTGTTTTAGTTCTTGTTTATAAATACCTGGTGTCTAGACTCTATACAGGAGGCTGTGAGTACCTGTCAGACATACTTGAATAGGAGCCTTAATCAGGGTGCATCTTTAAAGATGAGAATATCAGGTCTGGAGTCATTTCAGCTACTGGGACAGAGGAAGTGAATGCTATTATTGTAGAATAAAATAGGGGCATTGCCCCATAAACTGACATAAGGTAGGATTTACTTCCAAAGAGATTTATTTGGGGGTCACTTCAAGGGGTTATTTATTCAAGTACATAAAGCACCTCTTTGTGAAACTTTCTTATGTGTAAAGCTACCGCACTGAAGAAGCCATTGCACTGAGTTTAAAGTCTAGGTAATTGTAGGTATGATGTATACGTTTGCTGGGGCCACCCTAACATAGTATCACAGACAGGGCATCTTAAAGCACAGAATTGTATTCTTTCATAGTTCTAGATGCTGCGGGTCCCAGATCAAGGTACCAGCAGGAGTGGCTTCCGGTGAAGCCCCTTTCCCTGGCTCACAGGTGGCCTTCTTGGTATCTCTTCTTCCTATTGGGACACCTAGTGAGTTAGGCTTATGCTTCTGACCTCGCTTAACCTTCACCTGCTTGTAAAGGTCTATCTCCAAATAGTGACATTCCAAGGTGCTGGGGGGTTGGAGTTTCAGTATATGAAATCGGGAAAACACAATTCAGTCCGTAACGGACAATGTGAGATAGAAATGTTTTATCAGAGTGAGGACGACTCTAACTAAATTGCAAAGGCTCGAGTCGACCATTCCTGAAAAGTGATTGTGCTCGAGAGGTTTTGCATTTTCCGCTCTCTGGAAGGGTTTGTCCAGCCTTTTCTCCAGCATGCTTCCTGGCAGCCTGCCCCACAGCTGGGGTGCAGCAGCCTGATTCCGGCTCCCATGCACAGGAGGGCCCCACGTCTGAGAGTCTCATGGGGAAAGGTACACCGCTGGGGGGCCCGGGGTCACACAGCTTCCCCTGCTCCCAGGGAACAGACCTCTCGGGGACTGAGCATCACGGCTCTTCCTACGGGGCCATTTGTGATCAGAAAAAGCTTGTCAAAACTTCAGGTAGGTGTCTTGGGAGAGAATGGGACGTGTGACAGCAATGTGACAACGTGAAAGATTCTACAGTTGGAGGGGCTGGTGCCTGAATGTCACGACTGGAAGCCATCAGGCTGCAAGAGTGAATGAACGAATGAATGAATGACCAAATCAATCAATCAATAACTGGGCTCACTTGTGGGAACTGTTGAAAGCTGCTGTTTGCATTTTTACTTTACAGTGCTGGTAATTGCTTCCTTTCTGGGCCCCATGGCTATGATAGATTTTTTCCCATAATTATAATTTCAGCAAATTTTTGCAATTGTAAGATACTGCATTTTTAAAGAAATCCAGCTGTCATTCCCCATTGAGTAGAGCTTCGTTTTCTGTTGTTCATTCAGTTGTCTTCCTCACTCTGGGCACCGAGCTCCAAGAACTCTTTACAGGGGCGGATTTATGATGGATGCCATCTGGTCTGATAGAAGGAAACAGATATTGATTTTTAATATTTTCTCCCAACTTGTTTACTCTAGGATAATACAGCAGCTGTGTGGCAGCTTGTCTCCGAGTGGGAAGGATTATTACCACTGCCTTTTGATGAGATAAATTACCTAGGATGACTTGAATGACTGAAGGGTATACTTTGATGTTATGTCGCTTCATTTACTCTTATGACTAAATGATTATTGATTCTATATTTTTAAGCTCTTGAAACGTGAAAATAAGTTGGTGGAGGAGCCCGGCTGTGTTCGTTTTATTAATTTATTTCTGCAGGGCATAATTCACTTTGGACCAGGTTGTGAAGGTTTTGGGTTCATGACCGGCTGTAGATACAGTTGCAAAGAAATGGCTTATTTATATAGTCATTGCAAGCAGTCCCAAAATCAATACAGTCTGGGATTGGATGATTAAACTCAGTCTTTTTGTGGGATTCATCCTTGTAGCTGCTGCCCCAATCATCTTGACCACAGCAGATCAGAGGATCAAGGCTACACATAGCAAGTTTGTTCAAGTTGAAATATTATTATTATTACTTTTGCTCGTCATTTATTTTTTACCTGCTATGTTCATTCAATGACATTTTAATAGCCTGGGGAAGAAAAAGTGGTTGATTACCTACGTCAACGAAATCAGGAATCTGCGTTCAAAGAGGCGCCTCCCGGGCCTTCTAGAATGTCTGTGCGTGGATTCATGGTGGCAATGAAGGCCCAGGCTTTATCTTAATTGCAGCAGAGTTCTCAGCCTGAGTCTCCCCCCCCCCCCCACCTCTTATCCCCACCCTGCTGTGGCCTTCAAGAGTTTCTGGAGACGGATCAGGAAATTAGCTACTGGGTTTTGTCCTGGGATGGTATTTTAAAAGCCAAAACTTTATATACCAATTGCATTTGGTAATATTGCTTTTTGCCTTGGAAAGTTATTTCAGATAAGGCTAATATTTGTAGAACGTAAAGTCTGCCGACAGAGAGGACTACTCCATCCACGCAGGAGAAGCAAACACAAGGCATGCCCTTCCCAAGACAGAACTCATTGTTGTAAATCACGGGGGCACACTTTACAGCGTTAAAAAAAGGTGTAAAACACTTTTTCTTACTTTAGTCATTATGTATGTATAATTAATATGTAGTAAATTATGTGGCTCCAGTTTAAAGCTTGTTTAAATGCATAGAATTTGAAGTCGAACGAAGAAATAAAATAACTTTTGGAGCAGTGTAATGTAATATGTTGATCCATTTTATAGGGGAGTGGTGAATATTTAATTAATCACCTCGTGACAATTATTCACACTGGTTGGAATCAAGGTCTCCATTAAAGCCGAAGAATAGCTTCATTACAAATGACCCATAAAAGTGTCAAGTGCTGGCTGCAAAGACAAGTAATTTCCTTTCCCTTAAAAACCATTAGATGGAATGATGGGGGTGGGGCAGGTGATGAAGTGCATAATCGTGTGATTACAAAGAAAAGCTTAAACAGTAAATTTGACGGCGAGATTGGAGAGGGGAGCGGATAAGGGTTATAAAGTGATGGCTGTGTCCCTTCCAAGAGCTTTCAATTTCATAAGAGGACGAGAATGGCAGCGTTCTATTTTTGCTGGACTTTTCTCTTTATTCTACGGTATTTGCTCAGGATGTCGGCATGCCAAGCTTTCAGTGCTGGTGGATGTAAATAGAAGAATAAGTGACTTTATTAATGAGCCTCTTGATTCTCAGCAGAGGGGGCGCTGCATTGTGATTGATGTCTGGGAAGGCCGGCCTTGTGGCCCAGCGTCGGCACAGCACAGAGGGACCCATATGTCCCCAGAATTGGCACAAGGACTTCTGGGCCTGGGTGCGAGGACTCGGAACACACTGATCGTCGTGGCTCCTCTCCTGCCCCAGGACAGTCTGGAAGGCTGATAACTGTTTACATTTCACCGAATCTTTTTTTTTTTTAATTTTTCCACATTGGCCAAGCATCCTTGACATTGATCCACTTTCAGATGCCAAGATAGGTCTCTGGGTTTCAGGAACTCTTAAAGATATTTTCCTGAGTGAAAAATATTTTCTTGCCCAAATGACTCAGGGGTGAAAATTCATTTATGAGAATGTCAGGATTCCAGGGCCTTGGACAGAATAATACAGAATGGACTTGTCTCCTCCAACCTCAATCCACCCTGCTCAGCTGAGAGAGGCACCCTGGGTGTGAAAATCAAAGTTCAACTTTAAGAGATCCAGTGAGATGCCTGAGCTTGTGTTGTGAGAAGTATTTCAGACATTTGAATTTAATTGTAATTACAAATGGCCTCCCTAGCTGTTAGAATTTGTCTAAAATTGGGCAAAACACAAAGGGCTATTCCTAGCTTTAACAGCAATAGCATCTGAAGAGACTTAAGTTTTCAGCAAGTCCTGGCCACCCCTGAGACGTGATGCTTAAACCTCTTTGGACCTCATCTATTTTAGGGTCCTACGCCTCTGGGTAGCCTGACTCCGGAGTACACACCCACTCACACAAGTTCAAGTGGCCACTTTGGAGAACTAATGGCTATTGACGCTCCTTGAGATTTCTGAGATGTTATCTCGCTCGGTAAAGACTTTGCGGTATGCAGTTTACATTGTATCTGGTGATTGTATAATCATTATTGATTTCCTTGTGTGTAGTACCTATGTCAAACAACCTAATATATTTAAATGGTGATTATTTCGGTTCTGTATCTACTAGGAGATAAGATCAAAGGCAGTTAAGTCTGCGATAGATGGGCGCAGATAGCGTAATGTACTTGTGCCTCTGCCTAGGCTATTATACAACTCAGCAACCACTGAGAGTATTTAATAATTAACTTTCTAAAACAGGTTGAGATTTTGGGTCTGCAGAAGAATGAGACTGGCCGATGGAGGAGGGAGAGCATCCCAGATTTGCAGCTAAAATCTTCTCGGCCGCGTGAATGCCAACGGAGGGATGGATTGCTTTCAAAGATGCTGGGAAATCATTCTGTGTGCTTAATTTACTCCTTGTTTTGTACAAATACTCCTGAAGAAATGAGAATCGCATTTAGACCGATGTGTAAATTTCCCCAGGCTGGAGTCGCTGCTCGTCATAGGGGTGGGATGCGCTGGGAACCCTGCCAGTGAGTGGTGATGGGGTTGTCAGTTCAGTATCGGGGGGTGGCACGGTAATTGTGCTTTATGGATCATCCAGTGGTACCCAGCTTGGGCTGCTGGGTCGGGATGTCTGGTCAGGCGCATTTGTTTGAAGGCAAAGCAAGCTGATGTTGCTGTGGCTGCAGAAACTTTTTTATAGCATTTTCCTTTTTCAGAATACATTTTGTATGACAAGTTTTGGAATTCTTTGTAATGTAATAAAGAAATACTTATCATTTTGAAAAGTACTAGCACTACAGTTAAGACAATCTAAGGAAACTTTACGGCAGTTAGAAAATAAAGCCCCACAAAAACTAAATCTTAATATGAGGCTTAACATACACATATATAATAGACACTTTTGAAAATTATTGCTTAGACGGTCTCCCTGGACCATGACTCACCTCACGGCTCTACTCTCCTCTCTGGCGGGGTAGGTGGGATGCGCCTGCCCAGCCCTGACAGAGGCTTCTGTGGCTTCATGATTTATTCAGACTTCTTGGACCACAACATATTTTCCCCTTTCCATGGTGTTTATTAGAAGGTATCCTGCTTAGTTGGGGTCATTAACAGGACACTGAGGGCAACCACAGAATCAGAGCGAGGCCAAGTTTTTCCAGGAAAACACATATTTGAGTTTAATATCAGGTTCGTTAGTTGGAGTGCTTTGTTTCCATGGACTGGTCCACATTTGCAGGTGAAAAGTTCATAGTGCAAAACGTACCGAAACCTCATCTTTTAAGCTTTGCAGAATGCTTTTGGATCTGTCTCACGTAGAGTCTAGCAATGCCGAACAAGGAAGGGGCAACCCACAGCGAACGACCCATATTTCAGGTGGGAAAACCATCAGTGCTGCAGGTGCGTGCCTGCCCCCGGGACACGCAGGCCTCCTGAGGGTTCGTGTCCTGCCTCCTTAACCCTGGGCCGCCAGCCATGGGATGAAGGCGGGCTGCTAGGTGGCGGATGCTTGAGTTTCCCTGAGTTCCCCAAATAACTTGCTGCGGCTGCAACGTGCCAACTGAGTTCCAACAGGTCCTCAGCACAGCGTACCTGGACAGCAGTGGAGTGAAGTGATTCGGGTCACACTCTGGTTGAAACGCAATGAGCTTACTAAGAACATTTGATTGGATTTCTATTTGGTTTGCTGATTTTAAGTGATCTCGAATTTAGTTTTGGAGTCTAATTCATTACAACATTTACCCCTTAAGCTAATTTCATACGATGACTAATGGAGTAACGTGTTTCTTCCTTATTTTTTATTTATTTACTTGTTTAGATAAGGTCATGGCTGGAAGAATGTAGAAAGCGTTTTAAATTTTAGGGGGCTATCTTGCACACTGTTTTCTGTGGGTAATCTGATTTTGAAATGTGAAATGTCACGCACTTCATGGAATGGCATCCTTGGGCCGCGGTGAGGTGGAAAGCCCAGGGGCTTCTGCCCAGTACCACGTTTGGTCCCCAGAGTTCACACCTTGAGTGGATGAGGCTGAGGTCGTCCACACCCCAGCGCTCATTGGATGCTCTCCGTGTGGACACTGGGAGAACAAGGCCAAATCATCAGCCCTCAGCCCTCAGGGCGGAGACCAACGAGCTCATGAACGGGAGAACCCAGGACTTTGGAACTCTGCACACAGTCAGTAGGGCCTATTCAGTCATGGGGTGGTTCTTACAGAGGTGGGGGTCCACCCCTGCTGGGGGCATTTTAGCGTCAACTGGGCCATCTCCTGGCACAGTCTCTGCAAGCATCAGGGCCACAAAGGAACGCCCATGGGTCTCAGCCTGGCCTCTCCCCAAGCCGGCACCTGGACGGAGAGGCCTGGATCAGACAGTGCCTCCAGGACAACCTGATGGGGGGTGGGGGGCTGGACTTGGATACGGAGAGGCCAAGCAGTGTGTGGGGTCCAGCAAGTCTCATGGGGTGGGGGGCTCTGGAGATGCCCTGGGAGCTCTGGGGCCTCCAGAGTTGTCCATGGGGTAAGGGAGAGGGGAGGGAGTGGGGACGTTGACGCCCCATCACTCCAGTCCTGGGAGGCTGTCCTTGTCAATTTGCAGGCAGAGCTGGCTCTGGGAAGCACGGGCTGCCTCTGATGGTGACTCAGGTGCAGTCCGCTGGGCGTGAAGGCAAACAGGGGCTGATGCCCGAAGACGGTGATGGGTCAGAGGGGATGTGGCGGCCCCCAGACAGCCGCCACCCGGAGCCCCGTTTCTTCGTAGCTTGGCTACTTTTATCCTGGTTTTGGCTACAAACATAAACTTTCCACCTAAATTTTGAAAATACTCACTAAATGTGATATTTAAAAGTGTGTTTAGTTCTAACTGCCACTTGAACATTGTGGGTGCTCTTTTCAGGGTGCAGACGTTTCCAGTGATGGCGTCATTTCACTGAGAGCAGCTCCGAAGGAAGCACCGTGTGTGGCCTGCTCGACAGCTCTAGAAACATCCAGACTGCAGACGGGATCAGGTCAAGATGGGGCCGCTGGGTGGGTCAACCCCATGTGACCGGTGTCCTTAGGAGACAGCGGCCGTAGGAGGGAGATGCCATGGGAAGGTGGAGGCGGAGAGAGGCGCGATGCCTGTACCAGTCAAAGATGGTTGGATAGTCTCCGGGACCAGAAGCAGAAAGAGACACAGAAGCGTCCTCCCCTGCACGTTCCAGGGGGAGCACGGCCTCGCCTACGCCTTGAATTTTGGCTTTCAGCCTCCAGAACTGCGAGACAGTGCAATTCGGTTGTCTTAGGCCATACAGTTTTTGCCACTTTGTTACAGCAGCTCAGGAAACGGATACAGACCCATCTTAATAAATTGGTTGTCAAACCTGTCACACGAGAGTGGGTGACAGTGACGTCTGATATCAGGGGTGCAAACTCTCCTGGGGCCCCTGTCCTGTCTTGGAAGGAGAGGCCACTCGGGGAGGAGAGGCCGAGGGCCGCCCTGGCTGATGTGTTTCTCTCACTGGCCGTGCTGTGTGGGCCGTGTCTCAGCACAGGAGAGTGGCCTGGATGAGAGGGGACAGGCCGCAGCTCCACCAGCCTGTGTCCCCAGGTCTGGGGCCACCCTCAGGTCTGTCTGGGGCTGTCCCCTCTGCACAGACTGTTAACTGGCCCCCATGGGCTGGTTTCATGTGCTGTAAACCCAGTGGGCCAGTCTGCTTTGTGATGCTTGAAATCACTTTGAAGTCTCCGCTGCTACTTCTTTAAATCTCCTCAAATTCCAGGCGTGACCCTTACCTGCAGCCTAATAGTCCGTGTTTTCTCCAGAAATTTCCATTGCTCGTGTAGATATATTAGTTAGCCAGGGCTGCCATAACAAAGTATCAGACTTCCCGTCGTGGTGGTGGCGAGATGGGCTTAAACAATAAAGTTTACTGTCTCAGGGTTCTAGAGTCCAGAAGTCCAAGGTCCAGGTGCCACAGGACCACGCTTCCTCTGAAGGCGCAAGGGAAGAGGCTCTTCCAGGCCTCTGTCCCGGGTTCTGGGAATTCCCTGGTCTGTGACAGCGTAACTCCAGTCTTCACCTGGTGTGTTCCTTGTGTGCACGTCTGCCCCTGCACCCACATTTTCTTCTTTTTACGAGGACATGAATCGTTCTGGGTTAGTGCCTGCCCTAATGACCTCATTTGCACTTGATTAGCTCTGGAAAGACCCTGTCTCTGAACAGTCACACTCTGGGGTCCTAGGGAGTCAGGACTCCAAGAGACCTTTTTGGAGGACATGGTTCAGCTCATAACCGTGGGTTCTTAGGGAGTCCTAGAAATTACCTGCTGCCCAGGATCATCTTTTCTGTGGGGGCCTGGCACTCAGTCCTCCAGAGGGACGACCCCGCCCCTGCCCCGGGAGGGTACAGACCTGCAGGGTCACCATGCTTGGCACTGGCTCCTGGCTCTGAGTCTCAGGGCTGAGTGGCCCTGTGGCTTTGCTGTTGGAACGAGACGCACCTGGCTGGACAACAGGCAGGTAGGCAGTGTTCCTCTGGCCCACGTCCTTTTTGGTTTAGGTCAATCCAACGAAAGCTGAAATATGTTGGTGCCACTAACAGACATACCCATTGTGTTTTACCTACAGTTGGCATGAAATATCCAAAGTTGTCCTCTCCATTCATGACTCTGGGCAGTGATCTTACCCTGTGTGTGAGGTCACACCCTGACCTAATCTTCCCACCTGTGCACAGGCTGACAGCTCACCTGAGGGTGGTGTGCGCACTCTGAGGGGCGAGGTGGACAGGACGGGTGTCCAAGGATGACAGGGAAAGTCTGAGAGGGTCTCATGGATCCTCCTACAGCCACAGAGAAACAACCGACCATCCTCACTGGCAGAGAAGCTGGGAGCCTCACTCAGACCACGCTTACCGCCCCCCTCCCAGAAACCTTTCCAGGTACATATGTGACTTCCCTTTGACAAGCAGGGACACTGGGTTTTTAAATTATGAACAAAACAAGTCCAGGGTCACATGGGCTGGTAGAGGCAGAGCAAGGATTTGGAGCCGGTGGGCCTGAAACCAAAGACCATGAAGTTTCCGTATCATGGATTTGGGCTTTTCCTGATGCATTCATTTCCCGTCAGTGCTCTAACAGATCGCCACAAATGTTGCGGCTTTACAACGGCAGAAATTTCTTCTTTTGCAATTCTGGAGACCAGAAGCCTGAAAAGAGTCTTGGGCTAATTCAAGGTGTCCCAGGACTGGAAGCTCCAGGGGAGGACTCATTCCTTGCCTTTTCCAGCTCCTGGTGGCTGCCAGCAGTCTTTGGTTTGTGGCTACATCACTCCAGTCTCTGCATTTGTGGTCATATCACCTCCCTTTCTGTCAAATCTCCCTCTGCTTCCTTCTGAGAAGAACACCTGTGATGGTGTTCAGGCCACTTGGATACACCAGGACAATCTCACTATCCTTAACTTAACCACACCTGCAAAGCCCCTTCTGCAAAGTCAGGTAACACTCTGGTTCCCAGGATGAAGGCTTGATATATTTGGGGGACATTATTCAGCCACCACACCTGCCATTTGCATTATGACATTCCTGGGGGTGTGCTACTCAGATCTCTCCCCTGCCCCAGGGAAACAAGCTGGCAGTGACCTCTTGGATTGTGGTCAGTGGACTAACTAGTGTAGTAGCACCCAGACCCATCCACTGCTCACCTCCTCCCGGGAAGCCACAGCTGTCAGCTGGACGTTTCTGCCCCATGTGAGGCTCTTCAAGGGTGCCCACTTCTCCACAGCCCTCCTTGGGTTGGCTGCTGGCGGGGGAGTGACCCTGCTCAGGAGTGGGGGCTGCGGTTGCCCAGCATGGGCAGGGACTCTACCCCTGTTCTCACAAAGCTACACTTTTTCTTGTCTGTGTAAGTATCTTTACACTGCTTTAATTTTAAACTTGATTTCCGTGAAAAACTCCCAGTTGTAGGATTACTACATTATAAAAGAAGGATAGACATTTTATGTCTGTTTTTATGTTTTGTCAAAATACAATTTGAATCAACTATTAAGAAACCCAGAGAAATCTATTTTTAAAACATTTCTTAAAGTATGTTTACTGTTTCATTTCTTATTTCATTGGCCTAAATCATCAAAATCAACTTTAATAATAATGTGTTCTTATTCTTGTTTCTATTCTAATTTTAAATGTAACCCTAGTGTTTCCTCAAATTATAATTGCCTTTTGATTTAAAATTTTGTCCGCTGTTGATTTATAACTCTTATTATGTTAAGAAAATGTTTGCATTTCCGTGCTCTGTCTGAATTTTAGAAGTTTGAATTTCATCAGTTGCTGCCTCTCCCTCTGTTACGCTCACATAGTTTAAATTACTTAATTTACATTTGTGGTACAATCATAGAATTTTCTTAAATTGATAATCATCACATAGATACATCATTATGCAGAACTGGCCAAGTAATTTCAGATCAATGGCGCAAGCATGGCATAGAAAATGTTTTTATTCCTGAGCAGTTTTTGGACTGTCCCTAAGTCATAGGACAGCTCAGTGGGAAAGTACACACGTTAATTGACAGGACTGAAGTGATCCCTCCAAATGCCTACTGCACACAATGGTGCATCCTTATACACACATACATGCACATGCACACGTGCATACACCGGCGAACACACACAAATGCATGCACACACACACGTGCAAACACACACAACATACTTCACTTATAGAGCACACACATGCACATATACTCACACTCACTAACACATACCACACACTCACACTCACACACACACACACACACACACACAGGTTCATCTCCACAATCTCTATGTATGCAAAGTCACTTCCTGCATAGCACGTGTGATCATTCCCAGTTGTCAAATCTTCTTTGTCCTTTGTCTCTGACCATCACCAAAGCTGTGAACTCGGGGAAAGGGATGAATTTCTTTCTGATACTGTAGGAAAATTAAATTGTGATCTGAAGCGTGAGCATTAATTTTCATACCAGTGAGAGGAAGTTGCATCTCAGCCCAACTTCTAAAATATCTGCTCTTAATGAGATGAATTTCACCCGGGAGACATGATTTTAAAGAGTAACCTTTGGTAGGTCTGTGACAGTCAGACTTTCTTGAGGAAGTGTATGTTACAAGTTAGGTAATTTTAGTAATTTTTAACCTCTTCAGGTATTTAAATGACATGTTCTTTGCTTACTATTTTGATACATTTTTACCCAAATTGCCAGCCAACTTCCCAACTGTTGTCCAGAAAAAGCTAATTTGGTTGTGATGGCCAAGCCAAAGAAAGATTGCAAATTACCTCACTTTGCCGGTGGATAATCGACAGTGACACACATTTTCTCCACAGTGTGGTGACAGTGAAATGCTACCTTGGACATCAGCAGAGAATATTTAAGGGTCAAACAGCTAGTCTAAGGGATTTCCTGAGTCTTTCCATTTTCCCATTTCAGATTTGCGTAGCATTTTACCATTTTACTCCTTAGTCTTTATGTGCAGGAGAAAGAAAACAAAAAGATGATTGAGCCAAACTTTACTATTTGAAAACTTAACATGGACACCAGACCAAGGGTCCCCATTACAGCCTGTGTCCCCGACAGCTGCTGGCGACCTCCCCAGGTCTAAGATCTTTCTGCCATGTGACACCACTGTGTTATCCTTTTGCATTAAAAAAAATAATCAGTATCTCTTTTTGGAAAAACAGTTTTAGCAATAAGAGTATTTACACAATGTTTTAGTGACTAGGATGTTCTGTTTATTCTAAGAAAAGATGGTCACAGAAACTACACAAGCTATCAAGGGCAAGACAGGCTGTGTGGAGCGTCTCACACCATTTAGGGACTGCCTTTTACGTTCCAACTCACAGTACCCTTTCAGGCCACTGAAAAATTGCTTCCGTGTAAAATTCCATTTCAGCAATTTGAATCATTATTCCACCTTGTTTGAGTCAGTTTAAAACAACCTGTGAAGCGAAAGGGGAAAAATAAATGTTCATTTTTACTTGTTCCCTGTGACTGCTGCTGAGTGATCCCAGCAGTGACTTTCCAACGGCAAACACTGAGCAAACCACGCCTAGTCAACTATGAGTTTCAGTAAAGTTGGAATATCAGGGCCTCGAGGAATGTTTCTGTTGTTTGAAAATGTGGGCATACGCATTTTTGATTTAAAAAAATTTAATCCAAAATGATGAGTTCATCAAATACTTAATGAATTCCTATTGCTTGAAATTACGAAGCTGGATGCCTGGAAAGTTTCTGATATTTCTTTAGAGATTTCTTGCTATTCTGTCTGGGATGTCTAATGAAAGAGAAAGGAGATTCCAGTCTATGGAGGTTCTGTGGCCTTTGCAGAAACCCTGACCCTGACATTTCAGTGCCAATTAATGCTCTCGGGGAAGCCTGAGGCTCTGTAGAGGGGACTCGACTCCGTTTTCACTTTCATATGCTGTGGAAGCTTCTCGGGTGGTCATGGAATTTATATTAGGAATTGCCTGTGTCCAGCCAAGAATCTTCTAATGCTACCATTTTGGCTCACGCCAACTAACTAGTCCCTGCTATGTACATAGAACTGTGCTTCATTTTTTACATTAAAGCAAAACCTTTCGAATATCCCTTTGTCCTTTGCAATCCTACAGTTCATTTTATTTTTCTTAAATGAGGGGAGGTCGATGGCTCTCACAATAGATAAGCTCAGAGGTTGGGATGGCATTCAGGCATGGTTTGATCAAGCTTCTGGCTCTGTTTAGCTATAATTGTCTTAGAGCTGCCCTCCTCCACGTGTAGCTGTCACCCCAGAATCACTTCTCTTATAGTGGTAAATAAGGACAGGTCATGCTTTGCGCTCTCTAGAGAATAGCTGCACCCTGAGCAGATGTTTTCTCCAGGTTCATCCACCTGAATGGAGTCGCAGAGCTCTGATGAACCAGGTGCTGAGCCAGGAGATTGGGCTGTGCTCATTGACCTCCCATTGCTACATGCCTCACTCCAGGTCCTGCTACAGTCAGCTCCCCCCAACACAGAGCCTACCCGGGGAGGAAGAGGGGTGCGATTGTTACTTTCCATGTATTTCAGTGCATGGAGAGTAGTACAATAGTACTGATCATGCTATTGCTAGCTTCAAGGATTGGTGGTGGGGATGGGGAAATCTCTGAAAAGGGAACCAGGAGAACATGCCTGCTCTTCCCTCAGGCCACACCTGCCCATACCTCGTTCACAGCATGGCAGTCTGCGCTCCAGGTGGTGAGGGCATAAAGCAGAAAGTTCCCGGACCCTGTCCTCCATCCCTTGGACCCCACCTCTCCATGATTCTGGACTCAGCCCCTCACCCTGACCCCAGTGCCAGCCTCTGGCTTGCTGTCCCGGTATTGGGAGCACAGCCCTCTCCTGCTACCTTAAGTCAAGTTGCTCGCTGGGCCCTGTAATCAAATGTGGGCTCAGGGGAACCCGCACCCTGGCCTTGTCCCTGGCTGTGTCTCCTCTGCAACAGACAGCTGCCTGGGAGGACAGGGCTGGTCTCAGATACATCCAGCAGGCAGTGTTTCCAGGTAGAGGAGAGGTTTAACATCACCAAGCTCGCCTGGCCCAGGGCCCTGTGCTCTGCATGAGTCAGAGGAATTCAGGGCCACAACATCCACAGCAGAAGGCCATGCTCATCAGAGGTTCCTGGAAAATCCAAGAACCAGACATTCAACAGTGGCTCGAGACAGCAGAAGGACTCAGTGTCGTGAAGAAAGATGACATTAAAAAACAGACTCCTGCCCTCGGGGGGCTGCCGATTTATGTATTTATTTTCCTGGGAGACGAGTGCTTTATGCAGATAATTACACATCAGCTCTCTTTCGTGAAAATGCATTTTTCAGCTTAAAGGGTGCTGAGCCATTATCACCATTTCCACAAATTCAGTGCTACCGTAGAGGTAAAAACAAAGAAGCCAGGGACCCGGGAGACGCTTGCAGGTGAGGAGAACTGCCTGCCTGCAGGAAGTGGGGTGTCCGTGGAGCCTGACATGCAGATATCCATCCACTGGCTGCAGGCAGAAAGGGTGCCGGGGCTGGAAAGCACCCTGCTGGGGGACTGGGCTGGGACCAGGACACCTAGGAAGGGGTGTGAGCTTCTCTCTGTAGAACAGGAGTTGGCAGAGGTCTGTGAGGCAGAAAGGAACATGAACCCATTTTGACTTTTACAGGAAACTCTGGCACCGGCTAAAGAAGGCATCTTGGAGGGGCAAGGTAGGGGCAGGGGGTGCTTGGGATGGCAGTGAAGCTGGGGCGGTTCAGTGGGAGAATGTGAGGACATTGTGGCAGGAGCACAGACTGGAAGCAAGGGTGGTCCTGAGACTTCTCACCCACGAGAAGGAGAGGATGGCAACACCATTCACTGAGCCAGGGAGCACAGGTGAGGATGGATGGATGGATGGATGGGTGGATGGGACTCAGGGCCATCTGGTTGACCTGAGCAGCAAGGCTTGGAGAAGGAGAGGAAGGGTTGTCTCCGAGGGAGGAGCCTGCGGATGGGAGGATCTCTCAGGTTACAACTGCCCCTGTCTGGGCACCTCCCAGGGCGGCTCCCACTCCTACTTGATCCTTCCTTTCCCACCCAGAGTCCACTGCACTGTGCTCTGGGGCCGCTGAGGGCTGAACTCTCACCACCATCTCACCAGGCTTGGGAGCCAAGGAAGGGAGACTTGGAACCAATAACGGGTTGACATCGATCCCTGAGGGACAGGTAGGATTTGGTGAGGTGGACGCGAGGGGCAGGGCACTCCTGAGAGGCGGAGTCACGTGTTGAGGGCAGAACCACAGACACATTTAGAGCACAATCTGGGTGCAGAAGAACTGGGTGGGGGAGAGGCAACGTGTCGGGGCCACCAAGCACCAGGTCTTCCCGTATCCTCGTAAAGGAAGATGCTCACTGAAAGATCAGAAAGTCTGCGAGCCCTGGTGGCTCCAATGCCAGGAAGAGGACCGGCAGAATGCCCAAGGTCACAGTCAGGGCTGCACATGGCGGCTCAGTGTGCTCTTCTGCTTCTGCAGCTTTGCTTAATCAAAACTAGATTCGAGGGACTTCTCTGGTGGCACAGTAGTTGAGAGTCCACATGCCAATGCAGGGGACACGGGTTCGAGCCCTGGTCCGGGAGGATCCCGCATGCCGCGGAGCAACGGAGTCCACGCACCACAACTACTGAGACTGCGCTCTAGAGCCTGCGAACCACAACTACTGAGCCCGCGAGCCACAGCTACTGGAGCCCGCGAGCCTAGAGCCCGTGCTCTGCCACGGGAGAGGCCACCGCAATGAGAAGCCCGTGCTCCGCAGCAAAGCGTGGCCCCCTCTAGCTGGAACTAGAGAAAGCCCGTGCAGCAACAAAGACCCAACGCAGCCAAAAATAAATAAATAAATTGGGGAAAAAAAAACCACAACTAGATTCGAATCTCCCATGTTAAACAGATCCAGGGAGCCACTCTTGGTGGGTGATGATGTTATGGCAACAGGAAGGCGACGTAGTTTCTGAAATTTTCCATGGAGAATATGAACCGAATATAGAAGCTGATGGACCCTCCGTGGCCACAATGCGAGGTGACATCTTTTACTTCGTTTTCAGCCTTTACCTGACAGATATTACCTAGGAAGTTGCTGAGGTGAAGGAGAGGACCCCAGGGCCCACTGCTCACTGCCATTTTGCAAACACACTCGATGGTCCAGCTGCCAGCAAAGGCCCAGCTCAGCCCAGACAAATCACTTCCACCTCCAGTGCAGGTAATGGCATCCCCATAATCACATGCTTGAGGCACTTAAGGTCTAGATTTATTTTACTGAGAATAATAATCAAAGTGAAGATTGCTTCTGCTGCACCACAGTACTCCACCAAAATTGATTTTCCTGGGGTCTGCATGGGTGTTTAAGGCTTCTTTTCCTTTGGTCTCCAAGGTGGATGGGTATTTCATTGCCTCTATCCCTTAAATTCCGTATGAATGATGGATATAATATTGATACCCTCACAAGAGAATGGTTTTAAAATCACAAATCTTTATCCAGTGCCTTTATGATCCAATCGATCACAGACACTGGGCAAACCCTTTGATTTTTACGAAGGAATTCCTTTTAAGTAAGGAGAACGCGCACGCATGGAAATGTCTTTGCCTTTCAGACCATCAAGTCCTGCATTTTCCAAGCAGGTTTCTCTCTGGTTGAGGAGGTTGGACACAGAGCCGGTGACAGTGGCTGCCCTGCTTTTCCCAGCAGAGGGCCTCCATCGCGGAAGTGTAGCCTGGCGTCATCCAACAATAATTAAGTCCTCCAGGCTCAGTCCTTTACGATTGCTAATCTTGGTGACTGTTTACACGCTACTATTTGTTAAATGGCAAAGTTTATTGATTTGGCAAATTCAGTCCCACATTGTAGCTTTTCTCTCAGTCTGTGTTGCTACATGTGGTTCAGCATTTTTAAATGTCAACTGCAAAGTATTATTGATCAGTAATTAAAAGTGCGGAGAAAAATTAGCATAGTAGAAGTTTACGGGCATTAGCACAAGTACCGCTGGGCAATTATTTAGCGTGTCTTAACATTTATTTTCCTTCCTGTTATTGACATAGAGTATGATGCTCACCCAACAGTTTTTGTTTTGCTAAAAAGGGAAAGTTTCAACGTCAATAAGAATTAATGACATGCAATTCTTTTTGAAAATGTGCCTGTTGGTTTTCCTGCTGCATAAATAAGCGAATCTGAAGGGTCCTTTGTGCTCTGGCCAGAATGAGAGAGAGGGTCCGGGTATCGTGGGGCAACCATGGGAAGATGATGGCTTCCCAGGACCAAGGGCTGGGCGTCCTGGCTGAAACGGAACCAGGAAAGCTAGCGATGTGGGCTAGGCAGGGGAGCAGGAAGCCAGGCAGCATTTCACTACATGTTTATCCCAAATATTCTCAGACACAATGCAATTTTCAATATTCTACTCCTTTTAAGCATACTGCACTAACTGAGTCACAGGAACAGATTTTTATTCTGAAAATACGGTCCCCTAAACATTAGATGTTACCAGTGCCCTCAAAGGCCTATATATTATCACGTTTAAACATCTAAAGCACAAGGTCAACCATTCAAGTGTGCTACCCACGTGACTGTAGCTGAGGGTGGCCATGGGGCGGGGGCAGGGCAGGTGTTGATGGTGGCTGCTGGCCTTACTTGGGCATTATTTTCAGCCAGTGGAGTTTCATATTCAGGAGCTTAGTGATGGGCCTGGAAAGTCAGAGAGGAAGGTCTGAGCTACAAAACCAGTTAATCAGGGCTGGGGGTCAAAACCTGACCCGGTGGAAGGCCATGGAGCGGGCAGTCATTCCAGCATCCGTCTTTCATCCTTTAGGGGCTGAGTGCCCTGTAGGTGGGCCAGGGGACCCACTGCAGATGGGTAGACTGGCTGCTCTCCCTTAGCTTGGAGCCTACACTGCAGGGTGCAGCCCAGAAGAGGGGTCTCCCCTGGGGCTGCATGTGGCAACCACCAGGGCCGGGGCTGGCACAGAATGCCGATGCTCGGGCCCTGGCCAGCTACCTGAGGCTGCAGCAGTGGGGCCTGGTTGAGGAGCCCCCAGGAGGAGGGTATCCGATGCTGAGAGGGGCCTCTTCCAGCAGGTGCGGGCGGGACGTGTGCACAAGGCCATGCTGTTCATGGTGGGGACAGTGGTGCAAGGTGTGTTCCCAGAGAGAGGGACACAGAGGTCCCCCTGGCCCAACCGGTTATCTTTAGGGAGGAGAGGACATTTCTCTGGAACCTGGTGAGGGGGGAGCAGACAAGACCCAGGTGCAGCTGTGGGCGTTCTGGAGGGATTTGACTCAGGAGAAAACCCAGCCCGATTCGGGGACAGGGCTGGGGGTGCCCACCTGCTGTGGTGGGGTTTTGGCTTTTTCTCTAGTTGCCTGAGGTCTGCAGTTATGTCCTCCAAGACGGGAAGTATCCAGAAGCTGGGTCACTGAGAATGGGGGGTACTTGGAGGCTGAGATGCTGTGCTGGTTTCTGGCTCTGCTTTGGGGTCTGGGGTTTGAAAGGCTCCCCCTGCATCTCTCAGTGCCAGCCTGCACCCACCAGACAAAGAGGCCTAGGGCTTCAGCAAGGTCGAAATTAAGGATTTAAAATAAAATTAAGTGGAAAGTGATCAGTAGTAGATTACTTGAAGATGATAGCTAGGTTCTTGAAGTTTGAAAACCTCTAGGAAACCCACAAAGGAAGGTGGCTCAGAAGAGGACAGAGAGAGGGGAGAATCACAAAGGAACGCTGATCGTTAAGGGAGAAAGATTCATTTAATAATTTAGTGAGCTATTTTTTTAAAGAAATGAAATCTATTAAAAGCTCTATTTTCATTTGATTAATAAATGCTCTATAGGAACAACAAATAACCAAATAATTAAAGCAAATCCAATCTGTTAATGCAAACATCCTTACACAGTCCTTAATTTGCTTTTAAATATAAATATTAAATAGTGCCTAACCCTTCAAAGATTCCTTTCTGCAGCTCTGTTTTCCAGGCTACTTCTGCCTGCCTCGTTTTCACTGAGTGCAAACTCTTTTATCTAGTGGCGTCACGTGCCTGCCTCTCAACTCTGAAAGATGCTTTAGCCTGACTTTTCTTTGCTAGCGATTGATTTGATACAGTACATTATGCATTTTGTCACTTAAGGTCACTAGTATCCTGGACGGCATTAAAGCTTTGCATGTAAGGTTGGACATAAAGCATAGTAAAACATTTTCATTTGATTTCTCCAGTTTATTTTATACATTTAACCTCCCCTCCCCCCCCCTTTTTTTTGTGTGCACAGTTTGTTATTTGAACATATTGAAGAACTTTTCCAGGGTTAGGTACACTGGTTGTTCAGCGACATTTTACTTTACTAAGATTACCTGAAGAGAAATAAAAAAAGAGAATTACAAGTGTTTTCCTTTTATTTTTATTGCTACTACTACTATTACCTTTAAATATTATACTTATTGATAATATAAATTTATATGTATGCTTCAAAAATTTGCAGGTAGCACACTCAAGGCTCTCTGTAAGACAATTTGTGATTCCCACCTACCTTCTGGGAAGAGGTGACAGAGCTCTGCTCATCCCACAGACGGTAAAGATGAGACAGTGAGAGCTGCGAGGTCCAGGGAGAGGGGACGAAACATCATTACGTGGGTTTCCAGCTGTTCTCCAAGTGTTTCTTGTCATCCTTACATGTGCAAAATACCCATCAGGAAAATCACATCACGAGTGTTACCCACGATATGAACATCTTTTTTTTCATGGACAAGCATATCCAATTCCAATAAAGAAACAAAAAATATTTGCCTACAAAATATCATAGAACACCAAAAGGTATTTCTCAGACATTGCTCCAAAACAGATGAAAAATATATCCAAACTTATAGCCTGGAAAAAGGTCCCTGCATTTTCTTTGTTAGAAAGCATTTCCTACTTAATTTTATATCTGTGTACTTTCTATTTTTAAAAAAATATTAACAAAGAAGAACCCATAACCCTTTTAAGGTTTGGAAGTTGAATCTAACAGTGTCTCTGGAAACTTTGGAGGAAGAGACTATATATTGGATGATTCTTTAAAATGAAAGGTCTTTCTTGAAATTCCAACGTATTTAAGATTTCCATATGATCGGTACTTTTGGAATGGGAAGGCTATTCTTATGTATGACGTGTGAGGTCATTTTAAAGTCCTAGGCTGATTCTCACGGCCAGTTAGTCATTCTACAAGTGGAATGTTGTCCTAAGTATCCTCCTCTCCAACGTTAGACATCATATATATTTCCTGAAGAAGAGAGATTTGGTGCAGAAGGCCTTTGTAGGACATCAAGAATGATTGACCGTGAGCTGGGCCTCTTGTCCCAACACTTCGATGGAGTTCAAATCAATGCCTTTGAGTGGAATGGTCTTATACATCATCCCAAACCACGTACTAGCACAGCCCCTGGTCAGGGGCTGCACAGGGGATATTCCTGGCATGCGGGCGCTGTGCTGGACGCAGGTGGACACCGCTGTGGAGACAGGGCCTAACGTGACCGGTGGCTGCCCCTCGGACCTCAGGCCAGTCGAGTGCTGTGCTGACAGTGCAGTCAGAGCCAGCAGGGTGTTGTGACGTGGGTGCTGATTTTATCCCGTCCCTGCTGCTGGGTCTTGTGGCGTTACACACCCACCAGCCACCCACCCCCGCCGTCTAGTACTCACTCCCCTCGAGCTGTCGTTTACTCTCCCTCACCTTTAATCAAGAAATTATTCTCTGTGCTATACAGGGTTGTGTATCCACTCTGAATGTAATAGTTTGCATCTACCAAACCCAAACTCCCACTCCATCCCTTGCCATCCCCCTCCCTCTCAACTGCAAGTCTGTTCTCTATGTCTGTGAGTCACTTTGCTATACAGCAGAAATTAGCACACCATTGTAAATCAACTATATTTCAAAAAAAAAAAAATAGAGAGAATTGGGCTTCCCTGGTGGTACAGTGGTTGAGAGTTCGCCTGCCGATGCAGGGGACATGGGTTCGTGCCCTGGTCCGGGAAGATCCCACATGCCGCGGAGCGGCTGGGCCCGTGAGCCATGGCCGCTGAGCCTGCACGTCCAGAGCCTGTGCTCCGCAACGGGAGAGGCCACAACAGTGAGAGGCCCGCGTACTGCAAAAAAAAAAAAAAAGAGAGAGAGAATTAAAAAAAAAAACTTAATAGAGAAGTAAAAGAAAAGAAATGATTCTCCATTGCTTGCTTGCTATGGCCTTTTCTTTAGCTGTGGTTTTGAGAAAGTGGAGTCGCTCTGTAAAGACAGATTCCAGCTGAGCGCTTCTCTCAGGGAATCTGACGTTGCATCATCAGAGGGAAACAGGGCCCGCGGGGCAAGTGGGGAACCTGGCCTCCATCACCCAGCGATGTCCCAGTGTGCCCGGCCCTGCTCAGCACAGGAACCTGGAAAGGAGGGCACCTTCCAGGAAAATCAGCAAGGAGGGCAGCCTAGGGGTCCAGGTTAGAAACAGGAAGTCCTGAAAAATGTTCTCAGTCATGAGGATGCTGACGTCAGCTGGGGAAGGCAGTGTGGCTGCAAGCCAGATGGACTCCTGGGAATGGGAGGCCTTCCATGGAGGTGGCCACAAGTGTGATCTGTGGGCTTATGATTGTGAACGTTTGAAGGCGTGGTGCCTGGAGTCATACGGGGCTTGGACCTCAGGAAGGTGCCCTCTGGGGGCTTTCAGGGTGAGAGTTGCCCAGACAGGACACCCCAGAAATGGAGCACCTCTCTCGGGTTGACCAGAATTCCCCCAGGGAAGGGAGGGCCTGTCGGAGAGCAGAGCTCGGCAGGGAGTTGGTTGTGGAAAAGCAGTGGTAACAGAGATCACAGCACAGGCCTGAGAAGTTTTGTCCTGTGTGGAGAGTATTAGCGCAGCCCAGGGCTCACTGCCAGGGAGATGTGGGAGAACCGTCTACAGACGTGTAGTTTGGGTGGTTACTTATCTTACTACTGTGGGACACACATCAGGTTTATTCTCTGGAGTGTCTTGGAGAGCTCATTCTGTCCGTCATGTGGTTCTTCCCTCTCTTCAGTAGTTGGAAAGTGTTCCAGATATGCAAAAGCTCCTCTTACTGTTCCGTTCCTGATGGTCATGGAGATACTTTCTAGCTTCCCACTGTGAAAACCAACCATCAGTGAGCATGCTTGTACACGTATGTTTTTGTGCAAGTGCATGTAGGAAAGATCTGGATATATAGGCACAGTGTGTACATGTTGACTGACTATGAGATGACGTATACTAAGGCACATTCCAGGCCACGCATCCCATGTGTTCATACAGCAGTGTATCTCTGATGGAAACTCAAGGTTTGGACCGTCCATCCAAGTGTCTATGAAGTATATGCCAGAAGACAGAGGAAAATGGGAAAACTTAGGAGCTCAGAAGCACAAAAATTTACAGGCCCTGCTTGACAGGGCTTATGGTAGAACATCAGAAAGAATATAAGTTAAAGATGGATAAGTTATATCCTCCTGCAGGGTGTCAGGGGCCCTGCAGAAATGTCACCCAGGCTGCAGTGTGGACTGACCTAGCTGGTGGCCATGGGAGAAACTAACAGAGTGCAAGTTCTAGGATGGGTAGAGGAGACCTTTCAGGGTGAGGGGTGCAGGCAGACCAGCCAGTTCTGAGTGCCTGTTCACACAGAGAGATGAGCAATGGAGCAAATGGCATGGTGTACACCAGCCAGACACCCGGCTACTCTTCAGACAGGATGAGAACTCGTTCTGTCAATAAACAGGTTTTAATTTTGACTGTAAAACTATCAGCTCTATTTCAGGTTTTGTTTTCAATACGACCG
Organism: Leucopleurus acutus; assembly: GCF_964270905.1. NCBI lineage: Eukaryota > Metazoa > Chordata > Mammalia > Artiodactyla > Delphinidae > Leucopleurus > Leucopleurus acutus. Next base: position 174,243,537 of record NC_139145.1, on the reverse strand, counting down.
CCTTTGCAAAACCTTTTCTGATGCCCAGAGGGAAGGTGACAGCTTTCTCTGTGAATGCCCGGCACGCACTTTAGTTTTACCTTTGCGTGTGACTTCTGGGTACGGCTGTTGGTCCTCTCCATGGAAGCGGGCTGGCTTTGTGTCATTTTTAGCCCCAGCAGTCTTACCAGAATGTCTCCTATTTAGTAGGAACTAAGTAACGCCTGCTTATTACTCCGAATTACAGAATGGGCAAGGGTACTGTCGACTGTTCAATTTTGCTGCTCATTGAATCTTCATTTTTTGTGCTCCTGGCTTCACCTTAAGGTTCTACCAGCTGTCAGTGATTTTTGTAAATGAGAGGGTAGAGTAATACAGAAAAGTGAGATGTGGTCTTCTTTCTGAACATTAGAAAGATTGAACATATAGAAAAGTGGAAAAGAACAGGATGGTCAATGAAGAAACACAGCAGTCCTCTTTACCTATGAATGAGATAAAGAATTAACTGTGTCAATGTCACAAAAGCACTTTTTGTAACTATGTGTTTGTTACAAAAGTATCCTTGCAAGCTGCCCTGTGAAACTTACTGAAGGAAGTCCCACAGCGGGTATATTTCCTCTGCTCCCTTCTCACATTCTCAGAAACCAAAGTTAGGGACTCTGGGCTTGTCTGTGGCTCCCGTGCACACAGCGGGGTGCTGGGGACCAGGCCCGCTGCGTGATCTTATACATATCTCCACACCTTCAATGAAGACAGAAAGAATAAACAAAAATGTGGAAGAGACGCAAAGCAATGTAAGAATGCTGTTGTAGAAACTGACACAGATCACTTCACTGGAGAATTAGGGGAGATTCAGAGAACTTGTGATGACAAAGGTCCCTCTGCTTGGACGGTCCCTGACCTGGGTTCAGTGTCGCCCTGATGGCCTGCGTGCCCTTGGCAATGACTACGTCTCCAAACTTAGTTTCCTCATTTGAAATGGGGATAAGAGCTACCCCCCTCCCCCTTGAGCCGTGGTGGGATTTAGGTGAAGACAGCCCTGTAGAACAAGGTGTCTCCCAGAGGACAGGTGCACGGCCGTGCAGACCCCCACGTGCTCTGCCTCTGCACCTGCACCAGCCAACCTCCCCAAACATGCAGCAAGTCACTGCCGTTTCTACAGAACAAATGTCATCAAAGTTACTTAAACTGACCCAAAATATTTTCTGTAACTTGAACACTGTTCTCATATATCCTGAAAATATTTGGAAAATGTTCATTTAACAATCCAGTTTTTACCTAGAGATTATCATACTAAGCAAAGCAAGTCAGAAAGAGAAAGACAAATGCCATAAGACATCACTTATATGTGGAATCTAAAATACAACACAAATGAACTTATCTATGAAACAGAAACAGACTCACAGACATAGAGAACAGACTTGTGGTTGCCAAGGGGGAGGGGAGGTGGAGGAGGGATGGGTTGAGAGTTTGGGATGAGCAGATGCAAACTATTACATGTAGGATGGATAAACAACAGGTCCTACTGTCTAGCACAGGGAACTATACTCAATATCCTGTAATAAACCAGAATGGAAAAGAATATGAAAAATAATATATATGTATAGCTGAGTCACTTTGTTGTACAGCAGAAATTAATACAACATTGTTAAATCAACTATGCTTCAATAATTTTTTCAAAAAAATCAAGTTTTAAATACATAGCTTTGTTACTACAATTGGGAAACATTTAGTTCTTAGACTCAGCAAATGTAAATACTGATTGCCATGTGAGCTAAAAAAAAGGTATTTTCTTTCAGCATCTTTAAATCAAAGTATCATAATCTTTTCATTACTGTGGACATTATGAATTATTGGGTCACTTCAAAATTGACATGTGGGTATTTTTCATTTTCTAGTTAAAATTTTTTTTTCTGTTTTTTTGCGGTACGCGGGCCTCTCACTGTTGTGGCCTCTCCCGTTGCAGAGCACAGGCTCCGGACGCGCAGGCTCAGCGGCCATGGCTCACGGGCCCAGCCGCTCCGCGGCATGTGGGATCCTCCCGGACCGGGGCACGAACCCGTGTCCCCTGCATCGGCAGGCGGACTCTCAACCACTGCGCCACCAGGGAAGCCCCTCTAGTTAAATTTACACGTTTATTGCTGCGGTTTTTTGTTTTTTTTAAAATCAAGCATTGTAGAGAGTCTCATTATTTTCTGTGTACTCGGTCTTGACTAGAGCAAACATTCTCACTAAAGCCAGTTTAAATTCACTCTTCGATTGCTGCCTTAGCTTCACGCACATTTCATCCAAAATTATTTCATTTTGGAAAGGATTTCTTTTGGAAGTCAATGGGAAAAGGATGTGTGCTTTTCAAAAGATTTTGAAACAAAGAAAAGAGGTGTTTCTTATTTTTTTAAAAAAATAAAATGTGAATATATCAGCTCCAGCCTGAGCCGTGCAATGCAAACGTTGGTTCAGAATGGCACAGTATTGTGGAAAGTTGCAAAAGTGGAACCAGGGGTGTCCTTGTGGAAGTGCCTCTTCTCTTCTGTGTGCATGGCCACTGCGAACGAGGTCCTGGATGTACCAAGAGGCTTAAAGGAACCACAAGACAAATTCCCCATTTAGCACATGTCTCTGCACCAATCTGGCCAAACCAGCAGAGAAGAGTTTCCACCTGCAATGAACAGATTGTACAGCATTGATATTGAAGACATTTTATTTTTGGGCAAACCACTTTATGGTTTTCATTGCAAAATGTCTTGTTGACCATTGTAATAAAAATGTAAACTCACATAAGGTAAAACATAGAGGGCTTCCCTGGTGGCGCAGTGGTTGAGAGTCCGCCTGCCGATGCGGGAGACACGGGTTCGTGCCCCGGTCCAGGAGGATCCCACATGCCGCGGAGCGGCTGGGCCCGTGAGCCGTGGCCGCTGAGCCTGCGCGTCCGGAGCCTGTGCTCCGCAACGGGAGAGGCCACAACAGTGAGAGGCCCGCGTACCAGTAAAAAAACAAACAAACAAACAAAATATACAGAGCATTTTCTTCTTGCTTTTCGGTAACCATCGGCAACATAAACAGAATGGTCATAGTCTACCAAGTGCAATTCAGTGCTGCACGTGAGGAAAGAGTATCGCTGGGTCTTTGTCCAGTTTCTCTATGACTGAGTAGCATGGGGAAGGGTGTATAAGGTTTTGAGGCTTTCTAGTTCTTTTCACTTATGTGTGCTTTTTGATCAATTTCTCTGTGAATATTACTCAGTGAGGGGGAATTCTCTCTCAATTTACTTCTCAGTCCTACTCAGATGTAATTCTGTGTCAAATGTTTCTACAGAGTGAGTCCTGACATCTAAATCTTTTAACTTTGAATGCCTCTTACTATTTCAATTCTCGAGGATATAAAAAAAAATTACAGTTATGTACATGTGTTAAGCACTTGTGCGGATCCCTTTGAACCCTCTGTCCCGTTGCTCTGGTAAAAAATGGATGTGTGTGTGTTTCTGTGTATACAGGCAAATAACCTCAGAAGCTCTTTCACTGTGATGGTAACCTTTCCATACACTTTCCAACCTGTCTCCGTTTTCTTGAAGGTCGATTGCGTTTTCAGCTGTATTATCTGCTAGGTGTTTGATGGAGTGGTCCAGATAACAGGGAGAGAGCAAAGGAAGGAGAATTTTTTGAAGATCAAAAGTGGCTGTTCATTCTGTTATCTGACCCTATCTGTTGTCATAGTAACAGGTCCCTTTTAACCTATGTCATGGGATGATTTGTCTCTATCTGCTCTGACTTCTCCTTTGACTGTGGAGTTACTCCTACTACAGCATCGAGACCGTTCCAGTCTCTCTGTGAAGCTCTGCTGAGGGGGCCAAAGGCACAGACTCCCTGTCGGAAAGGATTTGAATTACATTTTCCATTTAAACCACTATCTTAATTTTGGAGGAGATAAAGCCAGCAGAGATGCTTTCCCCCTGGTTTTACAACATATAAGTAAATGTCATTTAGAAATGAAATGAATGAACATGTTGATTCTCTACACTGAGGACAGGCAGGGGGAAAGTGGCCGAGCACAAGCTGCTGTTTGAAGTGAACGTGTAATGAAAGGGACAGGCTAAGCCTGGTGACTTCCCGGCGGCTCCTGGAGAAGGCGGGCAGAGGTGGGGGATCCCTTCTTGCTGATGGCTTGTCTGTCCACTCACATCAGGGTGCCGAGGACTGACTGGACACTGTTCCATTTATTTTGAGACAAAGCTTTCGGAAAGCTGAGTTCCAGTTGCAAGCTTTGGTCGTCCCGAGGATATACTGCGTCTGTGACATTCCTTTTAGGTTTTTTCGCAGGTAAAGACATCTTAGAAATGACCATTCAGTGTCCCCCTGGGTCCCATCCCCCCTCATCCCCCTGGGCCCTCGTTTTCCCAGCACCTCGCTGTCTGTGGGTGGGTACACACAAGGGCCACACACAAACACGGGCACAGGCCAGCTCAGGAGAAATTCCAGAAGCAGCCTCTCTGGGTGCAGCAGCGCAGGTTGAGGGGTGAGCCTGGCCTCTCCCCAGTCAGGGACTGCTGCGCCCTGTCGGTCCAGCAGCAGAAGGAAAGACGGCCCCTCCTTGCTCCCAGGAGGCGCCTTATCCAAGCCAGCCCAGCACAGGCCCAGGACTGGGGGTGGGGGCAGTGTGGGCTTGGTTAAGCCCAGGTGGTGCCCTTCCGTTTTCCTCTGGTTTAAAAACCCTCCAGGCACAAAGCACTTTGTGTGAATTTCTGAGGGTAGCTCGGTAAACGAGGCACTTCGCTGAACAGGTTCCTGAGGGATTTGCATAGACCGAGGAAAGACTTCCCACTTTCCGGCTCTGGAGGAACCTCTCTTCTGCTGTGGAAGATTCCCACTAAGAATACGGGAGGCGAGGGACCTTCCCTGGCCAAAGCCGTCCTCTGGCCGGGGGCTCCTCAGCCGCCCCACGGAGGGTGGGGCAGAGTCAGGCCTCTCCCCTGTGAAGGGGGGCACGGCACACTCTCCTGGGGAAGCCTCAGCCTCCCCATCTGTAAAATGGACACGATAGGACTGTGTGACTGTTTGAGCCCTTTTTCTAGAGTCTCAGCAAAGAGCTGGACACGCGGCATCCGATGGCCCCGCTGTCGGCAGCTGGGAGTGTCTTCATCTCTCCCGGTCCTGCACCTGTGTGACGGCGTTTACCTGCAGCGTGAGGGTCGAGGGCTGCTTGAGGAAACTCAGGGGTAACTGTAGTACGCAGACTAACAAGCAGTGGCAGCCGCTATGAAGGCAATGACCCGCGAAGGGTCAGAAACGATGCTTCTGCACCGGGAGACGGTGGCCTCTCTTTGTGGAGACCTCGGTCTGCGGGCCCAGCAGCTCTGTCTGCCTGTGGTGCCTTTCTTTCTGCCTATGTTGTAAAAGTTCTGTCCAGATGAGCTGACGGCAGCCACATTTTGCTGCTGTGCCCTCCGCTCTGGCGATCTCCCGCGGCATCACACCGGCCGGCGGGACGGGAAGTGGGCGCACACAGGGAACCACGCATCCCAGACACCAGCCCAGCCCTTGCCCCTCGCTCTGGGCCGGGCTCTTTTTTTTAAGAGCCAAGTAGCTCAAGTTCGACATGTGGGTACAAAGCAGGTAGGAAACAGCGAAGGATAGTCGCAGGGCCAGAAACCAGGCATGGCCGAGGCCTGAGGGGCTGGCAGGCGGGAAGCCTGGTCCGTGGGCGCCGCAGGGCGCGGAAGCCCAGGGGCTGAGCATCCCAGCATAATTGCAGCAATGATCGTGATGCCCAGCCAGCTGCAAACAAGCCTGAGTTGTGAGTTTTATGGGCCGGTTTTACAGTTCTAATATAATCATAGGAATACTGAAATCAGCGTTTTAGGGAATCTTTTATCAAAATTACTATGTGGGATTTTAAAAATGTGTTTGTGTGTGTGTTTCCTCTCCCACTGGTCTCTGAAATGAGGAGCCTGAGGATAAAGAGAACCAAGGGGGCTGCTTTGGACGATTTAAATATTCACGGAAATAGTAAGATCACCTTGTAAGATTCTGACACAACTGTACCTTCTTCCATTTCTATTCTCAATGTAAACGCGAGAGCTTCCGGTACGGAGCTGCAATGAATTAGAAAGTATAGTATATTGAATTCTTCCCCAGAACCTTAAATATTATGCTGCAAATTTGGTAAATCTGATATATTTATTAATCTAATTTTCAAAAGGAACTTTTAGGACAGAATCAATTCTGTTCTCTGGAGAGCTCTTCAAATTTATTTTTAGACCCATGGGTTTAAAAAAAAATACAAAAACTTTCTGGACCTTCCAAATATACCTATCAAAATATAAACTACTACCCGTTCAGATTCTTTTAAAAATGAAGGTAATTTCAATGGGTCCATTTAGCATTTTGGCTGCTAAAAACATATTTTAGCAACTTGTTTCATTGCTGCTGCACAGTTAGACTGAAAGTATACATCAGTTTCTCCTTATTTTGTGACACCCCCATGGTTCCTGTGGGTGTGTTGGGTAATGTACACTGCTTCAATCTGTTCCAGGTCAGGAAAGGCAAACAGGAAGCTTTAGAGACAGCAGAAACAGGGTGCTGTTAATATCCAAAGATTTAAGGGATGTGGTGCTTGCAAAGGTGATGTCTCAGGGTTCCGGGAACAAAGTCCTTCCTGGAGCAGGTTTTTCAGAGGTGATGAAGCACAGAGACCCCTGGCACACGGTCAGCCCGTCACCCACTTGGACTCTGCCGTGTTGGGACATGTGTCTGTATGGACCATGTCGTCCAGCAGGGCACCTGCCTGTACCCTGGCAGCAGAAGCTTCCTGGGTCCTTAATTACATGGCAACTCAGCCACAAATCCTCAGGTATGCTCTCTTTCTCGTGAACACTGCACATTTCTTACACTTAAATGGTCTTTAGCTCCCCCTGACACTAGAGCTACGGCAATGTGCTATCAGACCCGCAATTTTCCCAGCTACTCCATTCTTTAAAGCCACTAACACTGAAACACCAAAGTTAACGAAGAATTTAGCTGTTAAACCTGTCAACTGTGTGTCACGTCAAGTCACCATGGTTTCCCCTAAACCATTAGAGAAGTCTTAATTGAATAAGATTATGCTTAATAACCTTGGGAAAATATCTTGTGTGAGTAAAGTTTTAAAATAAAATTATGAAAAGCTCATAGACAGAGACGCAAGAGGGAAGAGATATGGGAACATATGTATATGTATAACTGATTCACTTTGTTATAAAGCAGAAACTAACACACCATTGTAAAGCAATTATACCCCAATAAAGATGTTTAAAAAAAAAAACAACTCTAAGACAAACTATATAAATCTTTTCAGGAGAATACATTTTCCTTGTAATTGTTTTAATGAAAATAATTTCTGAAAACGTTGCATATACTTCAAAAGATAGATCTTTTGCAATCAGTGGAAAAGCATTTATCAATTGACTACAATGTATGAAACATTGTAGGCAATTGAAAATGCCTACAATATCAATGCAATTAGACAGCACATTTTATGATATATTATTATATTATTATAATTATTAACTATATTAATGTTATCAATACCTAGCTTTAAGCACATATTTGAAAATGAGTAAAAAGGTCAAGAGAAAATGATTAAAATTAATTAGTGAAACGACAGAAAAGAAAATCCAGTGATTTTCCCCCATTTAGACCATCTCTTATCAGAGATTCCTTTTAGACTCTTAAGATGGTGGAAAAGAAAGGTCTTTCAGTGCTTCTAATTAGGAAAGGCTATCGCTATTTAAATCGATTGAATGCATATACACAGCAAAAATAAACAACACCTACTGAATGTATCGAAAGGAGCGAGCAGATGTCGACAGACATGATCTCCATTTCACGCGATTCGCCTTCATGCCTTGGTTGTCTTTGTGCGTAAATTCTAAAAATCTATTTTAAGGAAGAGTTAGGTTTTGGACATTGTTATGTCTCTGGCTCCTTTTTCATTAAGACTTTTCCCCCCACAGAAAGCATTTTCAAGTAGTTTTCAAAAGCTCTCTCCCCAGCTTCGTCTCTGCGAAGCAGGCGGAGGAGGGCCTTGCTTCTTCAGATGTGCAGACCTGGGCTATCCCAGCAGGTCAGGCCTCGGGAGAGGACTATGTCATATGGAAATGTTTAACAGTCCAGCTCACAGCCTGTGGAGGCCGCCTTTTATCTTTGCAGGGTTTGAACATGATCCTTTCAAAGCCAGATAACCCAGGAAAGGCCTCGTCAGAGTACTGCTGCTACCTCCCAAGCCCCTGGTCGTGGGCTCCGAGGATTCAGTTATTAGAATTCAATAAGAAAGCTTTCTTTTAGTTTTCTGTTTGGGCTTCAGTCTTTATGTTCCTGAAAAATAGCACGCTCTCATCATTTTTTTGTAACCAGCAAAAGCAATTTTAAGATTGAGAACAGGGCTTCCCTGGTGGCGCAGTTGTTGAGAGTCTGCCTGCCGATGCAGGGGACACAGGTTCGTGCCCCAGTCCGGGAAGATCCCACATGCTGTGGAGCGGCTGGGCCCGTGAGCCATGACCACTGAGCCCGCGTGTCCGGATCCTGTGCTCCGCAACGGGAGAGGCCACAACAGTGAGAGGCCTGTGTACCACAAAAAAAACAAAACAACAACAACACCAACAAAATATATATATATATAACAAAGTTCGCCATTAATGCAAGCTTTCAGACTTATTTGGATTTGTACATCTTTTAAGGATATTGAAATACCTGAAATGGCACTAAACGCTTATAAGTTCCATTTGATAACCCCTGGCCTGTATAATCCCCAAATCTAAATACCCTTGTTTCCTGGCTAATTTTAGAAAGAAGGTGCCTTCTTACTAATTTTCCACTAAGAGGGTACTTTGATACGACAGCATTTAATACCGATACGATCAAATGCAACTTGTTATTGGCCAGCCCAAATCAGCCTAGATTTTCCCACTCACGTTCGCCTGAGAAGTTTCCAGTTCCCACAGCTGAGCACCCTCTGGGTCTTTACTTCACGTCTGCAGTGGTTCTGAAGCCCTCAGCTTCTCCAAGCATTGAATGGGAGGGACCAGGATTCTCCCCTACCCCCAATCCATAGCAGACAATTTTTTTTTTGTAAAATACAATAACAACATAAATAATGAACAAAAATAAATAGACTTTTAAATTATTAGGTTCAACAGACATACAATTGCTCTGTCACAATGGGGTAACGGTTTCTAAGTGCTTACTTTCGGTTTTTATTCTTTTTTTTTAAATAAATTTATTTATTTTATTTATTTATTTTTGGCTGTGTAGGGTCTTTGTTGCTGTGCACAGGCTTTCTCTAGCTGTGGTGAGTGAGGGTTACTCTTTGTCGTGGTACATGGGCTTCTCATTGTGGTAGCTTCTCTGGTTGCACAGCATGGGCTCTAGGAGCATGGGTTTCAGTAGTTGTGGCTCGCAGGCTCTAGAGCTCATGCTCAGTAGCTGTGGCTCACGGGCTTAGTTGCTCGACGGCATGTGGGATCTTCCCGGACCAGGGCTCGAACCCCTGTCCCCTGCATTGGCAGGCAGATTCTTAACGACTGTGCCACCAGAGAAGCCCCCAATTTCTATTCTTAATCGGTCATGGACAGGTGACAAGCCATTTGCAGACCATCAACTGCTAAATTGTGTCTATGGTCAACTGATTTTGGACAAGAGTGCCAAGACCACTCAATGGGGAAAGAATAGTTTTTCAACAAATAGTGCTGTGGACAATTGAATAGTCACATGCAAAAGAATAAAGGCAGACCCTTACCTCACACCACTGACAAAATCTACTCAAAATAAATCAAAGACCTAAATACAATAACTAAAATAGTAAAATTCTTAGAAGAAAACATAAGGGTCAACTTTCATGACCCTGGATTTGGCAATAGATTTTAGGTATGACACCAAAAGCATGTGCAATAAAGGACAGAATAGATGAATTGGACTTCATTGAAATTAAAAATCTCAGTTCTTCAAAGAACAGCATCAAAAAAGTAAAAGAAACAACAGATACAATGAGAGAAAATATTTGCAAACCATCTATCTGATAAGGGATTTGTATCCGAAATATATAAGGAACTGTTACGCTCAAAAATAAAAGGTAAGTAATCCAATTTAAAAAGTGGACAAAGGATTTTCTCCAAGGGGGATATGCGGATGAGGAATAAACACGTGAAAGGCTGCTTCCCATGGTTGTCATCAGGGAAATGCAAATCCAAGACATGAAGAGATAGTACTTCCCACCTACTAAGAAGGGTAGAAAGAAAAGTCGAATAACAGCACACTTGGCAAGGATGTGAAGAAATCAGAACGCTCCTACGCTGTTGGGGGGAATGTAAAACAGTGCAGCCACTTCGGAAACAGCCTGGCACTTCCTCCAATGATTAAACATAGACTTACAATATGACCCAGTAATTCCATTCCTAGGTGTGTATCCAAGAGAAAGGAAAACCTTCTCCATTCAAAAACTTGCACACAAATGTTCATAGCAGCATTGTTCATAGTAGCCCAGAGGTGGAAACAACTCAAATTCACATCAACCTATGAACGAATGAACAAAATGTGGTCCATCCATACAATGAAATACTATTCAGCCACGAAAAGGAATGAAGTACGGTACGTGCTACAAGATAGATGAAGCTTTAAAACATCATGCTGGGTGAAAGAAGCCAACACAAAATACCACATATTGTATGATTCTATTTGTATGTAGTGAGCTATAGCTAAACTTTGGGTTTGGGATCTCTTTTTGAGGTGATCAAAATATTCTCATATTGACTATGGTGATGGCCGCACACAATTGAATGTACCCAAAACTATTAAATTGTACATTTTAAATAGATGCATTGTTTGATATGTGAATTATATTTCAATAAAGCTGTACATTTAAAACAGAAGAGGTCGCATGTAAACTCCTCCCCTCACGTGTACTGGGTGTGGTCTCCCCGCCGTCAGGGAAAGTCTGTTCTCACTCCCCATCCTGGAGGGCTTCTCGAGACCTGGAACGGCACAGGTGCCTTCAGCACGGGGCAGCCCCTGTGGTCCTGGACAAATGGCATCTGTAGAGAATCTGAAGGCAGCCACACAGGTCACGGGGCCTGACTCTTTGTCCTGAGGTCAGGGCTGCCAAAGCCCCAGCCGGTGTCCAGCCCGCAGATGGAGGGATGTGAAGGAAGCCCCCTCTACCCACATGGAGCCCTACTTTGCTCCCTTCCGGCGCCTTCCATACATGACCTGCTTCCAGGATGTTCAGACGAGCCGTCTCCAGGAAGTAGCACAAAAGTGGCAGAGTACCATCTCCCAGGATTTGGGAAGAGAGTCCCCAGTGTCCCGCGGTGCCTGAGATCCTGATAGATGATGGCAGAGTGCCCTCTAGGGCATGCACCTTGAAAGACGACTTCTCTCATTGCCCACCCTGCTCATGACCTCAGCATCTGTGCACTTACACAGGGATAGTGGATCTTCTTACTTCACAAGGCAACCAAGATTTTGGCATGCTTTCAAGCCCTAAGAAATGAAATGGGAAGAGAATCTGAAAAAGAATGGATATATGTATATGTATAACTGAATCACTTTGCTGTACACCTGAAACTAACACAACACTGTAAATCAACTATACTCCAATATGAAATACAAATTTAAAAAAAAAGAGCTTGACTCAAAGTGATACAACCATCATCTGGTTGAATATATACTCTGGACATCCTGTAATAGTATTAATTAGATACTTGAAAAAATGCATAAGCATCTGTATGTTCTGTTAATAATTTGTGTCCTTAGATCTTTCACATTCAGTTTTGTGTTCATGTTTGTTTATGTGACCTTTTACCACCATGCATCAAATAAAACACCTGTCATATCTGGGAAAAAAAGGGAAGGAATGAAAGGCACCCCACCCCCCGGCACCAGCCCTGGGTCCCATAGCTCTTGCCAGGTGTTGTTCTGGGGTTTCAAGTCTATTGAACAAATGTTGTTGACCTGTCAGGCAATTAGCCAACTTCACGACCACCCCTGCAAACTAAGTGACATGATTGTCTGCCATTTATTTAAAGAGGCCAGGACCTGAGTGGTATAACACATAGCAGAGCATTTCCAACACTGGTGGGATGTATGTGTGTGCATCCCAGCTTTTCTGCAGCTTTGCTTCCTGCACAAGCATGAAATCTTTCTCGGGGGAGATTCGTTCAGGAACTCGACCAGTTTTGCTGGAAATGTGCTGTTGATTATTCTACCCTAACTTTGCAACGATGAAGCATGTAGGATATGTAATGAAATGTATACTGACCTATTTAAATAGACCCTTTTGTGGCTCATGAAAACAAAAGCTCTCAGCCTCCCAAAGAGAAAAGAAGATTAACAGGGTCTACACAAAAGCTCCAAAATGTTTTGAAAAGAGAACGAAACAGCAACCCAACAATAGGTTTTGGTTTTCTTTAAGCTGTGGTTTGGCCCATTTAGACACCAAAGCCTCGTCCCAGTGTCTGGTCTGTGTTCTGACACCTGTAACCCTGCAGACTGACGGCAGGAAGCTGGAAACTGTGACAGCCCAAACCGGATGGCACACGAGGTTCCCAAGGCCTCCTTCATCAAGAGATGTGGACGCCGCACAGATGCAATGGTGAACATTCCCCCACAAACGAGGTTTTCTCCCCAAACTGAGACCCCGCGTTCCTCTGTGGATGGCTGCCCACCCCCCATCCTGTCTTTAGCAGAACACCAGTTTGGAGTCCAGGCTGGAATACTGGATGCAGGGCAAACAGAGATGTTTTTAAAAATGAAAGATCATGAAAGTTTCTTCCTGGTTGGTGATATTTAATCCTTACAGCAGTTTTATACCAGGTCATGCTGTGTAGCATGGGGCTTCCTAGGTTGTACCTTAAAACATGGATCATCTGGGAAAGAAGAAAAGCAATGCAAGGTGGAAAAGGACAGGAGTGTTTACCAGCCCCTCTTCCGATCCAGGCATTTCATACATCCCACCACCTTCAGTTTCTTATGATGACCCTTTGGGATGGATCATGTTATTACTGCTACTTTTTTAAATGAGCAACTTAAAGGTGTTTAAGAAACTCATCAGAGAGCATGGAAAGGCTGGCAGGACAGGACACAGCGAGACCCAGCGATCACTGGTATGTGTCCCCACACCAGTCCCTGGTGCTCAGAGCTAAGCAGGGGGACGTCCTTCTGGTTCATCCAGGTGGCAGTGCCCACATGTTAGAATCCCGACTCGGTTGTCCTGCTTGTGTCTTGCGCTCTTCACGATGCCCACTTTTCCCTCGAGGTGTGCAGTTCAAGAAGCTGGTGTCTGGTTGGAAAGTCTGATCTGGAATCCAGGTACCGGATGTGAGCATTCAGGTACATGATGCTGCTGCGGCAGCTGGTCTGTCAGTAGATATGAGAGCGGCTGTTCCTCAAGAAGGTCAACTGTGGCACAGCAGATATACACCTGAGCGCCCGTCAAGCTGATTTTGCAACATGCAGTGGGCATTTATATAACACAGCCCCTGCGATGCAGGCTTGTTTCCTCAGATGGAGCCCAACTCCCTCCAGGGGCTTTCCAGAGGTCCCCGTCTCTATCATGTTAGACATGAAAAACCTCTGCCGTTGGCAATGGCCTGGAAAGGTACCAGGGCATCCTCAAATTCTTCAGTGCGAGTGAGCTCTTATCCATGCCTTTCTAAAGACTTTATCTTTTTTAGAGCAGTTTTAGGTTCACAGAAAAATTGAGGAAGGTACAACTCCCAGCCCTACAGCAGCCTCCCCAGTGATGAGCGTCTCCATCGGATGATGTATTTGTTACAATAGATGAACCTGCACTGACATGTCATTATCACCTGAAGTCCATAGTTTACATCAGGGTTCACTCTTGGCGCTGTACGTCCTGTGGGTTTGGATAAACACATAATGACATGTGTCCATTATTACAGTATCACACCGAGTGTTTTCACTGCCCTAAAAGCCTTCTGTGCTCCATGTATTTCCTACACCCCCTGGCAACCACTGGTGTTTTATTGTTTCCATAGTTTTGCCTTTTCCAGAGTGTCCCATAGTTGGAATCATACAGTGTGTAGACTTTTGATATTGGCTTCTTTCACTTAGTAATATGTATTTAAAGTTCTTCCATGTCTTTTTTTTTTTTTTTTTTTGCCACATCACAAGGCATGTGGGATCTTACTTCCCTGACCCGGGATCGAACCTGTGCCCCCCTGCAGTAGAAGCCCAGAGTCTTAACCACTGGACAGCCAGGGAAGTCCCCCTCCATGTCTTTTGGTGGCATGATAGCTCATTTCTTTTTGGAGCTGAATACTATTCCATTGTCTGGATGTATCACAGTTTATTTACCTACTGAATGATACCTTTGTTGCTTCCAAGGTTTGGCAGTTCTGAATAAAGGTGCTGTAAACATCCATGTGCAGGTTTTGTGACATCATAAGTTTACATCTCCTTTGGGTAAATACCAAGGGGTATGACTGCTGGATAATATGGTAAGAGTAGGTTTAGTCTTGTAAGAAACTACAAAACCGTCTTCCAAAGTGGCTGTACAGTTTTTCATTCCAACCAGCAATGAACGAGCATATGGTGCTTTTAGTGTTCTGGAGTTTGGCCATTGAAATAAGCGTGTAGTGTATCTTACTGTTTTTATACTTCTTTTTCCACGTCATTAGGAGAGCTTTTCAAATACCTAATAAATCTAGAATCTAACGCCTTCTGAAATTCTTTGGGTTTGGTATTTTACTCCCTGTGATGTTGTCTGTCCACATGTGTGTGGTTGTGTGTGAGTGTGTGTGTGTGTGTGTGTTGCAGAGGTGTGGGGTGCATTGGTAAACTAAAGGTGCCCATAGCTGATGGGGACTCTCCAGGCATCTAACTGACGTCATCAAACACATCTGCTGTAATTAATGTGGGTCCATAGAGCATCGATAATGAAACATTAGTATCTCTCCAATTGGATGATTTTATTCAGCGTGTGTTTATTGGTTAAATACTTGACATAACTATCAGTTCAATTTTTTTTAACTACAGAAGGCGGCCTGCTAAAGAAAATCCAAATAGAACAGTGATTGCCACACTGACCCGTCAGTGTTGTGGTGAAACACCTGAAACAGATCTGTGGGGACAGAAGTGCCAGGAAAGGCTTCTCTTGGGTGTTACTGTGGGTGGGAACCAAAATGCAGTAACATAAATCTCATGTGCTAAACGTCCTAAAATTGCAAAGGAAGCAGTATGTCTCAGGCACTAGACTTCCACATGTAAAACCTGAGTATGCAGAAGAGAGACAAGATTCGAGGGACTGGAGATTTCTTTTTTTTTTTTATTTATTTTTTAATAAAAAATAAATTATTTTAAAATTATTTTTTATTTAAAAAAAATTTAAAATATTAAAAAAATATTTTTAAATGAAAAATATTTTTATTGAAGTATAGTTGATGTACAATGTTGTGTTAATTTCTACTGTCCAGCAAAGTGACTCAGTTATACATATATGCACCTTCTTTTCCATATCCTTTTCCATTATGACAGGATATTGAATATAGCTCCTCATGCTAGACAGTAGGACCTTGTTGTTTATCCATCCTGCATATACTAGCTGCGTCTGCTAATCCCAAACTCTCAATCTATCCTTTCCCCTCCCCCTCCCCCTTGGCAACCACCAGTCTGTTCTCTATGTCTGTGAGTCTGTTTCCGCTTCATAGATAATTCATTTGTGTCATATTTTAGATTCCAATATAAGTGATAGCATACGGTATTTTTCTTTCTCTTTCTGACTTCACTTAGTATGATCATCTCTAGGTTCATCCATGTTGTTGCAAATAGCATTATTTCATTCTTTTTTATGGCTGAGTAGTATTCCACTGTATATATACACCACATCTTTATCCATTCATCTGCTGATGGACATTTAAGTTGCTTCCATGTCTTGGCTATTGTAAATAGTGCTGCAATGAACATTGGGGTGCATGTATCTTGTTGAATTAGAGTTTTGTCTAGATATATGCCCAGGAGTGGGATTGCTGTATCATATAGTAGTTATATTTTTAGTTTTTAAAGGAACTTCCATACTGTTCTCCATAGTGGCTGTACCAGTTTACATTCCCACCAACAGTGTAGGAGGGTTCCATTTTCTCCACACCAAGGGAGTGGAGATTTCTGGGCTAACTATAAATTTTTATATGTACTTTCTGTAAACTAAATTGTTTGAACTGAATGGTTCAGAAAGTAATTTGACATATTATTGGCACCAATTTTATGAATTTGGAATACATATTTCCTCACCTTTCAATCATGAAAACTGCTGGAATTCATGTTAACATAAACATTCCATTTGATGAGGTCTAGAGAAGAGCTGGGAAGGCTCCCAGATGCTGTCTGTCAGCCACGACTTCCTGGTGGGTTGGGTCAGCACCGGGATCCTCACGTGCTGCCTCCAACATAGAGAAGTGGGCCTGAGAGAGTCTTTGTCTCTCCCCCAGCACCCCTGCCTCCAGGATCTCGGGGGAACATATTATTACTGTCTGGTAAAGACCCGACACTGAGTGTATAACCAACGTCCCCACTGTTTTTACAGAGCTTCATTCTGGAAGTTCTAGGCATTAATATAAAACAAGTTAAAATATTGAAAAGCAAGAGTCGTATCATTTTTAGAAAATAACTTTACCTGTAAAACTCAAAAGAGGCAATGAAAACTGTTCTTTCTATGAGAAGTTTAGCAAAACACACAGCACAGAAGGCTGGGGCAGAGGACTCACTGCGTTGGCACAGAAACCCACGTTTGCCTTCAAGAGCCCCACAGAGAGTTTGATGGAAAAGGACTTCATTCCCTATAACAACAAAATCTAAACAATACTAAGAAACAAAAGTGATGGAAATGTTCAAGAGCTGAGGAAGGAAACTACCTAATCGGAAAGACACTTTTAACAACTGCAGAGGAAAATGCCAGATTCCTGGACAAGACTCACACTGTCAGATACAAATCCCCCCTCAGTTCATTTATAAATATTATATGATTCCAATAAAATGCTGAGGTTCACCTAAAATAACACGTGGATTTAATAGTCCAGATATTTTAAAAGACTAAGAGAGACTGTAAACTTGCCAGATATGAGACACTATAAGGTTACAATAAATACAGAGAACCAGTGAGAGAGAGAGAGAGGAATAAAGCAGTGCAGAAATACCAGAAACTCTCTAAATTATAAATAAATGGTGAATAGATCACAAGTGAAGCATTTCTAATGATCCAGGGAACGATCATGAGTTAAATGGTAGGTCCTGAGGGAAAATGAGATCAAATCTCTGCTTCACCCCTCACGGGGAAGCAAACCCCTATCTGGTTGGAGTTAAATGTAAGAAAAGAACCCAGAACATTCACATGAGGGCATAGCACGGTCGGTCTCCTAAGAATAACATCAGAGATAAAACCCATAAAAGACTGATAAAGTTGATTAAATAAAAACAAAATTAAGAATCATTCATTTTGCAAAATAATCAACAGCATCAATCACATTAAAAGTTCAAACAAAAATTTGGAAAAAGTTGTGAGACTTCTGCCTGTGGGATAAGGAGAAAACCTATTCTAAGAAGAAATCACAGGAAAACTTGGAAATGATTTTTCGTTGAGACGCGGGGATGAAGGAGGGGAGGAAGATGATGTTACTAGCTTTTTGCAAAAGATATGGAAACGAATAAAACAATTTTAAATAAAAAATTAAATTAACAAGTGAATATAAAAAAAGAATGTCTATATGTGTATAACAGAGTCACTTTGCTGTACAGTGGAGACTGGCACAACACTGTAAATCAACTGTACTTCAATTAAAAAAAAATTAAGAAACGAATAAGCTTTTAAAGATATTCAGATTCATTAGAAATAAGGAAAAGAAAACTTAAAATTTTGAGATTAATTTTTATCTGCCAAACAGGATCTGATTTAAAAGAACACCAGTGTGCTCAGTGCTGGCGATGCCGTGGACGGGGGGAGGGCAGCGTGAGCCTGAAATTGCCTAGAACCCACGTATTAACATCACTTTTCTGAAGGAGGCAGTAATCGTTTTAACAAAGTGTTTCCTCATGTACGTGTATATTAAAACTCATCTTGTTAAGTATATAAATGTAATACATGTACGTAGGTATGAAAATGCATTTTGTTAAATACATAAATATATAACGAATGCATGCATAGCTTTTCGGAAGGTATGCATGTGCAGTTATAATAGTCACATAAAAGAAAAATAATGTCTGCAATGTTATGGTAGTAAAATTACAGGTTAGTGTAAAATAAATTTTCTGAGCCCCCATGATTTTTGCACTGAGCATACTTATAATATGAGAAATACTCTTTGAAAAGATGGAACTAGAACGCTTTAGGTGGGGAAAGAGTAATTCAAAAGTCATGTCGTAAATACATAATTTAGAGTAGTATGCAAATAATTAAAGCGTGTATTCTTTAAAAGAGCCTTATACTTCTGAAAAGAGAAAAGATTAATCAAATTATGGTATTAAGTACAAGAATACATCTCAGCCTGTAGAGAAAATAGGTAAAGCTGTGTGTTTTTCTGTCTGCTTGTCCACCGCAGGATGCAAACAGCTGCACAATCCCATGTTTGGGAACGCCAGCTCACTTCTGAGGACTTTGGAGGCCCACGACTTATCCCTCCAAATCATACCGATTCCTGCAGGCACAGTTCTCTGTAAGAGAACCCAGCACAACCGCATGCTCTTTGTAAGGCAGCCGCGAAGACCACAGCTGCTGGATCTGAGGTGTGGATGCGTGAAACCATTGGCAGGACCGTAGTTTTGGTGGGGATCTGAGTGCAAATGGAGGGCAACCGTGAGTTCTATGGGGAAGTGAGCGTAGAGGTCAGTCCATCACCCCTTGGAAAATGCAAACCAACTGAAGCAAAGGTAGGATGCCACCCTTAACACACAAAAAGGCGTCTCTTAGATCAGGGGCAGATCTTTGCCTGCCAGCCTTCCAATGAGCTATACAATGAAACAAGTTCACAATTATTTTGAATGATTATAGTTTTTTAAAAAAAAAACCTTACTAAAATATTTTCTGATTTTAGAGTATTTGATAAAGTCAGGGAGTCTTTTGATGTGTTTTCTTTTAAAGTGAATGGATTCTGTTTTGGTAACTTTGATATTTCATTTGAAGGGAGTATAATAAACTGTTTGCTTTGTATTGATTAAAGAAATATAGTGCTTATTTTTTTGCTTGGTTTTCTAGTAGTTATTCAATAGGTTAAAGGGCAATGCCATCTGTTTCCTAACAGGACGTTTTGTGTAAGATTTGCAAGTCCTACAGGCACCTTTAAGCGTGGATGAATATGCACTCTTGGCTTCAGACGGGTAGTTTTTTACTACGAAAGGATGATTATGTTGTGTGCCTTGAGACATTGGCTATAATATATTTCCTGTCCCTTTATTGCATTTTGGAATCATAAACAATGACTGTTTGGCTCAAAGCCATTTATTCAGCCCAAAAAGACATTATTTGCACAACAAAAATCAATAAAAATGTTACTAGGTCTGGCTGGATACTTTGCTTAACTGTGATATTTGTCTATCACTGATGGCATGCCATCTCTCGCAGGAGACTGGGGCCAAAACACAGCTATTGATCCAGTCAGAGATGATGGATACTGGCATTTGGAAAGGGCTGCTGTAGAGAATCTCGATTAAAAAAATATTTCTAGGTTTTGCCTGGAGCAGAGTCAAGATAACCCGAGTGAGGAGATGTTTCTCTGTTCTGCTGGGTTTCTCCCTCTTGTGGTGGAGAAACACTCGGACCAAAGTCATTATTGAAAGAATTAAGTCAATCTATGTTTAGCCAAAGGCTTTGGCATCACATCAAGCTGAGCTGATGTAGAAAGGATCTTCTGTCCTTTTCATCACCTTAAAACGTTGGAAAAGCATTTTGTATACACGAAGGATAGAGAGAGATGTGCTACGATGGTGCCCTGCCTGCCTTTTTTCTCTTTTTACGTTATCTCTTTACATATAGGAAAACAGGACAGACTGCCTCCCCCTCCTCTCACACACAAGTGATTAGCTATGCAGGATCACCTTGAAACGAACAATGTAGTTAAGACTAAAGGAGTTAACTAAAATGGAGCCAACCTGAGTGATACAGAAAATACGGCAAATAGGTTATGGACAATTTATGGCACTGAGCTTGAGGAAAAAAGTGATATACTGTTCTCCAGTCTCGTAAATTTAAAATATGAAATTGTTTTTCATTTTTCATTTGCTATCTGCCCACCTCCAGCATAAATCTGACCCACAGAGCCACAGCAGAAGGTGATGGGAGGTGAAAATGCTCTCGTTCTATTTTACTCCATTTCATCTTATTTTATTTATTCATGTGTTTGTGCCACACTTTTTCCAAAAGGACTTCCTGGGAAGTGGAGCTATTGGAGCAGAGGCCCTGCCTGCATGACTGCCGAGGGCAGGCTCCAGGGGCTGCAGTCGGCGAGGCAGTCTAGATTCCCAGCCCCGTGGACCTGTGGCGGGCTCAGAGCCAACAACTGGACTCTGCAGCCAGTGCTGTTTGCTGGATCCCAAGTGCCCACCACAAAAGTAGCCCCTTTGGTTCTGCGATTGGCCTGAAGGACGGCTGTTACTTTAAACCATTCAGACACCTGTGTGCAAGGCTAGTGGAGTGCAGTCACTCTGCCCCGTCCTTGCTTTACGGTAGATGTTGGGCTGTTCTTTTGTTCTGAAACCAAAACATGGATCATAGAGGCCATGCGTGTTACTATTATTACTGATTATTCTTTTTAATCTCCAAAGTGTTCTGTTTGGGCTGCAAATGATTCAGATTCACAATTTAAAGTTAACCGATGTTGCAGTGTTGGCTGTTTTGGGTGAGAGGTTGGGCCTGCTTGTTTCAATCTACCTGGAGGTGTCTCACAGTTACTAAGTCATTCTGCAGCTAAGATCCTGCCTAATATATGGAAGGTTTACACTAATGGTAAGTGAATTTAGTGCTTCACATCATGTGTCACTTTCTCAACTTGTATTATGGCTACATTTGTAAGTAGAAAAGTATCATATCACAATAATTAAAAGCATATTTGAAAGAGGTTAAATGACTAATAAACACTTAAAAGTATTGTAACTGCATTTTCTATTTGCAAAAAGTATATATATCATACATATATTACATATGTATATGTATACATATATGTATATAGGCACATGTATAATGCATATTACATAGATGTGTGTATATATGGGCATGTGTAGGCATTTTCTTGCCTGTGTGATTGTCAATGCATTTGCTACATCATATTCTTAAAAATATGTTTTCCATCATGCTAGATTTGTGAACTCCTGAGGTGAACATACCTCTCCAAGTCACACTTACGATTGCTGGGCTATCATCACACATACAGTAGAAAAGCTCTTTCGCCGAGCTCTTGGTGGGTTCACTGGTGACTCCCTTTCACATTCCTTTCCTAAACCTGCATGTTCACCAGTGATGAAAACTCACTGCCCTTTCAAGTCGCAATAGAGAAAAACAGGGAAGGCTCTGAGTCTGAAGCAGCGGCCCTTTAAACACTGAGACAAGCACAGACCACGCTCATCCCCCCTGAAGCAGCTCGTTCCAATTTAATAGCAGAATAAATACTAGGAAGCTCCTCGTAAATGACAGTGAACAATTCAGCGGGGCCCTAACTAGATTTTGTCTTACCCTGCGGGTTCTCCTAAAATTTAAATGGTCTCTAAAAACGTCTATTTTGCAAGTTGAAGAATAGACAGGCTGATGATTTTTCTTACCATCACTGCTTTGACGCTAAGACTTCATTCTTAAAATTCATTCCGGTTTTGGTTTAGTCCGTTGCTTTTAGATCCTTGTATGAGTTGGTTTCATATTAAAGACTTCAGTGTGAGATCCTCATGTCTGCTCCTGGTAGGACGGGTCGTGGCCTCCTCCTTAGGGAGCAGAACCCTGGCTCCTGTTTGGGAAGGTTCCAGGAACAATGGATCGTTGATGCTGCTTTTTTTTTTTTTTTAGCAGTGCGCGGGCCTCTCACCGCTGTGGCCTCTCCCGTTGCGGAGCACAGGCTCCGGACGCGCAGGCTCAGCGGCCATGGCTCACGGGCCCAGCCGCTCCGCGGCATGTAGGATCCTCCCGGACCGGGGCACGAACCCGTGTCCCTTGCATCGGCAGGCGGACTCCCAACCACTGCGCCACCAGGGAAGCCCGATGCTGCTCTTTTTAATCAACAGAGAAACTGGCCTAATTGGAGGACTTTAACACTTATTTGTTGAATGAATGTGAAAGTGTATTTACTTTAATACTAAACCTAGTTAAGTCCAGGGCAGCTCACTGTCTTTTCAATGACTCATCCAGCAGAGTGTGAATGGCAAATTCTCTTCATTTGAACAACAAAAGACCACCAGCCAGGAATTATTTTTGGAGAAGTACAGGCTACGTCTATGGTCTGTTTTGCAAGTAAACCCAACTCTACAACTGAGATGACTTCTTGGTTTTCTAACACGTCATCCTTCACTGCCCTGACAGTAGGACTGCATGTTATTCTTAGGAAAAAACAGTTTTTATGTATCAAAATCATGGGTGGGGGAGGGATGAGAAATTAATTTAGCATGTAATTCATTAGCAAATGTAGACCCCATGATAGTCTGCAGAGGACGCTCGGGAATCCTGAGCAGGGAGGGCAGCAGGCAGAGATGGAGTAAAGACTTTTCTTCTCCCGGATCGATTCTATTGATTGTCATTAAAACAGCGAGCTCAGAAAAATGAAGTGGTTTCTAATTTCCAGGCTCCAGGTGGAGCCTGTTCGGCTTCTTCCTCATTCCAGTTAAGAGCGTCATTAAATGTAAGCGCAAACAACACAGTTAGAGGCCGAGTGTTTCATTAATTCATCATCAGAATTATCTCCATGCGTTAATATTAATAGCCTCAAATTGGATTTCATTTAAGAGGTGAAATAAATATACGGAAAGTAGAATCTCACACAGCCCAGAGAGTTGGGACAGGCATCCCCCAGAGCTGAGTCGAGGGAGGGCTGCGGCTGGGCCTCAGCTCCTGGACCAGAGCTGCCTGGAGGGAGAACGTCACTCAGAAACCACCGCAGAGCCCGCGGCTGGGCCTGAGCAGGGCCGGGGGGGGGGGGGGGGGGGGGTGGCGGGGTGGGGGGGTGGGCGGGGGGGCCGTGGGGGGCAGGGTGGTGTGCCCCTCCCTTCTCATGCAGGGCGTCTCATATGCAGGGCATATATTTGATCCTCTTCCCATGCAGCACGTGAGGAAAACAACATGTGAACGAAGGATGTGAGCTCTCGCTGATATCCCAGGTGTGTGGAAGAGCCATGTGAAACACGAGGGGAATCATTTCTGTACAAAGAAAGCTTCCCTGAAATTATGTTTCGTTCTCAAATGGAGATGGGAAGATGAGAAATTAGGTCATATTGAGTTACAGAAAGGCAAGAGCTTCCAGGATGGACATACACATTATTAGAATCTTATTCAGACAAGTCTTTGATAGAATGAAAGTTAAGTAGAACTTTCTTTGGTTATTTTCAAGTTACATGTAATTTTCTACCCAGGTACACTACTTTTCTAGGGCTGCCATTACAAAGAACCACAAACCCATGGCTTAAACAATAGAGATTTATTTTCTCTCAGTTCTGGAGGCCACAAGTCTAAAACCAAGGTGTCAGCAGGGCGGCACTCCCTCTGAGACTCTGGACAGAATCCTTCCTGACCCCTTCCAGCTTCTGGTGGTTGAGTTCCTGGACTGGCAGCTGCATCCCTCCTGTCTCTTCCTTGGTGGTCATGCGGCTCCTCCCCATGTGTCTCTGTCTTCTTAAAAAGACTCCAGTCACACCGGGTCAGGCTCACCCTGATGACCTCCTCTGAACTTGACTACACCTGCCAAGACCGACTTTCCAAACAAAGTCACAGTCACAGGTACTGGGGGTTAGGACTTCAACATCTCTTTTGTGGGGAGAAGCATAATTCTACTGATGACACCAGGATAATTTTTAAAACGAAAAAGAACGTGTTTTTAAATCAGCGGATCTCAAGGTGAAGGAGGTTGCCCTCAACACCTGGAGGAAGGGACAGGCCCTGCAAAGAGTAAGAGGAAGACGGGTCACTAAGGGTGGCCTTGCACGTGGTGACCAGCATAAGGACTGGCCCTCTGACATGTCAGAGGAGGGTTGAATCACAGGGTACACGGTGAAAAGCACAAAACCTACTGGTCTGTGCTCGCCGACCCGGCATCACCGAGGCCCCGGGGGTCTTTGAGGAAAAGGCATTTGGTCAGAGTTTCCTCAGACTCGAACTCCATCGTGCTGGGGAGGGGATGAAGAGCGTCCAGCCCCATGCATGCTGGGGGGTGGCTCTGGGTGGAGGTGTGCTCCCGGCAGGACAGCTGTGGTGTCTGGAGGGCTCTGGCCTCAGGGGACCAAGTGAAGAAGGAAACCATGGCTGTGGAGAGCTCTGGGTGGCGTGGCATCTTTCCCACAGTTTTGCACATGGCTTGTCCCGTTGCTTGATGTAATCCACACTCTGTAAAATCCTGCACCTCTTTGGGCAGATTTGGTCCCTGTTCATGTGCTGTGGCGCCTTTTGAGGACACCTGCCCCAAGTGTAGGAGGCCGTTATATGCAGTAGTCGAGATGTACAGGGTGGGAGTTGATGCCTTTGCAAACCCTCTGGCCTCTCAGGTAAATGTACCTTCCAGCCCTAAGAACACCTGTTCTGTCTCAGCATCATCTCACTGAAGGACCAGTTGCTGCCCAGGGTGACCTGTTACCAGCTTGAGCCACGCAGCACAAATGCATTTTCAACTGCCCTCTTGCTGTGCAACTCCAGATTACTGGGATAAATTTCTGTCCTTTAAATGTCTTATTTTTTAAAGAAAGCAAATTCTTATTTACCTGCCTCAGGACACTGGGATACTAGCGTTTCAACATGAATTTATTATATTATAATGTATCCTCCTGTTAGAACATTTTAGAATGGACACATCATCCAATTATTATGATAGATAATTTCTATTTCTTAAATTGTATTTTAAATGTGCAGTTAATGATTTCTGAGACTAGAAATGTAAACAGAAAGGAAATGGACAGAATCCTATAATTAATTTAACCATACACAAAAATGGACTTTTTTGGAGGATAAACTCAATGAAAAGGTAAATATATATTTTATATATTATTTCTTTCCTAAGTAATGAAAAATAGTCTTGTATTAGGGGGAGAAGTTTTTAAGGTAAACTGTCCCTGATCGAAGTTCTTATACACATACTTTTTCATCCTGGATGATACTAATATTTTGCTCAAGAATTCCAGTCTCTAGTAGGGATACCTCTTCCAGTCTACATGGTTTTTTAGTTACTCTTGGTTGAAGTACCAAGGCTTGGTTATTATGACTTCTTGAAATAAAGCAGAGTATTTCCTATAAATTGTACTCATGCTAGGTGGGCAACTAATGTGCCGGAAAAGCAAGAACTGCCTGAGATCCCACGGCCATGGGACATGCCCAGGGCCCATGGCAGAGTTTCAGGAGGACCTGAGGGACTTGGGGGCACAGGTGACCACTTACCCCAGGACGGGCACCCTGAGGCCAGGCACAGACCTGGACTTCTGTCTGGGCCCCGGGTCTCCCTGGCAGGAGCAGTGGCACTGGTTACTTGAGAAAGAAGGGACAGAATTGGTTTGCAGCTCTGTCCTTTTTGCATCAATTATTTGGGGCCATGACTTAACCCTTGGTCATTTTTTGTCACTGTCATTCTTGATATATTCTTGTAGCAGAATCTGTCTTAGAGGCAAACCAAATTTTTCTATTGGAATTTTAGTTAGTTTGAAGTGTACAGGAAAAAAAATCAGTACATTTTAATTATAACAAAGTTTAAGGTACACAAGTAGGTGCATGAAATGGAGATAGCTATAAACACATCCTTTTACCCCCTTCTAAGGTCCCAGAGAAAAGAAAGAACAAATAAAATAAAATAGCAGCGCTGGGAAAAGAGAAAGAGAGCCATAGAGCTTCAAAGAACATTTGATGAAATGAATGTAAAACCATTGATTTAATTTTTCTCTTTTTAATTTTACCCATTTTCGAGGATCTTTTGAAACTTTTTATACATTGCTACATTAATTTGGAAGCAAACATCTCAAGAGAAACTTCACTCCTCTTCCCCAAATAAGCCCTCTGTAAGTTGATTTTTCCTGACAATAGTCTCTGTCTTTGCATAACTATAGGCACCTAGACACACTGAGAGTGGCTTTTTATAAAAAAAGAAAGCAGATTACACTTACTATTCTTTGTTTTTCTGATTTAACATTGTATCTTAGAAACATTTCATGTCCGTAAATCCTAAAGGATTACATTGTGTTGAACTAGGCTTGCATAGTATCCCCTAGCTTAAATGTCCCATACCTTTTTAGGGTTGGGGGTGGGAGAAGAAGAGAGGCACTTCCCATGATGAACAGTTAGATAGTTTCCATTTTTTCTACTGTACATAATGCCACAATGAATAATTTTCCACATAGATTATTTTGCCCAAATGAAAAAAATATTTTTTTATATATTACCAGGGGTGAATTTACAGAATTGAAAAGAATTACTTCCTCAAAATTGTACCAATTAACACTCTCATCAAGTACCAAAAAACTGGTCTTTTTTCCCCAGCCTGTTGGGCCCAAATGGTTTCTCATTTCCACTTCCATTCTCTCAATTACTTGTGCGTATTTCTAGTTTATAAAATTGTCGATTTCTCTTGAGTATTTTAAATCAGGTTGCTTTTTCTCTTATTAATTTGTAGGTCATCTTTGTGTACCATGGATATTATACAGATTGTAAATATATTTCTCCAGTTTGCCAAGCGTTTTTAAACTTAATTCATCATATTGTTTGTTGCATAGATTTTCACTTCAGTGTGTTCAACACTGCCAATCCTGTGTGCCTGTGTGTATATGGGAGGGCACTGAATTTTGCACACACACACACAAATCTTTTTATGTAGACATACCTATATATAAATATATAATATATATTATATAATAATAAATATATGTCATAAATATATAATATAATAATAAACATTATATAATAATGAATATGAATATATAATATATAAATATATAATAATAAATATTAATATATATGCCATAAATATATTATATATATATATATATATATTCTATATTCTCTCTGTCTTCACGCATACTCACATCCCCTACAAGCTTCTGTGTTGACAGTTCCATATGTGTCCTGGTATCTGTGCGTGCACAAAGTGAGAGGGGGCTTTCCCCTTGCCTTCTTTCTTGCAGGGGTGGTGCTGTTTCTAGACTTTGCTGGGCATTTGCCTTGCTCACTCAGCGAGGCCCTAGTGCATTCTCTGAACAGCCTGGTCTTTCTCCAGGGTCTGTTCTCCCGTTCCATCCCCGGACAGTCACTTAATTTTTAATGCTTTGCTACTTGAAACAAGGCAGTTATATACCTCCTTCAAATACTTTCGTAGACATTGATGATTTTAATTATTTTCAATAGATCCCCAGGAGTCTGTTTGTTGAGTTAAACAGTATATTAATTTAATTTTAGGAGAAGTTTCCAGACTGCTTGTCAAAAGTCCAACAATTCACAAACCCACAAGAAATGTATGGGAGACTCTTTTTTCCTAGCATTCCTACACTGGATGAATATATTTTTTTAAATTTTTCTTTCCTTTTTAAGCTATGAGTTATTTAAGAGATTGCTTTCAAATTTCCAGGTTCTGAGATTTCCTTTTAATGCTCATTGGTTTTCCATTTATTGTTCTCAGAGAATTTGGCTTTTGAGGTTTCTTTGGGGAGTAGCATTTATTGACATTTTCTGAATTCATATCAAATATTGTGATTATTTCATGTTTGAAATACTATCTACACATACATTCACAATTGTGTCAGGCTTGTTATTCAAATCAAAAGTTTATCTTTACTTGATTGGAGGATACTTTATCTGAGTAAAGAATGTTCAAATACTTGTCCTGTATTTCTATAAACTTTTGCTTTATCTATTTTAAAGTTTTTATTGTTAGATAAAAAAAAAATTACTTGTAACTCCTTGCTACATTTTTGCTCTTATACACACAACATGCAGCATATTGATAAAATCCACTTGTTCTTTTTAATCACCTTTTGCCTGAAGTCTGCTTTCTTTGATAGCCTGCTAACGGTCATGTTCATGCCAGACTGTTCCTTATTTGCATCACACTTGCATGTCACGTGTTGACAAATTAGCCCCACCTCCTGTCATCTGAGTCCTTGAGTATGGGCACCTGGTGACTTGCTTCTAGGAACAGAATCTGCCAGAAGTGATGGATTGCCACTTCCAAGATCAGGCTGTGAAGAGTCCATAGCATCTATCTTGGTCATCCTCCCTGCCTCTTCTCACTTGGTCCCTCCGATGAAATACATTTCCCTGTTTTGAGCTGTCTCAAGGAAGAGAAGCCCACGGAGTAAAAAATGAATGGGGCTTCTGGGAACTGTGAGCCTCAGTCCAACAACATGTGAGGAACTATATCCTATGAGCTTGGACCCCACCCCAGTCAAGCCTTGAGATGAAACCACAGCCTCGGCCTTGACTGCAGCAGTGGGAGATCTTAAACCAGAGGGCTCAGCTATGCCACACCCAGACTCCTGACTCAGAGGGTCTGTGAGAGAGTAACTGTCGTCGTTTAGGCCTCTAAGTTTTGGGGTGATTTATTACACAGCAATATCTAAATAACACATTCGTAAATCAGACTTAGACAGATGCTCTCTCTAATCTTAGACCCTTGAAATTGTTGGGTTTAACCAATTCCATTTGACCATGGTCATTGCTCTTGGGTATCTTTAGACTTATTTTTGTTGGCTTAATTTATGTTGGCAGTTCTCTTAAAATTTTAACATATTAAATTAATTTACGTATACACATTTTAAGTTGTGTTTAGCATACTTTTCTATGAATATCTGAATTCAATACACTTCCTCTTCCTTCATGAGATAAAATCTTTGTATGTTCTCACTCTTCCACACTAAGATTTCATGTTAAAGCCATTGTAAACGTTATTTGTGTTTCTATTAGTCATTGTCTTATCATGACTCAAAGATTCATTATATTTAAAGATCAGTTTTACTGATTTCTGAATTCATCATCATCATTTCTTATCCTACATACTGCTTTCTGAGGATTTATTTATTTATTTTGTTTTCCTTGAGTACCTTCTTAAGTAACTTTTTTCCAGTGGCAATCCTCCTGAGTTTGCTATTCAACATGTTTGACGGTGTCTTCAAACATTAAAACATCATTTTGTCTTCAAACTTAAAGGTTTATCTTCTTCGACAAATAGTTCTAGGTTTAAGATATTTTCGTTTTGAACTCTGAAGCTGTAATGATTGTCTTTCTAGTATACCAAGATATCTGAAGCCAAATTAAGTAATTCTTGTGCATTTTTCGGAAATGTAGGATTTGGGGGGAAAATTTTACTGTTTTCTTTGCATGCTTGCAGTTCTAAAGCTTCATCAAGTTATATGGTGGGATAAGTAAACCTTTGGTATTTATCATACTTAGCCTTGTGTATTTGTGTATGTGGTAGTCGGTGAGGAGGGCAGGTATTTTAAACTGAGAAATTTCTGAGAAAGTTTCTTCTTATTCTCCTCCTCCTTCTTCCTATTGGTATGTAAGATGAACTCCTCTTCTCTGTTCCTCCTGGAGCTTTTCTAAACAGATATGATAACTTCTGGACCTACACTCTCGGTCTCTTAACTTCTCTGAACTTTGTTCAATCAGAATCAGTCGCATCATCTTTCAGCTCCCTAAATTTGATCTCCGGACGTATATACTCTTCTAGTCAGCCTGTTTGATTTATTAAGAACTCATTAGTTTTTCTTAGGAGCTTATCTTATTCGTATATGTGATTGCCATTTGAATCTTAGGGTATCCTTTTTAAGACTTTATTTTAATGTCTATTTTTCTGTTTGTTTTATTCTATTTTCTGTGATGTTGGTTCTTCTGTCGTTGAGATTCCGATTTCTCTTTCACGATGTTTGTTTTTCTAAGTGCTTGGAAATTTGGGGTTCTTTGCTTCTGTTTGTATTTGCAACAGTTTTTCCATGAAACAACTGATTTCCCAGACAGACAGACAGACAGTTCTCTCTTATTTTCACCCTCAGTTTGGAGTATCTCTGGCATCACTGTCATCGTCGTAGGAATTCTGCCTTGCATTTTGGACTCTGACTTCTCACTCTTGTTTTCTCCAAGTTGACTGGTCTTTGCAGAATTTCTCAATATATTTCAGTGGGGGGGGGCATTCTGTCGGCCTTCTTGTACTCTTCTTTTGTCTAATAACCTCCAGGATTTCTTCCTATGTAATACATCTTACTTGTTATTTTTATGAAATTTGATATGGAAAGGAAACATGTACTCAGTATTCCATCCAAATCTCTCCATAAAAACAATATCATTGCTACGATGCTAGGTGTTAGTTGTTGTCATTAATATTGCCAATAGCTATTTCTTTTATTCAAAGCTTCTCTGAAGATTTGAAATAAAAATTTATTTGTCTATACTCTACCAGTTACTCTCTCCAGGAAATCATTTTAGTTTGGTCAACAAGACTAACCACAAAAAATTTCATTTTCTTGTTATCAAGAATTCTAATATTATTAACAGTTTCACTTAATCATATATATTATAGCAATTACTATTATCTTGTATTTAGTATTTAAACTTAATTAGAAATGTCTTCATCTATCTATTAGCAGTTCTAGATAGAAAAATGAGTCTCATTTGTGGTGAGAATGGACATTTGACAGCATTTTATCTGGCATTTGACCCTACCTCTTCCCCAAATCCAATCACTGTGGGAGTTCAGATTCCCCGGGAATGTAAATGAGCCCAAACCACCAAGGTCTCCTTTGGAAGGGGACCTTAGTGGGACCAACAGCAGCCTTAGCGGTCCAAAGACAAGTGAGAAGGACAACCCTTCTAGACCAGGTTTCTCTCCCTTCAGTCTCCTGCCAAACCAGCCACAAGCAGTGCCACAGGGACAGGCCACCGTGAGTGAGTGGACACCTGCCCATGTCCCCCCATCCTCAGGGAAACACAGGTAAAAGTCAGGTTCCACTGGGAAGGAGGCCACAGCCCCAGCCTCTCTGACATTAAATCGTTAGCCTGGGTGGGTCCCCCGCCACCACAAGGCTACTCCTTGCTGGACCTCAGAGAGGCACCTCCGTGGTCGGCTTCCCACCCTCTGTGGGTCTAGAGCAGGACAACCACGGATGCCCATCAGCATTCTCCATGGAGGAGTTGGTGTGAATGTGGCATGGATTCTCTAGGACAAGCGCCAGGGGCATTTCTGCTCCAGAAAATTGAATCTGCATTTCCGGTGTTGACATTGGTGACTGGCTTGGACAAGAATAGGGTGTGAAATGATAAAAGTCTTGAACAATTCCCAATTCCAGTTCTCCAGATAAGCTCCAGACACATTCCGTAAAACACATACTATGTGAGTCAGTAGAACAGAGAAGGCTCCACAGAGAATCCAGGCCAGCCAGAAGACATGCTTGAAACCCCCAAGACTTCCAAACACCATCATGAGAAAAGGCTAATGAAGAAATTACGAAAATAGAAATTAGAATTTATTATGTAGAAAATATAGAATCCAGTGGAACACTTATTTTGGAAAAAAAATTAAAATTGATCTTAAAATTAAAGAACAGAAGCTATTTATAGCTACTAAAAAAGCAGAAAAATATCTCAATTTCTACTTAAAAGAAGAAAATAAAAATAATTAGATAATTTCCCATAAATGCTCTACATGCTTACAGAAGTGGCCACTTCCAAGAAGTTTAAATGTGTATATTTACATCACAAATGCCAATAAAACTGAGACAATTGTTTGCTTTTTGACAAGGTAAAGACGTATATTTAAGAATTTTCCAGAATCTATGTAGAATGCACACACAAAATGTATATTGTGCATGTGTATGGATTTTGTTAATGTATGTACTGTATGCATGTTATTAAAAATCCATAACTTAAAATCAAACCATAAATTTTCCCAATGAAAATTACAATCCTATGTGTTTAATTTTTTTTTTAAAGATTCTATTTTTTTAGAACAGTTTTAGACTCACAGTAAAATTGAGAGGAAGGTGCAGAAATTTCCCATATACTCTCTTCCCCACACATTATCAATATGCCTATCCCACTATCAATATCTCCCACCAGCTGGTACATTTGTCAAAATTGATGAACCTATATTGACAAGTCATTACCACTCAAATTCCACAGTCTGCGTTGTGGTTCACTCTTGGCGCTGTACATATGGGTTTGGACAAATGTATAATGACATGTATCCAGCATTACAAATCATACAGAGTATTTTCACTGCCCTAAAAATCCTCTGTGCTCCACCCATTCATCCCTCCACACAACCCCTGGCAACCACTGGTTCTTTTACTGACTCCATAATTTTGTCTTTTCCAGAATGTCACAGAGTTGGCATCCCGCAGTGTGTGGCCTTTTCAGATTGACTTCTCTCACTTAGTCACATACATTTAAGATTCCTCCATGTCTTTTCATGGCTTGATGGCTCATTTCTTCTCAGTGCTAAATAATATTCCATTGTCTGAATGTAGTTTATCTGTTCACCTACTGAAGGACACCTTGGCTGTTTCCAAATTTTGGCAATTATGAATAAAGCTGCTATAAATGTCTATGTGCAAATTTTTGTTTGGACATAAGTTTTCAGCTCATGTGGGTAAATACCAAGGAGCACACTAGCTGGATCAAATGATAAGAGTCGGTTTACTTTTGTAGGAAAACTTCAAACTGTTTTCCAAAGTGGCTATGGTATTAAGATTCAATAATAAAATGCCACTGATGATGCAGAGCTGTAATGTAAAGTTTGATGTTTTCCAATAAAGTTTTCAAAGGCTCAACACTTTCCAGCTTGATAGTTTCCCAACAGTTGGCAAATTTCGTCCAGGAGACAGGGAACGGGGACAGTATTTGGGACTCCCATAGCCAGCAGTACTGCTCGGCCCATAGATTAGAATGACAGTCTTTTCCCCTACGGAGACAAATAAAAAATAAAAATAAATACACACATGCAATGAATGAAGAATAAAAAGAAAGTTTCCATGCCACAGAATTTCAGATGCTTACATTTGGAAGCCTGGATAGTTACGAGGAGGTATGTCAGTCTCCTGGGGCTACATAATCATCACCACAAACCAGGTGGCTTAAAACAAAAGAAGTTTATTTTCCTAGTTCTGGAGGCCAGAAGTTCAACATCAAGTTGTCCATAGGGCTGCACTCCCTCTGGAGGCTAGAGGGGAGGGTCCTTCTTTGTCTCTTCCATTTTCTGGAGGCTCCAGGTATCCTTGGCTTGTGGCTGCCTCACCCCAATACCTGCCTTCATCCTCACAGGACCACCTCCTCTTTTGCATCTCTGTTTCCCCTCATCTTCTACTGAGGGCACCAGTCACTGGGTTTAGGTCCCACCCTAAAGATGGAAGACCTCATCTTTACTTAATTACATCTGTAAAGACCCTATTTCCAAACAAAGCCATGTTCTGAGGTTCCAGGTGGATGTAAATTGGAGGGAACACTGCCCAAACCCCTACAGGGGATACAAAACTACAGTGAGACAAGCAGCAAGAAACAGAAGGAGAAGCAATGGTAGAGAGAGGGACAGAGGTGAAGAGATGGAAACAGATTCTGCTAATGTTGGACATGAAAAGACTTCATCCAGTCCAGTCACCCTAAAACTTGTAACAAACATTGAACTTATTGGATGAATATTAAATAAAATAGGATTCCTAAATATTTCTAAAATATGAGTTAACAAACAAATTTATTATAGGTCCCCACAAATAATGAGTTAATTTTGGAGCAGCAAATATATAATCACTTTTGAATATTTAAAACATTTTTCTGACTTCACACTTTATTTTTTATTGAGGTACAGTTGATTTACAATATTCTGTAAGCTTCAGGTGAACAAAATAGTGTTTCGCAATTTTTAAAAGTTATATTCCATTTATAGTTATTATAAAATATTGGCTATATTCCCTGGGCTGTACAATATATCCTTGTAGCTTATTTATTTTAAACATAGTACTTTGTATCTCTTAGTCCCCTACCCCTACCTTGCCTCTCTCCCCTTTCCTCTCCCCACAGGTAACCACTAGCTTGTTATCTATATCTGTGAGCCTGTTTCTTTTTTGTTATGTTCTCTAGTTTGATAAAGACCTAAATGTAAGACAAGAAGCCATAAAATTCCTAGAAGAAAACATAGAACACTCTTTGACATAAATCAGCAATATTTTTTTTGGATCTGTCTCCTAAGGCAAAAGAAACAGAAGAAAAATAAACAAATGGGACCTAATTAAACTTCAAAGTTTTTTGCACAGCCAAGGAAACCATCAACAAAACGAAAAGACAACCTACTGAACGGGAGAAAGTATTTGCAAATGATGTGAACAATAAGGGGTTAATATTCAAAATATAGAACAGCTCATACAACTCAACATAAAAAAATGATTTAAAAATGGGCAGAAGACATTTTTTTCCAAAGAAGACATACAGATGGCTAACAGGCACATGAAAAGACGCTCAACATTATTAATCATCAGAGAAATGCAAATCAAAACCACAATGAGATATCACCTCACACCTGTCAGATGGCCATCATCAAAATGAACACAAATAACAAATATTGGCGAGGATGTGGAAAAAAGAGAACCCTTGTACACTGTTGGTGGGAATGTAAATTGGGGGCAGCCACTATGGAGAACAGTATGGAGGTTCCTCAAAAAGCTAAAAACAAAATTACCATATGATCCAGCAATTCCACTCCTGGTTATATATCCAAAGAAAATGAAAACATTAATTTAAAAAGATACATGCACCACAATGTTCATAGCAGCATTACTTACAGTAGCCAATGTATGGAAGCAACCTAAGTGTCCATCAATAGATATATGGATAAAGAAGATTTTATATATATATATATATATATATACACATATATATACACACACACATATACAATGAAATGCTACTCAGCCATAAAAAAGAATGAATACTGCCATTGCATCAACATGGATGGACTTGGAGGGTATTACGCTTAGTGACATAATTCAGACAAATACTGCATGATATCACTTATAAATAGAATGTAAAATTCTTTAAACTTTTAAATTGTTATATATTAACAATTTGCAAATTTTTAGTAAAGATATGATTAAGTTTTCTTAGATTCTTACTGTGCATTACCCATCAATACTCTTTCAAATTATTCTGTTCTATTAGATGCTTTCCTAATCCAGAGATCACTCTTCTTCAAGTGATTCCCAGTGGTCTGACTTCTGTTAAGAATGAGGTTGATGTCTATCCCAGGTGAGTGAAAGCACCTGAAAGGACTGTGACCCCAACACCCAATGACTATAAAGCAAGGCTGTGTGTTGGCTCTGGGCTCGGCTGTCATTGGACCTCTGCTGCTCTGTGGCTCATTGACTCATCTCTCTAGGCATCTGTCTCCACATCTGCAAATGAAGAAAGACAAAGCCACCCATCTAAGGAACCACTGTGTCACTATTTCTAAGCCAGAAAGCGCTGTGATACTGTTAGAGTCCATGGTAGGTCAGAGCCATCTTTAGAACATTCTCCAAAGCACTCAACATGGTGAGACTTCATGTAACTCGTCCCCAGTGTACATCTGCCTCTGGGCTGGGAGGTGGTGTCAGGCTCCCATGGGTTCAGGGCAGGAGGGCTTGTTCACACTTCACCTTCTCCTAGGAAGGCATGGCAGTGAGCGGACCAGGGTGCTCGTGGCGGCGCCATCCGTGGCCTCAGCTCACGTGGCTGCAGCCACATGCTGGGAACGTCCCTGCCAGGCCGTCCTCCCCATGGAGAGGCTTTGCCTCCACCAAGAGACCGCAAAGCCGCCTTCACTCCCACGTGAGTTTCCGAAAGGTCGAGTCTGACTCTGGAATGAAATGCATCCTGGATCCTTGCTCCTGAGCATCTTCAGAGTGATGCTGAGCTGCAGGACCCCGGAGAGCATCCTTCTTCCTCAACATCTTCAGGGTGATGCTGAGCTGCAGGACCCCGGAGAGCATCCTTCTTCCTCAACATCTTCAGGGTGATGCTGAGCTGCAGGACCCCGGAGAGCATCCTTCTTCCTCAACATCTTCAGGGTGATGCTGAGCTGCAGGACCCCGGAGAGCATCCTTCTTCCTCAACATCTTCAGGGTGATGCTGAGCTGCAGGACCCCGGAGAGCATCCTTCTTCCTCAACATCTTCAGGGTGATGCTGAGCTGCAGGACCCCGGAGAGCATCCTTCTTCCTCAACATCTTCAGGGTGATGCTGAGCTGCAGGACCCCGGAGAGCATCCTTCTTCCTCAACATCTTCAGGGTGATGCGGAGTTGCAGGCCCCCGGAGAGCTCCAGCCACCAGGGGCCAAGCTGCCTGCTCAGCTCAGTGCTGCCCACAGCTGCACGCGTGGAGATTTAAAGAAACGCGGCGACAGGCTATGGGTGTCCTTTTATAAACCGAAAATAAAAACAGGTCTAGTCAACACTTGTCTGACTTTTTAAGAAAAGGAAAATAGTATTTGCTATCACCTAATTTAAAACACCAAGGCTATTGCAGATGTGGTAGAAAGAACGCACATTACTTGCCCAAACTTAAAGAATTCAAGTAACTCCCATTTAGAAAATCCCACAGAGCATAGTATTTTGGGTCATGATGCCTTTCGAATCCTTCTTCTAGCAGGACTGGACTCAGCAAATGTGTGAGCCATACGATACCTGGTACTGGAATGTTTTCCCTGAAAGAAAAATGAACGAAACAACATAAACCATCCAGACACACAGGTTTACGAAGCTTGGGCAGGTCCATCAGCTGTGCTTTCCCAAGTTGGCCCAGAGGTGGTGTTTGCACACGTGAACTTCCATGCTTGAGCGTGAAGGAAACACATGTGTGTATCACTCATTTTGTTCGGTAAAAATCATCTTAAAATATTACATTTCTGAATGAGAGGGCAAAGCTTGTCCCCAGATGCTCTAGTTGATAGATCTAAACTGAAACTGGAGGGCAAGAAAAATCTTTCCAAGTATCTACTTAAAACAGGGAAGGAGAGATTCTAGTCCAAATATACAGTCTTTAGAAATGCACTATTTTTAGACAGTCAATTTTCTTATCTCTTGGCTTCCCTGAGATTTGCTCAGTTAAAGCCTGAGCTGAAGATTAAAAAAGAAAAAAAAAAAGCCAAACTTCCCTCCAACCAATCCCTCCTCTACACCTGAGGTGCTTATTTCCCTGGGGTGGGTCCTTGGGCTGTGCCCTCAGCAGTGCCATTGCACCCCTCGGCCGGGTCTCCACAGGTCGGGGGTGGCTGGAGCAGAATTGTCATTTGAGGTTATTTACTTTCCTAGTCAGGTTAATTAAAACTCTCAAGTCTGTGCTTATTCAAGCTAAATAATGTAATTAAAAAGACATTCAGTTTTTCACCTGTTTATTATAATATTTACAGTAACAAATTTTTTTTCCGAAATTACAAAATGGTTTCCATTTTTTATCTCCTGGTGTGTGATTTTCTGCTCTCGACTTTCTGATAAATTTCCTTCAGGTTGGAAGCGAATCAAACATTCAGCGTCTTTGGAGGTAGCTGTCACTCCGTTGGATGTGGATTGAGGTACAAAGTTAACAGACAACGCGGTGGGAGATCAGTGAGCAGATGGGAGGGTCAATGCCTGGGTCCCGATACCTTTCTGCGGGGACCCCAGGCCTTGCTGTCTTCACAGCCCGTTTCCTAAAAACAAACAAACAAAACCCACAATAAGAATATGGATCACGGTGCGCTGTCCACTGTTAGGACAAGTGAGATAGTGCCTTGTAAAGGCATCTTTGGTGCAAATAGTTGTCCCGAGCCCCCAGTGTGGACGGCCCGGAGTCACACACGACCCATCGTTTAATTGAGAACAGAATCTAGAACTGTCTAGGAAAACGTATGGGTA
This sequence comes from Leucopleurus acutus, assembly GCF_964270905.1. Taxonomy (NCBI): domain Eukaryota; kingdom Metazoa; phylum Chordata; class Mammalia; order Artiodactyla; family Delphinidae; genus Leucopleurus; species Leucopleurus acutus. Next base: position 174,205,525 of record NC_139145.1, on the reverse strand, counting down.
TTTCTCTACATGTAAAATTCAAAAACAAGTTCATATAAGGTTCATAGAAAAAGTGAATTTGTCATTTTGAGCTGTGACCCTAAGTGAAAAGACAAGGGGAAAACACGTAACTGTGAGGCTACTGCAATGTCTTCAAGGTACAGCAATAAATTGTCAGGACATTTTTATGGAGTTTCTTAACCTCTGGCTTTTGGAGGGAAAATCAATAAGATATTAAGGAAATCATGAATTAATGTTTCATAGAGTGTAGACCTCAGTACGAGCCCTGTGGTTTAGAAAAATGTCCAGACCAGGAACCTTGCGTAGGCGGTTGAATCATCAGAGACCTTCTGCGCGGGAACCACGGGAATCGTTCTCTGCTCACACCAACTTCCCCGTATGATGCGGAGGATAAAACATGTAGAAGGTTCCCTGGATTATTATGATGAAATCTCCAGAGGAAATGAAATACAAACAATCCTTTTTACCTTAAATGAAATCACTTTTGTGTCAGTTTGCCTACACGACACATTATGTTTCAGCAACTCTAGGTGATGGAGATGATCTTTGTTTAATGAATGATGGAAAATACACATATTCTGGACTTAAACTGTCTATATGAACATGCTTCTTTACACGAGGAGCAGGGGACCTTTCCCTCTCTCTGTCTCTGTCTCTCTCACTCTCTCTGGAGCACAGGGCGTGTCTGCCAGGGGCCGACTCAGAGCTGTCGGCACAGCAGGTCACGCGCACACCTAGATGTCAGATGGTGGGGATCTCTAGGGGCTCCGAACCACCCTTCCCTGCTCGTTCTTAAAAAGCTCCAGGTAACCAAAGAGCCCGTACGTCAGTGTCCTGCTCAGTCACTGGTGGCACGTCCCCCCTGCACAGCAGCAGACCCCCGAAGGCCCTGTGAGCGTCTCTGTGCCGGGCAGGCGCTGGAGCGAGGGTCTGTGGTGTTTGGCAGGGCCCGTCGTGCCTCCGGAGGACAGAGTCCTTGTGGAGGTGGCCGCCGCTGTGCTCAGAAGGGCCGGTTTCAGGGTACCGGGGTCTGCAGGGTGATCTGAGGACACGGATCCCTCTGCTTTCATTAAACACACACCGTGCGATGCTGGTGGCTGATGGGGATGTCGGCGTCCCCAGCTCCATCAAGAGAACTAAGACGGGCCACGCACCCATCGGTCCTTGTCAAACAGCGGGTTCCAGTGCTTGGGGCACCCAAAGGCAAGGGCGGGGGAAAACCAGACATGCAACTGCTAGTTGTCACTCAAGCATGACACCTTTACAACATAGCTTAGATCATGGTGACTCCAGGATCAAAACCTTAGGAGGGCTTCTCACCATGCTCAGAGGAAAACACAGAGCCCATGTGGAGCCCTGCCCCCAGCCCCCGGGGGGGTGCCGTCTTCCTGTCTCTCCAGCAGTGCCTCCTGTGCCCAGCCCACATCCCCCAGCCCCGCCGCTGGGAATTGCCCTCCAGCTCCTCTGGGACCTCTGCCCTCTTCATTCGGGCCTTGGCCATGGCCCTCAGGCAGCCCCTCCAAGCCCGTTTCTGAAGGAGCCTTTCCCAGCTCATCAGTGCTTAGAGCCAGTGCCCCTGCGGGGCTGCTTTTCTGGGGAAGATGCGTGTGACCTGCTGGTCACTGTGACTTCAACAGTCCATAGGCAGCTCCCGTGCACCGAGCCCCAGCGCACAGCTGGGCAGCAGGCTGTCCTGAGAACAAGAGAAAACACATTTGGACACCCTGCCCACAGTGGAGGGTAGCACGTGCGTTTAGTCCACCGCACAGGGTAGGGAGGGCTGGAGGTCAAGGTCAGGTTCAGGAGGCCAAGGCCCCGCTCAGCCGCCTGCCAGCTTCCAGGTCGGGCAGCTGTCCCCATCCGTGACCTCTGTCCGAGGCAGTGTCATGGCTGGAATCCCCTGGGGGTAAAAGTCCATGGCCATTAAGGTGGGTTTTCCCCTGCATGGCGGGGTGGGGGAGGGGGAAGACCTCTTACAGTGCCCTCAGCCCTGATGTTTCCGACAGTTGGAGCCCAGGCCTCGCTCCACTGGTTCAATCCAGGCACGGGCCAGGCAGAGTCGACGGGCACCACTCCTCGCCTCCCCACCTGCCTCTCTCCCTGCATCAGCCGGGACCCTGCAGCCACGGGGCAGCTGGGCTCCATGGTCAGGCGAGGAGGACCCTGGCCAGCGGGCAGGTCAGGGCTGGGCCACTGGTTCCATTGCCAAGGTCTCCTGGGCACCAGCATCCACGTCAATGGTGCACAAAGAGGAACGTTGTCCAGAACGTCAGGTTTTGAACAAAATGCCCATTCCCAGGTGGCATCGCCAAGCTGGCCTGTGGTGGCCACTGTGGCTGGAACACAGGAGGCTCAGAGAAGTGACACAGATGTCCCCCTTCGCTCACACGTGTTTACAGATAGGAGCAGCTCTGCTTTGAGCTTCGGACGTGAGTGGTCGCATCCCGACTCGACTCACCTGCCGGCCTTGGAGGAGGGCATGCGGCGTTAAACAGTCATAAAGAAACCGCTTTTTTGTGCAGGAGCAGAGGTTTCTGTGAGGACTTGGTGGGGCTGAGGGCTCGGTGGGCGGAGTCAGTGGAATCGGGAAAACAGGGAAGCTCCGTGGTGCCTGTGAGCTTCCCCAGCATTCCGGTTGTTGCAGCTTCCCCAGCCCTAGGTCTCCATGGACCCTCTGTCCCTTCCCCGAAAGCAAGGCTGGTACATCCACACTGGACATTCAAGGCTGGCATTGGGAAAGCGTGTCATCTGTATTTCCCCCGGAAGGAACTGGTCTTCCTGGAAAATCGAACATCTTTTAGCACATGGGAAGAGAGAAATGGTCATCACTTCTATTTGCAGAAGAGCAAGAGACACATACATGGCTCAGCTTGGCCGGCCTGGAGCACAGGACAGCTCTGCGATCCCCACCAGGACGCCCAGCCCGGGCTGAACAGGTCCCAGACGAACTGCAGGATATACGTGGGACCCTTCAATGTGCAGAGAATAACCCTGAGTATGTGTGAGGCTCCAGACGCCTTCTGAGGCTCTCAGAGCCCGGCACCGTCCCACCTTCTGTCTGCCTTCCCGGCTTTGATGTGATTGGCCAGGAGGAGCCTGAACCCTGGGCGGGGCGGGAGCCTCCAGGCTTGCCACCTGCCAGACCTCGGAAGCTCCACTCAGGAAAGATGGGGCCCCCGGGGGTCCTGAGCTCTTATAACCTGTCTCCCAGGAGGGCATCCATGTCCCCTACGAGAACACGTGGGCAGAAGGAAGGTTCTGCCATTCGCTGCTGTCTTTGCCCCGCCCGTCAGAAATCGGGGCTTTTGAGTTGAACTTGGTGTTTGGGAGTCTGAGTGACAGGAGAACATCACGAGTATTCTTAGGGGGAAAAGCCCACAGTGGAGAGTGCAGGCAGGCTGGGACTTGCTGTGCCCATGCAAGGAGTTTATCAGACGACTCTGAAGCCAGCATCACATTCCTCTGACTTTTTTCAACTGGAGCAACTTCATAACGGTTTTATAGTTAAAAGCCACTTAAATATTTCTACTGACTTCTTCTTAGAGAGGAAGGCTAGGATGTGCCAACCGTGAGCACGTGGGTGACATGGAAGCTCTTTCTATGACTGTGCACAGGAGTCTGACAGCAACTCTCACGGGGTAAATGTGAAGGGTGTCCGCGCCCGCTTCCCGTGGGAATGAGCTCTCGTGCCCGGTCCATGGTGGGTGTTCTCAGGGGTCCCCGATGGCTTCTGCTTCGAGCTCACAAGGAAAACAGGAAGGGAGTGTGATTTCAATCTGGGCAAAGACTCCCCACATAACCCTTCATACGGGACCAGCAGTCCGGACAGGCAGAGGGAGGTCAGGGGTGGGTGGAAGAGGTGAGCGTTTTCGGGTTTCCCTGACACACAGGCAGCTCGACATGTCACCAGGCTACTGGGTTTCCAGAGCCCGGCGAGGCACTGAAAATCAGCAGGTCCTGGGTCTTTTCCCCTCGCTCCTTCTCCCCAGGTTCCAGGGATATTTGAGTGTGTCGGGGAAGGAGGCGCTGAGCATGCTTGCTGGGCGCTTCTGCCGAGCCCTGAGCACGTGCTGAAGGAATGGGGGAATGGAGACGCCAGGAGGGTCAAGAGCTGCGTGTTTGGGATTCCCAGTGCTGAGCTGCCCAGCCCCAAGGGACCACATGTGATGAGTGAGCCCTCCCTCCACCCAGGCCTGGACCTGCAGGTTTCTGGGGCACACGTGGCACTAAACAAAGAGGAAATAGCTCCTCTGGGTCTCCTTCCAGGAGCCTGAACTTTCAGGTACCAAGACAGTCCAAGGGCCACATCTTAATAAGAGAAACATTGTGGGACTAAGATGTGTGCAGAGAAGATGAGGTAATGAGAGCTGTTACATCACAAGGAGGTGAGAGTCTCCTGGGACTCAGCCCTGCAGGAACATGTGAGCCACGGCGTGATGGGAGGGGGTGGGGACCTGAAGCCCCTTGGGGGAGGCAGTGAGGGCTGAGGGTGGTGGATTTGGTTGGAGGTGGGACAAGATGGAAGCCTCCTTGCACTTGAAGGTGGTTGGACGGATCATCGTCTGAGCCACAGAAGGTCTCTAAGCCCCCGAGTCGCCATGGAAGGTAGTAGGACCTGCTTCGCAAGCTGTCGTGAAGGTGGGTCCAGGCTGTACAGCGGCTGCTGAGGGAATGAAGCGATGTTCCTGGGGGTGCGTAGCCGATGGCCATGACTGCCTGATTCCTGCTGTTGAGTGAGAAAAAAGCCACAGCTGTCATTATTGACACATGATATGATGATCTACCCAGAACAAAGTAACGGATTTACTAGTCAGACTGTTAGAGCCAATAAGAGTTCAGAAAGTTTGTCAGATACAAAAATCAGTAGCATGTCTTTGCACCAGTAATAGTCATCCAAAAATACAAATTCTTTGCAATATCCACAGAAACTAAAATGTCTGGAATTAATAGTACCGGGAACACACAATACCTCTATAAATCAGCATTTAAAGTTTTGACATAGGACATAGAATCTGACCTGAGTAAGTGGGGGAGATCTTCCATGCTCCTAGCTGGGACAGCTTAACATTTAAAGATGTTAATCCCCTCAAAATTAATCTATAAAATTCATGAAATCCCAATTAACATTCTAGTTTGATATACAGTAAATTTAAAATGTCATGGAAGAATAAAATTTCATGAAGATCTATCTTAACCATATAAAACAAAAGACAGCAGACCAGCCCTCCCAGATATTAAGAAATACATAACCATGGTCATAAACACAGTGCAGTATTGACATAAAATCAGAGCAGTGGAACATAAAATAGAGCAGTGGAACAGAATAGGGAACTCAGAGGTACATCCATTTGTCTATAAGGACTAGAGCCATGATACAGATGACACTAAAATCAATCGGGAATGGATTGTTGATTAGCAGATGGTGCTGGGAAAAGAGACTCACTATATAAGAAAAGTAGAACTGGCTCCTTTCCACCATATACAATAGCAGACTCAAGCGAAAGACCTAAACATGGACTCTAAGACTCTAGGTTAGTAGAAAATTTGGGAGTTGAACAAAGATTTGGGAGTGGAGAAGGACTCCAGAAACACATCTCCAAGAGCATAGACCATAAGAAGCACAGAGAGATGCCAGCTCTGTGATGGGTACAGGAGGGAGCTCTCAAGCCAGAGACATGTTGGGGTGTGGGGGCCAGGGGTCTAGGAGAAGAGAAGGGCGATTGCATTATCTATTCATATTTCCGGGGAACCCTTAAGCCAAACACTCAGGAAGTGGGTCAGCCCAAGTGATAAATTAAGTGGGAAAATGCTTTGGGAAGAGCCCATTATAAGGTCATAAATGTATTAGATAAAGTAATTGTGCAGTGTCAGACCATGCCAGCTTTGAATTCCCATTCACATAGCTAAGAATGGATGTTTTCTATAATTTCCTGGAATCATAATTGACAGAGATTCAATTATTCTGGAACACATGAACTATAATGGGCTAAAATACCAGACCCTTTCTTATTCATGGGCGTGTATATTTTTAATTGTCTTTTAGAAAGTTATGAGGAAGGGACAGTTGAGTAACAATTAATTTTAAAGATGTAATTAAACATATGCTTCAGTGTTTGATTTCAGCTCTCCTTCAGATACTAAGCACGATGGCTGCAGCGCTGAAGCCCCGAGCTTGGCCGGGCGGCCCCCATCTGCACCCCTCGGGGGTTTGCTCCCAGAGGAGTGGAACTGTGATGCCAGGCGGGACTTCATGCCCTCCTCTGGCCTTCCCCATAGTTCATGGAAGTGATTCAAAAGCACCCATCACAAAATCAATGAGTTCTCCAAGGAGAAGCAAATACGTAAATGGGAGGTCCCACAGCAAAGCTGGAGTGTGCACAGTGGCTTCTGAGGCTCTGCCGCCAGCAGCCAAACAGCAGTGATGGAGGCCGGCTGGACTCCGTGGAATAGAGCTGCTCTTGGGGTCTGGGTCCAGCAGAACTGGGTTCAGACCTCGGCTCCACTGCCTACGAGCTGTGTGACCTGTGTGACCTTGAGCAAAGCACATCACCTTCACCAGGTCTCCATTTCTGTCCCTGCAGGGCAGTCCTCAGGGTGGAGGTTAAATGGGGTAAGTCGACAGTGCTGGCAGCAGTGATGACGATGAGTATTATTATTATTGCTCTTTGGGAGCAGATATAGGTGAGGACAAGTCGTTCGTGATCACTGTTGGACAAGATAAACACGTAAGACACTGAACTGAACAGTAGCCGGACAGGATTACTTAAAGGAAGAGTGGCAGCTTCTGTGAGATCCATTGAACAGATGTACCTCTGCAGAGCATATAAATTATAGCAAATGAATCTTTCTTTATGCAATGTCAGGAGAAGCCCTGATTCCCCAGGGGTGGAGGGAGCCTTCTGCTCCTAACTCTGCTCTGGAGGCTTCCTTACAGGACTCTGCAGGCCCTGTTCCAGATCTGCCTTCCTTTCCACACTTCCAGCAGAGCTGAGGCCTGAGAGAATCTCCAGTAAATCCATCCATCCACGGCTGGTCAGGAGCACCCTGGGTGACCTCCGTGTGCTGCATCAGCAAATGAGGGAGCAGGGGTATTAGCAGATCAGCCCAGGGTCAGCACTCTCCTCTCATCGGTGATCAGCCCTGTGTCTTGAGTCACAGGGACGTCATCATGGGGCGGCACCAGCACAGCCAGAACTGGCTCAGGCTTGCTGCCCGGGTGACAAGCACATGGACCTTCTCCCGACGCCCACTTCTGCGGGTAATGCTTGCTCATGGTGCCACCCTGTCCTCATGCCTCTGTCTGTGCTCCCAAGAGCTATGCCACCTTTGGCCGCTCTAGCTTCTAACTCTTGTTACCAGCGGTTCTGTGTCCTCGGCCCCCACCCCAGACTGGGCTGGTCTTAGCCATGCCCCGTTAGTGTTAGACATGGGGTTTTCCCCAGACTGTAGACTTTTGATCATTGGCTGCCGGTTAATGTTAGAGAAGAGCGACTAATATTAATATTAGATATTTATAGATTTAGGAATAAGATTTCACCTCCTCTTACGAGTATTCAGAAATGCTGGTTGTAGTTATTGTTAGGGACACACGGAAGTGTGCTTTTTCATTCTTCGCCTCGTATTTTCAACACTTCATGCTATGCTCCACCTACGTACAAGCTGCCTGTGCGTACACAGACACAGCCTGCCATTGCCTGCCTGGTGGCTCCATGGAGACCTCTAGCTGAGGCTGTTAATACCCAATGGAGATGGAGAGTTCCTGGGCTCTAGAGCCCGTCACTGGGACACCTGTTCTACTAGGTCCCGTTATGGTTCCCATCACTTGCTATGCACTCCTGTAAGCGGATTGTGTTTCCTTGTTCCCGTACAGCAGGCGTGGCCACGTGACTTGCTTTGGCCAATGAAATGTTGGTGGAAGTGACACGTGTCATTTCTGGGTGGAGACTTTCAGAGCAAAAGTGTGCTGTTCTGGGATGCACCCTTGTGCAAACAAATGCAGTAAGAGAATCTTCATCCTTAGCCATTTGCTTCCTTCTTAGGAATCATTCCTGCTCATCTACTTCTAATGAAGAAGCTTACCTCAATATACTCACCCTTCAGGTGAAGGTTTCCGTGCTGTCATTTTGCAAATAACCAGTAATGTTTAGCTGAGCACTTCCTATATGCTTCATGCACCAGTTTATTTAAGACAAACCCCATGAGCGTGGTTCTGTTATTATGATGACACACATAAGAGTAAACAACCTGAACACGGCCCACTGAAGCCGAGATTCGAACCCTAGGACTTGAGTTCCAGAATTCTGCACGAGACTTCCCCAAAGGTACTGGTAACACCCTATGGAAAAATGTATGCAAATATAGCAGACAGTAGGAACGGACTCAAACGTGGTCCACTTAATTCCACCCTGGAGGAGCCTCTGGGAAGAGGTTGATGAGCATTTTGTGCCGCAGAAGAAGAGAGGAAAGCATTTGGGTCATGGGTAAAAGGCTGGCCTGGTGCCAGGATGCTGCTTCTGGAGTCTGCTAACGTGTTGCTTCTCCCACTGGCTACCATCCAGTTGTACAAGTGTAGACTGTGATGCTGCATTTCCACATGGCGTCTTCTGTTTTACCCACTAGAGGATGTCTGGAAGGAAACATCAGACACAAGAACATCTGTCCTGCTCTTACCTGGCTGAGTGAAGCTGCCCAGAACAGCAGGACATCAGGAAGTTGACACACGGAGCCACACAGAATGCGTGGAGTAGTTTATTTTCTTTTTAGTAAGAGAAATCAAGATAAAATTTTTCCTGATGGTGAAATTGTGTATTTTGCATTTTATTATTATAGCAAAAAGATGGTCAAGAGTATTACAGTAATTTAAGTGTTTGATGGAATTCTTAATTTTATATGTTTTAATTCAGAGCAATTAATACTACTGAAGTTTTTATGCATGTTACCCTTGTGTTCATTAAACATACTCTCATCAGTGTGAAACTACATTCAAACACATTATTTTCAGCTGGTAGCTGGTTTATGGTTTTGGTTTGTACTTTAACCTGTAGCAGTGAAATAGACTCTATAAAGCATTACTGCATTTTTGTGTTTAAAACTTACTGTATATGATAAATATAAAAACTCAATGCCATTAAATATATAAATGACAAAAAGTGGACTTGGATTTTGTTTCTATTGTAGGAAAATCTGATTTCTTTGACAAATTGAATGTGGGACTCTAAGAAGACAAAAGGAGTTGAGAATGCCTGTTCCAGAAGGTGGTGATCCCATTTATTTCTGTCCTATGGGGAGGGACATAGGACAGAAACTGAAAGAGTTGAGCAGAAACCACAGCATCCAGGTCTCCTTCTCTCCCTGAAGTCCTCCTGTTGGCTGCTTTCCACCTTGCTTCAGGGAGATGACTGTACTAGGACTATGGGTCCCCGGGGTCTGGTCCTTCCACCAGAAGAGTTTAATCACAAATCAGTTACAGGAAGGTGAGCAAAGCCACCAAGAGAGCTCAGGGGCAGTGTGGCCACTGTGACTCCTGCATGGGCTGAGAGGTGGCCTTCTCCAGAGGGGGCTCCATCATGGCATGTGCAGGATGCCTTCTCTTCAGGCGTCCAAGCTCCAGAGACCCTCGTCCTGTGGCCTGTCTGTGCCACCCTTGGCCCTGTGAGCACTGAACAGCGTAAAGGGGGTGAGTAGGATAAGTCAGGAGACGTTTGTGCTCACTTAGAGGGTCCATGCAGAATGAAAGCTGAAGACACGATTCAGTGCTCCAGGGCCGGGGGAATTTGAACCAGTTTCAGAAAAGCATCTTGCAAGAAACAAAAGCAAAAGATGTTTAGTGGTGTAGTTCTTTAAGCAACCACACTGCTGTGCAGATTGCAGTCAAAAGCAGCAAGAACATGGGCCACAGAGTTCTACTAGGCCCACACAGACTCCTGTTTGCACACACTGATGCACAGACAGGCTGCTGAATAGCCTGAGCACCTACCGGGAGTCGAGGACAGAATCAGTGATCCCCCGCCTGTCCATTCCTCCTCCACTGCCATGTGCACGTGTGTGTGTGTTGCATGAGAGCTCAAGTGAGTGTGTAAGTGAATATACGTGTGTATGAGTGTGTATGAGTACACATGTAAATATTACAATCACACTTGCAGTTTTGAATCCCTCCCAGGAAGCAGTAAGAAGAATAGAAAGCTTATGTCCATGAACTTTGCTAGAGTCGTTTCTGTGGAGGGCTAAGAAATGGTGCTGAAGGCAATACGTTGACGACTGGGTTTCCTGACTAAACACCACTCCCTTCCGTCAAAACCTTGGAGAAGCAAAACAAAGGAAAAATAATTTTTACAAAAAAGAGAAATGCCACCTTCAATTAAAGGGAGGAATTTCCACAACTACCAACTGTAAATCAGGAGAACAATGAGCCAAATCCTGCAAAAAGATGTCAAATCCTCAAAATGATACATTTGTGACAACCATCACCAAATGTGTGTGTGTGTGTGTTTTTTTTTTTTTTTAAGTGCCATTAGATCTAAGGATGTGGTTGGACTACAGGGAAGCAAACCCAGTTCAATACCAAGTAATGTCAGGGAAGAGCAAGCTGATGGGGAAATGATGCTGACAAGAATTTCCATCATCTGCTACTTGGCTTCCTTGTAGAGGAATTGACTTGGGGGGCATAGGAGTGAGGCCAGATGAAGAGGCAACAAGGCCCAATAGCACTGTGGAGAGCTTGTGCAGGGAATGTCTGGAAACTACGTTCCAGTGGGCATGCATTTCTCAGATAAAATAATTATCAGATTTCTCAAGATTTGTTTGAGACCTCAAGTCCCATTAAAAGCTAAATATTTGTCCAAGCAATTTCCACTTGTCTCTCCCTAGGCTCTTTTTAACAGAGATCTGGAACCACAAAAATGAGTAATAATCACAAAGGAACCAAAATGGGACCTGGCCCAAAGGTTAGGAAAATTAAAGAAGGAAAGTAATATAAGCAAAATAGTAAGGGTACAATATATATGGAATAAACATCCAAAGAGTTCAGACTATTGGTTCACCATGATCTCAAATTGCAGACAATATCAGTTATTGAAAAATAAGCTAAAAAATAAACATAAATATTCAAAAGGGAGACTATATAATCATAGAAGAAATAAGTGAATTTACAGAGTTCCAGAAATAAATTTAAGAGAAAAATAGACATTTACAGAAATTAAAATCATCTTATAAACAAACTAAGAAAAAATAGGATAAATACAACTAAAAACAAACAGATGTGTTAAACAGCCTTTAGGAAAACATGCTACATTGAATGTAGTAGATATTTGTCACTAATTTTGTCCACCCAACATATGAACTTTTTTCAATGTTCAGTGAATATATCATTTTATGCCAGATTGCTTGCCTAGATTCCCTTGCAAATAAGACAAAGTGGAGAGATTTGGGTCCTGCTAATAAACACCCATAGAAGACTGGACACAGCAGAAAAAAGGATTAGTGAATTCAAAGACAAGCTAGTAGAATGTGTCCAAACTGGAAGAGAGAGAGAGAACAGAAATACACACATAGGCTATGGTCAAATCATCTCACATTAGGTACAACTGGAGTCCAGAAGAAAAGCAGAAAGAATGGGCAGAAGAAATACTGGAAAAGATAATGACTGGGCATTTTCTAAAATTGATGAATGAAGACATTAACTCACTGATTCTAGAAGCTCAGTGAACTCAAATCAACAAAAATAAAACATGATTCAACAAGAAAAACACACACTGAGGCACATGACAGTCAAAATCCTAAAAAACAATCCTAAAAAACAAGGATAGAGAAAAAAAAAAAAATCCTAAGGGACACAAGAAACATTTCACCAAAGGAGATGCAGATCACTTTTGAACAGAAGTTATGGAAGCCAGAGGACAATAGATATTTAAAGAGTTGGTGGGAAGTCTGCCAGTCTAGAATTTCTTCCCAGCAAATGTGCACTGTAACAGTATTACAGAATGTCCTTCAGGCTAAACAATAATATTACATGGAAACATGCAACTTCAGAAAAGATCAAAGAGTACCTGAAAAAGGTAAATATGTCAGTAAATATACAGAAAAATGTTGACTGGATAAAGCAAAATCAAATAAGAATCTGTAATGTACATACCTATTAAAATACATTACAAAAATAACACAAAAAGAGAGAGTAAACAAACTGCTGTAATTTTTTTTCAAAGTTCAGGAAATAGTTATAATATTTATTTAAAGTAAAGTATAATTTGTCAAAGATGCATATAGTAATCTCTGGAGTGACTACTATATATATATATATATATATATAAAGTGAAAGAAAATTAAGCCAAAAAGAGACAAAGAAGAAAAGAATGGAAGCAGAAAAAAAATGAAAATAAATATCCAACTGTTTAACTTAAATCAAATATATATAGGTAACTATGTTAAACATAAATGGATTAAACATTCCACTTAAACTGCAAAGATTGTCATGCTGGGTAAAAATATAAGACCCAACTACAATAAGTCCCCTACATATGAACAGGTTCCATTCTGAGAGCACATTTATAAGTCCAATTTGTTTGTAAGTCCAACAAAGTTAGTCTAGGTACACAACTAACACAATCGGCTATCTAGTACTGTGTTATAATAGGTTTATAATAATTTTCACACAAATAATACATAAAAACAAACAAATACAAAAATAAAGAGAACATTTTTAATCATACAGTACAGTACCTTGAAAAGTACAGTAGTACCAGCTACATCACTGCTGCTTTTAGGCTTGCTTCCAGACATCCTGGGCTTGAAATAAAGATACTGTACTACTGTACTCTATACAGTACTGTATAGTAAAGTACACAAAAGCACAACCACTTGCAGAGGGTGCACACACGTGACAATGTATGCCAGATAAGTGAACTAAGTTATGTGATTGAACATGCGAATGCACGTTCTAATCCTTGAAAGTTCACAACTTGAAGGTTCGTATGTAGAGAACTTACTGTATATGCTTCTTATAAGAGGACACTGAATATAGATGCCAAGAATATATCATTACAGAATCTACAAGCATTAAAAAGATAATAACTATGTAAATCAATTTAAAATGGAAATCCTTTGAAATTGATACATTCCTGGAAATACACATTTTATAAAAACTGACACAAGAATAAATACAGAATCTGATAAGTCCTATATCTGTTAACAATATTGAATTTACAATATTGAAACTTCAAAATTAAAATATTGAAAACTTGCCCACCAACAACCTTCCGACCCAGAGAGCTTCACTGGTGAATTCTTCTAAATATTTAAAGAAGTGGTGAGACTGATATTACCCAAACTCTTTCAAAAAAACAGAAAATAGAAGTGATTTCCAACTCAATTTATGAAGCTGACATAATCCTGAAATAAAAATCTAACAAGAACATTACGAACAAAGAAAATTATAGATCAGTATCTTTTATTAATATAGAAACAAAAATCCTGAGCAAAATACTAGTAAAAAGAGCCAGTATACATACAATGAATAAAGTATCCTGGTTATTGCAGGAGTGTACATTTACTTCAGTACCTGAAAGTTAATCAGTGTGATTCGCCACATTAACAGAATAAAGGGAAAAAAAAAGATCATTTATTATATTCATTAAAAGCAAATGTCTAATAGAATTCAGTATCTGCTCATGATTCCAAGGAAGGACCACCCATGCTGTATGAGCATTTCAGAAGGTCAGGGAGAAGAGGGGCTGAAGATTATGGAATTGATTGTCTTTCAGAGATTTTCATTATGCAGGGAAGAATAAGATTACAAGGAGTTTACAGACACTGGAACTGGGATGAAGGAAGTGATACCACACACTGGATGGGGAAGGAAAGTAAGTTAGCAAGGTGGAGGAGATCCAAAGGGAGGGGTCTCAATATAAACACAGGAGAGCGAGAGAGTTATAAGGAACTTGTGCATATGGGTTGGTCCGAGGGAGTGTTACTGCAGTGGAAGTGGGTCAGTGAAGCCGGAAGCCTGTTGGGTAGGAATATGACCTGGTTGTGGACTTGGAGGTCACCCTGGGTGATGGCAGGATACGGGGTGGAGGGGAAGGCTTAGATCACATGTGAAAGTCCTTACCTGTGGATTCCTAGTGATAAGAGTGGAAAGAAAGCAGCATTGAAGACTCATCCCTGTGTGTTACTTTTACTCATTTCAAGTAGAAGAACATGAGCAAAAGCTTGGCTGGACCAGAAGGAGGAGCTGCAGCTGACCCAGAGGGAAATAATAAACGTCTGCTGTTTAAGCCAATAAGTTTTTTGAGTCTTTTGTTATACAGCAACAACTAACTTATACACGTTAAAAAAAAATAAGAATGCTTTCATTCTTAGAACACTGGAAAACCATCCCTACTATAATATTGCTTTTTTTAAAAAAAAAAAGTTAAGTTTTAGAAGAGATTATCTATTGGACTTGAGACTAAAATGGATCAGAATATGTCACCCCCAAATATACCCTTTGGCACAAAGATTATTTTGAACTGAAGGCAACTGAGAATCAACAGATGCAGGGAGAATTCTCTTCCCTCTCTGTTTCTGCCTAAAAGCAGGGCACGCATTTCCTTTGGTGCACATGTCTTTCTAAATCAGACCAGGAAGAAGAGAGCGGCTCCTATCACTGGAGACAGAGCTGGCACCTAGATTAGAAAGCAGAACAAAACCTCACTAAAATAACCCTTATCTTCCGTTGTTTCCCGCACTTATTTCTTTGTCACTTGCCCACAGGTTATCATCCCTTGAAGCCAAGCCCTCTGTTCTTTGTTAAAATGATATATAAGCCTCCGGGTCTAAACGCTTCTTTGAGTTTTATTTCTTTTTTGTGAACTCCTGTTCACATAAAATATTAATGAATATTAATAATTATATAATATAAATAAATCTGTAGATAATAATAAATTTATTTATTTATATCTATTTAAAATAGAAATCAATTATTGTATTTCTTTCTCTTAATTCATCTTTTGTCAGTTAAATCCATAAGCCCCCGTTGCCGAACCTAAGAGGATACAAGAAAACAATTTTCCATCCTGAAAGTTTAATGAATAAGGTATCTTTTACTTTCTTCTTATACATTTTAGGATTATTTGACTTTTTATAATAAACTTATTTATTTTTACTGTTAGAGAAAAAAAAATTAACATTTTAAGTAACACTGTTAATTCATCAAATATACTAAACTGTATAACACCAAGAATACTTAATGATTACTTTATTCTCTTCCCGATATCCGGTTCTCAATTACAATATGATTTACATATATTCCAATTCTAGAAAATGGCAATAGAGAAATGAATTAGTAAAGGAGCTAGGTTTCTCCAAAGACATCAGATTGGCTTCGTGAAACGGAAGTCGAGAGACCAACGGCAAACAGGATGGGCTTTTTGACAAAGAAGCTTTATTCTCATTAACACATGCGATGATTGCAGACTGGCTTTGAAGATTTTTCTCTTTTTAAATTTGCTTCAGTAACGTACAGAAAATAAGATAAAATGCCTTCTTTGCTTCCTGGCATTGATGTCTCTGCTGTGTTTCAAATCTGAAGTTTTCTTTTTTTTTGCAACGAAAATCAAAAAATCATTAAATGATGTTAGAGACAGCAGGAAGTGTGTAAGAATCATAGAACATCTTGCAGCAGTATATATTATTTCATTACCTAAATCAGTGGGTAATGATTTCTTATATATCAAAGCTTATAATTATTTTTCAGGGATAGGAACCACAGAGGGGAAGTGGGAGTTTGAGGATGATGTCAGTCAAAGAGCTAGGGTTTCTGCAGAAAAGTGGAGGAATTTGCCCAAAGTGTAATTATGTAAATAAAATGTGCCTGGGGCTAGAATAATCTGTCACCCACTGACAGAAATGGCCCCAGGCTCAGGCCCATACCATTCACTCAGGGAGGTAGATTCAGACGGTTCTCCCCCGCAAAAAAAACAGCGTTAATTTATTTTGCTCCTGACTATAGAATGCTGGAAGATGGGTCTCCTCTGCAGCGGTGCTTATTTGCGTGAGACTGTTCTAGAAGAAAGCGTGGCATCGGTGGCCCCCTTCTCCTTACCTCCAAGCCCCTAAGCAGCTCAGCCCTTCCTCCCACCTGAAAAGCAAAACGAAAACTTCCACAGGCACGGACACTCACTCCCTCAACATCCTGGTCTTCCAACAACTATCAAATACTTTGAAAGAGGGGTTTCCCTGGTGGCGCAGCGGTTGAGAGTCCGCCTGCCGATGTAGGGGATATGGGTTCGTGCCCTAGTCTGGGAAGATCCCACATGCCGCGGAGCGGCTGGGCCCGTGAGCCATGGCCGCTGAGCCTGCGCGTCCGGAGCCTGTGCTCCGCAACGGGAGAGGCCATAGCAGTGAGTGGCCCGCGTACCGCCAAAAAAAAAAAAAAAAAAAAAAAAATACTTTGAAAGACCATCTCCATAGAAGGAACCTTTGGGATGCATAATGCATTACCTTTAAAAAAAATAACAAAGCAGTCCAAATGGTATCGGCATGCTTGTACTTTGTCAAGCAAAGCCATTATTTTAAAAGAACGTGTACTACGGACAGTTTTTTTTTAAAGAAAGGGCACATTGTAACTCCAAACACTATAGGAAGGAGATGATCTCGGGATATGCTTAGCTTTCTGAAAAATTCACGAAATTGCCATTATCCTTATTTTTTCTCCTGATTTTCCTGAGCTGGCAGAACCACTGCGCTGGGTGCTCTGCTCCCAGGCCTGGGCTGGGGGGCCTGCTTCCTGCCTGGCAGTGGGGGGACTGGGACGGGCCTCCCCTTCTCTCCCAGCTCTGCCACCCTCTTTCCAGACCCTCCTGGACTCTGGCCTCCCCCATGATGTGCAGCCTTTCCGCGCACCTCTTCTGTGAACTATCTCACACTGTTATCCACCCCTCACTCTCCACGTCCCCCCACCTCCACCCCCTGGCGTGACTCCCTGAAGACCCGAAGCGTGTGTCTCCAGGTGGCATCTGCCCAGGGGTCAGTGGAGGCTTCCTGTCTTTTCAGTGACTGCGTGCCTGGGTCTTTACCAACTCCTCGTCCTCTCTAAGGACGGGTAAGGAGGACAAGGTGATTTCAGCTCTGCACACGTTTTGTGCGCCAAGGCACACCTCGGCTGTTACCATTTCTCAAAGGATTTTCCTTAGACGTGCCATCTTTTCAGGGCTTTTAGAGCTACGGGCCAGCTGACTGGTTTTGCTTTCCAAGCTCCCTTTTCACAGTTACCCAGACCTTACTGCCCGTCTCCTAAATCAGCATTTCAGGTCACCATGTGGTGGTCCCAGCCCCACCGAGCCCAGGGGACCGGCTGCTGTGTCCTGTCCCAGCTCTGCCCACCCCAAGGGCCCGGGTTCCCTCCGTCCTCTCAGGAAGCCTGGCCCTCTGCTTCAGCGCAGAGCCATCTCCTGTTTCTCTTTCCAACTTCCTCTCCCCAGGAAACAAGCAGTGAAATTTTCTCCATGGTTATAGATTAAGGTGGGGAGGCCTGGAGGTGGGCAGGGGGCAGGGCAGCCTTGTACCGAAGCCCTTTGGGGCTCAGACTGGAAGCAGGGCCAGGTTGTGAGGCAACCCGCAGCAGTCTTGGAGGGAAGGGACCTGGGGGTCTGATCTGGGTCTGTGGACAGAATCGGGGGCCCCTCCGGCCATCAGGGCAGACTCTCTCGCAGTGCGGCGTTAGGGGGCACCCCTTGGTCCCCGGCACGGGGCATTGGAACAAGGAGTGTCTGGAGCCCCCGTGGGCACCCTGCCGCCAAGCCCTGGAAGCAGTTCCCTAGGACGGGGTGAGTGGAGCCGCCCCCGTGAAGGAGGGACGACGGGCAGACCCTCATCCCAGGAGACCTCGGGTAGCTCCAGAGACAGACCAGGCCTCAAGAGAGAGACACAAGGAGTGCCCCTGGCGACGCCCGCCAGGCATAGGTTCGGTGGCTCATCTGAGAATTGAAGGGACACAGCTGCCGGCCTGGCAAAGCCTGTGAGTCACAGCAGGAGGCCGGGACCCCAACACTCCCAGGATGCCCTGCGGCCCTGGTGCTTTGTGGTAGTGTTTCATGTCAGCCCCCCCGCCCACAAGGTGCTGCCAATGACCCCATTTTACAGATGAGGAAACCGAGGCAGCAAGCGGTTAGGTAACCGGCTGGTCGCGCTGTCCCACTCTCAGTGGCGAGCATCACTGTGGATTCAGGCAGATGTCGAGAGTCTTGGCGCCGTCCTACTGCTCTCGCCCATCCCCTAGGGGGTGGGCACCACCAAGAGGGGGATTGGCGCCACTGAGGCCGGAAGGCTTGGGCCAGGGTCTACTCGAGTCCACCCTGTGCCTCACCCGGCTCTCACCTGAGTTCTCCAGGCGGTTCAGTGTGACAAACCTCTGTCTCCCACCCTGAGAACTGGTTGGAGGCCTTGCCTGTTCCTCAGCCTCAGCTCAGTGCGTGGTGGAAACTAGACAGTCACCACTCACTCGAGCAGGACTGGCGGAGGGGTCACATCCTCTTCTGGCCACGCTCCTGTTTGATCCGCACAACCCCAACATGTAGGGGTCCGAACAAACCCTGAGCACAAGGTGAGACTGTGAGGCTGGAATAAAAATATTTAGATGGTTGAAATCACCCCCATGAGTTCCTTGCTGGGTCTAGATGGTTTGCTCAATTTCACCCTCTGCTGAAAGGGCACCTTTCCCACCACCAAGGCGGGCAGGTCCTCTGCTACTGAGAGTCTCCTGCCTACCCAAGGGCTGTGGCTCCTGGTCTCCTACAGCCCCAGGGTCTCGCTGCCCGGCCCTGACCCTGGACTACTGGCCCGAAGACTGAACACAAGAGCCACTCCAGCCGCCTCTGAGGCCTGCCAGGCACAGCAGGGTCTGCACTGTCAGAGGGCGGACACGCAGCCAACTCCAAGCAGCCTGCAGAAAGGTGGGCTTCTCGGGTCCCCCGGGCAGCTCCTCCTTTGAGACAGCCCTGCGTCAGGGGTGTTCAGAGAAGAGAAGCGTCCAGCTGGCAGTCCACTCTCCCCTGACCTGCAATGTGCTTGCTTGCGTACAGAGTGCTTCCTGTTTTGAGGACACAGGGGAATTTTGATTCCCCTATCATATTCATCCTCAGACCTCCATCTCACTGCTGGACGCCGGGAAACCAGAATATAAGCCCTCGGCCCCTTCTCTCCTAGAGCAGGAGACCGGAAATTCCAGTGCAGGAATATGAACAAAAGAGGGCAACTAGCTCCCCTGAACGGCTGGGAAATACCAGGGGCGACCTTGGGTGACCTTGAACCCTGTGCAGGGCGACAGCAGGGACCGAAGCCGGAGATGGGTGGACACAGCCGTGAGCCTGGAATGCGAGGGACAGGAGGGGACCCCCATCTCCCACCTGCGGAGAGTGGACCGTCCAGGAGGAAGAGACACACCTCATGGAAGGGGGGGTCTCCCCTCTGCAGCCTGAGGGCCGGTCTCTCCAGAGACAAACGCTGCTGCTCTAGAAAGCTTGTGAGTTATGACCAAAGGGAAGAAAGTGTAGAGTGAAAAGCACTAATTAGGAATCTCCTTCATGAAATGAGCACGTGTAACACAGTAAAATGATCCCTTTCTGGTCTCCGCAGGGAGTTCCACAGGCCAGTTAGTGATGGGATGAGACTCCCTGAGGATGAGGACCTTGATTCCTGTACAAATAACATTCGGGAATGGATGGAGACAGCGGTGCACGCTGACAGTTTAAACACACCTCCTTGGTTGCTGTTACGCTATGAATTCTGGGGAAAGTTTTCCTTCACTCTGGAAAGGCAAGCTTCAGGCCAGTCTCCTGCTGGTACGGATCCCTGCAGTGCCACGTTTGCCCATGCTGATCCTGGGCTGCTCTGGTGTATGCCGTGTGTGCGTGTATGTGTGTGTGTGTGTGTGTGTGTGTGCATGGTGCATATATGGGTGTGTTTGTATGCATGTGGGATGTTGTGTGTAGTGTGTGTATATGCGTCATACACAAGTGTGTGTGTGATGTGCATGTGTGTGTTGTATGTGGGTCTGCGGGTGGATGTAAGTGCATGTATGTGTGTGTACATATGAGTATGTACATGTGTGTCTTCCTTCAACATTTGTTCTTGTTCCCTCGACACACATTGAAGAGTACAAACCTGGGGCACTAGTGAGACCAGATTTGAAACCAGGCACAACGAGAGAATGGAAATCATGGGACACTCGTGGTTATTTCAGCTAAAGTAAGTAAACACCCTTTTTAGGGGAGAAAACCCTTGTTTAGTGGCCAAGGTCATGAGCCCTGGAGTGAGAGTCCTTAACCTTGAAATCCAGCCCTGTCCTTACAGGCTCTGCCACACTGGAGAAGCTTCTAGATCAGATAGCCAGCTCAGCTTCCTTGCTCGTGAAGGGTTGTACTGAGAGTTCACGGGCACGTGGCCCTTGATCACTGTCAGGGTGTGAGGCTGTGGTCGCTCCCTTTTAACCAGGCGAGTGAGGATCAGTGAGTCAGATGGTGAAAACGGATGCTGGGTGGAGAGAAAGTGGGGAGGGGAGGCGGGTGCAGGTGGGAGATGGGGAAGGATGGCGGGTGCACGCAGCCCGCCGCAGCTGCACAGGACTAGAGGGCACCGGCTCCAGGCCCAGCCCCCAGCTCCCAAACACAGGGACGCTGTACCTGAGGGTGGTGGACAGGCCGGCAAGGGCATCCAGTGACTCAGAAGCCTCTGTTGATTAAAATCCCTGTTTTTTCTTGACACCATTCTTTTCACACCTGTTTCATTTAGCTGGATTTGGGATTATAGATTTGGACTATTTTCTCACTTGACCCTGAACATTAGTGATCGTGTTACCCTTTCTGTGGAAATCATGTTACTAATTCTTTGTTGTTGTTGTTGTTGTTTTGGAGAATCTTGGGGCCTTTGTACAATGATTCCTGTCTCTCCAGACTCCTTGGAAGGCAATAAAAAACATGCTCTAGAAGAATCATTTTACTCTGCCCTGAAATCAAACCATTTTGGGGGGTGGGAGGGAAGCTGTTTAAACTGCTTGGTAGAGAGTTGGACACACTATCCCGTTGACGCTGTGAGTGAGGCAGGTTGTTTCTGGGAGGCAGTTAACTGGCTGGAAAGGGTCCAGCCTGGGCTTTCCTCTCGAAGAAAGTTCTGGGCAGACTTTATGGCCACATCAGTCAGGCCCTTGGCTTCACATCCCAGTGGAGAGAGGACCCTTCATGGCCACCTTTCCTGGGCATCAGCTCAGAACCGGAAGAGGGCAGAGGGAAGAGGACGGAAGGCAGGCTGTGGGCAGGGATCCATGCGGGTGAAGCCCCTGGGGGTGGGGCTTTTCCCTGTAGCCCCGTCGGGAGGAGCTGGATTCCGGCACCTGAAGAATGACTGTGGCACCACGTGCTGTGTTCTGTGGTTACCGCATCCCTGTGCCCATACACATGGCTCTGGGTGACCGTACAAATGAAAGGGTATCAACGTGAAACAACTATCAGCAAATCACCCAGGGCAAACACGCACAGTGAGTACAGGACGGAACGTGACACGCAGAACGCCTTCCTGGGTCTCTGCTTCCTCGTTTTCAGATTTTGTTAGTAAATCCATACGTAAGGTGTTTTAACTTCACCCTTCTTGTGCACAAGACAGGCCTCAAGGACGAGGGAAAAGACTGATGGGAAGGGAAGTGTGAGTGGCATGTTGTGACACTTATGTCACCTTTCAAATACTTTATGGTTTGGATCCATAAGTGATTAGAGCGTGGCTATAGCTGCATCCAGAGGAAGTTGGAATTCAGGGAGCTTGCATGCACACACAGGTATGCACACACGCAGTGCACATGGGTACCCATGCATGTGTACACATGCACACACATACATGCACATACTCATGTGCATGCACTACACACATGGACACATACACACGCACACAATGCACACAAGCACACACTCAGTACACACACATGCACACGCACACATGCATGTGCATCCTCACATGCGCACACATACAATGCCCACACGTGCATATGCACGCACAATGCACACACGCACAATGCATGTGCACACTCACATGCACACACATGTACACACACAATCCCCACGCATGCATATGCACACACACACACAACACACAGTGCATACTCACATGCACACATGCAATGCCCATGCATGGACACATGCATATGTACACAAGCACACAGTGCACACATGCACACACATGCATGTGCATGCTCACATGCACACGCATACACACATACAGTGCCCACACATGCATATGCCCACATGCACACACATACATGTGCATAGTCACACACATGCACACATGCAATGCCCACACGCACACAACACACACATGTGCACACTCGCACGCACACATGCAATGCCCGTGCATGGACACATGCATATGTACACACGCACACAGTGCACACATGCACGTGCATACTCACATGCACACGCATGCACACACAGTGCCCACACATGCATATGTGCACACATACATGTGCATAGTCACACACAATGCACACATGCAATGCCCACACGTGCATATGCACACAATACACACGCATGCATGTGCATACTCACACACATGCAATGCCCATACATGGACACATGCATATGTACACACGCACACAGTGCACACATGCACACACATGCATGTGCATACTCACACGCACACACAATATGTATCCTTGCTGAGAACGGAGCCCAGATTCCCCACCCCATGTTCCTGGTTCTCTGGAAGGGGTGATCCCCACCACCACACCATTGCCTCATGTTTGAAATTTTCCATGAGTTCAGGCACTAGATCGATCATCACCATCACGTTCACCTGTTACTGATGGGCTGAGGGGTGGAGAGAGCAGGGTGTCTCTGGGCCCCACTGGGCATGAATGGCAACCTGCCCTCGGATGCACACGAGCCCCGGGGCAGAGCCCACCCAGCCCACCTCTGCACTCAGCACCTGAGGCTAGTTCCCTGGGCTGACACTAGCTGGGGCTGAGGTGTTCCCATGTCGCCAACATGAACAGCCACTTGCCAAGTTAAGACTTTATAGAACATGGTTCCTTCTAACAGGCCATGCACATTATTTAAAATTCAAGATGTCCACCAATTATTCAAAAGCTCCCTAGCGGGCTTCCCTGGTGGCGCAGTGGTTGGGAGTCCGCCTGCCGATGCAGGGGACACGGGTTCATGGCCCAATCCGGGAAGATCCCACATGCCACGGAGTGGCTGGGCCCGTGAGCCATGGCCGCTGAGCCTGCACGTCCAGAGCCTGTGCTCTGCAACGGGAGAGGCCACAACAGTGAGAGGCCCGCGTACCGCAAAAAAAAAAAAAAAAAAAAAGAACCTGGTGTATAAAATAAATAAATAAATAAATAAATAAATAAATAGAAATAAAAAAAATTAAAAGCTCCCTAGCAATGCAGTAATCAGGACAGAATTACCCTAAACTCATAAGGAGGTGTCCCCCCTCTGCAGTGAGAGGGTCCCAGAATGCCCTTCACGGCTGGAGCAGCCTCCCGGCACACCTGGCCTGGTCCAGGGCAAGCAGCCTCTCCCTCTCGCACAGGGGATGCGTTCTCCTGCCCTCAGGGTCATTTCTGAGTTGGAGTTTGGGGGGCAGAGCAGCCCCATTCCTTTCCATTGGAGGCTGGAAGGCCTCAGAGGTGTCTCCCCTGTCTCCCCGCACCACCTCCTCAGGCCCCGCCTGCCTGCACGGCCCCCTCAGATTGCACATGTCCTGTCTGTGATCTTTCCACCCCTGCACATCCAGCCAGGTTTTTGCCTGTCGTGGGTGATGGAGGGACAGGGCTGGGATGGGTGTCAGGATGTGGGTCCCAAACATGACCCCTCCCTCCCCAGGCTGGCAGCCTCGTCTCGTTTGGGACTCTACTGCCCAGGGACTCCATTTGGTTCTGGGAGCCGGGAGCAGACGGTGAGGGCAGGGTGACCTGGGAACACGGGCAGCTGAGCGGGCAGGAGAGGCTCCTCGCTTAGAACTGAAGCAGCTTGAATTGAACCTCGAGACCACACTGCAAAAGACTCCTTTCAGCACTGGCTTCTTAGCCAGCAAAAGAGGGACGTACCCCTTGCCGTGCACCTCCACGCGGAAGCAGGAGCCTGTAGAGAGGGAGGTTTCTGAGGTGAGAGTTTCAAGTGTCCAAATTCACCTGTTAGGGGAAACGGTATTGTTCCATTACTATTTCTTATCATTAAATTCACATGTGGGGGGCAGGGGTCCGGGTAGTAGTGTTTACTAGTAAGCTTATAATTAAGTATTAGTTTGCTCAGGCTGTCATAACAAAATACCACGGCTGCGACGGCTTAAACAACAGACATTTATTGTCTCACAGTCTGGAAGCTGGATGTCCAAGACCCAGGTGTCGGCAGGGCTGGTCCTCTTGAAGCCTCTTTCCTTGGCATGTAGACGGCCATCTCCTCCCCGTGTCCTCACGTGGCCACTCCTCCCTGCTGGTGTGTCCTGATCTCATCTCTTATAAGGACGCCAGCCCTATGGGGTTAGTGCTACCCTAATAGCCTCATGTAAATGTAATCACCTCTTTAAAGACCTTGTCTTCAAATATGGTCACATTCAAAGGTACTGGGGGTTGGGACTTCAATGTAGGAATCCGGGGGTCACAACACAGCCCATAATAGAGCCCGATACACCCTTGTGACTGTGAGTTCACATCTTTTTGGGGTGAAAGGCCAGGGTCCTGTGTGCTTGGTAGCTAATGGGATCAATAAATGTTTGCATGAATTTATGAAAGCGATTTTGCTGCAATCAACATTGTAATATTTGACAAGCATCTGATGTGATTTCCCTGCTTTTGTGAGGGTTTTTTCCCCATTTTTTAATGCTGTGGTCATAATTGTTTAATCTTCTCCAACTGCCCTTACCTGGCCACTTCTTGAATTTTTTGTGTGTGTTAAACCCTCAGAACAAGTGTTCGATAAAACGTCCCTGGTATTTTCCGAAGGGAGAGGCCCTGTTGGCGTGCTTCTGATCCTTTGAACCCTCTCGTTCCAGGTCCCCCTACCTTGTTAAGAGAATATTTCCCCTGGTTTTAATCAAGTGGGGCGTTTGCACACAGGTTTGCTTTCTGCCACTCGTGTTGACGTCTCTCTCCCCAGCTTCGTTTGAGCGCAGTGGCACTAACTCATAAAATTAATTCCCTTTTCGTGGGTTTGTCAGAAATGAAGATTGTTCTGACCCCTGGTTGAACTCATCAGCTGAAATGAAGTTGTTCACTGAACTGGAGAAGACAAAGCTTGGTTCCGAGAGATTAATCGGCTCCATCAGCCCTTGGAGGAGACCCGGCCACGGCCCGTCACGCCGACCCTGGACAGCTCCAGTCCCGCACAAATGAAAGCCATCACTCCCGGCCAGGAAGATACTAAATTATAGGCTTTTAAATTTAATTTTCAGTTTACTTGTGTTTTCGATTAGCGTGCCATGTCTCATAAAGACGGTGCTACCTTTGAGAAGCAAACACCTCCCCTCGTAGCCTGGGAGGCCCTGGTCATTGAAAGGCAAGATCTACCTGAGATCTGTCAGCATGTGAATAGCAAACTATTTTCTTCATCCCCAAATCAATAACAGCCTTGGCAATAAAAAGTCGCCCTGGGCCTGGGGCCACAGGATTTCTCGACAGGCTCCTAAAACCATCCTCAGGTCACCGGAGGCCTGTGGATGGCCGTCCACTTTCTGTTCATGACTGCGAGGGGGTAGGGAAGCTCAGGGCTGATGACCTGTCATCAGCTGGGAAGCATTGCCCCTCTTATCCTCCTGGGACCCCAGCTGTGCACGCACCGAACGGACTTTCTCCTGGTCCCGAGAGCAGACATTAGAATTGCCACTGCTTGGAGACTTCTAAGGGTGGGTGACGGTCCTCTCTGTCCTGTCCTGCCTTGCATTATTCCAGGTGTAGGTTCACACATAACCAGCCCTCATTTCTACTGAAGACAAGCTTCGGAGAAACCCGAGTTAGCATCCGGACCTGATGGGCCCCACGGGGAGACCCCACAATCCCCTCCCCTGCGTCGGACGCTCTCCCTGGTCAGACCCCATGCCGGCCTCGCCCTCAGCTCCCAACAAAGCAGGGGTCTTCCTCGTCCACTGCCTCTGCCGCCTTCCCCATCCTCCTTGCTCCCAGGAGAGGTCATTCCTGGCACGACTCCCGTGGCATTTCCCCACAGTGTCCCAGCCGCTCTTAAACCCACAAACCACATCTGTTGGTCTGCAGTCCTACCTCGCTTTAGGTTATAAGATGACAAAGGACAAAGACAAAATAAACTTCAAAGAAAAGAAAGTGTAGAAAAACTTTAAATAGCGTTCTCACCTAGTCTACAAAAATCAACGTTAATCTTGGTCTTTTCACCTTCCTTTACATTTCTACAGCACTTCCCTTCATTCTTCCCTCCCTCCCTCCCTCCCTCCCTCCCTCCCTCCCTTCCTTCCTTCCAGAGATTCTTATAAAATTGAGCACAAAGGGAACACAAAAGAAGAATGTATTTGCGTCTCCCCCAGTTCAAGTTTCCTTTGCCCTGACCCAAAGGTCTGGACACGGAGAGAATGTTCTAGAGCACGGCCAGCACACTTGTATGATGCAGAGCCAGAGTGTAAGTATTTCGGTCTTGGCCACATGGTAGTGGAAGCAGCCCTTCACCGAGAGCAGCGTGTACCATAGACCTCGGCGACCACCAAATGTGGACTTCAGACTGTTTTCACGTGCTACAAAATGTGGTCATTTTTTTCTCCCCACAATTTGAAAATGCCAAGACGTTCCTAATTTGTGGCTGCCCAAAAATCGGCAGGGGCTGGATCTGGCCCCCGGGCAGTCACGTGCAGACGGGGTGTTGTGGGAGCCCCGCAGGTCCAGGAGTCCCACCTCCTCTTGCTTTCTGCCGGCCACAGCTGAGGAGCAGAGGGGCCGCGCAGCCTGGCTCAGCCCTCTGTAGGAGGTCTGGGTGGCTGAGCACCTGCCTTTCCCAGGCTCCTGGGCCGCGGGCGCTGCTGGTCCCAGCACCAGCCTTAGGCAGAGTGATCCGGTTCATTGACCGGGGCTGTGTCTGCTCCCTCTTAGAAGAAATGGGGTTCGGTAGCTCAGAGCAGCTCCCGAAGAATGAACGAATGAGGGGGTGAGTCAGCCCTGCACCAGCCCTGGCTTCACTCACTCGCCTGCTCTGTGAGCAACGAGGGCTCTGCAGACACCGCCTGACCTGGGATGCAGCCTGGATCTGCTCTGGGCGACACTCCTCCTGAAAGGCAGGGGCCCGGCTGTCTCCCTGCTGCACTGTGCTCTGACACCACGACTCGAGCGCCTTTGCAGGGTAAATGCCCCGTGTCACCCGCTTGCTTTGGCACGGGTGGATCCAGGCCCCGTTTTCTCATCTCCATCTCTCTGCCTGGAACACTCGAGCATCCCCTCGGCCCCATGCTCTCCGCCAGCCTGAATCCCTGGAAATCTGTGCCCAGGTAAGAAGCAGGATCTGTAGCAGGCGGGACATTTGCAGTACGGTCAGGAGGAAGGGGAAGAGAGACACAGAACTGAGGCTGCTTCGGAGGCAAAGAAACGAGTGCAAAGTCGGGGGAGGCTCTGCCCCAGGAGGCCCGGGGCTGTGGCTGTGAGCACTGAATGCCCCAGGAAACCCCGCTGTTCCAGGCCAGCCCCCTGCCTCCCCTCTTGCGTCTGGGTGCTGTCTGCACAGCCCATAAGGCCCTGTGTCCCTGCTTGCCCCAGCTTTTAGTGAATGCAGCATCTAATCTAGTGCATTATTTGGTTTTCGTCTCACCTTAGCAGGACAGAAAACCCTGAGTTCTCATGCTGAGTTGTGCCTCAGAAAGCCAGCCCTCCGCCGTCCCGTTCAGCCACCAGGTCCAGGTGCCCAGACAGCCTGCGTCCCCCCTACTGTGAGGCTAGCTGGCAGGCAGGGGCCACCAGCAAAGAGATGACCCCAAATCAGTCTTTTCTGGAGGTAATTTGATGCTTGATAATTTTTTAGAAATCATGTCTGAGCAGCCTTGGAAATCAGAACCTGGTGGGGTGCTCTTCTCACTTTGCGCTTGTGGCCTCTGGGAGGACAGAGGGGCTCCGCTTCTGCCTTCTGCTAAGCAGTGATTGAAATGTGCCCCTGCCACTCTGTTTCTTGTTCCGTCACGAGATGTGTCTCTGCCCAGGATCACGACCACAGGGGCCTCATGTGGAGGTAGAGGCCGGAGAGTTCTCACACCTGGCGGCGTGCACCCTGGAGACGGCTTGGTAGCATCTCAACCAGCAGGTTGAACATGAAGAACAGCCCAAGTTGGTGTTTCCTGCTCATCGTGCCTGGGGCTGGGGCTGGTCTCCATCCTGTGATCACTCCAACTCGGTCCGCCTGGGATCCTGGGAGGCTTCCAGAAACTCAGGTGAGCTGATGGACTTAAGAAGAGAGTCAGCCCTCAGCAGGAGTGAGTGTGGTCCCTGGAAGCAAGGGAAGTATTTGTCCGACAAAAGTGCAGGGGCTCCAGGAACCACTTTCCGCTCCACGTGGCTGCTGTGTGCTGCATCGTGTCTCCCTCCAGTCCTGTGCTGGAGCCCTACCCCCAGCACCTCGGGATGGGTGGTGTGGAGCTGGACCTCAAGGAGGCAGTGAGGCTGAAAGGAGGTCACCGGGGTGGGTCCCAATCCTACAGGGCTTCTATCTTTGTGAGCAGAGGAGGTGAGGACACAGACACGCAGAGAGGGCCAGTCGCGTGAGGACAGGAGAAGCCAGCCCTGCTAGCACGTTGGTCTCGGACTTCCAGCCTCCAGACGGTGACAAATACATTTCTGTCATAGAGCCAGGTGCTGACTGCCAGATTAACATTAACTTCGTTCAGATTGATGTGCTCTGCCACCCATGTTCATGTGAGGAGCTGGCTCTCATGGTGTCTGTGGTCAGTGGCTCTGCTTGGACATGGCGTTGAGCTGGAGCATGGAAGTCTCTCCCCCATTGGTGAGGAGTAGAAAACCCCCTTCCCACTGGCACACTGACCATGGGGTCCACTCTGACCATCAGCGTCAACAAGGAGGAGTTGTAATTAGCTGGAATGTGGCTTGCGCACGAGGCTAGTTGGCAATATTGGTGGTTTGCCTCAAACCTGTTTTCCCACAAGGCCCTCTAGGTGCTCCTTTCCTGGTGTCCCCACCTCCCCTTGTATCCAGGAGGCTGTCCACTGCTCTCCAGCCAGGCACACTTCCAAAGTTATATTTGTCTGTTTTGACAAAAGACATGCAAGCGTCTGTTTCTATGTTGACTTTGTTTCTCATCGAGGTACAATCCAGAGAGTCTGACTATTATCATAAGACAGAAATGCTGCAGCTCAGGACATGCCGCCCAGGGATGGGAAGTGAGGGACTCCAGGCTTGGGAACAGATATGGCAGCCATGCTCCTGACTCTTATAAAAAGTCCAGTGTTGCAAAGCTGCAAAGCCTGGGATCCGATATGACTTCTTCTAGCTCGAATGCCGGGGATCCTCTATATGTCTGAAACGTGTGTTCCTACAGCTGGCATGCTGAGCCTGCCGGTGCTGTTGGTGGGAGCTGTCATAACACTGTCCCATAACATCCCCCAGTCTGCCGCCTGCCCTGTCAGCTGAGGGGGGCCCTGCTCTCTGGGTTCCACCCACCCTTGTTCACCCACAGGTGCCGGAGGAGACCCTTAGAGTCAGACAGGCAGGCAGATCTGCAGGCAGATTCAAAGCTGAGTCACGCGAACAGGTGTGAGGGATTGGAAGTTCTGTCTGGGGGATGACATTTCTGTGGTTGTCTGTGTCACTCTCAGAACACACTCTTTGGTATTAGAAATTCGTCAATGATTAAACTGATCGTAAATTACACATCACGGGTGCTTTCTTTCCATTCAAAGCAGGCTTTTCTAATTTTAAAAAGAGAAAGAATAATCTGTATGAAATAAGCAAAAGGACTACTTTTCTGTGATGTGTGGCTTTCCTCTCACGTGTGTGATCCCTTTTTCATATTTTGCTTTTTATGCATTTGTACAAAAATATGCTGGGAGTACCTTGGCCATGTACTGTGTTAGTGCAGTATGGCATGTGTTGGAAATACTGAATTTAATGGGTGAAACTTGCAACCTTAAGGACAACGTTAAGCAAGGCATGCATTGTAATTATCGATTGTTTTCTCATGCTCGGCTGGACCCAGGACCCAGAGATGAGTTGTCACGTGGATTGATGGGCCAAACGGAAGACACGTCTGGGGAAGGTTCCGAATACAGGGAGCCGCTGCTTTTTGAAAGTTTGCTTTGCTACACTTCGCTCTTACAAAAGACCTACATTGGTACCAGTTTCGCTTACAGAAAGAAATTCGAAGAGGATTTTCAATTTACAAAAACAGGTGAAAAGCTCAGTGTGGGTTTTGCAGTGAAGCCCTTACAGAGGCAGTGCGCACCCTGGGGGCGGCCCCGCCGAGCTCTTTCCTGGGAACCACACTCAGCATCAAGTGTCCAGCTGCCAGAGCTCTGACCGGTGTCTGCGAGCACCTGTGCTTCATCCGGATTTATTTTGTGGCTTCATTATAAAGACACGTTCTAAGGTAACTGCTTCTTCTCTTTATGTCATTTTGGCTATGAAAGGTTTCACAGGAACACTCTGCTTTCAGATAGCGGGGCAACCTGCAAAATGGTGCAGACGTTTGTCGTCCAGAACGGGACTTCCCTGTGGGTGAGCGGCCCTGAGGACTCCTGGCCAGCAGGCTGCCAGGGAGGAGGGCTGCCCACATCCGCAGCGAGTGTCTGCGTGTTTCTCAGGAGGAGATGCCCCAGCCCTCCTGCCTCCCCTACTGGGACTGAGCAATGCTAAGGAATCCGTTTTTTTCTTTTCCTCTCACTTTTTCCCCTCCCTCCTCCCTCTGTTCCTTTTCTTCTTCATCTCACCCTCCGAAACCACATCGTAAGGAAGGCTAATTTGGAAGTACAGCAGTCAATGATAACTTCCGTAATTGATGGATCAGGAAACCCGCTTCAGGTGGGAGCGTCCCCTTGGACAACCTGCTCAGAAGCCTCCAGACCCGCCTAGCTGCTGTGGCAGGAAAAGCGTCCTACTCGTGTTCTGAATTACCTCCTGTGGTGGTGATGGGTTTGGGACATCATTAGATGAATTACCAAAGGAAACAGCAGTGTATCTAAAGTAGCCGCCGTGCTGTCAATCAGAGAACAAGTTCCCCTGCCATCTGAGCATGGGCACCCTCCCTTTTTTGGGAGGAGGGTCACACGGGCAGGGCTGGCTTCCTGGATGGGTGAACCGTGCAGGTGCTCAGGGCCCCCCAACCCTCAGGGGGCCCCATGCTTCGCTTAGCGCTCTGTCGTTGGCACCCAACCCAAAGGCCACTCCTCCGTGGTGCCCAAGAGTGGGCAGGGGAACAGGCTGCCAACGGTGCAGGCAACAAGTAGGCATTATCTGTAGGGAATTTTAAATAATAATAAAACGTAGTAAAAGTTGGTCCCCCTTTTATTATCATCCTGCAGCAATTCTAAACAATATCAGTAATAAAACCCTCCTCCCTGGAAACACCCTGTGTGGAGTTGTAAATACTGGTGTAATAATGGTGTATTATTACTGGTGTAATAAGTTGTAAATAATGGTGCAATGGCTATTGAGATTTAATAAGCAGATACGTAAGTAAGCTCCAATATTTGCTTAATTCTGCTGGAATCACAGCTTTGGGTTCGTTCCTGCCTTTGCCACATGAGCAATTTTACTTCCCAGAGCCTGGAGGGTTTCGGAAGGGGCCGCTGCAGCCTGGTCTGGAGGCAGAACCGGCTGGGAGGGCTGGTGGTGGACAGCAGCCCGACAGCGGTCATGTTGGTAACCAAGCAGTTTGGAACAAACGGTACCTTCCAGCGTCTAAAGTTTATGGATATTATTAGCCAATCAGCTTTTGTGTTTATTTACTTTTTTACGAAGGTTGACACTCACACAGTCCCCCACCCCCAAGATCATCCCTTTGTGACTACATTTGCTGTGTATCAGCCAGTATATTCCAGATCCTATATAACTTTGAGTAATACAGATTACACTGTATAATTCAACATGCAAACTTCTTAAGATCCAATATATGAGTATTGTGTTGCTTTTCAAAAGTGACCATTTAAACTTAAAGTGATTATATATATATATATATATTTTTTTTTTTTTTTTCCAGTACGCGGGCCTCTCACTCTTGTGGCCTCTCCCGTTGCGGAACACAGGCTCCGGACGCTCAGGCTCAGCGGCCATGGCTCACGGGCCCAGCCGCTCCACGGCATGTGGGATCTTCCCGGACCGGGGCACGAACCCGTGTCCCCTGCATCGGCAGGCAGACTCTCAAACACTGCACCACCAGGGAAGCCCAAAGTGATTATATATTTTTTTTTTTTAGTGATTATATTTTGATATATTCACGCTTTATTAATCAAATCCTCAGGAAAAACAGTAATAAAAATTTCACCTTATTTACAAGGTATTTGCAGGGTTTCAATGACTGTTGAGAGGCCTTTCTTTTCATCATTAAGTGAAACATACCCTATTTTCCCCACAGTTATATGAGGGTTTGGGCAAAGGGCCCTGGTTTTGTTCCTACACAGCCCCAGCACAGCTGCCCCCAGCCCCGGGCTGCCTCAGTCTCCCCACAGTCAGGCACATTGTGGTGTCCTCACAGCAGCCGGCTGAGAGGCAAAACCTGTTCCCAGAGAACAGCATCACATTACCTTGTATTACGAGAACAATAAACTGTAAAGTGAAGAAACACAGTGTTTTTTGCTCTGGGCATCACATTGTTTTTTTGTTTTGTTTTATTTTACCTTTATTTTTTTAATTTTTTAATTGAAGTGTACTTGATTTACAATCTTGTGTTAGTTTCAGGTGTACAGCAAAGTGATTCAGTTATACATACATACATTCTTTCAACCCACAAATCATTTCTCATTTCTTCTGCTCCTGCCGAGGACTTACCTTTCCAGGTGTGCTGACTGGTGCTGGCCCATCTTCCTGTCTGGAAATGTATTCCACATGGCAGTTAATACCCACGTGGTCACCTCTGGGTTCAGAAGCAGTTTGGTGGGGCTAAGTTTTCGTCCCACTGTGTGCTTCAAACCGAGCTCCTCGAACAGCGGGTATGTGGAGACTCGAGCCGCTGTGGCTCCAAATCCCATTCAAAGTTGAAATTCCACATTAGAAGATGAATATTCCCTCTTGGATGTGGAATAAAATGCTTGCTGTATCGTTGGGTGCTTAGAGAAAAGGTTTATTATGGCAAAGAGAGAAATGAAGCTTTGCTTAAACAGATCCAAAGGCTATGAAGCCGGAAAGGATTTCAAGAAATAAATTGCAATTTTACTGTGAAGGCAAATGTTCTTTTCAGTCTTGATTTGCACTAAACACAGAATGAGAGTCAAATGGAAATGGAATAGAGGCACATCTCAGAAAGGAACCCACGGACGAGGACACACAATCGCAAACACGGTTAAAGCCTCCTCAGCACAATGGTTGCACTGGCTTTTCTGACAAATGGTGAAGTATCGCATCTTCTGAGGAATTGTGATAACTCATAATGTGGGTAATTGTTTTCAAATTATAACTGTCAGCTTTGTAAGTCTGATTTGCATTGCAAATGAGAAATATTAATTAAATAGTGAACGTGTTTGAAAGCGACACGGCTCCATGTCTTAAGGGTTACCGTTTCAAAGCTGCGTTTAGAGACCTGTTCTGACCTGAAAGGCGCTTTGGGATAAACACATATTTACAACAAATTTTTATTTTCCCTTTAATTCAGATAAAGATATTTTAGAATAAACTTAAACTCAGGAAGGGTTTTTATTCTTGTGTATTATTAGCTGGAGGCTAGCCAAAATCTTCCTTTAAGTAACAGAATAGAGAAACAAATGAGACGATTTTAATGATTGAAGCCTTGAACTTAATCTGCAGTTTAATATAAAATGTGATATTGCAGGTTGATTGAAATCAGAACACCAAAACACTCAGAACTCAGAGCAGTTCTTAATGATCAAGTGCATTCAAAAGAGTTTCATTTTCAGAGTTTTAAGAATTTAAGCTACATTGAAATAAAAATAAATTCATGCATGTGAAAACTTGAAATTTTGAATAAGCAACAACTTATGGGCATGCTGGTGAATCCACTAGCCCCCGACTTTGCCTTCTAAGAAATAAAAGTGACCAGCTTGAAGACCACCACGTTTCCTAGTGACTGTATCATCAGTGCCAGCATCTGTGAGGGAGCCAGACAGCATCCTTGGGTCCGACCCACCGTAGTGCTCACACAACAGGGGCAAGCGGGGGCTCTGTGCGCTGCAGCTCTGGGGAGCAGTCACCATGCACCAGCGAGGTGCCCCTTTGCTGAGAGATGAGATCTCAGGCCCTTGAGCCAAACTTCTTGGACTTGGGTGGGAGGTGTTGTAGGGAAATCCCAAATCGGATGAGTACCCAGTGTGATAGCTCTGTGCTCTGTCTGTTCTAAGATGTGGGATCATGGCCCCTCTGATTATCAGACACTAAGTCTGGGTCATGGAGTTCACAGTCCCAATTAAGGGGCCCTTCCAGACCCCTGTCCCCAGCATACTCCCATTCCTCTGTCTGACTGTCTACAAAGATGGTAAGGGTGTGCGTGGAGCGTCAGAGAAGGAGTCTCTGACTCCAGACACCAAAGTTCCCTGCCTGTGCACATGCGTGTTGGGTATTTGCCAGGACCACCTGTGCACAGGTGGCAGGACTGTGCCCTCAGTGTCATGCCAGCGCCCTTCCATTCATCTGATAATGGACTCCATGCCTCACGTGAAGTTGCAGAGAAGTATCCAGAGATACAAAACCTACACTAGAGCATCAATTTCTATGCATTACTGCTCTATCAGTAAATTATATGACATTTAATGCAAGTCATTAGTCAACATATAAATAATTTATCCCCAATACATAGGGCCATGAGAGTCAGAGAAATATATAATTGAAGGCAAATTTTCCCAAAAAGCCGTCAATTTATTTTATTGATCATTTCTCAGGAAAAAAAAAAAAAAAAGGTAACTTGGGTCTTTAATTGTCCCATCTAGAACCTTGTTGTTTGTTATACAGCATTTTTCTTCTAACCTATTTTTAAAATTTCATAGAACCTGGAGTAAAAAGGGACCCCAAACCCTGTCCAACCTAATGTTTCCCCAAGTGGGGTCCGTGCAACTCTGGACCTCTACGCTGGTCCGTTTAAGTATCTCATCGGTTCCATATACTATACCTGACACACACAGGATGGTATGTAAAATAGTATTTTTATATACTTTACATACATACAGCCATAAGTGTACTATATGCATAGCTATATGTAGAGATCCCTTTCTGTACATGTATTCAAATGGATCTGCATCAATGCAGAATTTATTATTTGAACAGGTAATTTAGTCCAAACACTAAAAAAGAAAAAGTAGGTTTGCAGTGAAAAGTCTCTCTGTCCACTCTGCTCCATCGGCCCAATGGATATTAATGTCCTCTGTCATCTTCAGAGATGTTTTACACAAATATAAACAAAGACAAATAGTTCCTTTTTTCTGCAGTTGGAAGCTCACTAAACACAGTGTGTTCTACACTTTGCTTCTTTGACGTATAGGCATGTCTTGGAGCTCTTTCCATACTGACGTGTAAACATCTTTTGTGTTCGTTTGCACAGCAGCATAATATTCCTCTATATAACATTCATTAAATATGATTTTTAAAATTCAGTCATTGTTGATGGACACCTGGGTAATTGTAATCCAATATTTTTAATGTTAGGAACAAGGCTGTCAATTAGAAAAAGCTTTTTAATATTAGAAACAAACACCCTACACACGCTCACAATACACACCGCATAAAAGTCTCCACAGGACATACACATCGAGCACACTGCACACACACGAAATATAAGTTAAACATCAAAAGCATACACTCTTCCTGTTTGCTGGGTTTGCTGGCCTCTGATAGTGCCTGTTTTCTTCTAGTCCGTTCATTTCTATTTATTCTATTATATTTTTAGAAAGGTTCTCCCGACCCACTGGCTTGATTCTGAGGTGCCCTGTTGTGGGCTGGAGGGTACTGCTGGCCAGCGGATGCCGTGCCATCTGAAAAACACCGCCTGTCACCCAACACCTGTCACCTGTCACCTGGCCCCCCTGGTTCATTAAGCTGTCTTGCTGGCTTGGTTCAATCCTGGCTGGATTTCTTGAGGCTGAACAGGTCCTCACATATTGAGGTACAGAGGAGTCACAGGCATACTTTAAAAAAAAAAAAAAAAAAGCAAAGCCAAAGAACCTCCTCTTCTGAATGTGGACACCCAGAGCTCTGCACAAGCCACGGCAGTCTTCCTGACCTGGCGACACCCCCGTGCTCCCAGCGTCCACCCTCTGGAAGTCAGGGTGCCCCTCCAACGCAGCCCGGGTGTTTGCTGAGGACCGCTCCTCTGCCGATGGAAATACCCTGGGATGAAAGGAAACGCAGGGCAGGGAAACAACAGCGAGCTCCCTCAGCTAATAGCTCGACGGCCCCGGAATGCAGGCCACTCTCCAGCCAGGGTCTGTAGGGCCACCCCGGGAGTCTCCAGGCAAACCCTCCAACCAGCCAAGAAAAGGATCAAAAAGTCTGCGGGCCTCGTGCGTCTGCAGGAGAAGGTTCTACTTTTCAAGAACCGTCATTTTTGCTTATTTATTTATTTTTTTAATTTTTAAGGAGCTGAGCTTTCATCTTCTTTCATGGAAGAATAAGAAAAGGTCTTTCTAAGGTGTTTTGAATTTCAGAGCCCCGATCCGAAGCTGCTTGTCAGCGTCTCTTTGGGAAGTCTCTTTCTAATCGCTCTATTTGATATTGGATATGTGGTCGTCAAATGTTTACATTAAGAAGTATACAGTAAGCCTTCACTTTAGAAGCAAATTAATAGTCGGGCACCGTGAGAACCCGACTTGATCTGAATATTGATGATCTCATTCTCGGAGTCTCTCCGGGGCCGGGGGGTGTGCGGTGTTGATCATTGCTTCTCACTGATAAGCAAAATATTTCCAGAGCGTGAAGAATTCTGCGGTGTGTGAAGAGGATATAACCATAATCTCCATCAACACGCTAACTTCTCCGCTGCCATTTGCATTGACAAGCAGTCCGAGTTATGCTAAGCTCTCTATTAGAGCCTGCGCCCTGGGAAAGGTCTCCTCATTTGAATAAGGCCTCTTCTGCATGTGAAAAAAGCACATTGAAAAGGAACGCTCCTTTAATTAGGGTGGCATTTGGAAGCAGAGGCCTTAAATGTTCACTTTTTGTGATGCTAAATTGTCGAGTATTTTCGACTGTATTGTCATTTTCGTTCAACATTTTTATTCTTCCTTATTTCTTAAAGAGGGAATGAATGGCCTGCCTGCCAGAGAGAGCGAGGGAGCAGATTAATGTGGCTATCTAGGTTATGGAAAATTTAAATCAAACTGTTTGATGAAATGTAGAAATATGTTTAAATATAGGATTAGACTTCTAATATAGGAAGCAGTCAGGAGATCAAAAGGCTCCAAAAGTCATGCTGAAAAGGAGTGGAGAGCTGCCGCGGGAATTTTAGAGCTAAATGATTGCAGAGTGTTTTCAGTGCACTACATCCAATCTGACTTTAAAATAGAAGTAAACATGGCCGGCAGTGCAGCCGGGGTGGTGGTGTCCCTCCGCCCTGGACCAGCGGCCAGGCGGCCTGACCGTGGGGTTCTATCTCCAGCACTCACGGGAAGAGGACCCTTGGCTTAAAAATCCGGCTCTGGACAATGACATGAAATGTCCCAGCGGGCATTCTGGGGACCGGAGTAGCTGCTGGTCTTCTACACGCGTGTGAATTTCTCAAATCCATCTTTTATCTTCCTGTGTAAACAACAACGACAGCAAATCAGCCTAAACCCAGACTCAAGCAAGCTGGGAAAGTCAGGCTTGGGTTTTTGGAATGTGATTCAGCAATGAGAGAAAACAGAAGCTTGATAACCAAGCCAGGGATGCTGGGAGGACCTGTCTGGTGGAACCTCCCAGGGTACACCTGTCTGGACCCCAGACCTGACCTTCGGATCTTGGCTTTAAGAAGGCCCTTGTAACCTTCTCAGCGTGGCGGTGAGTGTGTCCAGGCCTGAAAACTCCCACATGTGCAGTGGTGGAGGCGCTATAACAGAGGTGAGTCAAAGCAAGTCACGGGTCCCTCGGGGACTCAGAAACGTCTCATTCTAATTCCTGTACTCATCTGTCAGAGTCCAGAGTTTGTTTGCTCGTAGCTGGTGTCTCTCTCTGTGCCTCTCTTATACTTATCTTAACATTTTGTGCAAATGAAAGTTTTAAGACCTGGACCTTAATATCAAGGAGGACCGTTTATCGCTACTTAAAATATTCTAACTATTTTCCATAAATGTAACTTTATGACTCACCCTTTATGTAAATAAGCATTCCACCAATCACTACACTTTTCTTATTATAGAGATTTTCATACCTTCAAAAGGTCCTGTTCTTGCTTCTGTCTTGCTTGCAAAAGGTCCTGTTCTGGCATCTGTCTCACCAAGACCTGCCCCCAAATTTAATTAATTTAAATGCTGATGAGTCCACACCTCTTTCCATTTTCGGATTTTTAAGTATGTTTTGAAAATGCAAACTATGAAATTGTCAGTGGACTTGGGAAGAACAGCTGCAACAGGAAGTCCTTTCTGTGCAGGGGGAGGGGGTGAAGAAGGTCATAGGAGTTACCAGCCCTAGCAGTGAGGGGACTGGACCAGGGACACACTCCCTGGTCAGGTAGGTAGATCTGAGTCCTCTCCAACCCCCGTCGTGCTCTCTGAGCCTCAATT
The DNA here is from genome assembly GCF_964270905.1 of Leucopleurus acutus. Taxonomy (NCBI): domain Eukaryota; kingdom Metazoa; phylum Chordata; class Mammalia; order Artiodactyla; family Delphinidae; genus Leucopleurus; species Leucopleurus acutus. Next base: position 174,166,705 of record NC_139145.1, on the reverse strand, counting down.
GCTCCAGCTGTGAAATGGGGGTAGCGATGGTAGTGAGATCGTGACAGCAGTCACAGGTCCCTGGGGAGGAAGCACATGGTGAATGTGTCTGGGATGGAACGTGACCACCCTCCACCCCCAGAAACCTCATGATTACATTTCTCCTGGTGTCCCTAATGGAGACGGGCAGGGTGTATGCCTAAAACCATGGGTCACCCATGAAGGTCTCTGAAGGCTTCAGAGAGGGTATTTTTTAGATACTTTGAATAGTTTTGAGGGATGTAGATTCACTAAAACTGTTACAAAACTTTTAGTCGTTTAATTGATATTTAATGAGCCCAATACATCTTTATTTGGACTTGGGGACTCTCTGGCCGAGACCCCATGAGGATGACGCTGCGTGAGCCAGGGAAGAAGCAGCAGGAATCTCCTGTCGCCCTGCCGCTTCCTCCAGGGCTCCCGGGCTACCCTCCTGCACCTTCACCCAGAAAAGGGCAAGGAGCAGAGGGTGCCCTCAGACCCTCGTGTCCAGGGCTGTGGCCCAGAGAATCAGCCCTGAAGACCCTACATGTGCAGTAATTTCAAAAGTGATTTGAAATCATTGTTTATTGTTGCCGGGAGACGTGATTTTGAAGTAAAATAATTCCCTGAGCGACACAGTTTGTGGATAAACAGCAGAGGGGCCCAGTGGGAGACAATGAAGGCGAAAGAGGAAACCACTGTCAGAAAAACAGAAAAGAAGGAGAGACCTTTTCTAATTAGAAATAGAAGTAGGTGAGCAGCTCTTCCTGAGGTCAGAGGAAGCGGAGGGTGGGAGCCGTCTGCCACGTACTCCTGGCAGGTTGGCACTCAGGCCCCGGGCAGTGCGCAGCCTGGGCAAGGAGGTCAAAGGCTGGGTTCGTTTCTTCTTTTCCTCCCTAAAATGGGTGGGTCGAAAAAAGTGCAGCAATTAATAAATGAATTAATAAGTATGGGAAAACTTAGCTGGGCGAAATACAGAAACTCTATGAGTGCAATGCTAAAATCTTCTGGAAAACATTTGTTTTTTTTTAAATCTTGACTTGTGTTTCATGGTTCTGAACAGGAGAAATTAAAATACACCGCCTTTAATGTAACTTCAACCTGTATTCTGACAGTTTTTTCAACTTCACAAAATTATCCTCAAGTTCACCTGCAGGTACAGACTTGAGAACTATTAGGGGTGTTTTTGAAGAGATGCCTAATGAGGAGGAGTTTGCCATACAGAGGAAAAAATATAATATAAAGTTAAAATATCGAAGCAGTGTACATTAGCACTAGCAATGGCAGATACGTCAATAGAAGAGGATGAAGAAGTCACAAATAGTATAGAGGGTTTAGGGTGCGATAGATTTGAAATTATAAATTGGTATGGAAGGGACGGATTGCTGAAAGATTGCATTGAAAAGACTGCCTAATCATGTGAAAAGACACGAATATTGATTGCTACTACACTACTGATTTTAAAATAAACATTTAAATTAAAATTGTTAATTAAAAAAGAGAAAACACTAAATCTCACTATTCCTTGTACTATTCTGCAAGGAAATAGAAATATTTATTTTATCTTTGGTTGAATATGTATTATTAAACATTATACCAAAACCAGAAATAGTTAAGGAGTTTAACTGATTTTCCCATCTAAAAAGTGTCAAAAATTCATAGAAGAATCATACTATAATCAGTGTTAACAGATAGACAGTAAATTGGCAAAGTATTTGATATGGCAGACAAGAGTTAGTACTTTGATATATAAAGTGTACACACTGCTGTATTTAAGATAGGTAAACAGCAAGGACCTACTGTATTGCACAGGGAACTCTACTCAATATTATGTAATAAGCTAAATGGGAAAAGAATTTGAAAAGAGTAGATACGTGTATATGTAGAACTGAATCACTTTGCTGCACACCTGAAACTCACACAACGTTGTAAATCAAGTCGACTCCAATATAAAATAAAAAGTTAAAAAAAAATTTTTTAAGTGTTAATATAAACAGGCCACAGTCATTTTTTTTTTTTTTTAAACAGGCAAAGGGTACGAACAGATAACGTTGAAAAGGAAAAACATAAATGGCCAGAAATCAGGTAAAAATAACTGCAGGCTCACTAGTAAATAACTGCTGTTGTCACTGTAATAAACCACCAGAAGTTCCGTGGCGTAAAGCACAATATGAATTTATCACCCTACAATTCTGTCCCTTAGAAATCTGACGTGGGCGTGGCTGGCTGAAATCAATGTTCCTTTCTGGAGGCTCCAGGAGTCTCTGAGTCTCCGTGCGTTCTGCCCGGGTCCCTTGGCCCTCGGCCCCTCCCTTCACCTCGAAACCAACAGCACTGAGTCACGCCCTTTGCTCACTGCCCTCTCTCGTCTCTGCTGATTCTCCTTCAAATTCTTATTCTCCTCCTTGTGTCCTTCTGACCACAACCTAGAAAGGCTCTCCACTTTTAGGAATTAAGATGATTATATTAGGCCAACCCAGGTAATCCAGGATAATCTCTCCATTTCAAGGTCCTTAAGTTAATCACACCTGCAAAGTAATTTTTTCCCCATAAGGTGGACATTCCCTGGACATTCACAGATTCCAGGAATTAGGACGTGTACATCTTTGGTGGGGCATTATCCTGTCTACTGCAGGCATATAAGGAATTCAATATGCATTTTATATATGTATATAATTTTAACATACTTTTATTATATGTACAACATATATATTATATAACACATAACACACATAACATTATATTTATATATTATATAATATGCATATATATTACACTATAATATATATTATAGTACATTATAATATATAACATACATATTATACATTATTTTAATTACATTTATTATGTATCATACATCATAAAAGGATATTGAATTTCTTAGTGCATCCTCTGACATCTGTTGAGGTGATGTGATTTGTTGTTTTTTCCATGAATCACATAAATTAATTTTTTTTTTACTGTTGAGCAAACCTTTTATTCCTGGGATAAACATCTTGGTATGATATTTTATGATTTTTATATTTCCTTTGTTTAGTTTCATAATGTTTTGCTAGGATTTTTACATCCATGTATAAGAATGAGATAGGCCTACAATTTTCCTCTTTTGTACCATCCCTGCTAGGTTTGGTATCATGGTTATACCACCATATAAAATGAACTGAAAAGGCTTTCTCTCTCTTCTTTATGTTATTATTGTTATTATTGTTGTACTGTGAGTCTGGGTAACATTGAAATTATTTTTTCTTGACTGTTTCACAGAATTTGCTGTTCAAACTATCCAGAATTTTTCTCTGTGGGACGTTATTTATTTACTAATTTCAGTTCTTTTATGATCATATGACTAATCAGGTAGTTCATTTTTATACCTCTTCTAAATTTTTTTTTTTTTTGCGGTACACGGGCCTCTCACTGTTGTGGCCTCTCCCGTTGCGGAGAACAGGCTCCGAAAGTGCAGGCTCAGCGGCCATGGCCCACTGGCCCAGCCGCTCCGCTGCATGCGGGATCCTCCCGGACCGGGGCACGAACCCGTGTCCCCTGCATCGGCAGGCGGACTCTCAACCACTGTGCCACCAGGGAAGCCCCCTCTTGTAAATTTTTAAATTAATGTCGTGCATTTATTTATATGTGCTTTTATTATCTCTTACAATACATGTATTTCTAATTTTCAAACAAATCCTTTAGCTATGTCTCAGTATAATGAACTTATTTAGTACCTGCTTCATAAGATTGTTGTTAAAAATAATTTAGTATGTGCACAATTCTTAGAATACTGCTTGCACATAGTGTTATATAAATGATTGATGTTAATATTAGTCAGCTTTCAATTTTTTTCTAAATTCAATAGCAATTTCTGTTCTGACCCATGAATCATTTAGAAATGTTTCTCTTAAGTTCCAAATATATAGGGTAATATATATATATACATATTTATATATTCACAATTAATTTTTAACTTAACTTCATGGTGGTTAGAAAAATGTGTTCTTTGTAATATAATCTTTGGAAATTTGTCAAGAGTTGCACGAAGGGTCAATATGTGGTCAAATTACCTTAACACTGGATCTTGAGTTACTTCTCTGATTGACGCTACATGAGTGCTTGAAAATAATTTATATTCTGTTTTCTTGGAGGTAGATTTCAGGATTATTACTTGTGCTGTTCAAATATTCTGATTTTAATTGATTATTAAAATCTACTTATTCTATCAATCGTAAGATCTGTGTTAAAATCTACCATGATTCTGGATTTCTCTTTCTAATCAAATTAATTTTTGCTTTATGTATTTTAAGTCTAGATTATTGAGTTCATACAAGTTTAGATTTGTTGTATCATTTTTTCTGAAGTGACTCTTTTATTAATATGTAGCAATTCCCTTCATGTCTATATGCCTTTTACTTTAATAACTGGAACCGCTTTTTTTTTTTTTTGCGGTACGCGGGCCTCTCACTGTTGTGGCCTCTCCTGTTGTGGAGCACAGGCTCCGGACGCACAGGCTCAGCGGTCATGGCTCACGGGCCCGGCCGCTCCGCGGCACGTGGGATGCTCCCGGACCAGGGCACGAACCCGTGTCCCCTGCATCGGCAGGCGGACTCTCAACCACTGCGCCACCAGGGAAGCCCTGGAACCACTTTTAATTAATATTTTGGTTAATATTTTTTTTTCTGACGTATCTTTTTTATCCTTTTTTTCTACTTTTGTATTCCTATGTTTTTAATTGTCTTTTACAAAGGCTTATAATTTGAGTTTCTCAGTTATCCAGTTTGATAATCTTAGAACTTTAATCAGAGTAGTCTATTTATAGTCGTTGTATTTGGTGACTTATTTAGGCCTGTCCCTATCATATTGTTGTGAAATATTTTTCTTCCTTTCGTATGTTGCTTTTTCCTCTTCTTTTTTGCCTCATTTTGATTGATTGAGCACTTTTCCCTCATTCTCTCTATTAGGAAGTTGTTTTTGTCATGATGTACTTAGTTATGCTTGGAATGATCATCCCTGAACCAAGGCACTTTTAAGAATGAAAGAAGGTCCCTCTTCATAATTAACTGTCTTGGGAACCCTGCAAAACATAACCACTGTGATAGCAAGCAACCTTAAAATCTCAGTAAATTAAAAAAATAGTGTGTTTCTCAATCATGCATCTTTGCCCAACGTGAGTCAGCTTATCACAGTTTCTCAGGGACCCAGGCTGACACAGGCTCTATCTAACCACATGTTTCCACATGCTCACAGCAGTGGGAAGAGAGCATGTAATCACACAGTGGCTCTGAACGTGTGCTCTCATCATGTAAAATATGCAGGGAGTAACCAAATTCAGAGAGTGAGGAGATCTGGACGGCTTTACAGAAGGGGCGCTTCTAAAAAGGAGTCCTGAAAATAGAATTTAATGTTAAATATTCAAAACAAACTTAGGTTATTCCAGATTAGGTCCTGTGAGACTAAGATATCTGCCTAATTAGTGACCTACTGTTAGATATCTGGGAACCTTTGCAAGTGCATCTACAAAGTTAATACAAGAGATAAATGCCAGTTGATTTAAAATTGGAAAGCTTTGGAGATAATACTAAATCTCTGTAGTATGCTATGAATCAGGGTGGTGTGGGCAGCCAGTCTACATAATTCAACCTCAGAAAATTTACATTTACTATGTAATGTCTTTTTTTTTTTTTTTTTTTGCGGTACGTGGGCCTCTCACTGTTGTGGCCTCTCCCGTTGCGGAGCACAGGCTCCGGACGCGCAGGCTCAGCGGCCATGGCTCACGGGCCCAGCCGCTCCGCGGCACGTGGGATCTTCCCGGACCGGGGCACGAACCCGTGTCCCCTGCATCGGCAGGCAGACTCTCAACCACTGCACCACCAGGGAAGCCCAATGTCTTTTTTTTTTTAATGCATGGAGACATAAAACATATATCATGTATCATGGCCAAGGAGGATGATAAAGGGAATTTTTAAAATTTTTATATATTTATTTATTATTTATTTATTTTTATTTTTGGCTGCATTGGGTTTTCGTTGCTGTGCACAGGCTTTCTCTAGTTGTGGCGAGTGGAGGTTATTCTTTGTTGCAGTGTGCGGGGGGCTTCTCATGGCAGTGGCTTCTCTTGTTGTGGAGCATGGGCTCTCAGTGTGCAGGCTTCAGTAGTTGTGGCACATGGGCTCAGTAGTTGTGGCGCACAGGCTTTGTTGCTCCATGGCATGTAGGATCTTCCTGGATCAGGGCTCGAGCCCATGTCCCCTGCGTTGGCGGGCAGATTCTTAACCACTGTGTCACCAGGGAAGCCCCTATGTAATGTCTTAATTCATTGCTCCTCTTTAGTTGGTCAGGGTGTCATAGACTTGCAACGGAGTTTTAATTTCAAAAAAATGAAGCTAATTCTAGAATGTCACAGGAATCTACATAATACTATTCCTTGGCATTCCAAACTGGAGCTTCAGCAGCAAAGTTCATTTAAATATAGAGAGAGCGAATGAAAGAACAGTGATTGGGATATGTGTTCTCAGATCATCAAAGTCAAGGATGAGTTTAATAGCCAGGGCTTGAGAAGGACATAATGGACTACCTGCTGATCAGAGGGCAGGATGTTGTCAGTGGAGGTTAGGATGGGTCTTAATACCAGACTCACTCAGTTCTCTCTCCATTAATGCATCAGATTCCTCCATCACATATATGTACAGCATTCTGACTGTAAAGCAACTTGACCACCCTGCTTATCAAGGTAAAGTTCATGGACTCTTTCCTTTTTCTCCTTTGCACATCTGAGGTCTAACACCCAAACCACAATCCCATTGACATTAGAACGGCTGCCACGTAACCTCCACTCTCAGTTAGTTGGTAGAATTATAATTAGTCAAGAAAAAACAGCTTTTTTTGAGCATGTATATATAGCAGTTCTTCTTTATAAAATACTGGTAACACAAATATAGACGACTATTCAAATTACCTTTCCCTCTCAGCTCATTTTTGACCTGTAAAACATAGGATCCAGTCCATGGATAAATGTAAACCTGGAAACATGAGAAGCAGTTTAGAGTTTGCTGTTGAAGCCGGGCTTTCTAGCTTCCTCTTTGTCCTCTTGCTTCTTGGGGCCCATCTCTTGGTCAGTGTCTCTCTTCTCCATCTTCAGCCCCCCTTCTGCCCCTGCTTCACATGCTTTGACACAGCTGGGTTTTGAAAAGACCTTCCCTAAACTATGCATTTTCTCTAGCAAATATCTACATCCACTTCCTTTCACAAAACATCCTGTCCAATACATGGTCCTGACTTGTTGCCATCATCTCTTAGTCTATTCTCTGCTCAGTCCGTCCCCTTCATTCTAGAATTTGCACTATTCACTGGAGTGATTCCTGCAACATCCGATGTCCCCCAGGCCATCCTGGGCAGGGCTCTGCCCTTCTCTTATCCTCCCTCTGGACCATGTGACACTGAACCCCTATTATGTAACAGGCTCTGTTCTAGGCAGCTGGGACACATCAGTGAAAATGACAGATGAGATTCAATCTTTTTGTTATTTTTTATTTCAGTGGAAGAGGGAGCCGTTAGCCAATGACCTTGGTAGACCAGAAGGCCACCCACAGTGCTGTAGGAGGTGACAAAGGCCATAGGGAGAGAGGGCAGGGGCAGGGGATCTGGAAGCGGGGGGTGGGGGACCATTTCTCCAGGACAGCCAGGTTCGGTGTCACAGTGAGAGGCTCCTGAGCAGGGTGAGCAGGGGAGGAAGGGGCAGGCGGACACAGTGGGAGAGGCACGGAGGGAGCAGGGCTGGCGAGGACAGAGGGTGGGGATGACAGAGGGCCTCGCGACCTCTCCTTCTCTTGCTTCCTGCCCCTGCTTCCCCGCAGCACGAGCAGCCGACAATTTCTGTAGATTTCATCTTCCTCTGGCCCTCCAACCTCCCTCCTCTTCTCCATGACCGTCACCATGGGTCTCTTCACGTTGAGGTTGGTGAGTGTGGATGTCTCTACAGTCCATTGTTCACATTCCAGCCTGGACAATCTGTCCCACGCGGGATGCAGATCACAGAGCCTCGCCCACCTCCCCGTCCCCTCCCCCTCCCCATCTACCGCTCTCCGCACACCCACCACTCCAGGGGCTTCCCGTGACTTTCTGGACAGAGGTCGCAAGGCCTTGCCCCACCACAGGCCTGTCCTTGAGGTCTGTCTTGCTCTGCACCCCATCATCTCTCTCTCTGGCTAGATGGGACCAGTGGCTCCTCCTCTGACCCCTCACACAGCCTCTCCTGTTAAGTGTCCCTCTCTCGTGTCTCATAAAACGCATCACACGGTGACCCAAGTGCCATTTCCTGCCTTCTGAATCAGATGTCCCCCCTTCCCAGTACATTTAACACAACCACAGAGTCCCCCACGTCCTGGAGGAACAGTTAGATGGTTTGTTTCTCTCCCCAATCCAACTTTAAGTTCCTTAGGAATGGAGACCCGCCATGACATCGTTGTACATCCCAGTGGCACGACATCTCCAGGTACTGGGCCTCAGCCATTTCAGGCCCCTACAAATGCTGCCTGAAGGCTCTCTCCTACCCCATTTCCTGGAAACCTTCAACCCATCCTTCCAGACCCAGGTCGAGTCTCCTCTTGACCTTCCTAAAACTCAACTCAGTGAAAATAACCTGCTTTTTTCTAACAACACTTTTTGAACTATTTGTTCTTGATCTTTCTCTTAACTGTGTGTCTGTTTTCACGTCTCCAGGATTTAAAACTATGCCTGACACATAGTGGGTACTCAACACATATTTACTGAATGGTTGGATAAATCAACCAATCGAAATGTGCACAATATTGTGGGAGATCAGAGGAAGATGGACTTGAAGAAGAGGGACTAGGGGTGGGTAATAAAGGTGGAAGCATGAGTGTGTGATGGACACAAAGCATTCTTTTCAGCTGTGCCCACCAGGCCTTGGCACCTACTTCTCTAACCCTTGGTCTGGGCTTGTCCTTCTGACAAGCATCACAAGACATTAGCAAATGTGACTCAAGCCATCTTGGAACACCCTTGAGTGTTGGAGGCTCCCTTGCTTTCTCTGTCCTCAGAACTGATACCCTGAAGTAAAGAAGCTTGGCCAGCCTTCCAGAAAGGTCCCATGGAGAGAACCCAGGACCCAGGTGACAGCCATGCGAAGAGGCCATTCTGGACGTCCAGCCTGAGCTGGCCTCACTGGAGCCCAGTCTGAACCACCAGCCCACAGAACTGTAAACTAACAAATTGTTCTTTTTCTTTTCCTTTTTCTATTGAATTATAATTAACATATGATATTATATTAGTTTCAGGTACACAACATAGTGATTCTATAGTTTTATACCTTATGAAATGATCACCACGATAAAACTAGATACCAGCCATCACCATACAAAGTTGTTGGAATATCACTGACTCTATTCCCCATGCTGTACCTCCCATCCTGTGACTCATTTATCTCATCGCTGGAAGTTTGTACCTCTTAATCCCCTTCACCTATTTTGTCCATCTCCCCTCCTGCCACCCCCTGGCAACCACCAATTTGTTCTCTGTACCTATGAGTCTGTTTCTGTTTGGTTTGGTTTGGTCATTTGTTTTGTTTATTAATCATGATTGTGTTAAGCTTTCAGGTCTTTTGTTACATTCAAAGATCAGCTGATACAAGTTGTAATGTATTAAGAAACTCCTTGCAGTTTAGACTTATAAGTTAAAATTTAGTTTGGACAGCAATATAAAATTAGAGTAGGTTACCCTTCTCCCAGGAAGTATGAGTTATTCTACCAAAAGTTGTTTCATTTAGCATTGTTTATTTTTCTTTAATTCTCTCACCATGTATAACAAGTGAATTCTGTACACCTAAGATTGTGTACCTTCAAGAGAAATGGACTTTGGAAGTCATTAAGCATCGACTCGTGCGATGAGCTCTGTGAAGCACGAGGTTTCCACCACGGGAGAGTAGCCATATTTGCCCCAACATTTCCATTCAAATGAATGGATATAGGACCATGCAGTTTCAGGCTGGATTCTTCTGGCCCTGTGGGGGAAGCACAGTGAATCTGAGCCAAGCCTCCGAGAGACAAAGACTAGTTTGGGAGAAGGTGACCCACAGGATGCACAGGGCTGAGGGCAGACAGGAAGCGTCCCCAGCCTATGACAGAGGTGGCAACGGTAACATCCACCCCATGCAGAGCCTGGGAAGGCAGGAGGAAGGGCACTTGGCAGAAAGCCAGATCAGAACTCAGACTGAAAGTGGCAAAGCCTAGGTTTATGAGAGAGGAAGGGCAGGGTGGTGACCAGATGGCCGTCTTTCCTTCCAAAGGGATGGCCTGCATGGTATCATGTAGGCGAGATGGAGAACCTGTTCTAGAAAGTCCAGAAGGTCTGAGCTCCTGGTTGGAGACCTTCTGAGCTTCTGAGCTCCAGAAGGTCTGAGCTCCTGGTTGGAGAATCACGTTTGACCATTTTTGTGTCCAGAGGAAGCATTTCAGATGGGTACTTACTGAGCATAAGAAGTCACTTTGACCCAATCTCGGCCATCTCTTTGTCCCGGTTCTTGGGGAGAACAGAGCTGCTTTGTGTTCCCTGGTGTTTGGAGTTTCTATCACAGATCAGCACAGGCTTCCAGTATTCCAACTCCTTCTCCCAAGGAGCCCATCCCAGGCTGTGCTGGCTTTCTGGATTTTGCCCAGAGGCTCCTGCTGGGTGTGGGGAAAAGTGGATAGTGGGGAAAGGAAGGAGAAAGAGCCAGGGGGCAGCGGTGGGTGGCCAGATGGGCCTGGGTCAGGATCCAGTCCTCAGTTACTAGTTGTTTGACCCGAGTCCAGTCAGGTAGCCTCCCTGACCCATCTGTGAATGAGGACAGGGGATCCACTTCACAGGATTCAGTGACATAATGTGAGAGCTCCTCATTCTGTTCTGAGACCAGAGCCAATCTCATTGGGAACAACAAAACCTGGCCTTCCTGACAGGGCTTTCTTCCATCTTTACACACCTTGTCTAAGCAGAAGGGATTCCAACCCCAAGACAGTAGGTTCAACATTCATGAAGCTTCTTTCACTACTTTATTCTTGTCCAGATTTGCAGCACGTAGTATCTGAGGGAGAGCTGGTGGGTGAGGGGCCAGCACACTCTGCCTTAAACTGCAGCAGGGGTCTCCTGCCTGGCCAGGGGCACATGCATCGCCTGGTGCACGAATGCAGCCCAATCTGAAGGTCACTTTCATGTGAAAGCAAAGACAACTATATGCATAAATGGAATTTACAAACAAACGAAGTTTTTGGTGAAAATTGGGCCAAAGAATAATGCTCAACTGAGACATTTTCAAGTTTTTTCCTAAAATCTAAATTTTACGGTAGTTCCCTCCCCATTTCCCAAATGGGAATCTGTTGTATCTCAAAGAATAAAAGCTTAGTTATAATATACTCAGGAAACTAAATTCAAGAAACTTTATATATATATATTAGAATCCTCCAGCCTACCAGACTTTTATCCAGGATTTACAACTGCCTGCTTCTTCTGGTCTCATGAGATCAGGAACATGCCTCCTTTTCTTCAAGGAATTCTACCTGGAGACACTTTCTTTTCACACCAAGCCATAAGAAGAATGGAAAGCCACCCCAGCATGCTGGCTGGGGACCAGAGGAATGGTGAGGACCAGGGTGCCGAATAGCTCAGAGAAGGGTGGCAGTTGGTGTGAAGTTAAACAGGTTTCTGTCAGTAGGGAAGGGAGTTTGCTTCTCACGTCACCCCAGGACCTAGCTCAGGGCTCAGCAAATAACAGAATTGCAATAAAACTTTTTTGATTATCTAAGCCACGAAGGTATGAACTATGAGTTCATCATCTCACGGCCACATGGGAATCCTGGACTCTGTGAAAATTGGAGTTCTGGCACCTAATATTGACTATCACTCACTGTTGACCACCCAATATTGATGAGAGACTCATTAAATAAAAAGTGGTACCAGGATGAGAAGTTAATTTTGTGCAACCTCTTTGGAAACCTGGAACATCAAAGTTGAGTTTAAAATCCAGTGATTTCACTCCCAGTAATACAAGTGATGTGCACAAAGGGAAAATCTGGAAACAGCATCACATACAGGGCAACATCACATACAGGGGAGCAATAATATGATTAATGGCTGATTTCTCATCAGAGGCAAAGGAGACCAGAAATGGAATTACATGTGCAAAGTGCTGAAAGAAAAGGGAAAAAGAACTATCAAAGAAAAATTAATTATTAAGTAAAACTATTCCACAAAAATAAAGGCAAATCTTTCCAGATAAAGACCAGGAGATCTTGTTGCCATTAAACTTTCATTACAAAATATACTAAAGGGAGTTCTTCTTTAAAAGGCATAGATTGTATAAAGCAACAATTATAGCACTGCTTTATTGATTCTATTATATAAATTCATAAGTATATGATTATATGTATAGTGCTAAACATATATAGTATATGACCATATTATATTATATGTGTGTACACAGTACTAGTACAAAGAAGAGGAAAAGAAATGTAGCTATATTAGGGCAAAGTTTCTAAACTTGACTGCAATTAAGTTAGTATTAGTCTGAAGTAGATGCAATTAGATACATATGGTAATCTCTAGAACAAACACACATAATAAATATTTAAAATAGTTTAAAAATTAACAGAATTAAAATATTACACTAAAAAATATTTAGTTTTTTACAAAAAAGTAAGAAGAAACAGAGAAAGCAGAAAATGAGACATACAAAAATGAATTAGCAAAATGGCAGACATAAATCCAACATTAACTGTGAATAGACTAAATCCAGATTACCAAAAAATAAAAGACAAGATCCAAACATATGGTGTCTACAAGAGACACTCTTTAGATTCAAAGCCACAAATAGGTTACAAGTAAAATGATGGAAAAGATATACCACGCAACAGTAACACTAAGACATCTGGAGTAACTATAGTAATATCAAACGAAATAAAGTTTAAGAATATATATATTACTACAAAGAGGAACATTTCATAATGAAAAAGGGTCGATTAATTAAGAAGCTATAACACATATAAACATATGCCAAACAAGAGAACCCCAAATACACAAAGCAAAACACTTTGTGAAAGAACAGAAGGAGAAATAATTCAACAATAGTAGTTGGAGTTTTCAGAACCACACTTTCAATAAGTGATAGGTGACTTAAACCAAAGGAAAATAAAAAAAGGCAACTAGAAGACTTAAAAAGCATGACTACCAACTTGACCTCACTGACATTTCTAGAATGCTCCATTCAGGATGCACATTCTTCTAAAGTTCACATGAAACATTCTCCATGATAGACCATATGCTGGGCTGTAAAACAAACCTCAATATATTTTAAAGATTGTAATCGTACAAAGTATGTTTCCTGACCATAATAGAATTAAATTAGAATTCAGAGAAGGATAAAAATTTGAGAAACCACCAAATATGTGGAAATTAAGTGACACACTTTGAAATAACCTGTGGGTTAAAGAAGAAATAGAAAAAAAATTGGTAAATATTTTGAAATGAATAAAAACAAACACAACATCAAAACTGATGAGATGCTGTAAAGAAGTACTTAGAGAAAATTTAGAGATCTAAATATCTGTAATAAAAAAGAGGAAGTGTCTAAAATTAATAACCTAGAATTCTGCTTTATGAAGCTATACCAAATAGAGAAAACTAAACCTAAACCAAGTAGAAGAAAATAATAAAATATCAGAGTGAAAATCAACAGAATAAAAAAACAGAAAAATAGAGAAAAATCAATGAATCTAAAAGATAGTTCTTTATAAAGACTGACAAAATTCAAAAAAATTTAGCTAGAATAACTATGAAGTAAAAAGAGAAGAAAAATTACGCAAATCAGAGATAAAGAGGGTTATCCCTAGTGACTCTACAGAAATTAAAAGGATTATAAAGGAATATTATCACAACTTTATGCCAGTACATTAGAGAGTGTAGGTAAAATGGACAAATTCCAAGAAATACACAAACACCAAAATGGACTAAAGAAGAAGTAGAAAATCTGAGTAGACTACAACTGGTGAAGAAATTGAATCTTTCATCAAAAACCTCTTCACTAAGAAAACCCCCAAGGGCAGATGGATTCATAAATGAATTCTATCAACATATAAAATAAAATAATACTAATGTTACACAAATTATTCCAGAAAATACAAGAGGAAATAACACTTGCCAATTCATTCCATGAGGCCAGTGTCACAGTGATACCAAAGCCAGATAAGACAGGAAAACAAAAAATATTACAGATCAGTATCTGTCATAAGCATAGACTAAGAATACCTAAAGAAATGTTAGTAAATCAAATCCAACAACTTATAAAATAAAACCAGGCATTTATGCCAGGATTGCTGGATTGGTTTAATGTCCAAAAACAATTAATGTAATTTACTATATTAATAAGTTAATGAAAAAAGTCACATGAAAAGAAAAAATAATGGACAAAATCCAACATCAATTCATGATTGTTTTAAAGCACTCAGCACAGTAGGAGTATAGAGGAATTCTTCTATCTGATAAAGGAATCTATAAAAATTCAACAGCTAACATCATATTTAATGGTGAAAGACTGAATGTTTTCCCTTTAAGGTCATGAAAAAGGCAAGGATGTCCACTTTACCACTTCTACTCAATACTGAACTGGAGATTTATTATTATTTTTTTAAAGGAAATTAAGAACATACAGATTGAAAAGGAAGAAATAAAGTTCTTCATGTTCACAGGTGACATGATCCATTTTATAGAAGATCCTAAGGAGTACATACACACAACCAGACTAATATGTTTTAAAATATCTCAAGATACAAGTTCAATGTTTTAAAGATCAATTTCATACCTGTATGTTAGCAACATAAAAACTGAAAATTAAATTTAGGAAATAATTCCTATTACAGTAGCATGAAAAGGAGTAAAGTGTGTGGAAATACTATAACAAAAGAAATAAAAGCTGATACACTGAAAACTACAAAATGTTGTGAGAGAGATCAGAGGATATAAATAAGTGGAGAGATATTGCATGTTTACCTAAGGGAATACCCAATCTTAAGTTGTCAGTTCTCTTCGATCAGTCTACAGATTCAACACAATCCCTATCAAAATGCCAGTATGCCTTTTTTATGTAAAAATTGATAATCTCATTACAAATTTTATGTGGAAACTCAAGGACTGACCAAATTTCTTAACATAAAAAAAAAAAATGGAAGACTAGATTATCTGATTTCAAAACTGTCTAGAAAGTTGTAGTAATCAAGACAATGTGGCCTTGAACATAGGAGAGGTTGTAGTGACCAATGGAATAGAATTGAGAAGCCAGAAGTAAACTTTCCATAAGGTCAACTGATTTTCAACAAACAAACCAAGGCAATTCAATGAGTAAAGTATAAACTTTTCAGTAAATAGTACTGGAACAATTGGAAATCAATATCGAAAACAAATAAACAAGAAACCTAAAACAAAGAAAAACAAAACAAAACTTAGGGCTTAGAATCTTACTTCACACCATACATAAAAATGAGCTCAAATGGATCTTAAACCTAAATTTAAGAGTTCAAATTATAAAACTTCTGGAAGACAACATAGGAAGTAATCCTTGTGACCGTGGATTAGGGAAAAAGATTTTATTATGGCAGCAAAAGCATAATAAATAAAAGAAAGAAAACAGACAAGTTAGACTTTAGTAAAGATTAAAAAAGCTTGTTGATTTCAAATGATGCCATTAATAGTTGAAAGACAAGCCACAGACAGGAAATACTATAAAAATAATATCCAATAAAGAACTTTTATTCAGAATATATTTAAAAACTCTTGCAACTCAATGATAAGAAAATATCTCAATGAAAAAAAAGGACAAAGGTTGTGAAAAGAAATTTTACCCAAAAAGATGAACAAATAAGTAATAAGAATATGAGAAGATATTCACCATTATTAGTCATTAGAAAAGTCCAAATTGAAACCACAATTAAAAAAAAAATTACTCTCCCACTAAAATGGATTTAGTCAAAGAGACTGACAATATTGAATACTGTAAGATGTGGAGAAACTGGAAACTTCACGCACATCTCTGACGGAAATGCTAAATGTACAATTAATTTTTAAAAGTTTGGCTGTTTCTTCAAAAGTTAAGGCAAACTTAACTTACAATCCAGCAATACCAGCTTCTTGATCTAGATGCGTAAGTCATTAATTTTTAGTTACCTTTCTTTACTTTGTGCACTTAAGGCTCTGAATTTCTAATCACCGCTTTAGCTGTATTCTTCAAGTTTATGTTTATTTATTAACATTTAGTTAAAATTTTTCTAGTTTCTATTTTAATTTTTTGGACTCATGGGATATTTAGAAATGTTGTTCAATTTTGAAACATTTGAAGATTTTCTATTTATCTTTTAAGTTAATCTACAGATTAATTCTGCCGTGGTCAGAATACGTACTTTTAATTATCTCAGTTCTATAAAATGGTAAACATTTTGTGTGTATTAGAAAATCACGTGTATCCTGTTGTTCTTGAGTTTAATATGTTTATTCTACCAATTTTGTAAATAATCTAATCATTTGAATCATCTAAACACTTACTGATATTTTAATCTGCTAGTTTTATTAGTATATACCTAATAACATAGCCCAAAATTTCAGGAACAGCAAAACTATAGAAAGAAAAAGACAATTCTACAATCATAGTTGGAGATTTTATTGCTGTTCGTTTTACTAAATAGAGACATTTTTCACTGAGGGTTGCTGAGCAGTGTTTACACGTGCAAATTCAGTGATGCCAAAATAAAAATATGAACAAAAACATGAAAGCAAAAGCCACATCAGAGGTTAGTATGGACCAGAAGGGAGTCCCCCGGGAGGGGGTCCTGGTTGCACACGGTGGGTCCTCACACCTCCAGGACCTCTGACCACTGCCCGGGGCAGCGTGGCCAATGCAAGGAGCTCCAGCTGTGACCTTGGGGAGGGAGGGAGGGTCTTCTTCTCAGGTAGTCTGTGCCTGGCCAGACTAGACGCTAGTTCCAGGGCCCAGAGATGTTGTCTTTGTTCACACCCGTGGGCCGGAACTGCCTGCCCCAGGTGTGCACCGGCCCTCCACGCAGCTCACTGATTCCCTCATCTCACTCTGTACCAGACATGAAGCAAAGCGCCTCCTGTGCGTCACCCACTTCCTCGGGTCGAAAGTTTTCCTGAGGAAGCAGCCTTCCTAAGGAAGCAGCCTCCAGGACGTGTGACATTGCTGCTGCGGTGGCGGCAGATTTGTCCCGGACCAGCCAGGACAGGAGGGTCAGGGCCACACCCAGAGCAAGTCCTGCTGCCATGTTGTCCCTAAACATAGATGTGGATGTGGCAGCAGGGGCCCCCCTCAGGGGTGAGGTGACTCCGCCTGGTTGCCTCTGGGCCTTACAGAAAGTCAGTGAGTGGGACCGGGGTCTTCACGTTAGGAAGTGACTGTCTTCACCATCACAGAAGCTTTTATTAAATCAAATAGTTAAAGTAATAAATTAAAATCAAATGTCAAATCCTACGTATTAACTGTGTAGTTACCTCTAGGAACTTCAATGATTAAAAAAGAGAGCGTGTAGGCCCAAGGGTTTTCTTTGAAGGAGAGAAGCAACTGGTGTAAAGGCCCTTAAACTTTTAACTCAGCAGCAAAAAAGAGGCTCGGACACCAAAGACCTCAAGCAGTTTCCAAAGGATGAGAAGGGAGTGGAGAATGTGATGATCTTTGCATAAATGATACAGTTCCTTACACGGGGGACATAGAGCAGAGCAAGGACCATTTCAAGATCTGAAATTATTTAATGATTTCATCCCTTGCAATACCTGCTATCTCAGTGCATTTAAAATATTTTAATTTTAAAGGCAATAGATGTCATTGCCACGATGACAGATGTCTCAGAGTAGAAGTTGGGAGGAGGTTCTGGTAGGGTCATTGTCCAAGGCCACTACTGGGCTTGAACCCATCTGGGTCTCAGAAGAGTCCTGGACCGGGGGCCACCAGCCCTGGTCTCCAGGGTGTTGGTGTGGACCGACCACGACGAATCAGAGGTGCCCGTGATTTCCTTCCATTATCCCCGTGCAGCTCCGATGAAGCTTGTGTTAGCAACTGGAAATGTATTCTCAGTGCAGTCAGCTTTTGTCTTTAGATGCATATTTTAATTTCAACAGACCTACAGGACACGGCTATCTTAAATAGTTGTCAACTTAGACCACTCAAGTAATTTGTTATTTATAAAGAAACTGTCTCCTTACCCTGCCTCTGTTAAGCACTTTGATATAAAACGTAGGTCCATCTCTTTCCATTTCTGCAAATAATATCTCTGAGGAGAAGCAGAAACATGTGGTCAGTAGGTGAATGTCCCTCCTGGCGATGTGGGATCATCTGTCACAGCAGCTCACCGGACATCTCTAAGGAGGCACCCACCTTCCTCCACCCAAATTACTTGCACATCAACCTCCCGAATCAGGCTGCTTGCTGTGACGAATGGCTGGGACAAACGTCTTGGTATCTGGGATGAAGTGTTAGGTGTTGTAAGAACTTCCACCAGGAGGGCTTAATGTGCCTGATAAATTGTGTCAAGAGCAGGAAATGGGGACAATTCTGGTTGAAATTCGCCCTTTGATCGATTTAGCCTTAATTCTTGACACCAGAGACAATGCTAAGCAAACATTGCGTAACTGCATCTCTCTACAAGGCCTTGTTTACACCCAGAACATTTCCTCAATATTGCCCATGTGTCTATTTGCCCCTAAGAGTCAATTGGACATCTGTGAAAATGAATTCTAGGTCGGGAAGCTATACAGATAACTTCGCAGGGAAGTTAGATGTTTACTAACACAGAAATACCCGTGTGTATCTCAGGGTTTGAAATAAAGTTCAATTGTAGCTGCAAATATTTCCCTTAGCTGCATGTCCTCCAGGTTTTGCTGATAAATGTTTTCTAATCTATAGCACTTCATAAACACACTATGCATATTGACATATGCTTTAAATTTTCTAGCATTTTACAGCATCTGTTAAATTATCAATTACTGTCAGTATTTCTGCATAATGGGATATTTCCTTTAACAATTTTACCTGGATGGTATTTGCTCCTAGATTACCTGACTGTATAGTTGTTCATTTAACTGTAACGTGTCACTTTGCAAACTACGTTTCTGCTGTTTGTGGATAATTGAAAACAATCACACAAAAAGCATCTTGTATTACACAGGGAGAGTGTGTGATGTTGTAGCTCGAGAACGCTAGACAAACCAGACTCTGGAGCCCTGCCTTTGAAATATGATTTAAAACAGAATTTATAATGTCGCAGAATTACATAAAACTGTGTGAAATTGTGCAGATAATCATTTAAATCTCCCTACATGAAAAGATAATTGCTCCAGAAATTAACTGTACCTGGGGTTCATTCATCTGGTCATGGCTAGTTTCTTGTGTGGCGGTGATTTGATATTAGAGTTAATTAAGTTCAGGTCAGAGTTGCTGAAGGTCAGACATTAATGTGTGGGATCATTGAAATGATAATTATAAACAGATTAGGAAGCCACGGTCTTTTATAAGGGGTTATTAGATAATTACTGTGAGAGTGAACGGCTTACTGTAATAATGGATTATCGACTACTTAACAGCGTTTTAAGGGCGAGAGTGAATTACTTCCTCAAGGACTAAAGAATAATGTTGCCAAAACTCAGAGCTCAGTAAATAAAGTCCAAGAATGGTGGCTACAGTCCCATTTTTATTTTAGGGGGATGCCGGGTGTCACGGGCGGTGTTTTTGTTTGCAGGGGTGTGAAGGTGGCAGGTCCTGAGGGGAAGACAAGAATCATCTCAGGATTCCCTATCCGGAGCAAGGGAAGCTGGGAAATTCTCTCCTCTCTGGTTCCTGTGCTCCGGAGCTTTCCTGAATGTCGGAAATCCATAAAGGATTTTCCAGAACGGGACGAGCTTTTGGGGCCTCCAGCACAGAGTTGGATTTCCTTCACTGTTCCCTCCTCTGTCGTAACAGGGGATGTGGCGACCAGAGCCCAGGTGTGACTGGGGCGAAGTATCCTAAACTCAAATCCTGACACTCTGCGGTCCTTTACCTCAGGTCACGTCACAGGTAAACTTTCCAGGGACATGAGCTCATAAGTACGAAGAAATGCCCCGGCTTTAACACACCGTCACACCTGAGTAGCCTGAGTTGGAGGACCTTGTCTGTCAGCCCACTTTCCAAAAGATGGCCATAATTCCTTTCAATCCTTGGTCCTCTGTGAACAAACAGCAGCGACTTTTTTTTCAATTGAAGTATAGTTGATTTACAATGTGTTAGTTTCAGGTGTGCAGCTCAGTGATTTAGTTATACGGGTATTATATCTATCTATCTGTTTTCAGACTCTTTTCCCTTATAGATTATTACAAAATACTGGGTATAGTTTCCTGTGCTCTGCAGTAGGTCCTTGTTGGCGATCTATTTTATATAGAGTACAGTAGTGTGTCTACGTGAATCCCGACCTCCTAACTTATCTCTTCCCCCAACCCCTTTTCCCTTTGGTGATCATAAGTTTGCTTTCTCAGTCCGTGGGTCTGTTTCTGCTTTGTAAATAAGTCCATTTGTATCATCTCTTTAGACTCACGTAGAAGTGAGATCCTATGATATTTGTCTTTATCCGACTTACTACACTCAGTGTGAGAATCTCTAGTGACGATGACGTGGGTCAGGGTAGCTCATGACCCGGGAGCTCTCCCAACCCCTGCTGAAGTCAGAGCCCCTTCCAGCGAAGAAAGAGGCTGAATCAGAACCACACTTTGCTGAAGACTTTGTGTTACTGGGAGTCCCAAGAAAGGCAACTGGGAGGAGCTGGTGCTGCGGGTGGGATGCCCGGAAGGCCAGCCTCCCCAGGGCCGGCCGTGGGGTCATGACGTGGGCGTCCGCGCTGCCGTGGAAGATCACACTCCCTCGCAGGGCACCTGGCAGATAAAATTCTGCCGTTTAAATGTGATGTTTGAGGCCTGCTTTCGTAACAGCACGCCAGCATCTCTACACCTCCACCCGGGGTCCAGCGGGAAGGAGGGCGGCTCCCGCCGTTCAGGGCCCGCTGCTTCCCCCGAAGTGTGTGCATCCTTGAGCTTTGATCCAGGTGGAACCACCATGGTGTGTCTGCTTTGGCAGGTCCCCCAAGTCAGAGGGCTGCTTCTCCGTGGCCGCAGCCCAGGAGCCCTTAGCACCCCGCCTGCATGTGGCTGTGGAGAGCCTGGGGGAAGCTGGATGGTCCAGGTCTGGGGCCTCCCCTAGCCTTGTATGAGTGGCGCTCAGTCATGGCGAAAGAAAAGCAGTCCTGCCAGGAGCTGAGTAGAAAGGCTTGGGGTATGAGTTGAATATTGACCATGACCTGGAAGCTTTAGCAAAGCTCCCATGTGCCCCACCTCCCACCCTGGCCAAACGTGTGGGTGACACCCTGTGTCTCCAGCAAGGCGGTAGCGATTTGCAGACATTGTCTCGGGTAGCGAGAGCCCGGATGCTTGGGGAGGCCTAGGCAGGCTTCACAAAGACAGAGGCCTCTGTTCTGAGACCGCACGGTTGGAGGTTTGTGGGAAATGGATGCACGGGAGTCAGAGTGAGAAAGCAGGAGACACGAAGCTGGTGGTTATACCAGTCTCACCCCTGGGTCCCGTCTTCTGCTGCATGTCGCAGGCCAATGCAGCAGCCAGGGAGACAGGAATCCAGCTGGTCCTTCGCTCCAAAGAAAACTTGACTGTGGTAAGAATTCCTCGACGTCCAAGATGTTTTATTAATATTTTAAATGTTTATATTGGAATTCATGCCTTTCTTGCTAAAATCTTATTCACTCAAAACTCATATGCCTTATTTTGTTACAGATATGTGTTGAAATTTGACAAAACACGGCCAGACATAAATTGGTATTTGGATTTCATTTAAATTCATGTAAATCTGCTTGTACTACCTGTGACTTTTAATAATCGCTGTCCTTCCAGAGGACTGGGTGGCTGCAGAAAAAGGAGGAGAGTCCCTGTGCAAATGGTACATTTCATAATCGACATCTTGTTGGGTTTATAGAACTAGTAGTTGTTCTACTAGTGAGAGGGTTTTCTTTCTCTCTTCATATATTGATCCAGGTTCCTTTAAACCTGGAATACAATGAAACACAGCCTTTTATGAAGGCACAAACTCTAGAACTCATGAGACATTCTGGGGCACAGAGAATCCGTGGCTAAATACGTTTGGGAAATGCAACATGCAATTATTTCCCTCCTGGAGATTCACAGCAGGGGCCACGGTGCTGAGGCGAGAATTCCTGTAGTAAGTCCCGCTAAGGAGCTTTGTTAAGCTACCCTTTTCTCAATCTTCTTTGACAACAGAACACTTTCTGATGTAAGAATGTACTGACAC
Organism: Leucopleurus acutus; assembly: GCF_964270905.1. Taxonomy (NCBI): domain Eukaryota; kingdom Metazoa; phylum Chordata; class Mammalia; order Artiodactyla; family Delphinidae; genus Leucopleurus; species Leucopleurus acutus. Next base: position 174,144,333 of record NC_139145.1, on the reverse strand, counting down.
TCCACAGAATGGTGTGTTTCCCCAAATGCACCCTGGGTCCTACCTTTTATTTTTATATGCGCCTCATGGGAAGAACTGGGATCATGTCAGTTATTCAGAGCTGGGCACACGTATGAATTTAGGAATCCTTACATACAATGGTCTCTAAATTTTGGTAATTCCTCACTGGGAGCTTCCACAGCAGCAAATCTATTACTATCTTCTGCCAACTGGCTCCACGAAAGAGTTATAGGTAGAGGTTCTTATGAATCTACTTTCAATTTTCATTTAGAGACATTTAAACCATATGAGTATAAGCCTCCTTTATCTTTTTGCAAAAATTGACTATTAAATAGAGTATGAAGGACTTAACCCAGCCAGGATTGAACTGAAACAGAGCTTTGATGTGAGCAAGACAGCCAGCGCTACGGATCTCAGGCCATTTTGATGTAAATTGAAAATTCCAACAGTCCACAAGGAGAATGGACGGAAACCTTAGACTCACAACAAAAGTAGAAGGACATTTATAGGTTGTGTTATTTGAAGATAAATGATGGTTTGGATTCAATTCAGAAATGTTGCCCATTTCCAAAGCAGTCTTACCGGATGGAATCACAATGATTTATGAAGATTTTAAAAGTAAAAATTTTAGGTGGCAGCATACCTGGGATGGCTAAAATTCATTCTGCATACTGAGAAGCTTACAACTGTCAACGCTACATAGAAATCTAACAAGGAGTTTAAAAATTGAGTTAACTTTTAGAAATAGACCCTGAAAAGTCTTTCTCTCTCCTATTTCTTTTTTTTTTTTTTTTAAAGTAGCCATAGTGTTCTGTGTTTAACTTGGAACTATTAATTGTTTAAAGACATAGGGTGTGTCTCCCCAGCCTCTCCTCCAGCCGCGGGTCCCCACCAGGCCTGCCCAGCCTCTGCTGACCCCCCCGCTGTCTGCCATCCGCTCCTCTGTCAGATGCACCGGAGGCAGAGACCTGATTTTTCCCCCTGTTCCTGTGTATAGTTATGCAATTTCGTGCAGAAACTTTCTCTGTTTGAGTCTCATTTTTCTCATCTCAAATATCAGGGTAGACACGTGCTTTTTCTCCCCTGAGGTAGGGACAAAATCAAATGATTTTGCAAGACTCTTGTCTGGCTCAATGAGCTACGATATGATTAAATGGATCTGATGAAATAAATTAGACCACAGATGTAAATAATCGATAACTGGTTCTATACTTCAACCCTTAAAGTGCCATTTATCCTTCAAGGAAGAACACGTGTGTTCAAAGGTAATGCTTGCCCAGAGGAAGGGGTGGGCTGCCTGCAGCGGGCAACCTGCTCCCAGCCCTCAACAAGCCCGATCTAATCCCATGTAGTTCATCCCGGTCTTATCTAAGTCAGCAACACAAGAAAAAGAAGAAAACACTTACATTCAAGAGCTGAACAGTCTGGCTCTCTGTTCACTCCTGTGTGTGGAGGAAACACCAAGGGTGCTTTCATAGTGTAAAGTTTAGGTCTGTAGTTTTCAACCTCTTTATACCCAACTGGTATATTTTTGAGCTGAATGTTCTGAAAGCTACACATTGTCACTCATGGATTCTCTTCTCAATCTAGATGTCCGTAGCCTCAGCAAACTACATCTATTTCTGCTGAGTGGCCATCAAAATCCACGCCAGGTGCATTTCTTCAGAAAAGCTTCTTAGCAAGCACATTCTGTGCAGGCAGCTCCCCGGAAAGGGCTCTGTTATTTTCAACTAAAAAATAAATGGGCTCTTGGATGACTTTGTGTCTGAGCCTCCCCTGGAGTTCTGCTCAGTGAGTGGCGGGGTCAATGCGGAGAACACAGGAGCGGAGGTGGGCACTGCAGGCTGTAGACGCGCGGGGTGACAGGCAGTCACAGTGACCAGCTAAGATGTTGACTTTGGCTGGAATCTGAGCTGCCCTCCTCTGAGTGGAGACCTATGCGTCCGGCCAGCCCGCTCTGGAATTCAGCAAAGGAAAGACTCAAAGCACTTGGGTATTTTGAAGCGAAAGTTGTTGCATGTAGAAATCACACTGAACTTACTCGTGTGGACCGACTTTGCAGAAGGCCACCACCCTGTGCATCCCCTCTGCCACTCTTTCTCATCCTGCCTTAGTTACAGACTCTCCTGGGGTTGTGAGAGCATCATTTTCCTGCTGGGTTAAGGCTGAGGCATCTCTGTGTGTGTTAAGAATATTTGCTTCACTGAACCCTTGCATTGAAAGTTCCTTGTCCAATTAATTGAAATCTGAGGTTAAAGTCTGAAAATTGAAGTGAGATGTTGAAAGGAAACTTACTAAAAGAAACGGGTTCTTTAGCCTATAAAAACATGATTTTTTTGTTTGACTTGGGGTTTCATTTTGTTGGGTTTTTTCCTTTTTGTTTTGAAACTTGGTATTTAGGGATATTTCCAGTCTTTGAATCAGTCGACTGTAGTCAAACTGTGCCTGTAGCCCAGGCTAATATAAGCAACCACACTGGTTTTAAAGACTAATAAAATAAAGCTGTTTCTTATTTAATGTCATAAATTATGAATGATTCTATTAAATTTCTGTATGGTCTTATTACCATGTAAGAACAGATCATCAAAGAGACTCACACCTCAGGCAGCAGGAGAAGCCTGGTGGCCCATCATGAATCTTTCTGGCTGGTCCTTCCAGGGTCTTCACGAGAAGATACCAGTGTCTCAGGGAGTGTGTGGGCTCTGTGATGGAGTGTGAAGGATCATTCAGGGCCAAGCACGTAGTACGTGTTCAATAAAGGCTTACTTGAATGAGCAGGGGTGATCCCGCCATGCATTTAGTCCCTGTGTGGCCTCTGAATTGCTAAGATGTCTTTGTTATCAAAAATATATAAGGAAAACCATTGTGTTCTTCAATCCAGTGAGGATTTTCCTTTTACAATCCAAGTGTTTGGTCAGTGACCAACCCAACTGAAGTACGTTGGCCCCATTTCCTGTCTTGGATGCTCTACTGTGACCCATCCAGTTGCCCACCACGCAGGGCCCCTCCTCCCTCCCTAGCTCTCTGCTCTCTCCAGCCTCTGCCCCCTCGTGCTTTTGTATGCCTGTCTAAATGCCCATCCGAGAGGACCCAGGCAGGATCCACGGTCAGCCAGAGGCGTGACTGTGAATCAGTGTGGGTAAACAGTAACTCCCTGTCAGATGCCAGGACAGCTGGAACTCGGGCCGCCCTCACCCGTCAACGAGACTGTAAGACGGCTCGAGCCCGTGCCCACCCAGGGTAGAGATGCGCCTGCCCCCTTGGTTGAGAGGCTCTGGAGACTTCCCCTACCCGCCTGTGTCCATCAGATGTGCTGATGGGCATGAATGGGGTGGAGGGGGGAGTGCCTTGCCTGCCTGCACCTGTCAGCAGAGCTGATGGGCAGGAAAAGGTGGGGGAGGCCCCCTCCCATGCTGTCAACCCAGCTGACAGACAAGTGTAAGTGGGCAAGGCCCCTGGCCTCTCCTAGTCAGACAGGGGAGTCGTTGCCTGATTGGGGAGTGGGTAGGGCCTCCGCTTGCAGGCTGAATGGTCTACATAGACTAGAGTGAAAGGCAGGGCTGGTGTGTGTGTGTGCATGCGTGTGTGTGTGTGTGTGTGCGTGAAACTTTTTTTTTTTTAATATGAAGACGTGGCCCTACAGGCACATCATGGGGTGTCCACTGAGCCATAACGTTTGTCTTATAGTGACGGGGGCAATGGCAACCTTTGTCCAAAGGATTTTGCTACAAATGGGACTTTCACATAAATATGCTTTCAGATTTGAAGAAGGGAGACAGGGATAATATTTGTGAAGTTCGAGCTTCAAATTGATGATATAAATTTGGATATATTATATATTTGGATATATATTTTCACATATATAACCAAAAATAGTAAGCTTGTTCCTTATCTCTTAGCAGGTAAAGAATGTGATTCCTAAATCCTTCACCCAGTTGTTTTCTTTTTTTCTTTGTTAGGTTAGAATGTCTTCACCCCAAGAGACATTTAAAGCAAGGATCTGGGTGCAGGTCTCAGGCAGGAAAGATCGTTTTTGGTGAGAAATGCTATGTACTTTTCACTTGCAAGGCATTTGTACAAGGTTGATATACTGAAGCCTCCATGTGAACCAAGCTTTAGCCACATTTTCATGAGCTCCTTCTGAAAATGGGTCTCAGGGAGAGGGTTGGTTATGGAGCCGATCTCCTTGGAAAGGGCTCAGTGAGGAAGCAGTTGAAGTGTTTTATGACTTAGTATCTGGCCAGCATTACACAACCTCCAAACAAATATACAAAGTGTTTCAGTGATTCATTAGGTAAACAAAACACTTTTGTTTAAAAAAAACTCAAAATAATTTTCAATTTGGAGAAAGGAATTTGGGCAATTATTCCAATCTCATTTTGTTTCTGTGAATAAAAAATGAAATGCCTAGTTTCACGTATCTGGGGATTTGGGTGTTAAACTGCCAATAAAATATTACTTTAAGATGGAGCCCTGAGACACAGATGTAGAGAACAAATGTATGGACACCAAGGGGGGAAAGTGGCGGAGTGGGGGTGGGTTGGTGGTGGGATGAATTGGGAGATTGGGATTGACATGTATACACTGATATGTATAAAATAGATCACTAATAAGAACCTGCTGTATAAAAAATAAATTAAATTTAAAAAAAATGATGGAGCCCTGCGTGGTTCTGAAGATTAATTTAGATGAAGGATACATTTTTTAAAGAGGTATGATCACTCTCAAAATTTCCTAATTGTGTTCTCCTGCGATAGTTCAGTAAAAATGACTAACAAGACCATACAATCTCAGAAATTTGTCTGGGAAGATCTAACAGCTGGTCAACCATTTGAAGCAAAAATCAACCCGTTATTCAACAGTATACCTTCTTTCATCAAAAAATGACACTGGGAATTCCACTAGCCACAGTAGTTGAACCTGGTGGATAATCAACCCATCCCCCCACTCCCTGAAATATGCTCGTTATTCTCACATCCACAAGTCCTGATTCCATCACGTTGACTCGTTAATGAATATGGTCTCTAAACAGGCTTTCAGAAGAGAGTGAACTTGCTATGTTTTGCAGCTTTTTTGTTTTCATCTTGAGGCATATAGTGCTTGCCTGGAGTCATTCACAGATTCTGTTCATAAGTGCAAATGGGTTATGGTGGCAAGGAATTTGGATATTAATGGTTGAGTCAAAGAAAATATGTCTCAATTAGACCCAGAAAGAGAGGCGTCCATTTATGTTTACTTTCCTTCTGTTTCTGGGAAACTTAACCCTCTGTTCCAAACTGATGTCACAGGTACACATTATAAGCCTGCTGTCAACTGTTTTTTTTGGAGCTACGGATTTATCCTTACTCTCCAGGTTAATCTTTGCTTCCAGTACAGTATCAACAAAAAGACAAGTGAGAAGTAGTCTGTGAATTCTTTGACTGTTTTATTTTTATGCTCTGTGCTGGTCATTTTACACCTGGAGTAGTGTATCCAGTTTGGGAAGCCACATTTAAGAAAAAAATAATAATGAGGAGAAAAATCCCAGGGGTGACTGGCAAACGGCAAAGGTCTTTGACAACACAACATGAGTAATAGTTGAAGATACTAGAGATAATTAAATGAAGAGGTAGAATACCTAGCTGGGGCATTAAAGTATTTGAAAGGTTTCCTATGAAAGAGACATTAGAGAAGAGTCTTGGTCATTGCAGAGACTGAGCTTGGACCCTCCAACAGGTCAGGTTATAGTGGACAAGGCATGAGCTCAATTCAGCAATGGTCTGCTCAGCAGAGCTCTTAGTAACACAATAGTCAGTAAGTGGTTGGAAGAACATCTCTGAGGAATGTTGAAAAGAAGAGTCCTTCCTTTCAGTAGGAGTTCGAAGTCAAAGGGTCTAAATGCTTCCTCTATTGGTATATGATTCAATCATAAAGCTATTTAGAATACTTTGGGTCAGGATGAAGCCAGATTTTCCCCATTCGTTATAGATCATTTGGGCTTTTTCTCAGATTTAACACTATGAGGGTTTGTTTTCAAACCTAATAGAATAGATATATCAAGTTTTCTCATATTAAGGCACAAGTTGATTGCATATTCAGTTTGGGTGGTTATATGTCACCTTGAAGACAACCAGCTAATATGAAAGAAAAATGGAATGAGGTTTAAAATGGTAAATTTTGACTGCCTGATAAATAAATATACCCTAAAGATTCAATAATTCATCACTTTGAGTTATTTATCTCTCTCAAAAGATTTCTGAAATCATTCTTTACTGTTTCGCTTGATTAATTCTTTGATCTCCACGATGAAGATCACTTTATCCATGGCCAGCGCACAGGCTGAGTTATTAAACGGATGGCGGGGGGATAAGCAAGTCGGTGTTAATCATTTAAAGCTGTAAAGAGGCTGGGTGAGAAGGCAGGGACAACAGGTTTTATACAATCATGATTTGGAGAGCTGCGGCTGCTGTATGTTTGTCTATTTGTAAAGTGTAAGTGGTTAATTTGCAGGCATGCTGGTCACCAGTGCAGTGCTACCTGCTTGCAAGGAGCACATCTGAATTACTTGCCTAAAGTACCTAGTTGAATAGGGCAATCAGTTGCCAGTCTTTTTTTTTTTTTAATGTCAATCCACTTAAAAATCTATTTATTTATTTTTATTGTAGCAAAATATACACAACACATCTACCATTTTATTCATTTTTAGGTGTGTAATTTGGTGACATTAAGCACGTTCACATTGTTGTGTAACCATCACCTCCATCCTTCTCTAGAACTTCTTCCTCTTCTTAACCTTAAACTCTATATCGATTAAACAAAAGGTCCTCATTCCTCCTGCACACCCAGACCCTGGCAACCACTATTTACTTTTTGTCTCTATGAATTTCCCTATTTTAGGTACCTCATATAAGTGAGGTACTTCATATAATACCTCATAGCATTTGTCCTTTTGTGTCTGCTTATTTCAGTTAGCGTGTCTTCAAGTTTCAGCCATGTTGTAGCATGTGTCAGAATTCCACTCCCTTTTTAAAAAAAATTTTATTGGCGTATAATCGACTTACAATGTTGTGTTCAGTTGCCAGTCTTTATTGGGAAATACAAAGAGTGGAGATGCTTAAAGTTTCGCTCTGGTGCCTAAGTTAAACTTTGGGAAACACACAGACTTCCAAAAATCACTGTCAAGAGAGCTAATCTTCCACTACAGAGCAAGAGTTTGTGTATATTTGCAAGGACTCAATTAAATTCTGACGGTTTTTTCACTGTTATTAACATACTATAGGAAACCCGGACATGAGTTATTGCACCTTGACAATCTTCAGGCATTCTCAATCAGGATCCTAAACGTCACCCAACATGCGGATGGTGGGAGGTGACCAGCTTGACAAACGTGGGCGAACAGGACCTACAGAGACCAATCTGAACAAGCAAAGACCTGAATCATAAGCCAGCCTCCTCAAAGCTGCCTCTTCTCTGAAATGGATACAGTAAGCTGATAAAACATCTCCAGGTAGAGGAAGTTTCCTTTGATAGATTAGAATGGTGCACAATTGATAACTGAATATATAAGCAAGTGATTAATGCTTGAAACTGTTGGGTGACCTGTTTATTTCACCTGTGTGGTTGCACACCTGGATCTGGAAGTGGCTTGGGGCCTCCAGGGCAGAGGAGCAGTGAAGGCCTGAGGGTCTCCACACTGGACGACGAGGAAGGTTTCATACCCCCTTGAAAGACATGCCAAGTCCCTGACATAAGAGACCAGGGATGAGGAAACTCCTCCCCACAACAACTCTTTCCCTCCTCTGTCCCTTCCTTCCTCTCCTTTCCATTTTGAGCCTGTGACGGCTCAACAATTTTCATATGATGGTTATAGAGAGATTACTTGGCTTTATTTATAACAGCGCTTCCCAGATTATAGCAGATTATTTTTCTGGAAAGAAGGAAAGAGGGGTTCAGGGATGGCTCCATTGCTCACGGCTCTCAGGGAATCCTGGAGTGAACAGTCAGATGGGTCCCTGGGATCTCTCCTGAGTCCTTGCTGTGTAGATATGCATCATTGGTCCCCCAGGATAGATGCACACAGGAATTCCTGAACTTATTTGCCCATGAAATCCTTTTTCATGGAGTACCTATTAATATCTCAGAACGCAGTATGGAAAACTCTAGCTCACTTTATTAATTTGCTTACCAAAGCCTTTCTCCATGCATAAGGAACCGACAACACAATCCTTGGTCAGGTCTGCTTTTCTAAATCTGCCTTCTAAATCGGCAACGGCAAACTGGTGACATTTCACCCTTGCGACATTTGTGATGGGAATTAAGCAACGACAGCCGTGATCCCCAGAGTACATCCAAGGCTTGCCTGTTTTGTGAAATGTCTTAAGAAAAAAGTCCTTAACGATTCAATAACTTTGGGAACTACTTCAAAATCTACTTGCTCTCCCCGACACACGATTCACGCCATGGAGATCCAAAAAAGTAATAATAACTCTGAAAAAAACATAAAAGAAAGAAAGAGAGAGAGAGAGAGGCAGGAAAGGTGAGAAGAGGGAGGAGGGAGGAAGGAAGAAAGAATAAAAAAGAAAAATACCCAAATCCAACAAAAACCCTGCATACCTGTCTTTAAACTAGAATGCCACGACATAATGGGCATTAAATTGTTATTGGTGTCGCTGTTGTTTTAAACTTCAGAATAACCTCCCACAAGCCAGTTTTCTGGAACACACTTGGGGAAGTGCTGACCTGCCGCTATCAGCTCAAAACTTCTTTGCGAACCAAACCGAACCACCGTTGTCTTAACTTCCTATCTTTCCAACACTCAGGAAAGCCTGAAGCAGGAACAAGATAGGGCCTTTACTCCAAGATGCCCCTGGAACTCTTTATGAGAGTAAAACAAAACCAGAGATAGGACTAACTACCTTCGCTTTAAACTCAGCTGCTGTTAAGCTCTGCTTTGCAACCCTTTGTTTCATGTCTGTATCCCTTTCACAGATGCTGGGGAGCCAGGCTCTAATTGAGCTCATTAACACTCGGATGTGAGGAGACACTTGATAGGAGTGTGGATACTTCTGGGGTTTAACTGTTCTAGTTTACAACGTATATCAATCTGATCTTGGCATATTGCAGCAAATTGACACTGTTGGATAAAGTGACAGCATCACCGCAGATGTATTTTGCATTTATCCACATATTTAGACCTTAAAAATGATTAGTAAAGTTGGAAAATTTATTTGTCATTTCATAGCAAGTTAAGATTTCCTAAAAATCATCTCAGCAATTATTTTACTGGATATCAATTCACAAGGGCTCCTTGCTTTGTTATGTTTGTGTTGGGTTTATAGAAAACAAACCAGACAAGTCTTTCTTCAACCTGAGATCTTTAAATCATTGTCTGCAAGGGCCGTATCTTTGTTTTTCCTCCCTCAAACTTCTGTCACCTTTTCATAGGATGTTGTAATAATTCCAGATATCAATATACTCTATTCACGGTGTGATTAAGTTAAATATATAACAATAGTAGGCTACACCTATCTGATGTTTATAATTCTTTTATCAAAATTATTGTTGATATTATCACCGTCATCATCATTAACATTAAAACAAGGTGATGTGGGAAGAGCTCAGTAATTTCAAATGTATGCATTCTATAACTAATAACCTATGAAAAAAGCAGTTTTTCTTTATTTTGAAAGCTAAAGAAATATAATTTATAATTTAAATTATAATTTAATTATAATTTAATTATAATTTATAATTTAAATTATAATTTAATTATAATTTATAATTTCCATTACTTTAATTTGTGCTCCCCCCCCCAAAATTTAACTACCAAGAAAATATCTCTTACAAAAAGAACACCAGTGTAAACTGAGCACTTACCATTTATTAGGGATATTGTAACTGTTATTTCTAATACATACAAGGTCTGAAGGTGTTTACAGATGAGAAGACTGAGCTTAGAGTGGTGAACAGCTAGTAAGGGTGAATCCACGGTTATAGGTATCCCTGGTTCTTTCGGTAAGGTCGGGCTGCCCCACTACGAGTCTCTCAGGGGACAAAGTGTCAGATGTACCTAAAAGAACCACGGTAATCACACCATTGTCAGAATGGCTAATCTTTTAGACTTTAACTGGATGTTATCTTATTTTACTCAATTACATAAAAAAATACTCAGTTCTGGGGCTTCCCTGGTGGCGCGGTGGTTGGGGGTCCGCCTGCTGATGCAGGGGACGCGGGTTCGTGCCCCGGTCCGGGAGGATCCCACATGCCGCGGAGCGGCTGGGCCCGTGAGCCATGGCCGCTGAACCTGCGTGTCTGGGGCCTGTGCTCCGCAACGGGAGAGGCCACAGCAGTGATAGGCCCGCGTACCACAAAAAAACAAAACAAAACAAAACAAAAAAACTCAGTTCTTCCTACTTACGGTAAGTATAAAGTTGCAGAGAGCGACCATGATATTTCCTCCATTTACCAATCCTCAGAATCCCGCCTGGAGCTCACCTGGAGATGTGCCCTCGGCACCTAGCAGAACATCAATACACACCAATACCTGCACATTTCGGTGGCATTTACCCTGAGTGTCTTCCTTCTGCTTCAACTGAGACACACCTGTGTTTCCAGAGCACCAGCCTGTCCATCAGGTCAAACCTGTCTTTTAGGTCTTCTTCCTGAGGTTTCTAAGGATGACAGATAAGGGACTGTACCCTTTGTCCCTGAGTCCCCAGACCTTCAAACCTGATGGACTTTCTGTATCCTCAATGCTTTTTCTTGTCAAATCTTATTTATTAGTCTAAAAAACCAATATATACTCATTATTAGTAGTGGGGGAAAAAAGTACAGAGAGGTAATTTTTAAAGAGAAGTATCTTTCCTCTTCTACCCATGAATCTGTTTTGGAGGTTAACCCGTTAACGCTGGTGGTAGCTCTCCTTAGCTTGGTGTGGTCGAGAGGTTGTATAAACTTAGCAGTACACACAGAGAGGGTTATGGTGTTGCCACTTAGCTTTTCAGAAAAAGATCATACCAAACTCCTTACACTGTAATTGAGTTGTCTCACTTAATACAGCATCATGGACATTCTCCCCGTCAAGAGCTATACAACTCATTCTTGCTAATAGTGTGATAATATTCTTATTGGTCCTGATTTTTTTTTCTCTTGCCAACATACACAACACAATATTCTTGTTCAGGTATTCTTACATATTACTGCTTTTTACATTTCTGTATTTTATGTTACCAAAAAAAAAAAAAAAGAAAAAAAGAGTATGCACATCTTTATTTAATAAATGACTTTAACAGGCTGTAGCAATTCAAATTCCTACCAGTAATTTATGAAAATGGCTATTTCCAAGTACCCCCATCCATACCAGTTGAACTTTAAAAATTTTGCTATACTGGTGGTGTTTAAAAAAAAAGCTTTCTCACAGCTGTCTTAATTTGCATTTCTCTGACAATGGGGTTCAGTTTCTTTTCATATGTGTACTGGCCATTTGGATTGCCTTTTCTATGACTCAAGGCTCCATAAAAGATTTTTGTCTTTTTCTTTTCAATTTGTAGAATCCTGGTGATATATACCCTTTGTTATTTGTCTATGTTGCAAATAGTTTTTTCAGTACATGGTTTGTCTCTATTTGTTATCTTGGTCAGATAGGTCTCTCTTTAATTTATGGCTCTTTGTTTATCAATAACACAAATATCTCCCAAACGATTGTCAAAATATTCGTGTATTTTTAAAGATTGTGTTTGACTATGGTATAAGTAGACATTTAGTTTTGTTTTCTTCTAAATGGACAGCTAATTATGTCAACACCATTTACTAAGTACCCCCGTGTCACCATCCTGAGTTGAAACAGCTCTTTTGTCATCCATTGTTTCTGTACACACTTACTTTCTATATAGACCTCCTATTATGGACTTCCGTCATGTCAGTGTAATACTGCTTCTTATGTTAATGGCTTTATGTACATTTTAAAATAGATTAAGTCAAGTGCTTCATCACTATTCTGATATTTAAAATTCTACAGTCTATGCTAAAATATTTACTTTTCCATATTGTTTCAGTTAGATTCAGCTAGGCAAAGAAGAAACAATTAACCTTGACGTTTTAATGCTTAACACAGGTGTGTCTCTTGCAAACTCCCAAGGAGGGGTGGATTAGTGCAGCTTTTCTCCTATTGAGGACCGAGGATGCAGGTACTCCTTGTGGCACTCGTGGCACTGCCATTTCAAAGTGCAGCTTCTGAATTTGTCTTTGCAGAAGAAAAGTGAATTAAAAAACACATTAATTCTCAAGTACAGTCCGTTGGTCAGGTCAGTCATGTGCTTTCAACCTAAGACTAGAGCAGATTGTGATATGCATGTAGAATGTGGAATTTTGTGAGCAGGACTGTCTCTGCCTTATACCTGGCCTCTCAAGCCATTTTATTTAGTTCAAAATAAAGTTTTCTTCTGAATAAAAGTGCATCATATGTGTATATTATTTGGGAAGAATTAATACTTTTATGATTTTAAGTTTTCCTACCCAAGAAAATATTTGTAGCTAATGCCTACCTGACCTGTTTTATGTTCTTTAATAGGATTTATATACAGATTTTTTTTTTTTTTTTTTTGCGGTATGCGGGCCTCTCACTGTTGTGGCCTCTCCCATTGTGGAGCACAGGCTCTGGATGCACAGGCTCAGCAGCCATGGCTCATGGGCCCAGCCGCTCCGTGACATACGGGATCTTCCCAGACCGGGGCACGAACCAGGGTCCCCTGCATCGGCAGGCAGACTCTCAACCACTGCGCCACCAGGGAAGCCCCAGATCTTTTATCTTTCTTATTAAGCATATTCCGAGATATTTTATAGTTCTTGTTAGCTTGGCAAAATGGAATAATTTGTACTCATTTTCATTTCTAATTATTGAAAGTATAGAAGAAAACTATGGTTTTGTATATTTAGCTTGTATCCAGCCACCTTACCAAATGTTATTATATGTTCTAGTAATTTATTTTATTTTATTTTTTCTGGGCCAATTTTTTTTATTGAGGTACAGTTGATGTATGATATTATATAAATTACAGGTGTACAAAGTAATGATTCACAATTTTTTAAAGTTTATACTACATTTATAATTATTATAAACTATTGGCTATATTCTCTGGGTTGTAGAATATATCTTTGTGGATTATATATTTTATACATAACAGTTTGTGCCTCTTAATCCCTCACCCATTATGTTGTTCCTGCCCCCTTCCTTCTCCCCACTGGTAACCACTAGTTTGTTCTCTATATCTGTGAGTCTGCTTCATTTTTCTATATTCACTAGTTTGTTTTATTTTTGAGATTCCACATATAAGTGGTATCATACAGTATTTGTCTTTCTCTGTCTGACTTATTTCACTTAGCATAATGCCCTTCAAGTCCATCAGACTTGTTGCAAAAGGCAAAATTTTCATTATTTTTTATGGCTGAGTAATATTCCATTGTATACATATATACCACATCATCTTTATTCATTCATCCGTTGATGGACCCTTAAGTTGCTTCCATGTCTTGGCAACTATAAATAATGCTGTTATGATCATTGGGGTGCATGTATATTTTCAAATTAGTGTTTTGGGTTTGGTATTTGTTTGTTTGTTTGTTTTTTGGATATATACCCAGGAGTAGAATTTCTGAGTCCTATGGTAGCTATATGTTTAGTTTTTTGAGGAACCTCCATACTGTTCTCCATAGTGGTTGCACCAATTTACAGTACAACCAACAGTGTATGAGACTGCCTTTTTCTCCATTCTAATAATATTTATTAGTTTCTGGGTTTTGTTTTTTGCTTTCCTTTTCTGGCTATAAAATATCATCCATAAATAGAGTTAATATGTTTCCTGTTCTCTGGTATATAAGGCAATTATTTGAGATTTCTTAGTATACTATCTAGATTCTCTAAAACAATTTTGTGTAATGGTGATGTTCCTTTTTCTTTTTTTTTTTTTTTTGATGATTATATCCCCCAGACATCTCTATCTTGCACTCTCCTTGAAAGCCTATATGTGATCCATCACAAACCTTTCAACACTGTCTCCTTAAGATTTCCCTAATACTTCCTGTCATCTTCTTCTTACACTCCCACATCCTCAGGTCATAGTTTCATCATGTTAACCAGATTATTAGAACACCTTTCTCATTGTCTTCTTTGACTCCGGAACCTAGTCAGCTTCCAGAGCTGTATTTCTATACCAAAATCTAATCAGGATGCTTCTTCCATTAAAACATTCAATGGCCCCTCATTGCCTACAAGACAGAGATAAGGCTTCTTAACATTTGTTCGTCTCTCATTGCCCTGCACAGCCTTGTATTTGTCTATTTATTTGTCATTATACACTCCTATACATCCCTATGGGCATGGTCTCTGCTAAGCACAGAAGCACCTCTCACCTGCCTGAGTTTTCTTTCAAAGTGGCTCCATGTTAAGCTTTACGGACAAGTTCTTCTGTGTTATTACATTGACTTCTTTCTTGCAGGCATTGTGACTTCTTAACTGACATTAGACTTTCAGACACGAGTGTAAAACCTTGTTTTCATGTGGATCACTGGAATGATTTGGAGTGCATAGAATGCCAATATGTCTGACCAATGTCTGGATGATGTTTTTATGATGTTTTTAATCCTATGCACTGAATTACTGATGAAATAAAGTGAAGTTTCTACAGGTATGAAGAGATTGAAGTCACTGACCAACTGAGAGTGGTATATTGCTGCATGAAATGATTTCAGACTTTGCGACAAAGTAGTAAATTAAATTGATCTTTTCAAGCTAGTTTTTTTTTTTTTAACATCTAAAGGAGATAGAAATGTAATAATTTGTAGGCCTAATATAGTTAAGACCCGAGATAACACACAGACACAAGCTTAATTTTCATCATTTAAGGATTATTCACCCAGAAACAGTGGGGCATATT